>NW_021703779.1:8408490-8539722 GCF_005190385.1 Monodon monoceros | reverse complement strand
GGGGGCCGGGCGGAAGCGGCCTGGGCGGGGCCGCGCGCTCCCTCCGCCCGCCCGGGCGCCGGCCCGGACTCAGCCCGCCCGGCTGGGGGTGTGGCCGCCGCGCCCCGCCCCCTCCGCGCCCCAGCCCTGGGAGCTCAGGGCCCGGGCGCCAGGAGCCTCTCCCGCCATTCTGGGGCTGGCGCGGGCGCGGGCGGTGAGGTTGCTCGCGCGGCCTCCGCGCCCCGGGGCGCCCCAGGGATGGGGTCTCGGCCGAGCTCCCCCGGGAGACGCGCGGGCCTTTTCCCGCGCCCCCTGCGCCCCAGCCCGGAAGGCTGGGGGAAGGCGGGACCGGCTGGGGAGCGGGAGGGCGTGGCTTAAAGAAAAGTAAAGTTAAAAAATAAAGCTGGAGTTGGATGCGGATGGAGCGCGCTCCGCCGACCGCGCGGTGCCCGCGAGTCCCGGCGGGCGGCCGCCACGTGTGGCGAATAACCATCGGGACCAAGGCCGCTCCCAGCCCTGGCTTGTTGGACTGCAGTCATGTAAGATACGCACCATGGTGGAGGCGCGGAGCCGCGCTCCCGGAGCGTTTCTTGACAGCTTCCGATAAATCTTTATTTCTAAAGAACCATTTTTTTAAATACTAAGAAGCAGGTAACAATGAGACAACTACCAAATGCGGCGCATGCAACTTGACGGGCAGCTGGTGTAAACACACCAGGGACGATTTCGGAAAAGAAACGCAGGACGGTCACAGACAACTACACAACGATAGCGTTAGGTTTCTCCTAATGGGAAGTGTGTCCCAGGCCATCTTTGGTTATAGTTATACCCCCAAAATGTCGGGGCTGTATCTGAAATGCAAATGTAACTAGACGGATGCGGCCACTGTTTTTCCGGGGATCTCGTTAAAGTGCTCCTTGGACCACAGCGGGCCGGGCAAGGAACGCCTGGAATCGGTCTTTCAGACCAGCCCCCAGGGCTATCCGGGCCGCAGGTCCGCGGACCACAGTTTGAGCAGCGAGAGGTCACCGAGCCTGCCCTATTGTTTGGCGGGATTCCAGCGATTCCGCCCTTGAAAGGGAGGGTCCTGCCCCTGAGTCCTCGAGTCGGCGTGGGGACGGTCTGTCGCAGAGGCCAGAACTACAGAAAGGAGGCGTTTTACGGGGGACCAGGCCGGGCCTGCCTCGCTTGGCCAACTGGGAGGGGGTGACAGGAAATCAGAACCGGCTCTGGGTGTGGTGCTCTGGCCCCCGGCTGCCAGCCGCGCCCCTGCCCTCCTCTGCACACTGTGGGTGGCTTTTTCCCCGGGCGAGACGCCTGCTCTCTGCTGGTTGCCAGATCTTGAGCTGGAATGCGAAAAATGCGCTCCAGGAGCGGGCCGCGTGCGCCCCAGCGGCTGCTTAGACAAGGACTGGTCCCCCGCGCTCAGGCCACCAGGCCGTGCCCCGCGGAGGAGCGACCGGGACGGTCCACGCCGGGCAAGGGCGCGACTCCCCGCGGACGCGACCTTGTGACTGCGGTCGGGCTGGCTAATTAAGGTCGATGGTCAAGGCTAGGGTTTCACGCCCAGTGAAAGGCACGCCTTGCCCTTCTAATGGCAGCCGGGGAGGAAAAAGTAACAGAGGCGCTTGCAGAGTTAAACTCTGGGTGGCGGAGTGGATCTGACCCTTCCTCGCCCGCCCGGAGTTTGACCGCATACCTACCTGTTCCTATAAATATCCCGGCGGGTTTCACAACACCTTGATGAACAAAGCCGCTTTCATCTGGAAGGCTCATAAAAATTCTTCAGAAACCACAGCATATTTCTTGAAAGGCAAAAAAGATAAAAAGCCCTGCAAGCGAGGCATTACAGGGGCATTTGTACCGCCTTTGTGATGAGCATTCGGTGGTGATGGGGCAGGGAAATACCGAACTCTGTAACCCAGCGGACTAAACGCTCCCCGTACGCAGAATGAGCTCTAAAGTCAACGCCGAAACAGGTGTAGGTGGTGTTGAATGAGGGAGAGAGAAAAAGGGTGGTCCGTGAGGGCAGCTGGACACTTCTTTTGGAATTGCATGTATTTGTAAATGTGTATGTCTATAAGTAGATAGGTAGATATGTGTGCGTGTGTATACTGAGTTAAAATAAAAAGCGTACAGTTGCCTTCACAAAGTTTACAATCTCTCTATATTATTATATATATTACATTCCAATGTGTTCTGATATATATTCTAAAGTAAGTGTTTACCAGCCTTCAGACTTAAGAATTTATATGTGTATAATAGATATTAAATATCACATATTATATTCCAAGCTATTCTGTGATACATGTTTTACAGTATATATTCTATTTGATTATGTTCTAATATATATATTCCAAAAGAAGTGTTCAGCTGCCCTCACAGACTTTATATATATTAGATATTATTATATCACATATATTCTATTCTGAATATATATTCTAATATGTTTTATATGTTCTAATATATATATTCCAAGAGGTTTTCAGCTGCCCTCACAAACTTTACAGTTTTTATGTATATAATATTAGATACTATTTATACCCCATATATTCTAATCTATTCTTAGATATATAGTCTAATGTTTTATTATATGTTCTAATATATATATTCCAAAAGAAGTTTTCAGCTGCCTTCAGACGCTACAATTTATATATAATATTAGGTATTATTTATGTGATATTACTACATTCTAATATATTCTGGAATATACATTCTAATATATTTTATTATATATTCTGATTCAGAGAAGCGTTCAGTTACAGGAATACGGTTTCTGATTTCCGTGGTTAGACTTCACTGTCATTCAGATGAAGCCGTGGTTTACTAGGAATAGCCTAGGTCATGTCTCACGCTCAGTGATTTTTTTCCTATTTCTCAGGTGAGCTGTTGCATAGCCACGTAGGGGGGTTTTGTGCTTTCATTCGGCACCAGTGAATGTTTTCCTGGCAAGGAGTGATGCAAGTATTTCTAAGCGCTCACTTTTAGTAGGTTTGCAACCCTCTGCTTCTTCTTTTTCCCTTGTCCGGACGGCCCTGTGGTGGGTTTGCGTTGGTTTAACGTGCTAGAAATTCATGATAACCTAGTTAGTTGGCTACGTTCTATCACAATCCTGGGCACTTCTGCCTCCACGGATGGACCGCTGCTGTCATGATGAGTCACAGGTGATGGTACTTATTTTATCACTATGATCAGTACACCCACAGTCTCAGAGGCCTGCCCCGGTGGGAGCCCAGCTGAATCCCCACCACTCACAAAGCGTCTCCACGCACCCCAAAGGCTGCATTTTGGCGCCTGGCTCTCTAGAGATATTTTATGCAAAGCGGACCCCCTTTTCCAACAGCTTCAACTTCACTTGTTCAGTAAGTGTTTGACCCAACATACGTGGATAAGTTTTGACCTAGCAATGGCCTTCCTGCTGATGGAAATGAAGTTTTCACCATGGAGATGTCACACACACTGCCCTGGATAGGGAGGTCATGAAGTCCAAATGGGCTGAGAGCAATGAACTCATCCAAGGTAGAATCCTGGAATGGTTAAATATGTGCACATTTGGGTAAAATCAAGCAATCCACCAACACTAAAATAAAACAAAACCCTAAGCCACCCTCTCTACAAACGGAAGTTTAAAAATCTGAAAAAGTACAAGGACATTTGACTGTCACACTGCTCTTATTCATGTATGGAGCTCCAACGTCTATGAATAATGGTTTTGTTTTGTTTTTGTTTTTTGCGGTACACGGGCCTCTCACTGTTGTGGCCTCTCCCGTTGCGGAGCACAGGCTCCGGACGCGCAGGCTCAGCGGCCATGCCTCACGGGCCCAGCCGCTCCGCGGCATGTGGGATCCTCCCGGACCGGGGCACGAACCCGCGGTCCCCTGCATCGGCAGGCGGACTCTCAACCACTGCGCCACCAGGGAAGGCCTGAATAATGTTTTTATACGTGCCTATTTACTCGGAGGCTTTTCTTGAGAGATTTCAAAGGAAACTGTAGAGGAACGTGTTGAGAATAGACACATTGCCTGGGATAGACCAGCCTGTAATTAGAAGATGGTGCATTTACTCATCACCGAAGATATGCAGGAAAGTTTTTACTTGTCAGATGCTGAAGAGATTCATGGAAAATCTAAGCTGTGATGCTGGAGGAACACAGGTGGGTCACGCTTCCCGAAACGTGAATACATATGGCGGATAGAAGCATCCTTCATCCGAAAGAGAAGTTAACGTTCGATGCCCCTGTGGCTGCTGTGTAACTGGACTTCTGAACTTGAACTTTAGAAGTCACATTTTACCCAAGGAATCATAGTGATGATTAGAAAGCAAAGATGATTAGGAAGTAAATATGATGACTTAAGAGAGATTTCACCAAGGGCATGGATCATTCTGTTCCATCTTATGTTAACGCAGTTTCCTTTCCCTACCTAAAATCTCAAGTTGTGAAAATGAATGAGTGGGGTGGCCCCCATGAAGCACGGTGACCTGCATCCTAGAATCCACAAACCAGACCTTGTCACTTGGGTCAGGCTGTCCTTTTAGCTCATGTGCTAGTGTCTGGAGCTTTCCATGAATTCCAAGTAGCACAAAGGAACATGAGAAAAATTATATCTAATCAAGTCGTATATGTCTCTAGACATTATAAATAATATTCTAGTACCAACTGTTATGTACTTTGGGTTAAAAGCTTCTTCAGAGTCTCACCTTGTACGCTATTAAAAAGTACCACAAAGACATTACCACGAAAGAAAACTAAAATCCATTTCAGAAGGACTAGATTTAAAGATAGGGGGAACGTATAAGACAGGCTCAAGGTTGTATTGTACAACACAGGGAATATAGCTAATATTTTATAATAACTGCACATGGAAAGCAACCTTTAAAAACTGTATAAACATTAAAAATTTTTTAATTAAATAAATAAAAATTAAAAGTTTAAATAAAGAAGTGGGAAAACAAACTTAACACAACGAGACTAGGGACCTCCCTGGTGGTCCAGTGGTTAGGAGTCTGCACTTCCACTGCAGGGGGCACAGGTTCATTCCCTGGTTGGGGAACTAAGATCCCCCAAGCCGTGTGGCGTGGCCAAAAAAAATAAAACAACGAGACTAGAAGATGATAGTGGAGTGGGGTCAGTTTTCCAATCCCTGGATGGTCATAGGAGGACCTCCTAAATTTGACAGAGACGGAATCACAGGGGTAAACAGATAAATAGATCTGACAACCTAAAAATGTAAGAACATTATGGAATTATAAACGAAATAAAAACACATTTACAACAAGAATGCAAAGTGCCTAAGAAAAGTACATGAGCCAAACTGATATACGTTCCATGGGCATTAACAGACAATTAACCCAAAAAAGGGCATAGCTACGGGTCATTCACACAGGGAGGAAGCAAAAAATCTTTAAAATAACTAATAATCAAAGAAACTGGACTGAGAACCAATGTGACGGCTTTTTTCTTTTTGTTTTTAAATCCACCTGACATGGTACAGGTGAAATGTTCCATGCTAATGAGGGAATTCTTATACACTTTTGGTTGTAATGTTACGAAATGATCATATGTTTTGGTGCAGTCATTCTATGTCTAGAAATGTACTTCTCAGAATTAAATTTTGGAGAATATCAAAAGCCTCATGATCAGAGTTACCCGTGATTATGGGATGAAGTGTGCTCCGCAACACCCCCAGGACCTCAGAAAATGTGGCTGCATTTGGAGATGGGTCTTTAAAGAGGGGATGAGGGGACAATGCGGTCACTAGGGTGGGTCCTGATCCCGTAGCACTGGGGTCCTTATAAGAAGAGGAGATCAGGACACAGGCACACACAGAGGGACGACCACGTGAGGACACAGGGAGGAGACGGCCTTCTACACGCCCAGGAGAGAGGCCTCGGGAGGAACCAGCCCTGCCCACACCGGGATCTCAGATTCCAGCCTCCAGGACTGGAGACCATAAATTTCTGCTGTTTAAGCCGCCCAGTCAGTGATATTCTGTTTTAGTGACATGATCTGACAATGACACCAATGATTCAAGGCAGTTTTTATTATAGAGAGATAAATAGACATACTTTCAACACCCAGAAATATGGGAAAGTATACTGGTCTGTTTATGTAAGGGGATTTTCAAACTCTTCAGAATGGGAGCATTATGACCAAATTTTAAGTATCACAGGCAGCCATCCAAATTTTGTAACGCACTCTGATCTTCATTATATAACAAGATGATGCCTCCCCCGCCCCATAAAGGGAGGAAAATGTCCCAAAAGGCTGTGTCTGGATTAGGAGAATCTTTACAAAGATTTTTCTAATGTTGTATGCCAATTTTTTTTCATAAGGACAGAGACCTCAGAACACACAAGATTTCACAGGAGATACATTGAGAGTTATCTTAGGGCTTGCCTAGAAACTGTGGTTCTGGAGTTTATCTTAACTTCCAGGAGGGACGTAAGAAAACATTTATTAATTCTTATCGGAGGAACAGATTGCTGTAGTTGGTCATCAGTATTTATCGGTAGGAAGAGGAAAGTTGAAAACTCGTGAAGGACGTGAGGAGGATGTGACTATAAGTAGAAACACACCCCCTGATCTTGGAGGAAGGCATTTGTGGCTGGAATTCTTCCTTAATGGAGGATTCAGGCCCGCCTCACAGCATCATCCCCTCTGAGGCGTGGTGGCGGGGCTCTAAAATCCCGAAAAATAAGACTGGGAATGAGGTGGCAAGTAGCTTTTCTCGTGAAAAAGCCAGGATTTTAAAAAAATAGTTTCCTATTGCAGAGGAAAGAAAGAGATTGAGAAATGCATTTCACAGGACTCCAGAATGCATATGCCGTTTCAACAGGGCAAAGAACGTGGGTCACCCAGTAAACGTTATTCAGAAAACTACAGGGTGACTTAAATGTAAATAAAGCAGGCCTCTTTGTCTACTCTTGATGTGGAAATTAATTCCTCACGTGTCAAAAGGCATGTGCAACAATAAAGCCCTGGAGCGTTAGATGAGAATATGGATTTTAAAATACGATAGTCATAATAAATACATTTGTATAATCTGTATAATGTATACGTTTTACATAGTGTATATATAATTTATATTGGGGTGGCCAAAAAGTTTCTTCAGGTTTTTCCCTAAGATCTTTTTTTTTTTAATTAATTATTTTTATTTACTTGGCTGCACGTATCTTTTCTAATTAGGGAAAAGGGGGTGGGAGGGATAAATTAGGGGTTTGGGATTAGCAGATATATAAAATAGATAAACAGCAAGGACCTACTGTACAACACAGGGCTCTGTACTCAGTATCTTGTAATAATCTATAATGGAAAAGAATCTGAAAAAGAATACACACACACACACACACACATATATAACTGAATCGCTTTGCTGTCCACCTGAAACTAAAACATTGTAAATCAACAAAACTTCAATTTAAAAGTACATAAGTAAAGGGGAAAAAAAGAAGTGCTGTTCAGAACAGTCTTAGAAAATGTGGACAGACTTGAATAGAAACAGGCAATACTGGACATATCCAAAAGGAGCCCTAAAACATCCCATCCCATAACCTTGAAAGAGCAGATTCCACCCATCCCCAGAAAGCAAGGATGCCACCCACACCTCATGCCTGGACTTAACATCAAAAACCTGTCCACAGGATAAAAGGCACGACAGGTAGTATCCATCGCGCATACATGGGGTATACTTGGGGTTACCACCGCCAAGAGCAACAACACAACCATCTGTTTGTATAATGAACAGTGGAACTTTATAAGAAAACGAGCGTTTGGTATCAGTTGTTTTGAATTTTGCTGAATCCGTGGCTGCCCTCTCGGGCAAAAAGAAAGATGATACAAGTGTGACAGATAAACTTGAGGTTAAATACAAAAAGACCTTCATGGGATAGGAATGTTCTGTGGTGTGAAATCTTTGAGGGACACAGAACTAAGAACAATTTAGAAACAAATTTAATCTGCTGTGTGGGCACACACAGAACTGGAGTTCACTGAATATCAGATATAGCGCTTCAGCTTTTAAAAGCGGGGGAGTAGGTGTGGGCTTGTCTAGAGACAGTACAAAGAGTTTCAAATTTCCAGATGAAACTATATTCAATATCCTGGGATAAACCATAATGGAAAAGAATATTAAAAAGAATGTATATATATGTATAACTGAGTCGCTTTGCTGTATAGCAGAAATTAACACAGCATTGTAAATCAACTATAGTTAGTTCAATAAAAAAATAAATTAAAAAAATTTTCCAAAAGATTCACAACAGAATGTTCAATGGATGAAACTGTATAGTTTGGGGGAAAATTGATCCCTCAATGGGCCCAGCCTTCTGTGGGGCATTTTAATACAGACCGTGAAGTCATTTAGGCTGGAGTCTGTGGGTCTAAATTTTAGGATTTGAAAATGTCAATCAGTCTAATATTTCTACCGTGTGATCATTAAGGAATCTGAAGGTACTTGGATAAATGTGAATTCCTGGTAGGGGATTCCACAATCTTTGGCCAAAATGTTGAGATTCCACCATATTCTTAAAAAGCCAATGGCCAAGAAGCTTAGAGGTTGTCTTTCATGGACCAGGTACTGGGTTCCATGGTGGCCCCCCCTCTCTCCCCCCCCCCCAAAAAATGATATGTCCTCTTACAATCCATCAATGGGATGTTATTTGGAAAAAGAGTCTTTGTGGATGTGACTGAGGATCTTGAAATGAGATCAGCCTGGATGAACCAGGTGAGCCTTAAATCCAGTGATGCATGGACACATGTCCCTACATGAAAAGGAAACACAAAGAGGAGAAAGCATTGTTTACAAGGAGGTAGAGATTGGGGTAATGCATCTACAAGCCCAGGACCACCAGAAGCTGGGAGAGGGGATGGGACAGCTTCTCCCTCAGAGCCTCCAGAACTAACCAGCCCTGCCCACAACTTCCTCTCACACTTCTGGTCTCCAGAACTGAGGATACATTTCTGTTGCCCTAAGTCGCCCCGGTTTGGGGTAATTTGTTACAGTAACCCCAGAAATCCAACACATCAGCTTGTCTTATTTTAGATCCCCATGAGAACTTGATGAACTGGAGGTCGTACTGTGGAGGGTCTGTTTCTGTAGACACTCCCATTTGTTGCCCCAAGGGCATGGGATAAACCTTTTACAGAAAAACTCTAAAAATATGTATACATCTGTCTACCTTTAGCCAGTTGGCAGGTTGCCTTCCTCTTTGCAAAATGACAAGGTTGTACCGGTGGGGGGGTCTGTCAATGTGTCACATCCCAGACTGATGGTGCAAGAATGTTCCACAGTCCAGCCCACCCAAGATAAACTGTGCACTTGCCACAGAATGATGGCTTCAACTGGCGAGGGCGTGGAGAAAAGGGAACCCTCGTGCACTGTTGGTGGGATTGTAAATTGGTGCAGCTACTATGGAGAACAATATGGAGGTTCCTTAAAAAACTGAAAATAGAGCTACCATGTGATCCAGCAATCCCACTCCTGGGCATATATCCAGAAAGGATGAAAACTAATTGGAAAAGATACATGCACCCCAATGTTCATAGCAGCACTATCTACAATAGCCAGGACATGGAAGCAACCTAAGTGTCCATCAAACAGAGGAATGGATAAAGAAGATGTGCTATATATATATATATATATATATATATATATATATATACATACTATGGAATATTACTCAGCCATAAAAAAGAATAAAACAGTTCTATTTGTAACAACATGGATGGACCTAGAGATGATCAGACTAAGTGAAATAAGTCAGACAGAGAAAGAGAAATACTGTATGTTATCACTTATATGTGGAATGTAAAAAACATAACAAACTAATGACTATAACAGAAAAGAAGCAGACTCACAGATATAGAGAATGCATTAGTGGTTACCAGTGGGGAGAGGGAAGTGGGGAGGGGCAGTATAGGGGGAGGGGAGTAAGAGGTACAAACTATTAGGTATAAAATAAGCTACAAGAAAATAGATAGCTAGTGGGAAGCAGCCGCATAGCACAGGGAGATCAGCTCGGTGCTTTGTGACCACCTAGAGGGGTGGGATGGGGAGGGTGGGAGGGAGATGCAAGAGGGAGGGGATATGGGGATATATGTATACGTATAGCTGATTCACTTTGTTATACAGCAGAAACCAACACACCATTGTAAAGCAATTATACTCCAATAAAGACGTTAAAAAAAAAAAAAGCTACAAGGATACATTATACAGCACAGGGAACATAGCCAATATTTTATAATACCTGTAAATGGAGTACAACCTATAAAAATTGTGAATCACTATATTGTACACCTGTAACTTCAGCAACTATACTTCAATAAAAAAATTTAAATTAAAAAAAAAAAGAATGACAGCTTCAAAACCCTGACCTCCTTTTGGAGCTATTGCTACCGATTTTCTTGCTCTCAAAGATCTTTCCAGAATTTTGCAAGGAGCAGTGAGAACAAGACACAGAGGACAGAAGCAGCATCCCTCATACTAGCTGCCAGTGTTCATAAGAGGGGCGTGTTATTATTTCCTGACTCGGGGGTGTGAGATGGCTGCAGGCTTTTGTGGTTGCAGGCTGGGTGTTTGTTCTTCTGAGCTCCTGCCGTGTGAGCCGGGATGCTTGCAGGTAGAGCCCACGCATCAGAGCTCTGTGGGGCCACAGGGAGCCATCTCTCTCAAGGCTACACCTGGGGCAACTCCAGCTTGTCAAAAGTAAAGTAAAGGCTGCCGGGAAATGGAATCTCGGAAGGAGCTGAGTGCAGTTATTTCAGAAACAACCTGGATTTCTGGCCCCCCTCCTGCATATTGAATACGAATGAAATAGCACAACTTCTGCCCTCTCTCTTCCCAATCTTCAGGTTTCCTTCATGGTTTTCATTAAATGGGATGAGGTCGGTTGCATATTTAGGTGGATGGGGTGCTATTCTGGAACGAGCACGCAGCGGTCATCAAATCGAGAGCTGAGGAGCGGTGACTTGGAGCTGGGTTCCGCTGGGGTTGTCCGCAGGACTACGTCCATGGGGCTTCGGTCTCCTCCCAGCCCTGGGGCTGGTTTCCACCAGGGAGCATCCCTGGAGAAATGGGAGGAAGCTACAGGGGCTTTCCTAACCTCTTACAAGTGTCCCTTCCACCCCCATTCTGTGGTGACATGGACTGAATTGCGTGCCTTCAAAATCCATATGTTGAAGTCCCAACCCCCAGGACCTCAGGATGGGGCTGTGTTTGGACATGGGGTCGTTAAAGACGGGATGAGGGTACAATGAGGTCACTAGGGTGGGTCCTGATCCCTTATAAGAAGAGGCGATCAAGACAGAGACGCGCAGAGAGGGACAACCCTGGGAGGACACAGGGAGGAGATGGCCGTCTACACGCCCAGGAGAGAGGCCTCGGGAGGAACCAGCCCTGCCCACACCTGGATCTCAGATTCCAGCCTCCAGGACTATGAGAGATACATGTCTGATGTTTAAGCCCCAGTCGCATGACGATTGGCTGCAGCCCCAATGCATCACCCAATCAGTGGTGCATTGTTTTGGCAGCTCTAGGGAAGTAAGACATGTGAGACAGAGTAAGTTTATCTCGGATGCAAGGGGGAGGAATTTAGGCTCCACTTCTTAGGGGAGAGGCAAGATAAGAACCTGTGGGTGGGAGATGTCAGGTCACCTCTGGGGCTGCGCCATCTTTAAGGTGCTTGTTTTGCGGGGACGGTGGGAAAAGGTGATGTCACTCGTTTGAAGCACCGCGACTGCACTCTGACACGCACCGGTTCAGCTGCCGCAGAGCAGTGAAGCAAGAATCCCCCCCCCCCCTTTTTTTTTTAATACCCTTTTCTTAATACCATCTTCTTGACTTCTCAAACCACTTTGGCCACCGAGCCCGGGCCCCACCCTTAACACTTCCTGCTTCAGTTTGCAGTCAAAAGCCATCTGAGTGTTTCACTAAACATTGGTGTGTCAACAATTCACGCTCTGAGGTTGGAGGGGTTCTTGAACATTTTTATGCCGCCATAAAAAAGCAACGAACTTTTGCCATTTGCAACAACGTGGATGGACCCGGAAGATATTACGCTCAGCGGAACACGTCAGGCAGGGAAAGACAGACGCTGTAGGATCTCACTTATAGGTGGAATCTAAAAAACAAAGCAAACTAGTGAATATAGCAACAAAAGAAGCAGACTCACAGACACAGAGAAGAAACTAGCGGTTACCCGTGGGGAGAGGGAAGGGGGGAGGGACGAGACGGGGGAGGGGATTAAAAGACACAAAGTATTACGTATAAAATAAATAAGATACGAGGGTATATTGTACAGCACAGGGAATAGAGGCATTGTATCTTGTAATAACCTACAATGGAGTTTAATCTGGAAAAATTGTGAATCACCATGTTGTACCCCTGAGACATACAATATTGTGTATGTATATCAACTCTATTTCAATTTAAAAACAAACCCCAAAAAGCCCTGGCTCATCCACCCCCCCCAAAAAAAAGACACTGTAAAAGAAAATACATAATTTATTGGAAAATACATTAAAAATTGTTTAGGTACTTTCTATTTTATTTCTCTTCTAGCATAGGTGGTACCTGGAGTTATGTTCAACTCCATGTATAGGGCATGCCACCGGGTACAAAGACCAGAGATGCCAGGTGAGAAAGACACTAATCAGATCCTTCTACAGCATTTGTGTTGTTCTGTCCATCACTCTGTGGGCACCCTTCCCTGGTGTGCACATTTAACGGGTCCCGCTGAATATTTCCTAATCTATGGCCCAGGGTTTTTCTTCCCTGGCACTGTGGATATTTGAACCAGATAATTCTTTGCTGTAGGGGAGCTGTCCTGGGCACTGCGGGCTGCAGAGCGGCATCCCTGGTCTCCACTCACCCCATGCCAGGACCATGTCCTTTTCCCCAGTGGTGACAACCAAAAATGTCTGCAGACATTGCCTCTCTGCAGAAGGAGGGCATTGTCTGTGGTAGAGAATCACTGTCTTAGCACAATGCATAGTTGCTATTCCACACAGATGATAGATATAATTTTTGTACGTGGGTGTGTATATATACGCTTAGATAGATAGATAGGTAGATAGATAGATGCTAGATGGATAGGTGGACAGATAGATAGAAACTATGTACCAGACATTTATTATATAATAGACAAATTAGATAGATAGATAGATAGATAGGCCCACATTTGTCTTTTTAAATTTGGCTACAATTTTCATTTAAAGAAAACACCCCTAAAATTGATTTGTCTCCATGTAATCTTTTTGTTTTTAATTAATTAATTTATTTGTTCTTATTTTTGGTTGTGTTGGGTCTTCGTTGCGGTGCGCAGCTTCTCGTTGCGGTGGCTTCTCTTGTTGTGGAGCACGGGCTCTAGGCGCGCGGGCTTCAGTAGTTGTGGCACGCGGGCTCAGTAGTTGTGGCTCGCGGGCTCTAGAGCACAGGCTCAGTAGTTGTGGCGCACAAGCTCAGCTGCTCCGCGGCATGTGGGATCTTCCCGGACCAGGGCTCGGACCTGTGTCCCCTGCCTTGAAAGGCAGATTCTTAACCACTGCACCACCAGGGAAGCCCAGTCGCCGTTTAATCTTAAATAATACTTCTACAAACTTAGCTACTTTCCTGGTATCTGTTCCATGACAATAATACTCAACCAATTTATCATGACAGCGTAGGGGGAAGCAAGTTTCACATGCTTTGTGAAACTCTCCAGTTTGAAAGAAACTCCATTCAGGGAAGCTGAAATGGTATTTGTATAGAAAACAGTGCAGCAAGAAATCCAATGCGGAAATCACAGTGACCAAAAGAAACAAACAAATTGTTGCGTTTGTATTTTTTTAAGTTTTAAGTTTTTCTTAAGTAAAGGTCTATAAGCATAAAGAGCTTTTTTTTTTAGACCTATTTTTGTTTGCACCTACTTGGGTAGCATAATCCCAACACAGCGTATGCGGGAATTATTCGCGTTTGCAAAGGTTTCTCAGAGAATTTGAAGACACATTAGCTTGATACTTCTAAAGCTCTCTCAAGCTCATTTCATTAATTCCCTAAAATGTCACTGGACTAGTGCAAAAACTAGAACGCAACTTTGAGAAAGCATCACCAAATGCAGCTTTTCTCTGGACATTGCAGCTTCCAAATGTAAAAAGTCCTCTTTCCGACATAACTCCTTCCAAACAAATCTTGCCTCAGTGGTGAAATTACTTTGTATAAAAGAACAGCTTAAAATTAGCTTGAAGCCAGGTAATGATTACTCTTAAAATATTTAGATGCTGACGCTGAAATTTTAGGTATTTTTAAATGTTTGAGCTCATCACCCCTAAGGCATCTGTGGACACATCCATATTCTTTTGCTCGTGTGTGTTTGTTTTAAATTGAGCAACCTGGGCTTAGAGGGGAGAAACTGTGTTCATCCCGTGGAATTTTGATCTTGTCTGTCTAATCAGATGTCACTGGGAGAGTCTGTCCAGTTCCTGGGGGTTGAGAGGGTTTACGTCAGCAGACCTCACTCTTCCAGACGTTATTGCTTATCTCAGTGCCTCAGACGGGAAAATCTGGGGTCAGGAATCTCACTCATCTGTCTTTTATTGACCTGGAGGTCCTTTTAACACCCGGACCAAAAAAAAAAAAAAAACCGAATGAAAAAAGCACCCCCAACTTCTATGAACAAAGAGATGTCGCCGCCTGTATTCATTTAACGTTTTGTTTAAACATAGTTTTTAAAAGGAAGAAGATGCAGACGTAAGTTATGTTGATTATTTTAATAAAGGATTTTAAAAATATAAAACAATCTATCGGTACGTCTGTACTATTTAAGTAGACTTTTATGAAGACATGGGGGAGGTGGGTGTTTTTCTAAGCATAGAATTAGCAGCTAGAATGAATACTCCTTCCTTGATTTAAGATGGAATTGAAACACGTTGTAGTTTTAATGCTGAGTTTAGCTTTCATCCCCTCAGTTTTCCCGAGATTTCTGGGACTGCGGTGTTCCTTCAATCGCTTCTGAAATACCCTCTGATTCTAATAAGAAGTCTGATCTTCTGTTTTTTTACCTAGAGAAATACAATCGTGAGCTCTATTCCAGAGGCACTTATCCGTATTACAAAAACACATTTGCAAACCCAAATGCCTTTCCTAAAATACGGTTTGGATATTGGAGTGGAATAAAATGCTTCAAACGAATCAAGCCAAAAAAAAAAAAAAAGTCTAAAGTGTACATCCTTAAGAATTAAAATTTTAAGTATTTTTTTGTACGGTCCATTCGAAAGGCGTTTTATGATTCAAATGTTGTCCTTGTCCTCTGGCAAGCGATCGAGAAAATTGCACAAACATTTTATCTCTGGACAAGAAGATCTAAAACACAGCAGTTACTCAAGAGACGAGATGTGAGCACAGAGAAATTGCACGTGGTTCACTTCCCCGCAAAGGACACTCATTTTACTGTGTGGGAAATCACTGTCTTCTAGCCTCAGTGCCACTGACTTTCAGGGCTGCGTGACTCTGTGATGCGGGGCGTGCTGGGCACTGTGGGCTGTGGAGCAGTGTCCCTGGTCTCCACCCACCACGTGCCAGCAGCATCCCCTCCCCCGTAGCTGTCACAGCCAAAATGTCTCCAGACACTCCCAAGTGTCCCTGGGGAGGCAAAATAACCCCCAGGTTGTGAATCACGACTCAAGAGACATGAGGCCGATACACAAACGAACTGGAAATCGTGAACACTGATCTTAGTGGGACTGACTTGGGATCTGCTCGGCTGGACGGACCCCAAGTTTCTGGTTGGGTGACTATCTTCCCCACAGGTCTTCATGCTGGGGTGCAGGCCAAGGGGCAGCGGACACTTGGGGTGTCCCACTCTTCCGGCAGAGAATGGGAGCTAAGAAGATGAAACAAACGAGGCTGCCGCATTTACAGCCCACACTTTGGTCACCTGTTACTGATGCATTGGCCAGTAACATGTTTGAACCCAATACAATGGTGCAGGAATAGTTCCTGTGCTATAAAAATGATTCTAGCACCAATTCCAAGGTGTATGGGTGTGTGTGGGGAGGGTTCCCCACATCAATTCTTGCACACCAGTTGGGTGTCCTACAGTTCAACTCAATTCTGACACATCTACCTGGAGAAAAGGTCGGACCCCACAGGTGAAGGGCTCAAGTCCTACAAGGCTTCCTCCACTTCAGATGCCAATCCCCAATCCAGGGTGTCACCTGTGTTTCTGAGCGACCACCTATTCTGGGATTCTATTAATTTACTAGAGTGGTTCACAGAATTCAGGAAACCTGTTTATTCTCTAGATTACCGGTTTGTGACAAAGGATATTACAAGGTGCAAATTCACAGCCAGACGGAGAGGTCCCAAACAAAGGAGCTCTGTCCCTGTGGAGTCTGGGGTCTGGCATCATGTCACGTGGAACTGACCTCGCTCCCCAACTTGGAAGCTCTCTGAATTCCATCCTTCTGGGTCTTTAGGGAAGCTTCATTACTTAAGCACGACAGATTCACTCATTGGCCATGGATGACTGATTCAAACTCCAGCCCCTCTCCTCTCCCTGGAAATCAGGGGGGTGGCACTGAAAGTTCCAACCTCTAATCACAGGGTTGGTTTCCCGGGCCCCCATCCTTAGGCGAGTTAACAAAAGTCACCTCATTAGCATAACAAAAGACACCTTGGTCTCTCTCCTCACTTACGAAGTTCCAAGGGTTTGGGGAGCTCCATGCCACAAAGGGGGGTGAGGACCAAAGACATATTTCTTATAAATCACAATATCACAGCTTTTGTGGGTGACCCTACAAAGTCCCTGAGTCTCTGAGTCTCTTGTTTCTGCCTTTTACCATCTTCCTTAATATTTGGGCAGCCTAGTGCTAAAATTACAGGCAGCTGCTTTCAGCTTTTTTTGTTTTTTCCATCTTTATTGGAGTATAATTGCTTTACAATGGTGTTAGTTTCTGCTGTATAACAAAGTGAATCAGCTATATGCATACATATATCCCCATATCTCCTCCCTCTTGGGTCTCCTTCCCACCCTCCCTATCCCACCCCTCTAGGTGGTCACAAAGCACCGAGCTGATCTCCCTGTGCTATGTGGCTGCTTCCCACTAGCTATCTATTTTATGTTTGATAGCGTATATATGTCCATGTCACTCTCTCACTTCGTCCCAGCTTACCCTTCCCCCTCCCCGTGTCCTCAAGTCCATTCTCTACGTCTGCGTCTTTATTCCTGTCCTGCCCCTAGGTTCTTCAGAACCATTTTTTTTTTTTTAAGATTCCATACATATGTGTTAGCATATGGTATTTGTTTTTCTTTCTGACTTACTTCACTCTGTATGACAGACTCTAGGTCCATCCACCTCACTACAAATAACTCAGTTTCGTTTCTTTTTATGGCTGAGTAATATTCCATTGTATATATGTGCCACATCTTTATCCATTCATCTCTCGATGGACACTTAGGTTGCTTCCATATCCTGGCTTCAGCTTTGGTTTCTCGCTGAAAGACCGCACATTCCTTTCAGTGATGAATCCCACACAGAACTTCCCTCTTCCGATAGTCAGTGGTCCTCAAAGCCAGCCTGGACCAGCAGTGCTTTATCACCTGGGGATGTTTTAGACATGCAGAATCTGGGGTCCCTCCCAGATGGGATGAACAGAAAGCTCTGGGGGTGTGGCTGTGTTGAACAAGCCTTCTGGGAGATTCCCAAGCCCGTGCCAGGCTAAGAGGAGAAGGCTGCTTCTTCACAGAGACCCCCAAGCTTCACCACCTGAATCCCTGGGGAGGATGGGGCCCTTCTTCTGGAGCATCATCCTGGGGTTGGATATAGGATGGGCAAAACACCTGACAGTCTGGAAGACGCTGCAGCACACCCACCCCTCCCCGGTGATGGCTGTGGGCTGGGCACCGAGTCCTGGGGTCATGCAGAATCTCGTTCCTTCCTCGGGTCAGCTCACGTGAGGGCAGGGGACGCTGTCCAGGCCAGTGAGACTCAGTGAGGCTTCTGATTCTTGGCAGAAAAGGTGGAGCTCATTTCTGTTGGACTCAAACCAGGACTGTTGTAGGCTTAGAGTCAGGCTTCTCAACCAGGGGTGATCCTGCCTCCTGGGGGACCATTGGCAATGCCTGCAGGTGTTTTTGATTGTTATAATTAGAGGCCAGGGGTGCCACTGTATGAGATGTCCTAGGGCTGCCTTCACAAATGACCCAAACCAGATGGCTTAAAACAACAGAAATTTATCCTCTGTCAGTCCTGGGGACCAGACGTCTGAGGTCAAGGTGTCCCAGGGCCGCGCTCCCTCCAGAGGCTCCAGGGGAGGGTCCTTCCCGCCTCTTCCAGCTTCTGGGGGCTCCAGGCATCTCTGGGCTCGTGGCCGCGTCCCTCCCGTCTCTGTCTCCGTCTTCATGTGGCTTCTCCTCTGTGTCTGGGTCTCTCCTCTTCTGTGTCTTGTAAGGACCCTGTCACTGGATTTAGGGCCACCCTCCTCCAGGAGGACCTCATCTCAGACCCTTCCCTTCATCACGTCTGCAGAGAGACCCAATTTCCAAACGAATTCCTATTTGCAGGTTCTGGGTAGACATACATTTAGGACCCACCGAACCCAAAACTGGGCCCATCTTAGGATTCTACCCACTACACTCACGATTTTCGATATGTTTCCTAACAAGGAAACACAAAAGTGTATCTGAAACATTCCCTTCCTGTTAAAGAATAAAATACACGAATACGTTCTTCAAATAGCCTTCAATCAAGTCCAACCTCTGAAATATTGACAGTTTGCCTTTTTCCAACCAACCAAACATTTAAAAATACTCACGCAAAACTCTCCTGCATCTTCCGATTTGATTCTCTCTCATTCTATGCTCTACCAGGAAAGGCGCCTCTGAGCTACCTTTCAATGCTTTTTACACAGTTGCTTTTTCTGAAACACCCATGTTTGAAGTGAACTTTCAATGGACACGGGGGAGGATTTATTTAGCATCTATGTTTTCCAAGGAGCATCAGCTCTGTTCTGTGTCACCCAGCCCCGCCAAACAATTACATGGTTTTAATACAGATCGAAACGGTGGCCATAATTACGCTAACCATCTAATCCAACGCATGATAAAAGTGCCATTACAAGCCTAATTACTATATAATTATATATAATCAGAAGTTTTCCAGCTAATAGGAGCACATTCTTTGCAAGGAAAGGAGTGTGTGTGTGTGTGTGTGTGTGTGTGTGTATTTGCATTAGTAATTATAGTAGTGGTTTGAAAAAAAAAAGTGGCTTTGGTTTTGCTTTCTTTTACTCTAGGTACCCTTTATTAAATAAAGTCTGAGGTGTGTTTGTCACAAAGAGAAGTGAAGAGTCATCCCAACTTTTTTTTTTATGATTAAATGAATATTATTTGCTGTGAGCCAAGTTGTATCATGAGAATATTAAATTGGAAAATAATTACATTTTCCAAGTCCAAGGGTTTAAATTGTTTATTCCTTGGAAACATTAGGAGCGAGATGTCTTTCACAGAAATGTTTTGAGGCTTAAACAACATATGTGAAAACATTTTGTCAACCAATGATCAGGTGGAATTGTTGAAGTGCTGCAATAAGTAAAAACCAGGAGATCTAATCCAGCTGGGCAAATGTCTCATGATGGTATCAGGCTTGATACCGGGCCGAGGTGTTAGGAAAAAAAAAAGATTGCCCTTGCATGGTGCCTGAAATGACCTTCTTTGTGGAGACTCTTGGGATTCCATCATCTTCCAGAAGGTCCCAGTTGAAATACAAACAAAACTGAAAAAGGAGATAGCTGAAACCAGCAGAATTCACTATTTTTATTTTATTATTTTGTATCATTTTAATTTTAGCTACGGTCTGCAGATGGGAAGAAGAAAATTCTAGCGCTTTTCAGTTTTAACAGCTTTTGGAGATACTATTCACATAGCTTTCAATTCACCCAAGGTGTACAATGGGATGCCTTCAGGCCATGCACAGAGTTGTGTAACCAGCACCTCTATTTCATTCCAGAACATTTTCATCACCCCAAATAGAAAGCCCGTCCCCATGAACGTTCAGTCCTCACCCCCTCCCTGGTAGACACTAACCCACTTTCTGTCTGTCTGGATTTACCTGTTCTGGATGTTTCCTATCAATGGAATCACACTGTGTGTCCTTCTACGTCTGGCTTCTCTCAGTGAGCATCGTGTGTTCAAGGTCCAACCGCGTTATAGCCTGTGTCAGAGCTTCACTCCTTTTCACGGCTGAGTCATATTCCACTGCGTGGATGGATCCCATTCTGTTTATCCATCCATCCCTCCTTCCCTCCATCCATCCGTCCATCCAAGCATCCATGGACACTTGGGTGGTTTCCACCTTCTGGTGGTTGTGAATACTGCTGTGAACGTGTGTGTACAGATGTTTTCATTTCTCACCCTGCCACTTACGTTAAGCAAATGCGTGTGAGCATCTTTCAAAACAGAGGGTGCCACGTGTATAGAGGCTCTCCCCGCTGAGACCCACAGTGGTTCAGATAAAGTCTGAGAGGGCAGCAGGGTGGGCTGGGGGGTCAGCCTGGGGCGTCAGGTGACTTGCCAAAGAGCAGGGACATTTATTATCCACCCATCGCCATTCTCGCCTTCATAGATTTGATGGTGTCTTCACGGTCACCTGCTTTTTCACCTGACCCTGAACAGGCCACGCGGTCTCAGCAATGCCAGCAAGTGTAAAATACATGTGGGTACCACCTTGGGTAGGATTCATTTCCTCTGCAGGGAACAGAAAGCCCAGTGCACAGTGATGCAGAAGAGATGGGTATTTTCTCTTCCTAGGAAGGAGAAAGTCCACCCGGATGCAGCCCAACGCCCGTGGGGTGCTCTGCCCGCTTGGAGGCTGGTCTGTATCCCGATAGCCCAGGACGGCGGCATCTGGCTTCTCAGAGGGAGGCTGGAGACGTCAAAGAAGAAGGTGACAGACACCCAGCTCTTCCGAAGAGGCCCATGGGAGCTGCCCCCGGGGGCTTCTTGCTTTCATTATGCCCAACCAACTGCCATGCTATGCCACTCCAGCTGCAAGGAAGCCTGGGGTCGTTGTCCTGAATCCGAGAGGCCTTGTGCCGGGTTCCAGACTCTTCGTGGCGGAAAGAGAGTGGAGTGACTACTGCAAGCGCCCCCAGCCGGCTTGTGCCACGGCAGGGGCTGCATTTTGGTCTCTTGTGTGTGTTTTGGGTGAATAGAAAAAAAGAAGTTATGTTGCAGAAACTACACGAGTGCGTGAACAGTTGAAGCTTGAAAGACGCAGTGCTCGGGCGGTAGGGAAAGAATAACAGAAGAGAAAAGAAAAAGCCAGCCGTTATAACGTAACCGATGTGAAAAATCAGTGAAAGGAGGGATGAGGCAGACAGCTGGGTGACTGCGGCTGTTGAGAAGGGAGAGTTCCCTGTCGTGGTTACTAGACTTGAGATCAGTGATTCTCACTTGGGGCTGACCTTGTCCCTCCACCCCCAGGGGACACTTGGCAACGTGTCCGGAGACACATTTGGTTGTCACAACTTGTGGAGGGGGGGAAAGAGGGAGAGGGAGAGAGAGACACAGAGACACAGAGAGATTCTGATAGCACCCACAAGTCTTCCCACTTGCTGTTTTAACAATCAATCATAAAGCATACAACTCAGGGGCAGTCAGCACACGCACAATGCTGTGCACCCCCCACTTCACCCCAAAAAGAGACCTCGTACCCACCAAGCGGTCACTCTCCGTTCCCCTCCTGCAGCCCCTGAGGATCTGCGTCCATCATCCCATGGTTTTTTTCCCTGTGTCTCCACTGGACCATCGTGTCATCAAAACACCAGCTCTATTAAGAGAGGGGCCCCGCCCACTCCACTAGGACCTGACGTTAACTCGATTCTACCTGCCAAGACCCTATTTCCAAGTACGGTCCCGTTCTGAGATACTGGGGTTAGGATTTCAGGGTATCTTTGGGGGGAGGTTGGGGGTATAATTGAGCCCACCAGAGTGCTCAAAACTCAGTAATGACGATCCATGCATTTTTTAAAAGGGAAATAATATTAAACTTTTATTTATATTTGGTGTACTTATTGAAATTAAACTCTTCCAGCAGGTCAGAACAGTTTACACTTCATGGCATTTACAGATGGTTTCTTTTGTTTTAACTGAACTCAAAGGGAAAAGAAGGGACTTCCCTGGCGGTCCAGTGGTTAAGAATCCACACTGCCAAGGCAGGGGGTGAGGGTTTGATCCCTGGTGGGGGAATTAAGATCCCACGTGCCGTGCAGAGCGGCCAAAAGATAAAAAAGGTAATAATATTCATGTTTTTAAAAAAGGGACAAGAAGCTTAAAGAAAATACCTGAGAAGAAAGTACACAGATTGACGTGTATACGCTATGTCATGAATCAGGCCTGGGTATGCGTGTGTAAATGTGATATTAGGGTTAGCAAGACTTCAACCAGTGTTGGCCAAGTGGCAATTAGGGATGCAAGGCTGGGTTCAAGGGTCATGAAAAATACAACACATGGCACGCGTTCTAAACAAAAAGAAAACCCGATTCCTGGCACGATTCTACGTGATGCGGTAGCAGTCGGCTCCCATGGACACCTCAGGAGCCGACAAAGATGATACTCAGCTAGGCCAGTTAATCCTCCCCCTGCGTCCCGCCCGGGGAAGCACACCAGGTAAGAGGACACCCTTCCCTCAGCATCATCGAAAAGGCGCAAGGGATACAGCACCAGGGATGGACCTGGAGGCTATGATGCTTAATGAAATAAGCCAGAGAGACACAAATACTGTAGGATATCACTTACAGGTCGAACTTACAAAATACAACAAAGTAGTGACTATAACAAAAACAGGCACACTCACAGACCTAGAGATCTATAGTGACTATAACAAAAAGAGAAAGAGACTCATAGATCTAGAGAACTTCCCAGTGGGGAGAGGGAAGGGGGAGGGGCAAGATAGGGGGAGGGGCAAGATAGGGGGAGGGGAGTAACAGATACAAACTACTGTGTATAAAATAAATAAGCCCTGGGACTTCCCTGGCTGGCCAGTGGTTAAGACTCTGCGCTTCCACTTCAAGGGACGCAGGTTCTATCCCTGGTGAGGGAACTAAGATCCCACATGCCGTGCGGCACAGCCAAAAATAAAATAAAATAAAATAAAATAAGGTAAAAGGGTATATTGTACAGCACAGAGAATATAGTCAATATTTTATAATAATCATAAATGAAGTATAATCTGTAAAAATTATGAATCATTATATTGCACACCTGAAACATAACATGGTACACCAAATATACCTCAACTTTAAAAAAAATTTTTAAAGAAAAGGACAGATGCAGGGAGCTTGGAAGGGGCCACCTACGTGACCCTCCCTCTTCAAAACCAGCACAAAGCAAGTACCCATCTCCTCCACCCAGAAGATGGTGGGGCACATAAAAGCATCTGCCATGAATCATCTAATCTACGTGCAAAGACACAGGCACGAAGGCTAATTCCCTTTTGTGCTTTCCCACACGGGTCTCGTTTGTGCAATTTTGGGTCACCCAGTCATGCGGTCACGGATGCTTTTAGCACAGGCTAAAGGCACGCGGAATCCATCTGCCTACTTCTTTTGTTCCAAGGACAGAAGTCTCCCCTAAGGGGCTCAGGGAATCTTGGCGCTGCTTCCAGCTCCCGGACAGGGAGCTTTGCTAAAAACGCAACAAAGTGTCCGTTCTTTCCAAATTCACTGAGGAGAAGGTAGAACAGAGTGACCTTCACATGGGGCAAATGTTTATCTTTGAAACTCGATTGCGCCCTTATATTTACATAGACAGTCTCCATTTCCTGAGAAAACATTGGCAAGTTCCATTTGAGGCTACTTGGTACTCTCGTCAACAGTTTAGATGCTGTGGGATGCACAGAGGTTACATTGAAAGGTACAGTGCTTGTGCCAGGAAAGGAGAGACGGCACCAGATTAAAAGAGCACAGTGTCCGACCTGGGAGGTTAGAAAGAGTACAGCAGTTGAACACACACAAAGGAAAGAGGAAGAAAGAAAAGGGAAACAGCAGGGTTCATTACATAAAAAAAGAAAGAAAGAAAAGAAACAGAAGATCCACGTAGTCAAAATTAAAAGCATTTAAAACTTTTAAATAAAATCCATTTTAAGTTAAAATTGAATTTTAGTAAAATTAGTTTTATTTAAAAATTTACATTTGGAATTCCCTGGCAGTCCAGGGGTCAGCACCCCGTGCTTCCACTGCAGGGCGCACAGTTTCGATCCGTGGTCGGGAATCTAAGATCCCGCAAGCCAGGACACGTGGCCAAAAAAAAAAATTTTTTTTATATTTAATTTTATTTTTCATACAGCAGGGTCTTATTGGTTATCTATTTTATACATATTAGTGTATATATGCCAATCCCCATCTCCCAATTCAAAATAAAAATTTACATTTAACACATTCAATTATTTTAATTTAAATTTTAATTTGTAATATAGCTAAAAAAACACTGAAAGAGAAACAGTAGAATCAGCAAAATTCTGGTAAGATTGAACATAAAAAGAAAATAGAATGTGCCGATGAATAATAAAAAGCAGATATAACTTAAGATGCAGCAGTGTTTGTAACAACAACAACAAAAAGATAACTTTTTTTTTTTTTATTTTTTGCGGTACGCGGGCCTCTCACCGCTGGGGCCTCTCCCGTTGCGGAGCACAGGCTCCGGACGCGCAGGCGCAGCGGCCATGGCTCACGGGCCCAGCCGCTCCGCGGCGTGTGAGATCTTCCCGGACCAGAGCACGAACCCGCGTCCCCTGCATCGGCAGGCGGACCTCCAACCACTGCGCTGCCAGGGAAGCCCAAGAAGATAACATTTTTAATAACGTTTTCCCCGTACATTTAAGAACTTGGACACAACAGATGCATTCACACTGTACCATGAATTTGGTATTTTTTTTACCGAAACTGACTCAGCTACCTATGTAAGAGCTGAAAAGTATTATAGAAACTTAATAAATCGAACCAGTACTTAAAAAGCTTCCCACTGAGAAAATACTCGGCTCAGGTAGTTTTATCAAGTAGTCGAAAATTCCAGTATTATCTAAACTACTCCAGACAATAGAAAAACAAGCAACATCTTCAATGCATTTTATGAAACCAGTAACTTAAGAAAGCATGGGAAAGAAAATCACAGATCAATCTCACTCTTTGTGAAAAAACCCTGCAAATTTCAAAGCAAAGTGTTGTTGGCAAAACAAGTTAGGTAAGCCATTAAGTGAGTTTGTTTTATGTTGCACATTAAATGTGAACAGATTAAAGGAAAGAACAAAATGAAGTAAAAACAAGCCCTTCTTATACCACCTGATGCAGAAAATAACTTGGGTAAAACTGAACATCCGTTCTTGATTTAACAAAACAGGAATAAATAAAAACTTCCTTAATTGAATAAAGGCTTTCTACAAAACAACTGATTGTACATAATACCAAAGAGTGAAACTTTGAAAGTGGTCTCCTTAAAATCAGGAACAATTCAGGGATAACATCATTTCTATTCAACACTGTCTTGCAGGTTCTAGCCAGTACAATCAGCCCAGAGCAAGAAAAAAATAAAGTACAAGAACTGGAAAGAAGGAGGATCATATCATTTGCAGATGGCATTTTCTACATGTATACAGAAGAAGACAAAATCTGTAACTTAAATTTGCAGAGCAAGTCGTTTATTTTATTTCATTTCATCTTTATTTTTAAGCTTTATTCTATTTTTAAAAACTAATAGAGTTTATTTTTTAGAGGAGTTTCAGGTTTACAGAAAAATGGAGCAGGAAGTAGAGAGTTCCTATGCACCCTCTTTCTTCCCACTCATGCACAATATCTCATATTTTTAAAATTTCGTTTATTGAGATACAGTTGATTTACAATATTGTGTTCATGTCTGCTGTACAGCAAAGTGATTCAGTTATACAGATATATATGTATCTATATATACATTCTTTTCCATATTCTTTTCCATGATGGTTTATCACAGGCTATTGACTATAGTTCCCTGTCCTGTACAACAGGACCTTGTTGTTTATCCATCTTACGTATAATAATTTGCATCTGATAATCCCAAACTCCCAATCCATCCCTCCCCCAACCTCTGCTTGGCAACCACAAGTGTGTTCCCTATAACATTTCATACCTTTAACATCTTGCATTCGTGTGGTTCATTTGTTATAACTGATGAACCAATACTGCTACATTATTATTAACTGAAATCTGAGTTTATGTTAAGGCTCACTCTTATATGTAGCGCATATGCTGGAGGTTCTGACAAATGGATGACGACATCATCTACCATCATGGCATCATACCGAATCATTTCAGGGTCCTAAAATCCCTCCCTCCCCAAGACCCCTGGTCACCCCTGATCTTTGACTCGCTCTGTGGCTTTCTGTTTGATGGTTTTACATTTTTAATCTATACCAATTGGAAAGTCAATTGGAATTACTTGGTTCCAGCGTGGTACCTCGGTGGCATATCTGTACCCCAATGACTGTTTTCCCATAACTCTCCAACGAAGGAGACTATAAAACACACAGCGTCTACTGCAGCCCATTTTCATTCATTTCCCTGCATCTGTAGGGATGGGACAGTCCGTCTCACTGAGCCAGACCACGGGCTCTCAGCTCACTGTGGGCATCTTTGCCAACGTGGCAGATGGAAATCCTGGCTATTGCACGAGCCCTGCTGTTTCAGGGTCTGTGGGTGGGGCTGCCACTTGCCTACGATATATGGAAATTATATGTGATTCATGAACGCAGTCAGGATAAATATGCTGAAGCAAGTGGTTGACGGATTTGTGTTTCATACCTGCTTCTTCTGATCACGGTTCCGGACAAGACAGGCATGTAGTGTGCCACTCCTTTTTCTTTTTTTAAATCGAAGAGACTTTCACGTAATATGCAATTAACCACTGTGAAGGGTACAGTTCACTGGCATTTAGTAAGCTCATGACACGGTATCACTGTCCCCTCTATGGAGCGCGAAAGCAATTTCATCCCCCCAAAGAACACATCCATCGCACCTGTGGACTACTCACGCCCCATCCCCCTTCCTGCAGCCCCTGGCAACCACTGACGTGCTTTCTGTCTTGACGGATGTAACAACAGAATTCAATTTCTTTTTGGAACCATTAACCATCGACGAGTTACAAGATGATGACCGTTTCTCTATCTGGTACTCAGTGTATAGATGGCAAAAATGGCTATCATATACCTGATACATATTTGCGTTAGAAACTGGCTTACAGGGATAGCGAAATTGCCACATGGGGTTACGTGTCGGGGTCTCGATGTGGATTAGCTAATCTTATCAACACTTGAATCTCACAGTCTTTTGGTCATGTTTTCAGCTCACACGAAGATATTCAATCTCAGGGAGAATCAAACAAGTTTGTTTCTTTCTTTGCTTGTTTGGTCGTGCCGCGAGGCTTGTGGGATCTTAGCTCCCCGACCAGGGACTGAACCCGGGCCCCTGGCAGTGAAAGCACCGAGTCCTAACCACTGGACCGCCAGGGAATTCCTTCAAACAAGTTTTTTCTATAACTTATTAGTGCACAAGTATAGTATGATTGAGATCAGCACTTACTATAGATAAGCACCCATCCTCGGGGTGACCTGGTTGAAATCACAAATTTAAGGGGTACGTCCACAGCCCCGAGAGTCAAGGGGCCAGGGATGGGCTGGAAGAATGGATCATTTTGATCGAGTCGGCTGATAAAAGTCACATGGTTCTCTGGAGTTGACTTGGTGGCTCCCACTGTTGGGGAGATCATTGCCTGAGTCCCGAGAAGGGACGACTGGGCAGGTTCTGCCTCACGTTCCTTTACTGATGCCAGCAGCACAGGGCGTCAGGAACAACGACTGAGGTATTCCTGTGGATATCTGTACTTCGATACAAATATTTGCGCTCGAAACTAGAGAGGAAACATGTTTGCTTGCAGAGAAAGGTGTAAGCCTTACAACACAGTACAGGTTCTGGGCAGCTGAGCGCCTGACTCCTGGATCTGAGAAAGTAAGGTGTCACCGCACTTGGGGGCTTCCACTGGCAGAAGCCCCTCAGGATGGGCATGTTTTGGGGGGTTAGAAAACCTGTCTCTTGGCCACGTTGAGACAGTCTTCAAGGTGCCCATGGATCGCTACCTTCTCTCTCCCCTCACAGACTCTTCTAAATTAGTGGTTTAAAGTACGGAGTTTCCTTAAAAAACTAACGACAGAGCTACAATATGATCTAGTAATCCCACTCCTGGGCATGTACCCCGAGAAAACCGTAATTCGAAAAGACAGCGCACCCCAATGTTCACTGCAGCACTATTCACAATAGCCAGGACATGGAAACAACCTAAATGTCCATTGACAGACGAATGGATAAAGAAGATGTGCTCCATATATACAATGGAATAGTACTCAGCCATAAAAAAGAATAAAGTAATACCATTTGCAGCAACATGGATGGACCTAGAGATGATCATACTGAGTGAAGGAAGTCAGACAGAGCAAGGCAAATATCGCATGATATCGCTTATATGTGGAATCTAAAAAAATGGTAAAAATGAACCTATTTACACAACAGAAATAGATTCACAGATGTAGAAAACAAACATACAGTTACCAGGGGGGAAGGGGGGGGAGGGATAAGTTGGGAGATTGGGATTGATACATACACACTACTATATATAAAATAGATAACTAATAAGGACCTACTGTCTAGCACAGGGAACTCTACTCAATACTCTGTAATGACCTAAATGGGAAAAGACTCTGAAAAAGAGTGGATATATGTATATGTATAACTGATTCACTTTGCTGTATACCTGAAACTAACACAACATTGTAAATCAACTGTACTCCAATAAAGAAATAAATACTATAAAATCTGTTATTGAACCACAAAATTTTTTTTTCTAATTAAAAAAAAATTAGTGGTTTAAAAAGAAGAGTATGCACTCTGCCATTGAGGAAGAAGGACGATTTATTTGGGTACGGAAAAATGTGACAATTCCTATTTCTATTTGTTTTATTTACTAAACGGGAGAAAATAAACCTTACTAATATGTAATATGTTGACAGGTACATTTGCATACATATTGAGTGTGCGCTTAAAAGTTTTAAAACGTTGAGCATAATCTAAAGAACAAATGTCACCACCCTCGCTCCAGACTTTGGATTTCATGTCCTCACTTCCTTTTTCTGTCTCTCAGAAAACAGCCGATGTTTTTTATTTTTGGTAACCTCCTACCTCCACCCACATGCATTTTTCACTGGGCAGGATTTTTGTACTTCCATATTTTCGTGTCAGGGAGGCTTTTTGGGTTTTTTGTTGTTGTTGTTTTAATTAATTAATTTATTTATTTTTAGTTTTGGCTGCGTTGGGTCTTCGTTGCGGTGCGCGGGCTTCTCATTGCAGTGGCTTCTCTTTTTGTGAAGCACGGGCTCTAGGCATGTGGGCTTCAGTAGTTGTGGCACGTGGGCTCAGTAGTTGTGGCGCACGGGCTTAGCGGCTCCGCGGCATGTGGGATCTTCCCAGACCAGGGCTTGAACCCATGTCCCCTGCATTGGCAGGCGGATTCTTAACCATTGTGCCACCAGGGAAGCCCCTCAGGGAGGTTTTTTGGAGAAATGAGAGTCAAACTCACAACCCGCCCTGACCTGTCTCTGCAGCGTCTTTACAGCCTCAGAGCCCGTCACTTTTTGACTGGTTATCTGGGACGTTTCCTGGAATCTTTCATTTTAATTTCATGGAAGAAAGAAAACCCAAGAAGGCACGAGAGTGATTTACATTAACTGTATAATGATGCTTTTCACCACTGCAGCTGCGTCACTGTGGAGTTTTTCAGAACAGGAGTAACAACGTGCAATTGATTTGCACAAAGAGAAAAGTCTACAAGATGAGCCTTCTTCCAGAGACGGAAGGACCAGGTTCCTCTACAGTCCTGGAAGCAGGGACGGAGATGGGGTGTAGTTCTGGGGGAGCGTCAGGCCAGCCCAGGACCTCCTACTGCCGATCTGCTGAGCAGAGACCCTGGAGGAGCTATGGCTGAGACTCTCCTCACACACCATCCTGTCTCCTCTGGTGTGTTGGTGTCATTCATTTGTTCATATCCTACTCAGACGCGTGGAGAAAATGCAGATCATCTGATTTTCCCAGAGGCAGGTGCTGTGGTGGTGGCGTGTGTGTGTGTCCGTGCATGCACATGTGCCTGGGTGTGTGTGCGTGTCTGCGTGCATTCATGTGCACATGTGTGGCATGTGTCTGCACACACGTGGTGCACACGCCTGGCGTGGATGTGTGCACAGCGGTATGTGTGTGCTGTGCTGGGTTTGGCGTGTGCATGCATGTATGTGGTGTGTGTGCGTTCTGCACGTGGCATACACACACATGTGGCATACTTTGTGTGCTTGTGCAGCACGTGTTTAGCACATATGTGTGCACCCATGTGTATGGCACGCATATTCTTGCATGCAGATGTGTGGTGCGTGCATGCATGAGTGTGCAGTATCTGTGTATGCCTGCCAGTCTGTGCTAATTGGAGGGTGATCCCAGATGCCTGAGGGAATTAGAATTGGTCAGATGCAGTTATTTTGGTCCAACATAAGACTTGACACGATCCCTTCAGGAAAATGCTGTCTTTATGACTTTCCCCACATTTCCCATCCCCGTGGGACATCCAGGCTCTGCGAGGGGTGATGTGCCTTCCAGGAGGTGTTGCAAAGGGGCCAGGTTGGCGGGCACTGTCCACTGCTGTCCCAAGGCCTCCGGTCCCCGGTCCCGACTCCCCAGGAGCTGCTGGCCCTCGTAGCTGATATCAGGGCCTTGTGAGCTGCACAGTCCGGCCGAGGGCTTCTGGGTGCTTCTGGCTCCAAGTGTCCCAGAGACACTGCGCCACCTTCCACGCCATCCTAAGGCCGCCCGTCCAGCCCCATGACCTGGCCATGGGCTAATACTGCTGTCCCCACCAGTGGCCTCAGGCTCTCCCACTAGCTGGTCCATCACCATCTGTGCCATGAGGCTGGGATGAGGGCACAAGTGTAGCCTCTCTGTGACAAGCAGGTCTGACCATCACAGGGCAGACGGGAGCTGGGAATAAACCCGACCCCGGCGCTTCTCTCCGGGAGCCGAGGGACAGGTTGCTGCTCTGAAGGCGGCTGCCCCGTGGGAGACATTCTCCTTTGTGCAGAGCCAGTCTCTGTAGGAGCCAGAGCATCATGGAACAAAGCATAGCTCATCCTGGAGAGAAAAATGGCAAAGCAGAGAAAGCAAGTCTTCTGCAGCCACGTGAATTTAAGACTATAATCCTGGCTCGTTGGCGGTCCTCAACACAGACAACACTCCCTTTGATCCGTTTGACTTTAATTGCTGTGTACAAAATGCTCAGAGCTGGAATTTCAATCGCTGGTAATGGCCAGGGTGTTGTTCTGGAAGACTCCTGAGAAGCTGTGGTCACTAATGCAGAAGCCAAAGAGAACAGCAAAGCTCATCCCTGAAGGTTTCCAGAACCTTCCTCATTAAGAATTTAAATAGATTTGTTGTCAAGCTCTGGTGTAGAGGCGGGGGTACCTGCTTTGAAAGTGAAATGGAAAATTTAACTGCGTATTTGGGAAAAGGATGCTCTAAATGAGGTTCCATTGCATCACATATAAGCTGCAAGCTTGCAGTAAACGTTGACGGCCCTCTTGCTGCCTTGGTTTCCTCATCCATGCAAAGCAGGGTGGTGGGGTTAACGTCACAGGGATAGGAGTCCAGTGAGGGGGCCCTCAGGCCTCGTCCATATCCTATAACCACGGAAAACGCTGGTGGCCGAGTGTGTGGGGAACACCGGGCCTTGGAGAACAGGAACACATCACCGGGGGTCCCAGGGACTCCCCTGTTCTACAGCCAAGTCTACACGACTTTGCCTCCAGGGGATGCTTGGCAATGTCTGGAGGTCACACCTGTGCAGGTGAGGGCTATTGTCATCTGGTAGATGGAGACCAGGGATGCCGTTCAACCCCTCACAGTACACAAGACAGCGGCCACCACGGAGAGCAACCCAGCCCTAAATGTCAGCAGTGCCGAGGCTGAGAAAACTGGTCTTTGCATGAGACTCTATCCATCCATATATTTAAGTATCTATCATCTACCTATAATCTATATATCTATCTATCATAGATCAACATCTGTCTACTATCTATCAATCTGTCTATATCTATCTATCCATCTACCTATCTATCCATCCATTTATCATCTATCTACTATACCTCTCAGATCTATCATCTATCTATTTATGTATCTCTCTACCTTCTATTCTTATCTACTTTTATATCTAATCTCTCTGTTTATATCTATCTGCATATGGCTGATTTAGATTCAATCAGTTTCCTATTTATGTTCTTACATTCCTTTATATATTTATATGTGCTCCATCTATGTATTATAAACATATATATGTATCTCAATCAATGATAAAAAATATCTGTGTATATGCATGCTTATGTCTATATGGGTATACGTACACACACATTCTTTTATCTGTAGATACGTATCTTACGTGTATACACACAAAACTGTGTATATATGTGTTGTACTTGTGTATAGACAGATAAAAGAATATATATTTTATACACAGACACACACATCTTATACGTATCTCAGTGTGAGTGTGTGTGTTTCTGTGTTTCTGCTCATTTGAATCCATGTTAAAACATTCTGAAGTTTCCCATTTATAAAAAAAGATGTATGGGAGTTCCCCGGTGGCCTAGTGGTGAGCCTTGGGAGCTGTTACTGCTGGGCCCTGGCTTCCATTCCTTGCTGGGGAACTGAGAGCCTGTAAGTCATGTGGTGTGGCTAAAATATCAAAAAATCAAAAAGATGCTCAACGCCACAAAGACAAAGCGAAGGTCCAAAAGAGGTCTTTATGTGACCTTTGGTGCATTAGGTTGCCTGGGTTCTATTTCTTTGTGTCTAATGCACTCCTGCATGGCCAGTACTAACTCAACTACCGGCTGCATGAGAAAAGTAATACATGGAGGCTCTGTACTATTTCTTTAAAGGGGATTTGGCAGTAAAGCACGCCTCGTTCCCTCACTGGGATCTCACTTGATTGGATTTTCTGCCGTCTCTGGTTTGCCAAGCATTAGGTATTGGGGAGTTATGGGGTGAAAGAGGCCGGTCAAAGAGACTTATTGCTTGGGGTGAGAGATGTAGAAAGGGGACAGGTACTGGCTTCTTTGGTACCAGAGACCTTTTTAAAAAAATTTTATTTATTTTTTGGCCGCGTTGCTGCACGCAGGGTTTCTCTAGATGCGGCGAGCAGGGGCTACTCTTTGTTGTGGTGCGCGGGCTTCTCATTGCGGTGGCTTCTCTTGTTGCGGAGCACGGGCTTCAGTAGTTGTGGCTCGTGGGCTCAGGAGTTGTGGCTCGCGGGCTGTAGAGCACAGGCTCAGTAGTTGTGGCGCACGGGCTTAGTGGCTCTGCGGCATGTCGGATCTTCCCGGACCAGGGATCAAACCCGTGTCCCCTGCCTTGGCAGGTGGATTCTTAACCACTGTGCCACCAGGGAAGTCCCGGTACCGGAGACCTTGATGGTTAAAATCCAAGGTTCTAGAATGGAGAGCTGTAAGAGCAGCTCAGGAGATGCTTCAAGGAAGAGTCACCCCCATTTGCTGACTGACAGGTGAGTTCTCATCAGAGCTATCACTTCGTCCTGAGGGTGCTGACCTGCTGGGCAAGGCAGTGGGTGGGCTGGGCTGATGGAATTGCTTTCAGCTGAAGCCAGGAAGACGCCTGTCACGGATGATTCCTTTAATGGAGCTAAGATGGGTTGTCCATTTGTGCATTTGCAATTTCTCCTCTTACCCTAGCATTAAAGCTTCTGGAATCCAAAAGTAATCTTTTTCTTTTTTTCTTTTTTTTTTTTGCGGTACGCGGGCTTCTCACTGCTGTGGCCTCTCCCGTTGCGGAGCACAGGCTCCGGACGCGCAGGCTCAGCGGCCATGGCTCACGGGCCCAGCCGCTCCGCGGCATATGGGATCCTCCCGGACCGGGCCACGAACCCGCGTCCCCTGCAGGCGGACTCTCAGCCACTGCACCACCAGGGAAGCCCTCTTTTTCTTTTTTTTTTTAACACATCCTTCAATAGTGGCTTCATTACAGAAAAAAAAAAACACAAAAACTGATGCAAATCAGAGTGGAAGAATCAGACCGTTACCGTATCTGCAAATTTCCAAGGGTCTCGTTAGGTGGGACCTCTGCATTGGTTCAAATTTTGTACGTATTTTTTAAATGTAATTTTTATTTTAGATTGGAGTATAGTTGATTTACACTGTTGTGTTAGTTTCAGGTGTATAGCAAAGTGATTCAGTGATACATATACATATATCCATTCTTTTTATATGTATTTTAAGAAGCGGAGGCCGAGCACAGACAACACTCCCTTTGATGGGTTTGATTTTAATTGCTGCGTACAAAATGCTCACAGCTGGAATTTCAATCGCTGGTAATGGCCAGGGTGTTGTTCTGGAAGACTCCTGAGAAGCTGTCGTCACTAATGCAGAAGCCAAAGAGAACAGCAAAGCTCATCCCTGAAGGTTTACAGAGCCTTCCTCATTAAGAATTTAAATAGATTTGTAGTCAAGCTCTGGTGTAGAGGCAGAGGTACCTGCTTTGAAAGTGAAATGGAAAATTTAACTGCGTATTTGGGAAAAGGATGCTCTAAATGAGGTTCCATTGCATCACATATAAGCTGCAAGCTTGCAGTAAACTCTTAGAAATAGCCACATTGCTCTATTTCAAGTGTCAGCAGGCTATGAACCGTGGGCCAAATCTGGCCCACGGTCAGCTTTTATAAATAAAGTTTTATTGAAACACAGCCACATACATTCTTTTGCACATGGGTACTATCTATCGCTGCTTCCTGCTACAACGACAGGGTTGGATAATTTCGAAGGAGTTTGTATGGCCTACAAAGCCCGAAGTATTTATTCTTTTTTTACAGAAGACATTTGCCAACATTTCTCTATTTGATAAGCTTTGCTGCCTTTCACACAGAACCCTCATGTGCCCATGGCTTTGGAGATGAAAAATGATCACTTTTTGTATATAAAGTTTGAGTAGGTCTTCACCTTTCTTCCCGATACTTTCCACATCCACACAGCTGCAATGAGATACTGTTATAATGCAGTGGCTGAATGCCATGAAAGATGGTAAGTGTAACTTAAAGACGGAGTCATTTTAGTGTTCACTGCAGGGGGAAATAACTAGAATAGCCATTAATTTTATCAATACGCAGGCTTAGTTTCCCATATCAGCCTCTTTAAGGTAGGAGCTTCCCTACTACACGACATTAAAGAGTCACAATGCTTGGGCTGCTTAAATGTGTATGAATTTCTCAAGCCTTAAATCTCTCAGACTACAGTGATAGTTTTCCTAGGTGCCCTTGCCTTGGCTGAAAAGTTTCAAGTCCCTACCTGTGACCCACTGGTCTTAAGAACCAAAGCAGAAATCAGAGCATGACTGTAGAAGTTGTTCTTTATTTCCTGCAGTGAGCATCGGACTATCAATTATATTCATAATTACAGGTTTCATACAGCATGTAAATAATGCACAGGCTGTCCTCGTCAAGCAAACCTTAAGTGCTTTTCGTCGAGAGTTTCCCGTAAGTCATTTGAAATCAAAACACTCTTTAGACACCATCTCAAATCACCTAACAGCGTTTCAACGGTCGTTTCGATAATCAGAAAGAAACCGCAGTCAACAGGCTTACCCACTAATACGGCAGAAAATGAATGTGTTCGCAGCCAGTGGGTTTTACATTACGGGGTTATAATCATGCAGCTTAGTTTGCGTCTGAAAACCTAAATCAGCCCGCGAGTTTTCTTCCAAACCCGGTGTAGACTAAGGGGTGCTGGGGGGGAGAGTCCTGCACAGGAAACCATGGCAGCCTCAAGTTCTGTGATTTGAGAATGATTGTAAAAAAGGAACGAGTTTCCAAAGTACGGGAAGGATATAGGGAAACTCCAGGCAAGAATGCAAAAATCTGGGTCTTGAAGGAGCAGAAGGGAAAGGAAACACCGGAATCTCGAGGCTTAGAGGCCTCTGTGGGAAGGGGTACCTTGCACGGGGGGCAGATGCGGTCAGCCTCCCTCTTCTTTTTCCCTCCTGGCTTCTGCTGGTGTACCCCACCCCTCTGACTGACTGGAAACCAGGGGGTAAGGTAATCTTTTCATGTTATCCGTCCAAGTCAGTCTCTGGGAACTTGGATGAGGGAGGAGGAAGTTAAACTGAGTCATAGTGGATCCCGGTGGCAGGAGATACTCAGCAAAGGTGGTCAGACCCCCTCTTCACATGGATATTGCCTTTTTTGGTTTGTTTTTTTTTTTTTAATTTGTTATGTGTATTTATTATGAAATGATCACCACAATGAATCTAGTTAACATCCATCACCATACATAGTTACAAATTTTTTTTTCTTGTGATAAGCACCTTTTTTTTTTCATGGAAAGACGTTTTCTTTTAAATATAGCAGTGTGTACATGTCAATTCCAAACTCCCAATCTATCCCTCCCCCCTGGTAATCATAAATTCGTTCTCTAAGTCTGTGAGTCTGTTTCTGTTTTGTAAATAAGTTCATTTGTATCATTTTTTTTAGATTCCGCATATAAGCGCTCTCATACGATATCTGTCTTTCTCCATGTGACTTACTTCTGTTAGTATGATCATCTCTAGGTCCATCCATGTTGCTGCAAATGGCATTACCGCATTCTTTTTTTATGGCTGAGAAATATTCCATTGTATACATGTGCCACATCTTCTTTATCCATTCATCTGTTGATGGACATTTAGGTTGCTTCCATGTCTTGGCTAATGTAAATAGCGCTTCTAGGAACACAGGGGTGCACGTGTTTTTTGAATTAGAGTTTTGTCTGGATATATGCCCAGGAGTGGGATTGCTGGGTCATAGGGTAGCTCTATTTTTAGTTTTCTTAGGAACCTCCATCCTGTCCTCCATAGTGGCTGCACCAACTTACATTCCCACCAACAGTGCAGGAGGGTTCCCTTTTCTCCACACCCTCTCCAGCATCTGTCGTTTGCTGGCTTTTTTCTTGTTGCTGTCCCCTCATTTTTGCTTGTGTATGTCAAAGCAATCTCATGGTTGACCTAGCTTCGGAAGTCAAGATTTTATGGAATTGGTTAATAGTTAGTGACATTGGTTTCCACTTGTCTTGACAGTGTCTGCTTGAGGGTAGCTTCAAGCAGGCCCGAAAGCGGAATTTAGCGTTTTGAAAGCAATATTTGGTGGAAGCTTAGCTCTCTTTCATGTACCTGGAGAAAGCGGCCAAGATGCAGGGTTTGGAATACATAACAGCGGGATCATCTCTGCACAGGTGGCCTGGGGGCAAAGGGATAGATCTTCCACCCAAGAAAAGATTCTCAAACGGAACTGTGATCCTGGGTAAAAATAAAATACCAAATGCATGTCTGCCTTCAAGTGCAAACTCAAAGGATGTCTCTTTACTCACTGTATTTTGTTTTTTTTAGATTAAAAAATACATCAATTTCCCTTAAGAATTGTGTATATTAAACGTATACAAAATGTATACAACGTTTTGATAAATAGCGTACATGTTTTGATATAATGTGCACATGTTTTGATACACAGTGAAACGAAGACCATAGTTGAGCTAACTGATACATCCAACTACCCACAGACTTATCCTTCCATGTGTCTGGGGCAGGACAGAGCATAGGATTTATGCACTTCACGAATTCCCAGGATACAGTACAGTATTGTTAACTACAGTCACCATGCTGTACATTCGATCCTCAGAACTTATTCAGCCTACGTAACTGAAACTTTGTGTCCTTAAAGGAAACTCTGTATCCTTTAACCAACATCACCCATTTCCCCCGACCCCTCAACCCCTGGCAATCAGCATTCTACTCTCTGCTTCTACGTATTTGACTTCTTTAGATCCCACATAAAAGTGGAATCATGCAGTGTCTGTCCTTCTGTATCTGGCTCAGTCCACTTATTCATTCCAGTTGTTGTAAACGGCCGAACTTCCTTCTTTCTGAAGGCTGAATAATACTGCATTATATATACACCCCATCATTTCATCCACCAGCACACACTCAGAGTGTTTCCACATCGTGACTGCTGTGAATAATGCTACAATGAACATCAGAGTGCAGACATGTCTTTGAGATCCAGACTTCATTTCCATCTCGATTTGTTTAAAGCAAGGGACTGTCGCCCCTGTACAGTTAGGATAACCACGCCAGGTGAGGTCTGAGGCTAAAGCAGGCTGCGTGCGCCATCAGCTAACCTGGGGAGGAAAGGTGCCAAGGAGGTCATGCCCATGACCATACCCAAGAACCCTCCAACCCCACACCTCCCCACACACAAGTTCAAGGCAGACACAACATTTTCAGGATGATGCTTTACACTGGAAACGCAATTTGTTTTGCCCCAGCCTTCTACAAGAGCTCTCTTCTCTCCGCCTGAGCACTGGCTTCCTTACTGGCAGGCGCATCTCACCAGACACACGGACATCTGAGTCATTATCTCGAGAATGGCTTCTGCTCATCTTACGGTTTCCACTGTGTTTGAACATTAACGTGATTCCAGAAACCAGACGTCAAATATGATATGAACCTACTTACGAGATAGTGATGCCTAATACGGTGGTTCCTGAACTTCAGGGTGGGTCAGAAACACTCCGAGGGCTGGTGAAAACATAGTTTTTGATTCGGTGGGTCTGGGGGTTTGTACGTGGCTTGACGATTGGCATCTGGAACAAGTTCCTAGGTTGTACTGAGGCTGCTGGTCCAAGAACCCACCTTGAGAACCACTGCCTTAGAAGGTCTTGTGATTCTTTTTTAAGCACTGAGATGGGATTATTCAATGGGCTCGTGATTGGATTTTTGGTTCCCACCAATAATGAAAATATATTCGTCTGTGATAGAAAAAGTTTCCCGAACGAGAGTGTTTGAATATACTGAGGTTCTGTTTCCCGGCTGGTATGTTGTATCCAGCGTTGTGTAGCACATGGTCGAAATTTAGAATCTGAGCTTTTGCATCTATAGATGAAAGAGTCATCCTGTAACCTGTGCAGCTGAGAGAATGGTAAAGCCCCAAGCTGTGCACGAGGGGCGATCCTCAGCTGAAGAATTTAATTGCTTCCTTGGAGGCATTCATTTCCGAGCTACGTCCATGTTTCTTTTGAAGCAACGGAAGCAGGTATGGGCTGACAGAGTCCGTTCAGATAACACGCTTCAGCCATGTCATCTATTTCCTGGAAGTCAGAAGATAAGAAATGTAGAAGGGATGAGAGGAGGTGGAGAAAATAAAGGACCTGAGGTTACAGATACTGGTCTTCCGTTGGCTTTATTCGGAGGGGCTCAGACGTGTCAAGTATGGTGACGTTCAGAAAACGTTTCTCTTCTTTTCATGCACTGGGCATTCTGACTTGGGAACGAAGGCTTTATGGATGTGTGTGTGATTAAACAGTCCCCTCTGAACACTTGGGTGAATTAAAAAGATTTGTCAACAACTCATACTGATGTACGGGCATCAACGGAGGTAAAACGTGGCACGCTCCCTGTGGGTACTTTTCAGCGGGGAGTCGATGGGTCTTCTAGGGAGTTCTTGAAATGAGCAACTGAAAGCTTGCCCGGGCCATCGAACGACTTGCCTTGTGGAAATAAATGAAGACGGAGGAATATAGCAACAGCGTACGAAGCAGACAGTCACGTGTGCTTTCATCTCTCAGGGCTCAGGGTGAGTGTGAGGGCGGACGGTTTTGTAATCAGGAGATCACGTGGATGCAACACCTGGCCCTAACCACACGCTTTCTAGAAAGGAGACCCTCACGGTTCTCCAGGGTTCCTGGAAAAGCACAGGAGGCGGACGCACTCTTCCAGAACCGCCCAGGGAGCGTCTGTGAAATGATGTTTGCTACAACCCTCTTCCTCCCCACTCGAGCTCAGAGGATGTTTACTGACGGCACGATACTTATAAAAATCAATCAAGTGCCTTATCTAGTACGCTCTTACTTATCTATTATGCTCTCTCTTTCGAGGACCTTCCTTATCTCTACAACGCTTCCCTGTTGAGGGTGGCCGGAGTCTACTCAGTGGATGAAAAATCACTTCCCTTGACATACGCTTTGAAAAACGCAGGAGAAATTAAATTTCCCCCTCGAACAAGCGGCGATCGATCAAACTGGGCTTCAACTCAATGCATCTCTGTAACTCCTATGAGAGCTGTCTCTACAATTGTGCATTATAAGTAAGGAACAACCTTGGTTTTCCTGCTGTGCTGCTGAAAAAGTTATATCTTCCGGTACGAACCGGAAGGTATAACTTAGACATACATTTTAAATGAAACTAAAAAAATATTCATTGTACTTATCTTGGATTTCTCACCAAGATAATGTGTCCTTATTCTCCACATCTCCTTTCCCTGCTTGTAAGAAGTCAACCATGGGTCCCAGGGATAGGGAGACGTCCATTTGGTGACTGGGTGTCAGTGAAAAGTAGATTCAGTTGCATAAGAAAGAAAATCAGGGGGTGGGGGAGGGATAAACTAGGAGTTCAGGATTAACATATACCCACTGCTATATATAAAACAGATAACCCACAAGGACCTACTGCAGAGCACAGGGAAGCGTACTTAATATTTTGTAATGACCTATAGGGGAAAGGAATCTGAAAAAAATTGATATATATGTAACGTAGAGCTGAATCCCTTGGCTGTACACCAGAAACTAACACAACACTGTAAATCAACTACACTTCAATCAAATAAATAAATAAATAAAGCTTAGAAAAACTAAAAGCCAAGACAAGAAAATCCCACGCGCCTCCGTAACGCAGAGGCTTATTTTGGGGACGCGCTGAAGGAGATAGACCAGGGTCTGCGTGCCCGTTACACTGTCATCAGAGACCAGGATACTCTGGTCTTTCCTGTCCAGTCCTCTTGACTCTGTGCTTCCGATCTCACTGTCAACTCATGTTTCAAGATGGTGCCTCAAGCTTTCGTCATCGTGTCCAAGACGCTGGACGCGGAAGACCAAAGGTGTTCTACATTCAGAAGCTCTCATGCAGGAGCCACCGCACGGCCTCTGCTCACATGTCATCAGAGACCCTGCAGTGCAAGGGGAGACCGTGGGGCTTAGTCTTTAAGCGAGGCCGACGGCCACCTCAAATAAAATTAGGCTTTGGATAATAGGGACAAAGGAGAAAGTGGATGCTAGCTGGGCCATGAGGAGTCCAGTGCAGGGTAGAAAATGGACCAGGTAAAGCTCAGAGTGAGGGCAGGCAGAGTGGGACAAAGAGAGACAGAGACGCTTAAAGAATTTAGCAGTAAGAGGGGATGCAGGGGGGAAGTCCCTGGTGGTCCAGGGGTTAGGGCTCAGCGCTTTCACTGCCGTGGCCTGGGTTCAATCCCTGTTTGGGGAATGAAGATGTTGCAAGCCACTGGACCACAAAAAAAAAAAAAGGAGGGGAAGCAGGAAGAGAAAGGGGAAAAGTGTAACAGAGTTTTCCCACATCATCTTTCAGGACCCAGAATCCCACAGCCCACAGGACACTCTTTGGCTTGAAGCCATCCTGAAATCTAGTCTTTCTTTGTGGAATTAGGACTGGGTAATGCTCTCCACTGCCCTCATCCAGGACGCACTGGGTTAGATCCTCCCGGGCCATGATGTGAATTCAACTTTGTTCTTTCCCCAGGGAGAAAAGATGCTCAACCTGCGACCTGCTGTCTGTCACACAATGACTACTTGAGATACCACTGTTTTGGCCGGGCTTGCTAAGGTTTTTTTTAGCTACCATTTAATCCACGTGATTATATTTTAAATGATGAAGGGACCCAGGGTTCTTATCCATTTGGGTATCTTGTTTCCTGCTCCTAGGTTGGGTGAGTAGTTCAGTTCTTGAAAGTTTCCTGAGGTTTGTTTTTTTTTCAGTTCTCAGAAAAGATCTGGGGCACAGATACCAGGGCTTATTTTTGGAGAAAGAAAGAAAGACCTTGGGACTGCAGAGGTCTGCTTTTAATTTATGGGCAAAATGACAGGCAGGAAGGCTGGTTTCTGTTGACCTGCTATCAGTTAGGGGGTGAAAACTAGCAAAGGAGCCCAAGGCTCCTTTATCTCCACCTGCACATTTTATAGGAGGACTGGGGCCGGTGTGAACAGTGAACAGTGAGCTTGAAGTGGCTGAATGTCTTCTTATTTGCAGGCTCATCACTGGAGAGCCAGGGAACTCTAGGAAAAGAGTCATCAGGAGGGTCTGTGACTGGGTAGAGATCGGCCCCCGAGAGGATTTGGAACAACCTGCATTCCAAAACTGATTCAGGAAGGAGCAAATAATTTGAACAGACTGATCACTAGAAGTGTAACAGAATCTGTAATAATAATTAAATTAAAAAAACTCTGCCTGCAAGCAAAAGTTCAGGACCAGATGGCTTCACTCGGTGATTCTACCAAACATACAAAGAAGAACTTACACCTGTCTTTGTCAAACTGTTCCGAAAGACTGAAGTGGAGGGGACCCTCCCAAAGTCGTTCCATGAAGCCACCATCACCCTGATACCAAAACTAAAGACACGACCAAAAAAAGAAAATTACAGGCCAATATCTTTGATGAATATAGATGCAAACGTCCTCAACAAAATACTACCACACCGAATCCAACGACACATAAAAAGGCTCAAGCACCATGATCAAGGAGGATTCATTCCAGGTCCACAAGGATGGTTCAACATATGCAAATCAACCAATGTGAAACACCACATCAACGAAAGAAAAGACAAAAAACACATGACCATCTCAACAGATGCAGAAAAAAAACAAAACAAAACACATCTGTTTGTACAGCAGATGGAGAAACCAACAGGGACTTGAGCCTGCAGAGTCACAGCTGGGGTCTAACAGTTGCATACGGGATGTGCTTTTGCACTTCTGTGGAGTTGATCCCTGCTCTGGGCTGCAATCTTGCCAGCTTCCTGGAAAACATCCCAGGCTACATTTTATTTTAATTCTTCCCTACCCTTGGCTAGGAAGAAGAGGACCAGACTGAGGCAGGAGATAGATGGGCTCCAGGCTAGGCATTGACATCGGCCTCCTGTTTACATTTCTTGGGGCGAGAAAAAGATGGGCTTCCGCAGGGGAACACTTGCAACTAGCCTTGTTTGCATTTCCTGAGACAGGAGATAGATGGGCTTCAGGTTAGATATTTACAACCAGCCTCGTGTTTGCACTTCAGAATGGAAATAACAACAGACACAGGGTAAACAGCCAGGCTTTGTCTCCTGTGGACGCCTTAAGATAGCAGTCGTGGCAGGAACGGAAAGAGGCTAAACCCTGTCTCAGTAAAAGATCAAGAGGTGGTGCATTTCCCATCCTGGGGGCAAGGGAGACACTGCACATGTGCAGAAAGGCTCGGGGGGGGGGGGCTCAAAAAGGAGGGATGCTAAGGCTGTTCCATAGGCCTCTGGGCTGAAATCCATCTTGGGAAAACGTTTTGCACGCGTGTTGAGGAGGGTCCTAGGCAGGGCAGGTGTGGAAAAAGAAACCAGGTAACTGGCCAAAGGTAAACAGAGACCGGGAAGAACTGCCCTATATGAGTGAGCTAACCGCCTCTTTCCTGGGCTTCTCCTCATTACGGGGGATGCCCACACCCTTGCTCTCTGGGTGTGCGTCTCTGCCCTGCTTCTGTCTTAACTAAACTGTTTCTCTGTGTGCTGTCCCACTTATTGTTGTGCTGGGTCTCTAATAATAAACTTTCCGTCCGTTTTTACAGTTTTGCCTCTGTGAGAAATGCATTTTTCACTGGGATTAAGAACCAGGGGAACTCTGCTTCTAGCCTCTAGGCCTTGCTGGCCTAGCGGCTAGGATTCCTGGTTTTCATCCAGGCTACCCAGGTTCAATTCCTGGGCAGGGAACCAAGATCTCACTTCAAACCACTGCTCACTGTGTCTCAGAGATCAAGAAGGCTTATTTTCTCTTAGCTTTCATTTTCAGAGATGACATTGCTGGTCTGGGTGAGCTGTGTGTGTGCAGTTGTTCAAAATCAAACGTAGGGTCAGGAATTGCTTTTGGACTTGGTGTGGAAAGCACTGTTTGATTAGTCTCTGGTATTGGGAAGCTATGGCTGCTGCTTCCAGATCTGTGTTAGCCTCCAAGCAAATCCAGTCCTTGTTCAAACTGAGTGATGCCTTTTCCGAGTTGTTAGCCTTCCTGGGAGCGTGGGTGGAGTTCAGATGGAGCCTCAAGCTTTTTTCCCTTCCTTATTGATTTTGGGATATTTAAAAATGCTTGGCATTATGCTTTCTTTTGTTAATAAGTAGGAAGTAAAAGCTAGGTAATAATTATGCTTGTGATACACATATTCTAAGATGATCCCCCGAATTCTTACCCCTTGGTCCACACACCCTGTCTAATCTCCCCCTGAATGTGGGTGGGGCTATGACTAGAATGGATGCCACACCTGTGATTAAGTTACATTATACAACAAAGGTGAAGGGGTTTTACAGGGGTAACTAGAGTCTCGAAACGGGTGACGTTCTGTTGATCAACAGGGATGAGTGTCCTGGGTGGGCCTGACCTAATCAGGTGAGCGACTCACAGTCAGAGGGATTTGAAGCAGCAGAGATGTTCTGTTTTTGTCCTTGAAGGAGCAAACTGCCTTGGGGTGGAGAAGGCTCGTGTGGCAGGGAACAGCAGGTGGCCTCTGGGATCCTCAACCCTACAACCACAATGAACTGAGTCCTGTCCACAACCAGTAGGCTTGAGAAAGGACCCTGAGCTTCAGAGGAGAGCTCAGCTCTGGCCGACACTTTGATTTCATCCTCGTGGGACCCTGGGCAGAGGACCCAGCCATGTTCTGCCTGGAAACCGTGACAGAAGAAATGAGTGTGATAATTTGGTACACGGCAATCTCTTAACTAATACACTGCTCTTTTCGGGTAGAAATGAGTCAGCAGTCCTTTTCTAGAAAGAGACAGCCTGGACAGCCCTTCCCACTTGTCTGAAATAAGACATTCCGTCTGTCTGGCAGCAGCTACTCAAATGCCAAATACCCTGATGTGGAAGAAATTTTGTTCTATCATGCTAGCTTAGCAAGTCCAAACCTTGGGGTTTTTTTTTGTTGTTCTTATTATTTTTGTTTTGTTTGTTTCTGTTTGCTTGGTTTTTTGTTTTTGTTTTTGTTTGTTTGGGTTTTTTGCCTTGTGGGATCTCAGTTCCCCGACCAGGGATCAAACCCAGGCCCCTAGCAGTGGAAGCGCAGAGTCCTAACCACTGGACCAACAGCGAATTCCCCAAAGCTTGTTTAGACAGAGATGAAATATTCTCTATCAAGATGCTTTCTGGGATACTCCCAGGTAGCTGCTTAAAACATGCTCTGTGAGGGCTCACTCTCTCTTGCATGGCCATTTCACACCACGTGCGCTGGAAATTGGGTGTATTTGAGGATATGGACCGTTCCGATAAGTCACCATCCATTCTGTCTACCGCGTACCTCGAAGGTGATAGGAAGGTAACAAGAGTCCCAGGAAGGCTGCCCTGGATTATGAGTTTTACAGCCCAGTTCTGCCAACGCTTTACTTTTATTCTTGAAATTGATAAGCAGTTTCCTACCCTTTTCCTGAATCTGCTTTGCAGTCGAGAGCAGTGAATTATTGTTGTACTGTGGGCCAAACGAAGAGTGCTGAGCCAGGCCATGGCCGAGGGTAATTTCTCCTGATCAGACTTATCTAGTCACACCAGGAGGCATAGAATAAAGCAAACCTCAGAGTCAACATCAATTCGTTCATAATTTTTTGGATGCGTTATTTAATTGTCCTATTTCATTGTGCTCAAAGAGAAGCACATGCCCGATGTTAATTCCCCGTCCCCCAACCAGGTGATGTTTTAAAGGAACCCAAGAGGAGTAGCAAGGAGGGATTCTGACTTATCATTTTCATGAGAACGCTTACATGTCATGAGTTTGCCTCTTGGCCACTCTCTGTGAGGCACGTGAAGGAGCTGGGACATTGGGTGGGTACCCCTCTCAGCGACCTAAACTTTAGTCCTAATGCCTTTTGCCTACACTGATGCCCTGCAGGTGGCTTTGGTTTATTTCTTTGTCTTGACAAAGACTGGCATTGTGCTCATCCCTTAGTTCCAACAGCACCTCTTCTCTGGCTCCACGGGCTTTCCTTAGCAACCTGGCCTCAGACGTCACCGCTGGTCGTATTTGGGAAGGTGAGCTGCCCTAAACTTCCCTAGACACCCCCCAGGATGTGCCCCAGAACTTTCTGGAACGACCCGTGTAATTAATGAGACTGAGAATTCACTCTGAACAAGGACCTATGGTACAGCACAGGAAACTACATTCAATATCTTGTAATAACCTATAATGGAAAAGAATCTGAATCACTTTGCTGTACACCTGAAACTAACACCGCATTGTAAATTCACTATACTTCAATTTTTTAAAAAACAGTTAAAAAGAGAACTCATTCCAAGGAAAGGCAATGGGCGACTTGTTTCCCAGTATGAATTTCTAATCATGGAGAAGCATGTAGAGGTGATTTGTCGTTGTCATGGTGCCCACGTGATTAAGCAGAGCCTTGCTCTTGTACAACAGATTGGGGGCTGCTGTGTCTAGGTCTGCCCACCATGGGCCCTTTGGGGATGCATGGTGCCGTGCCCGAGGTGAACACAGCATCCTCTGTGCTGCCCGTTCCTCGTTAAGAATACATGGGGAAACTCTACTCGTAAAGCCTGTGTCACCATCTTTTATATCAAGTCCTCCTACCTTTCCAGGGTTTTGAGGGAGTGGTTCTGTTTAATGAAGACCTAGTGGCACTGACATACTTTGAGCTGATCGAACTTCAGGGCACGCAACAAGACTGTGGCAATGCATTCAGGTCACGTCTCCCCATCCGGAGAGAACCTTCTAAGAAAGCGCTTGGGTAGCCACATTAAAATATACATATTAGGGTCCACACAAAATTCATGTCAGTCCCACCTAGCTGCGAAAACGGAGCCTCTCAGTGCATGTCTTTGCTTGATGGGTAAAACTTGCCTAGGGATATTCCAGGGATGCCTAAGGCATCCTGTTTGGTTTCTTTGATTCTTGGAAGAGACGCTTCGCTTTGAGAAGGCTCAGAAAGCCCCTGGGAATTGGGTAAACAGTCTTGGAAGTCAAGGCAACCGTGTCCAAGGAAAAGGTGTGCCTCAGGTAGAGAGAGAATGGATGAGACACAGCTATGCCTATGGGTATCCTGGTTGTCTGCTGGGGATCCTGTGGGGTTTGTGGGCACACCTCTGCCCCATGGAAGGGGGAGCTCGAGTGTGCAAGAGGGTTGACTTCCAAGATGGCACCATGCACTGGCCTGGATGCACGGGTGGAAGCTAGTGGCTCAGCTGGGGATGCTGCCTGGGCTTGGTTCTCCTCCACATGGCTAATTCAGGCTTCTCACGGCATGGGGGGTCTCAGGGCAGTTGGACTTTTCACATGGAGGCTGATTTATCCCATATCACAAAAGCGGAAGCTTCCAGCTCTTCTTAGACTTGTCACGGGTGCAGCCACCCTCGGCCATGTTGTGTAGGTAGGACAAATCATGTCACAGGGTCACCCTAGCTCCAGGGGAGGGGACCCATGGGGGCGTGAATATGAGGGGTCAAGGTTTATCTGGGGGTCCTCAAAGCACAGTCTGTCCTCATTACCTGTGTGATCCTCTGTTTGCAAATTGGACTACTTGCTACAGTTTCCTTGTACACCAAACCAATATGGCGGCACTTCCCCGGTCATTCGTGGACCTGCACAGATGGGGGAAAAATGGCAGCTCCCAGGTGAGGTTGAGCAAGGTGACCCTCTGCCTTCTTGTTTCAGCTCTTACTGTAAACAATGTCCTTTTCTCATCTATTTAGTGCCAACTTATTTGTTTGCATTTTCGTGCTTCTGGTTGGTGATTTTGCTGTTTCAAGCGGCGCTGACGTTCTGTCCAGGGCTCCTAAGGGGGAGCAGGTAGTGACAGGGCTTACAGAGAAAACAGGTGCGTTAGATAAGCTTCCTTCAGGCAAGAGTTATAGTGCTGTTGGCTGTGAGTTCAAGGTGAATGCATCAAAAATAAAGAGTGTATAGCACAGGGAGATCAGCTCGGTGCTTTGTGACCGCCTGGAGGGGTAGGATAGGGAGGGTGCGGGGGAGGGAGACGCAAGAGGGAAGAGATATGGAGATACACGTACACATATAGGTGATTCACTTTGTTATACAGCAGAAACTAACACACCATTGTAAAGCAGTTATATCCCAATAAAGATGTTAAAAAATAAATAAATAAAAAATTAAAAAATTTAAAAAAAAAAAGATTAAATGAGGAGCCTTTTGACAAGCAGAAACACACACAAAGCCAGGTTATGTACTGATTAGCCGATGAAGATGTTGTGACCAGTGGCTCGCGCGAACCTAACCGAGGATGCCCCCAGGGATGGTGGTTCGGTTTCTGCTCATGTAGCACCTGCAGTGACTTTACAGGACATAACCGGCATGAGTCATGAGAACAGGCTGCAACAGTCCACTACAAACACCCACTCAGCTGTAGTTTTGGACCCACATCTGAACCAAGCGGTCAGGAGACCCCAGGTATCCTGAGAATGTGTCTATGGGGCCGGTGTCCGTGGGTCCCTCACTGCCCTTGAGTTGAGCAGGTCTTAGAATAGAGTGAATGGACATTTTTCTGTTCAGCCGATTCTAAAATGTGGGTGTGGACCAGCAAAGCTACTTCACTAGATGTTTTTTAACCTTTGCTTTGAAATAACTGAGGACTCCTGACAGGGCAGGAAACACTTTTTTGTCCACAGCTCTTACCCCCAAAAAGAAAAAGGATAAATATGTAAGGTGAGGGATGTGTTAACTAGATGGTGGCGATCTCTTCACTATGTCTACGTATATCAGATCACCACGATGTATACTTGAGATACCTTATGATTTTATTTGTCAACTATAACTCAGTAAAGCTGAAAAAAGTTGTTGCATATTACGATAGCACCAAACCGTACTGAATAAAGAACCCATATATTATTATTTTGTAATCTCATTCAATGCATAACATGAAATGAAGCCTTTTAAGCAGGATTGATGCCCCATGACAAAACCGATTTTAAATATGCAAGCTATTGGAAAGACACTTTAACACCAGCCAAGAAAGCACTTTCTGGTGTCTGCAAAATGATTCACTTGATTTTGAAACTACCTATAGAAAGGGTGCATGAACAGAAGAGTCACCAGGGACTTTGGCTTTGTCCCCCTTGTCCCCTCATGCCCCGGAAAGCTTGCTTAATTTGCAAAGAGGGACTTGGGCGTGAATCGGTGGCACCTTAAATAACCCGTGGGCGAGCTGAATGCTTCACTGGAGGAATTTTCCACACGCGTTGGCCAGTTTCCCAACGTAGGAAACAAGCATATCCAAGAAAGGTGTCTCACAGCAGCTTACTTCTGCCGACTAAAAAAAAAATGCACAACATGAGAGCTGTGAGCTAAGTTTTATTTGGGGTAAACTGAGGACTACAGCCTGGGAGACAGCATTTCGGACAGCTCTGAGCAACCGCTCCAAAGAGGTAGCAGGGGAGGGGGGAGGTCAGTATACATGTGGGATTTCGGTGAAGGGGGAGTGCATGCGATCAAGCACATATTTTTGCAGAAGGTTTCTGCTAGTCTCGTGCAGGTTACTGCTAGCCACACGGAACAGACGTCACCAGGAAGGATTTTAGTGCTTTTGTGGTTACGAGGAGGTGCAAGCATTGGGCTCATAAAACCGTCTCCTGAAAATCTCTATCTGAAGACCTGTCCCGCCAGTTTTTCCCAGAGCACAGAGTTCCTCATTCCTGGTCTCCACCCTGAGCTCCTTTCAGAGGGCGTTGAAGGTCAGCAGCTGCAGTGGCTCTTGATTTAATCCTTGTAGGGGTGACGGCAAGGGCCAATCTGTAGTTGACAGTTCTAAGGTCTGGCCCTTGGAGAAGCTCAGGAGTGAGGGGCCCCATTTGTCTGGCGCTGGGGGTCGGGGTGTGCTGCGTTTTCCATCCGTTTCTGCCCAGTGCACAGGATGTATGGGGCAGACATACCAGCCAGAGCGGCCGTTTCCCCTGAAATGTTGCTCTCCTTTTTCTCTCCTGTGCTCTGTAAACTGATACCTTTCCAAAGGCCTGAAAAACGAGAAGGGAGAGGGCAGGGGGCTGTGCCAGGGACCTGGCTCCTCCAAGCTCCCCCCGCCCCGTGCACCCCGGCAGTTCTCCCAACAAAGCAGGTGAGCCCTGGACGGAATCCAATCTCACAGGGGTCCTGGAACGGGGACCCTTTTGAAGACTGGTCCTGAATGAATCTGTCTGCAGAGACCCAGCTGCTTTTTTGCAGACGGGTGGGGCCAGCCCCTGATCCCCACTCCAGGGCTTTGAAGGAAACGATGACCTCCTGCAGGTGATGGGGGTGGCGCGAGGTCCCCCAGCCCCTGCCTCACAGGTAACTGTAGCGCTTGTACAATGAGCGCTCTCTGGCTCTGATCCGCGGCTGCAAGGGGTTCTTCTTCAGGTGGATTTTCTTGTGATTGACGAAGGGGGCAGTTAGGGGCTGGTAGGAAGTACGCACATGGCTTTCCCCGGGCAAGCCTGGTGTTTCCACCTGTGGGAGGGAGGGTGCAGGAGAGCATCGCTGGAAAGCAGCTCCATCCAGCGGAGAGGAAAGGCAGTTTAGGAGATGCTCCGGGATTGAAATGATAAACTTGGGGTCCAGTTATGCCTTGGGCTTCCCCCTGTCGGCTGGGGAAAGAGGACCCTCAGGAGGGTGAGCAGATCCAGGCGGACAACCTTTCCCGCTGGGCGGGTGTGCACACGTGGGCTCCTGGCTCCAGAGGCTGCCGGGAGGGTGACAGGAGGACACCTGGGTAGCTGCCCTGAATGGAGGGTCTGCAGCGCAGAGGAGCTCAGAAGACAGATGAGATGCAGGCACTTCTGGGAACCAGGGGAAACTTAACCCCTGAGGACCAGTGTACAGGCTTCTGTTTCCTTTCGGCGACTAGCTCTTGACCTAGATACGACGAAACGCTCGGCTAAAAGGGCACGGTGACTGCGCCGTGGACAAACAGGCTGAATAGGAAACCACACTGAATCCGGTGCCAGCATGGGACATTCTCCTTAGCTTTCTGAGGCTGGCGGGACTTGGCACACCTGGGGAGGATGGGTGTCCCATCTCTGAGACCCCGTGTTTTCGTTTTCTGTTTTTCTTGTGGTGACATGCACACATGTATGATTTAAAGGTTGAAGGGCTGTGAAGTGGACCCTCCTGTGGCAGGGAGCACATTCACAGCATTGTACCGATTTGAGAACGTATATCCTATGCGTTGGTGGTCACCATGCCCCAATCCTCCCACTTCCCTGCCGGCTCCCGGGAACCACTCCTGCCTCTGTGGATCTGCCTGGGGGTATTCAACGCAGACCCTACCAGCCACCCGAGCCCTCGGAGATGCATTTTCTCCCATCTGTCTGGTGGTCTTGGTGAGGGCAGAAGAGATGCCACCCTGTGCTGCTATCTTTTTTTTTTTTTTTTTTGCGGTACGCGGGCCTCTCACCATTGTGGCCTCTCCCTTTGCAGAGCACAGGCTCCGGACGCGCAGGCTCAGAGGCCATGGCTCACGGGCCCAGCCGCTCTGCGGCATGTGGGATCTTCCCGGACCGGGGCACGAACCCGTGTCCCCTGCATCGGCAGGCGGACTCTCAACCACTGCGCCACCAGGGAAGCCCATGTGGTAATTTTTTATGGTAGCCCTGGGAAACTCCTACACTGTGGTACTTTTAGAATTGCCTGGGGAGGGACGTGTCATGGGGACTGTGTGCCTTTTAGGGTGCTGACCAGCATCCCTGGCTCCCACCAGATGCCAGTAGCCCCTCTTCAAGCTGTGACACTAAAAGTGTCTCAGGGCATCTCCAGGTGTCCCCATGGGGGCAGGACTGCCCTCGGTTGGGAACACCCGGTCTAGACCAAGGGGTCTGTAACAGATTAAGGAAATGCTCTGTAACAGTTAAGAGCTTTGCAACCATTTCCTTGCAAGGGGATCACAGGGAAACTGTGTTAAAATGCAAATGCTGAGTTCAGAAGTCTGGGTGGGATGTTTTCATTCCTAACCTGCTCCTGGGTGATGCTGGGGGCGCAGGAGGTTAGGACACAGTCGGTCTTGAGGTCACGTGACATGTAGTAAAAGGAGAGGTAGGTAAGAGGCAGAGCTGAGGTAGAACCCGTGGGCGGTTTCCTTCCTTCCTCGTTTAGGAAAAGGACACCAAAACAGTTGATTATCCCCAAACGTCATATTCTTTGGGGGTGTTCAGTGGGGTTCCACAAATGCAAGTCCTTGGTTGACTACGTATTTGTATCAGGACCTCGACTCTCCAATATGGTAGAGCTAAGCTCGTTTCCTTCTCCAAAGAGCATTTTTGCGTTTGAAAGCAAAGAGTACCACCCCCCCCGCTCCCCTGTGTTAAACTTGGTCAGCTCCTTTTAGCTTGTTTCCAACATAATTCTGATTGCCTTTTTCTGCATAAGGTAGAAAAAGAGCGTGAATATTTTATGTCAAGTGGGTGCGTTCTTAAAATCGAATCATTTAACCCTGGAAGTACTGGTCTGTCCAGTTGAAAGCTCTCCACATGGGGTTAGGTCTCTGGTCACCCTTGAAGTATTGAGGTGCCATGTTTTATAGCCTTCTGCATGGAGACTGGGTTAAGATAAGTTCCTGATATGGAAGCACCGTGTTTATTTCACACATAGGCTAACTGTAAGGTGTGCCCCGTGAGCCCTGAGGGATTAGGAAGGGAAATCACACCGGTTTCTTCCTCCTGGTGGCGAGAGAGTGTCCCTGCTCCCAGGAGAGACCCACTCTTCAGAGGGTTAGTTATCAGATCCACGGATGATGCAGTATCAGCCTCCCGAACCCTAGGGTTGGGCCAGGGTTGGAGCCGCCAAACACCAGCTCCTATTTGCCCAGGGAGGTTTTCCTCCCAGTTTCAGATACAAGCACTTCTTCCCAGTCACCAAAGAAAATGACTTGTATGGTCTCTGCTCCAGAACATGGCTTCGTAACTAACAAGAAGGGATGACTGAGACAAAGTATGACGGAGTTTTAGGGAAGGAGACAACATGAAGTATTCTTGAAAGATAAATGCACCATGTAGCCTGTGATGGGGGACTGGGGCTCAGGTGCAAAGATAGGACACTTCCCCACGGGTACCTGGAAACCAGGGTCAAGGATAAATCCAACTCTGCGTGCGTGCGTGTGTGTGTGTGTGTGTGTGTGTGTGCGCGTGTGCACGCGCGTGCGTGCTTTAACTGTGGTAAGATACACATAACACAGAATATCTTATTCAACCCTTTTTAAGTGCACAGTTCAGAGGCATCAAGCGCATTTACACTGTTGGGCAACCATCCCCACCATCATCTCCAGAACTTTTTCACCTTCAGCAACTGAAACTCGGTCCCCACCCAACGCTAACTCCCCATTCCCTCCTCCCCCAGCCCTGGCAACCAGTAGTGTGCTTTCTGTCTCTATGAATTTGCCTATTCCAGGCACCTCCTGAGTTGATTTATTGTAGATCCATTATATGTGAGTTCGTGTGTAACAGGCTAAAATCTGCAGGATATTAGTCATGATGATGGTGATGGTGATGGTGATGGTGGTGGTGATGATGGTGATGATGGTAGGGGTGATGGTGATGGTGGTGATGGTGATGGTGGTGGTGATGGTGGTGATGGTGATAATGATGGTGATGATGGTGGGGGTGGTGGTGATGGTGGTGATGACAGGAGCTGCTTTTCTGCTCTGTGCTCTGGGACCTGCGTGTGCCGACAGCTTCCTTGCATTCGCCCGAGGTACCACTGGCTGTGGGTGAAGAACACGGCTTGGTTTTCTGCTTTTCGTGTTTAGGATTCTTTATGTTCTCTTTATATTCATAAAAATCCCTCGCAATCTTATCTCAAACATTGGATTCATTCTCCTTTCTCTCTGAGAAAACAATAAGGGTTCTGACTAAGAAAAAAATCCTGAGACTGCAAGAAAAAACATACAGCCTTTAATCAGCTGGTCTCCCGGCAGCCTGGGGTTTTGCATGTGACAACAATAACCCTTCGCTCCCCCATGCAGGGCCACGTCACTTGGTCAACATGTTTTAACCAGGGAGGCATAATTAACACAAAAGCAACTGGTTCCCAAGGAGAAGGATCTGAATGGGTTTTCTGTGTGAGAGAAAGGTCCACCCACTTGAGGACACAGAATGGAATTTTATTCAAACACAGTTAACTTTGCTGCGAATCATTTTTATGACCTTCCTGCCCTGTCCTTCAGAGAACTCTAAGAAATTTGACCCACAGACCGCATGAAGTGAAAGTTTTCTGTTATGGTAGTCAACACACTTAGGGTTTTGACAGACTGTGATAAGTCAATTTCAGAACTTTCTCTCCCCAAATATGTAGGATCGTATGAGATGATACTTAAGCATCCTGTGGACACCTTGGTCAGCTGATCAAGGCACTTAGGGTTTAGATAGACTGTGATAACGCATATACGGCTTTAGAGCAACACGTAGTTAGAAAAGTAAATACTTATACTCCAACTGTGGCTTCAAACATTCACCCAGCCCCCTCTGTGTCCCCCACAAGGAAGGGCAATGCTGACCTTATACGCTCTGGGTCTGCTCTCAGTGTGTAACCAGCTTTCGGAAGAGCACCCCTGCTCATCTTGGCAATGCAGTAGACAGGCGTGGGGTCAGTATGTGTACTTTTGTTGCCCCAGAAGTTTTTGATTCTGTTTCTCTGAGTAAACCTGTGAAGGTCTCATAAGCAGAAAGAGCTGATGTTTCATTTTGAGTCCACAGACAGGAAGAATTCCCTTCTGCTTTGGGGAGGGTCAGCCTTTTTGTTCTATTGAGTGCTTCCACTGATTGGATGAGACCCACCTACATCATGGAGGGCAATCTGCTTCACTCAATCTACCAATTTAAATGTTAATCTCATCCAAACACACTCTCAAGAATTACCCAGAATAATGTTGGACCGATGATTCAGGTGCTCCATGGCCCAGTCAAGTTGACATATAAAACTAACCATTAGGCTTCCCTGGTGGCGCAGCGGTTGACAGTCCGCCGGCCGATGCAGGGGACACGGGTTCGTGCCCCGGTCCGGGAAGATCCCACGTGCCACAGAGCGGCTGGGCCCGTGAGCCATGGCCGCTGAGCCTGCGCGTCCGGAGCCTGTGCTCCGCAACGGGAGAGGCCACGATGGCGAGAGGCCCGTGTACCACACAAAAAAACAAAAAACAAAAACTAACCATCAATGTATGACATGGATGTAAGCAACTACTCCAGGCAATGTATCATGACGCAGAATACCTGGGGTATGATTTGCCCCTAGTAAATCCAGAGTAGGTCCCAATTCTCAGAAACTCTGTATGAAATAATTCCAGAATTCTGCTGGGGCCCAGCATAAAAAATCCAACAATCCGTAGTTTTTACAGTCTATCTTCTTCATCCTCACTGTCCTTTTAAAAATGTGAAACAATATTTTTTCTGTATTTTTCTTTTACAAAAACATATTGATTGAGGTAGAACACATACAGGAGACCACACCAATGTCAAGTGTACATCTCGATGGAGTTTTACATGTATACCCTCACGTAACGATCGCCCAGACTAAGATATACTACATTCCTGGCAACCCAGAAATCTCCCTAGTGTTCAAGGTCATGTAATACCACAGCCCCTGAGTAATAACTATTCCAGCCTCTACAACCATGGTTCAGTTTTAAGCTTGCCCTTAAGCTTCGTATAAATGGAGCCCCACAGTACGTACTCTTGGTTTCTGGTTCTGAAACTGAGCAGGACCCTGTAGGGAGAGGGAGGTCCTTTCCTTGTCCCCCATTTCTTGTTTGTAGGAAATAGGCTTCATTCAGCCTCCTAGACCTTCGCTGAGTTCAAAACGGCAGATTCAAAACGTTGCTAATCAGAGAATGGAGGGGATGCAGAGACAAGAGAGGAGCAGTCATGACACAACAGTGCAGCCTTGGGGCAGGGTCCTGGCTCCCCCCTCAAGGGATACACGTAACGGTATCTTTGAGTTCTTCTGCAGGAACTAAGGCCCCCACCCGGGTGGAGGATGGTAACTTCAGGCTGAGCACAAGATTCCTAGAGTCCTGCCCTGTCACCTCACCACCAACCAATCAGAAGAAAGTCCCACGCCCTGCAGCCCTCAATCTAAATTTTGCCTGTAAAAACTTCTCCCAGAACACCATCAGGGAGGGCTTCCCTGGTGGCGCAGTGGTTGAGAGTCTCCCTGCCGATGCAGGGGACGCGGGTTCGTGCCCCGGTCCGGGAGGATCCCACATGCCGCGGAGCGGCGGGGCCCGTGAGCCATGGCCGCTGAGCCTGTGCGTCCGGAGCCTGTGCCCCGCAACGGGAGAGGTCACAGCGGTGAGAGGCCCGCGTACCGCAAAAAAAAAAAAAGAAAGAAAGCCATCCGGGAGTTCAGATTTTTTAAGCGCGAGCCACCCGTTCTCCTTGCATGGCCCTACAATAAACCGTTCTCAGCTCCAAACTTGGGGCAGAGAAAGCTCTGGGTTTGATGGCCTCACTGTGCATCGGGCACACAGACTTGTGTTTGGTAACAGTTCAGCGTACCTCCATAAGGTTCATTCTTGTTCTTTTTACCAGTTCTACTTTCCTTCAATACTTCTTTCCTTTTCAAGGTATTTCTGTGTATGAAAACGGGATTGTGTGTTTATCGATTCTCTGTTGATGAACTTTTGGTTGCTTCCGGTCCTTGGCAATAATGACCAAGGATTCAACAAATGTCGGTGCATGTCTTTTGGCGGTAGAGACACCTAGGACTGTTGTCTCATCAATGGTAGAAGTTCTTGGTCCCCCCATCAATGCATGAGAGTGTGGGCATTTTCTTAGCTTTAGTCTTTTAGGGTATGTTTAATTTCTCTGAGATGAATAAAAGTGCTCAGGTATATCTTAGAATACGATGCGTCAAAAGTTGAGAGAAAAGGGTGTATTGGGATGCTCACGTACAATAATATTTGAAGATTATATGTATACATACATGTAGGCCTGGCACCAAATATATCTTAGAAAGATAGTGGAACAAGAAGGTGGGAATAGAATTATTAATTTAATGTTCATTAAAACCCCCGTGGGGAGAATTAAACTCCATGTTAAAATGGCCCCTGAAAATACAGGATCTGATTAAGTGAACATATTAATGTTAAATCCTATGAAACCTTCTCATCCTAAAACATGTAGCTGGATATGTGAAGTAACTTCTATTCTTCTAAAACTATCTCCGCCCCTCCCCATTCCCCGTTTCTTTTGAGATAACTTGAGTACGATCACCAAGATGACAATGGTCATTTCCAGCCATTTCCATGACAGGAAAGAAGTGTAAAGCTCTGTTACCTCAATTACACTAGAAGGGTAATTTGAGGGCTGTGCATGACAGAAGAATCTGGCCCCAGGCGTGTATGGAGAGACGTTTACGTTCGTATGCCTCCAAATGGTCCCATTTCCACAGCTGCTCTCACAATGAATTATCAAGGGATTCCTAAGGTTTTGACGCTTACCCTGGGCATTCCCCTTGATCGTGAATGCTCTGTTAGTTTGTAATTGTTTTTTTCTTTTCTCCATCATTGATTTGTGTTCTCTACGCAGAGGCTGCCGATTATAAAGACCCCCCTGATACTCATGAAGCTCTGGTTGATCTCACCAGGGGTTTTGCTGCCAGTTAGAGCTGAGCCTTAGTTAATGGAAACACAGAGGGAAATGCTATCAACACAATCTAATGTGTGAAGTTCTCACAGCACCCAGGGCTGTTTAGGAGCAACGGCATTGCCAGCCCACCCAGCCATCAATTTACCGAAGTGCCCGGGGAGAGGAATCTACAACACAGCTGATGTGCATTGTCTGACAATGCTGACACGGAAAGGACCAAATGAAGAGTGTCATCTCTTCGTAGGCTGAGAAGGACGCTCACCGAGAGCCATGCCTGTCAACAGGGCTTTCTCTCCCCGCCATCGAGTCCAGAACTCTCTACATTAGGATGCTATTTGGGGTGAAGCCATTGCTTCAGGGAAGGCTATTTAAAAATGCAGAACACGGTTTTCTTAGAAGGGAGTGCCTCACGTGAGAGGGATCTGAATATAGGACAGTGAGTTTTAAGGTAGGGAAGGAAATATCCAAAATACAGAAATGTGCATGGTAACCACTGGAAAAGAGCTGTGCCTTGACGGAAGAGTGGACCTCAGGTTTTATTCACACAGATTCCTTTGTACATTGAAAAATACTGGAAGTTTGGATTCTGCCGTATTTCCTGGTAAATCCTGGTTCGATATTCTTTGGTATGTTTGTATGGTAGAAAAGTCACATATTGGTCAGTTAGCACACGTCAGGCATCAGCATCACGTTTGCTTTTTGTTTTTATAATCACAGTACATAATTACCCATACACTCATTGTGAGCAATTCAGGAGACCTTGTGATCAAAATAGCAAGAAGCCTCTCAACGGTCACCGCAAGATTTCTCACGGATTTCACATAGCTTTGAGCAGTGCAGACTTCTATCTGCACATAACATCTCCTTTAAAAGTTGTAATTGCTTTTCAGACACTCTTATTATGAAAAGAGTAAGGTCTCTTTAAACGTAAAACTAATGCACACACGCTACAGCAGTCTTGCTAATTAATGAGTAGAGCAGTTCTATGATTGGCTTAGGTGGAAAGGTTTCTTAATGTTGAGCCTCAAGTTTGGAGTAAGATGCGAACTTGGACATTTATTTCTAAAACAAAGTTTCCCTCACGGTCCTACTGTAGAGCAGAGGGAACTATATTCAGTAACCTGTGATAAACCATAATGGAACAGAATCTGAAAAGGAAGATGTGTATGTATATGTATGTGTGTGTATATACACATACACACACACACACATATATGTATGTATAATGGAAACACTTTTTCTTTACAGCAGAAATCAACACAACATTGTAAATCAACTATAGCTCAATAAAGTAAATTAAAAAAAAGAATAGTCACTATAAGAAACAGTAATGTAGTGTCAGACCCCACCCCCCCGACAAGATAACCTTCCTGTAAACTCAATTAATTTGGAACAACATGAATGACCATAGACAGATGAATGTATAAAGAAGATGTGGTACATACATACAATGGAGTATTACTCAGCCATGAAAAAGAATGAAATAATGCCATTTGCAGCAACATGGATGGACCTAGAGATTATCATACTAAGGGAAGTAAGTCAGACAGAGGAAGGCAAATACCATATGATATCATTTATATGGAGAATCTAAAATATGACACAGGGCTTCCCTGGTGGCACAGTGGTTAAGAATCCACCTGCCAATGCAGGGGACACGGGTTTGAGCCCTGGTCCGGGAAGATCCCACATGCCGTGGAGCAACTAAGCCCATGCACCACAACTACTGAGCTACTGAGCCTGTGCTCTAGAGCCCACGAGCCACAACTACTGAGCCCCCGTGCCATAACTACTGAAGCCTGCACACCTAGAGCCCGTGCTCTACAACAAGAGAAGCCACCGCAATGAGAAGCCCGCGCAAAGCAACAAAGAGTAGCCCCCGCTCACCACAACCAGAGAAAGCCCGCACACAGCAAAGAAGACCCAACACAGCCAAAAGTAAAATAAATAAAATAAAATCAATTAAAAAAACCCCAGCATCTTAAAAAAAATTAGAAAACCAAAATATGACACAAATGAACTTATCTGCAAAACAGAAACAGACTCACAGACATAGAGAACAGACTTGTGGTTTCCAAGGGGGAGAAGGGATGGGGAAGGAATGGAGTGGGAGGCTGGGATTAGCAGATGCAAACTAGTATATGTAGGATGGATAAACAACAAGGACCTATTGTAGAGCACGGGGAACTCTATTCAATACCCTCTGACAAACCATTATGGAAAAGAACATGAAAAAGAATATATATATATATGATTAACTGAATCACTTCACTTTACAGTAGAAATTAACCTGGCGTAAATCAACTATACTTCAATAAAATAAATTAAAAAAATAAAATAAAGGTTCCCTGTGGATTCCTCTGTTTCCTCACTGCCTGTAGCACAGAGCTTTCTGAAGACTGCGGTCAAATTAATGTTAGTGCCAGGACAAGTGCTTCTGTAATGAAGCCTGGGCACCCTCTCTTTCCCGGCATCACGTATAACCTCTCTCGGGTGGGGAAAGCATAGAACTGGGGTATCGTGATTCTGGGAACTCTCTCCCAGCGAAGCGAGGAACAGAGGTAATTATAAGCCATGCCCGAGGACTGTGAAAGTGCCACCAAGTACTGATTTGGGGGTTTCCAGTATATTTTAAGTAGCAGGTGAACTGGCAAATATGGAATCGACAAATCACGAGGATCAAATGTATGTTCCAATAGCATAGAGTGTGTGGGTATAAATTATGTGTGTTCCGTTACTTCAGATACAAAAAGGTCACAATCAGAACTGCTGCCGAACAATTCAGCCACCAGTTAACGGTTTAAAACCACAAGCATTTAAATGAACTTATCTAGAAAAGAGAAATAGAGTCACAGATGCAGAAAACAAAGTTATGGTTACCAGGGGGCAAGGGGGAGGGGGATAAATTGGGAGATTGGGATTGACACATACACACTACTCTATATGAAATAGATAACTAATAAGGACCTACTGTAGAGCACGGGGAACTCTTCTCAATACTCCGTAATGACCTATATGGGAAAAGAATCTAAAAAAGAGTGGATATACGTGTATGTACAACTGACTCATTTGCTGTACACCTGAAACTAACACAACATTGTAAACCAACTCTACTCAAAAAAAACAAGGACAAACAAAAAAAACCCTAAGCGTTTATTATTATTTCCTACAATTGTGGTGGTCAGTTGGGAGAGTTTTCTTTGGGGAGATTTTTTTTTTAGGTGGGCTGGGTGAATCTCATATCAGACTCTGTGGGTCTGTGGAAGCTGGAGTCGTTCAATTTTTGTAGATTCTACACTTGCCAGCATATCTTTCTGACTTCTTATCTCCACTGAGAGGTGTAAATAAAACAAAAAAATGTCACTCACCATCTGGTTCTACAAGGATTAAATTATTAGCCACTGCAGTCACTGACCTACAGTACGCCCTGAAAAGATCTCAGGTTGATGATCAGGAAGAAGCATTCTGTGCTTTGGGACAACAGGCAAAAAAGAGGCCCTTAGATGGTTAGATATATCTAAGCATCCCGGATTTTTGCATCTTGTCATGCTTAGAAAAGCACTAAAATCATGCCCTGAGGTTATCTGTTCCTCATGACTGGCAGTAACCTTCTATCGAAACGTGTGCTTGGTTGGTATATCCCTTCAGCAAAACCATACATATAATGACCCCCTCACCGCCACATCTTCAGAGCAGTTCATCAGAGCTACCTGAGAGGCTGTCTCCCAAGCTATAGTCCTTATTAAGTCCCTGAATAGGACTAAAACTCACAGCTCTCCCATTGGGCATTTTTTATTTCACTGGGCAGAGTTTTGGAAACTGAATATTCTTTACTAACTTGCCAATTTGGTGATGCACTTCAAAAAACTGTATATTTTTATATTTTGTTCACCACTATCAACAGCTGTTCTTGGCAGGATTAGAAATTGCAGTCCCGTAATTTCTTGTTTTCAAATACTTGACAGTCTAAATGGAATTAGGTTATAAAGTCCTATCCCTGTGGGCCAAGTGAGCAGGGTTGCGGCTGTGAATTCCTGAGTGTTTCCTTAAGTGGCAGTATTTACTATGCAGAAACACTTCAAAGAAAAGTAATCAGGGTTTTTCAGGGATGGGTTTACAAGGGTAAGAAAATGCCTGGTTGCCAAAGGAATTGCATTTGGAATGCTGGGTTTGCTGGTGGTTATTTTCATGTGAATCACGTACAAACGTTCAGTACAGCATGCAAAATATTGTTCATTCTAATAAAGCCGGTGATTCTTTTCTGGGGGGAAAATTATGCTTGGAGCGTTACTCTGGAGAGTGGCTATAGTTTCGTGAATGGTGCTGCCTGCTTTGTGGCTGTTCTTGTCACGGTTAGAGAAGTTTTCTATAGAATCGTTTTGATTCACAGCCCAAGGATTCCTTTCAATCATCTCAGGAGTTTGAAAGAATGGTTTTGCATCACCCACTGGTTTCTGTGTCATGGGATAATCCAGCCTTGCTTCTGAGGGGAGGGGAAGTGGGCAGCAGAGAAGTACATGTGGCCTATTTAATCAAAGAGCAAATCACATCGCTGCAACCAGCATTCAGAAACGACCTTCTCATCTGAATGAGGAACTCCCTTGAGGCCAGACTAACAATATTTGGCAGACAGACCGGCCACAGGACGTCCGTGAATACACGGACCCAGGGGCATATAAAGTGCTTGAAGGTCCTTTCTGTCCAAAAATAATGCCTTGCATTTTGTATCAGTGTTTCTGAAGTAGTTCCCCCTCCTTAAGATGTTTAATTGTGGTAAAATATACATCACATAACATATACCACGTTGATCATTTTGAAGTTTATAGTTCAGTAAAGTACATTTATGTTATTAAGCAACCAACATCTCCGTTCACCTTCAGCACTCTTTTTTTTCCTTGCAAAACTGAAATTCTATACCCATTAAAAACTTGCTCTCCATTCTACCCTCCGTCATGCCTGGCACCCACCGTTCTGTTTTCTGTCTCTTTGAATTTGATGACCTTCGTACTAGCCTAGGTACCTCATGTAAGTGGAATCATGTAGTATTCGTCCTTTTGAGACTGTATTATTTCACTTAGCCTTGTGTTCTCAAGGTCCATCCACTTTGTAATGTGTGTCAGTATTTCCTTCCTTTTGAATACTGCGTCAGAGTCCATTGTAGGGATGGAACACACTTGGTCAACCGCCCTGCTTTTTAAAGGGGCTAATAACCTATGGAATCCTAGGGTAGGGATGCTTGCTTTCCCTTTATTGATAAAGAGAAGGTCATCCATAATGGTTCAAGTCATGGGAAGAATGTAAACACTTTCCTCCTTAGTCAGGTAGATGCAACCCCAAGGGCAGGAAGCCTTCTCTTTCTAACTGCGGTCAGGGAAATGAATTCAACGTGACTTTAGGAAACTACAGACAACCCTCTGGGGTCTTTCTTCTCTCTCTGAAAACTTGAACCGAGGGCTTCCCTGGTGGCGCTGTGGTTAAGAATCTGCCCGCCAATGCAAGAAACACGGGTTCGAGCCCTGGCCCGGGAAGATCCCACATGCCGCGGAGCCACTAAGCCCGTGCCCCACAACGACTGAGCCTGAGCTCTAGAGCCCGCAAGCCACAAGTACTGAGCCCACATGCCACAACTACTGAAGCGTGCACGCCTAGAGCCCGTGCTCCGCAACAAGAGAAGCCACCGCAATGAGAAGCCCGCACACAGCAACGAGGATCCAACACAGCCAAAAATAAATAAATAAAAATTAAAAACAAAAAAACTTGAACCGAGTCAAATTTCATGGTGGAGGAGTCTGGTGAAGACCAGGGTTGGCCACCTGCACAGTCAGCCCAGGTAAACGTTGTTCTTCCAGGCTGCTAGAGAGCGTTCTCTGGGTTACTAACTGTGCTTCTTCCCACCCTTCCTGAAATGAATTAGAAGAAGTCAAATTACTCCGTCCTTTTGTTACTGAACTCAGGTTTCGTTGGTTGTCGCTCAAGAATCCAACGCTGAGAGACAAGTCCTGACTAAAAGGAAAGATAGCTTTACTGAGGAAGCCTGCAATCCTGGGAGAAGGGGGACTCATGTCCCGAAGAACCAACTCCCAAGTCCCCAAGTTTTGCTCGGAGATCATAGAGGGGAAAGAGGAAGGGGCTATGTGTAGAACAACACAGTCGGGTCCGACAGTCATCTTGACATTGGCCACGTGGAGGTCTGATCAGCATCGTGTTGTTTTAAGTAGAGTTAATCTTCAGTTCCAAGGTCAGTTTGTTCCCATTTCCTTGAGGCCAGTTCTTGCAATTGTGTGAGATGGAGCAGCTTACGTCATGGTAACAGTCTGGGCATCATGGAGCTAAGTTCTTCCACCTGCTGGGGTTTCAGTATGTACAAGACAGCTCACAGGACGTGGCTCAGAATATCCTCTATAGCCCTTGAGGAAGAACTAAAGGTCCTTGATTTTAACACCTTAAACTATTATTATTTTTGTCTTGCTTGACTGTTTTCCTTTCCTTCTGCATTTTCTTACTTCTCTGATTAAATGTATTCTTTGGAACTCGGGGAAGGCCTAGGAGGCTAAAGTTTTTCTACACACTAGAGGCAGGCAAAGGACATAGGGGGAGGGATCTGTCCCAGAAAGGCCCCATAGGGTCCTGCTCGATTACGGTTTCTGGGAACCATGGGATACGAGAATGGCATTTGGGCCCTGGACTCCGAACTGTCTGGGCTTCCTTGGTTTATTTCATCATTCTCCTATCAGAGTGAAAGAGAAAGAGAATAGCATTTGTCTCTGTTTGTTAAAGCACCCGGGTTTCTTTTATGACAAGTATCTCTTAGGCTCTCTGCTTGTAGAGCACAGTAGAATGTAAGAGAATCCCTTTTTGCCCCTTATCTCGGCACACACCTTTCTCGTAACACTTACCCCATTTTGCTACAGTGATTTTTTCCAAGGTCTGCAGTTCCATCTAGACATCCTCTCTATCCGTCAGAAAGTCAAAGACTGTGCCCTGGATATCACACATCTTCCTATTCCCAATGCCTGGCATGGGTCTTGAATACAGTGTGTGTAAGCAGCTCGTTGCAGGAAGCAACTTTTTTTTTTATTGGGGTAGAGTTGTTTTACAATGTTGTGTTAGTTTCTACTGTACAGTGAAGTGGAGTTCCCTGTGCCATAAGGAAGCAACTTTTTGCAGGAGGCCCCTTGTCTTGTCACTTTAGCAAACCTATAGTTTAACTTAACCTTTATACCAGGTGTCCCCATGCTTCACTCATTTCCGGCCCAAGCACACCTCTCACATCTTTTGATCACACAATGCCTTGTCTAACCTGTTGATTCTTTTCTTAGATCAAAGAAGTAGGAATGGAGAATAAGTAATTAATGGATGACTAGATCTTTTCCCCAGCTTCCCCTTCAGTAATCCCATGAGCAGACGGTGTGAACAAGACAGCATCTTAAAGAAAGATCGTTTTGACAATATTGATTCCTTCAGTCCAAGAACGTGATACATCTTGCCATCTGTCTGTGTCATCTTTGATTTCTTTCATCAGCGTCTTATAGTTTTTAGAGTACGAGTCTTTTGTCTCCTTAGGTAGGTTTATTCCTAGGTATTTTGTTCTTTCTGATGTGGTGGTAAATGGGATTGTTTTCTTGATTTCTCTTTCTGGTATTTCATTGTTAGTGTATAGAAATGAGGCACTATTTACAATAGCCAAGATGTGGAAACAACCTAAACGTCCATTGATAGATGAATGGATAAAGAAGATGTGGTGCATATACACAATGGAATATTACTCAGCCATTAAAAAGAATGAAATTATGCCACTGGCAGTTACATGGATGAACCTAGAGATGGTCATATTAAGTGAAGTAAGTCAGAAAGAGAAAGACAAATATATTATATCACTTATATGTGGAATCTAAAAAAATGGTACAATGAACTTACTTACAAAACAGAAACAGACTCACAGACATAGATAACAAACTTATGGTCACCAAAGGGAAAAGGTGGGGGGAGGGATAAATCAGGAGTTGGGGATTAACAGATACACAATACTATATATAAAATAAACAACAAAGACCTACTGTGTAGCACAGGGAACTCTACTCATTGTTTTGTAATAACCTATAATGGAAAAGAATCTGAAAAAAAAAAATATATGGCTGAATTGCGTTGCTGTACACCTGAAACTAACATTGTAAATCAACTATACTTCAATTTAAAAAAATAAATAAAACTTAAAAAAAAGAAAGGTCAGGGCTTCCCTGGTGGCGCAGTGGTTGGGAGTCCGCCTGCCGATGCAGGGGACACGGGTTCGTGCCCCGGTCCGGGAAGATCCCACATGCCGCGGAGCGGCTGGGCCCGTGAGCCATGGCCGCTGAGCCTGCGCGTCCGGAGCCTGTGCTCCGCAACGGGAGAGGCCACAACAGTGAGAGGCCGTGTACCGCAAAAAAAAAAAAAAAAAAAGGTCACAAGGAGTCAACAACAAATGGGAAATGGCCACTAATCAGCTCCCCTACCTTGACGATAAACTGAGATTGTTTCCCCTTTCTCCCTTTCAAAACTTTCATGACCGAGCAGAATCTTTGGAGTTGGTTCTTGGATATGTCTTCCTTCTCCCCAGGCTGCCAGCCTCCTGAATAAAGCAACCTTTCCTGTTCCAACCAACACTTGCCTCTTGATTATTGGCTTTTGAGAGGTGAGAAGCCAAACCGGAGTTCAGTAACGCATATGTTAAATACATATTTGCTGAGTGGAGAATATGCTCTTTTGAATTCCATCCTGAAGACGGCTCTCATTCAGTTAGTTTTCCTTTTCAAGGCTCACTTTGGGGGCCCCAAGCCTGCCCTTCGATCTCCCTGGAGGTGGTATCGTGGCATCTAATTGCATGTGCGTCCCAATCATGCCAATAGCTGAGGGATTTCCCCCCTCCACCCATCTAATTAAAGTCAATAAAATAAATAGATTGAAGCAGCATCCTGGCTTGAAGGCAATTTAAAGGTATGAGTGTAATACAGGAATACATCATTGAAGCATAACGTCTTCCCAGGGACAGTGTGCACAAGAAGATGTGAGCAACAGAGAAGAAAAGTGAATGATAGGGGTGAATGACAGGGTCTCTCTAGTGATGGAGACCCAGGTACAGGATGGAATTTTGTGGGTTTGGAGCCAAAAAAGTGTCTTCTGAAGTGTGGTAGAGGCTCAAGTGGTTACCTGTCCACCAAATATCCAAGCTCCCTGTCTACTGGTTGAGTCACTGTGGAGAAGTGGCTTTTGCAGCCATATCTCTGTTAGACAGCTTCCTACCCCCAACCCGTGGATTGAGATGGGACCATGGGATGCAGTCTGGCCGACGAAGTGTATATAGACGTCATGCATTTATTTCTGGCCCAAGAGTCCAGAAGTGGGCATGACTTCTCTTATGGATTGAATAGTGTCCTCCCCAAAACCCATATGTGAAGCCCTCACCCCCAGTGTTTAAGAATGCGATTGTATTTGGAGATAGAATCTCTAATGAGGTCGCTAGGGTGGGTCCTGATTCCATAGCACTGGGGTCCTTATAAGAAGAGGAGATCAGGACACAGACACACACAGAGGGATGACCATGGGAGGACACAGGGAGAAGACGGCCGTCTACACACACCAAGGAGAGAGGCCTCGGGAGGGACCAGCCCTGTCCACACCTGGATCTCAGATTCCAGCCTCCAGAACCTGTGAGGCAATAAATACCCATTGTCTGAGCTTCCCTGTCTGCGGTATTTGGCAGTCCAAGCAAATAGATCCACTTTCTCCATCTTCCCTACTCTGATTAAAGAATGACCATGTCCTGGTGAACCTGGCTGGACACAAGTGTTGCAAACGTATTGGGCACAAAGTGGAAGGAGGCAGGGTCTCTGCACCAGCTCTTGGAACATCACCAGCCAACCAGAAACAATCATTTTGGACATAACAGGGGCTATCTGTTAATAACACTGAGATTTGGGAATTCATCGTTTAAAGCTTAGCATTACCCTAACGAATAAAGCATGTTTTGCCTACACAGGACGCTTTGCTTTTGATCAAGTGACGCAAGATCAGGTGATGATGTGTCACACAACTTTGCTGTACATCCCCCATCAGAACAGTCCTTCCTCGAGTTCCCTGAGAGGGATCTTGACTGCGGGACCCAGACTACACGGTCAGGGTCTGGGTGTTCTTGTCTGAGTAATGAAGGTTCCCATTAAGCTGGAGTTCAGCCGTCTTCCCGGCTAGAGTTACTTTATTAGAGTCTCCTATGTCGTTAATAAGCTGAGACCTTTGGGTCCCAATACAAAGGGAGAAGACAATTTATTTTGGACAGGGTTTTGTTTCCTAAAGCTCCAGGTTTCATTCCATTTTAAAGGGCATTTCAGCAAATGATGTATGAAATGAAAAAAAAAAAAAAAGTCTGTCTGGTTTCACATAAAGGGCATGCGTAACTAGAGAACACCTCTGAAATGATTTGGAGAAATGGCTACTTTTCTTTTAAAGAATTAAAGGCTTCGGATAAATTCATGTCCAGTGGCCAAACATTACGTGCTTGTTATGTGCAAGGCATCGCGTGGATTCACTGGCACATAAAATATGGATGTATTTTTAAGAAGTGTGCAGTCCCATTATCCAGTAGGGGAAGGACCAGGCACACACAAAGTTACACAAAAGTGGATGATGGTGTCACCTTGAGAAGAAAGAGAGCAAGGGGAAGAGATCCAGAAGGAGGAACGTGTGTGATATTTTCAAGAAAGGGAGAGCGACTGTCTTTAAGTGGATACTGTTTACTATAAGACTTCTAATGCAATTGGCAGTGTGAATTCATTACTAAGATGTACTACATTGGAGAGTCCCTCCCCCACAAAAAAAGGTATGTCCAAATCCTAACTTCCGGAACCTGTGAACGCAACCTTATTTGGAATCTGCTGCAGGAAGGGTTGTTTATGGGGACCACGTTCCCAGGGCTGGCTACCACTCTCTTGGTAGAATATGCCCCTTGGGAGAGCACGTTGGCGTCTGGGGTCTTCTGAGGAGTCAGCATCACACTGCCGTCCTGAGAGTCCTGCGTGACAACGTGCAGTGCCCGTAGAGCCAATGCATTTTAAGAGGACAAGGCACCTTTAAGATCTTCTCAGTTGATCACGGAATCCGACCTAGGAGGAAGATAAGGTCTAACAAAAAAAGTGATTCTCAGCACCTCCGGGGTGTGCCTTGGGCCTGGCGTCAGGTGTCATGCCTCGCTGCTACACCAAGCTCGTAGAAGGTAATTTTCGTTAAGGTGGAATTTAATTACTGCATAGAGGGGTGGACAGATAGATACTAAGAGATGCTAGATAATCGATTAATAAATAGACACAGATGATAGATGATAGATATATAGGTGGATAAACATTGACAGATGGTAGATAAATACTGAGAGATATTTATAGGTAGGTGGATACATTGATAACTATTGATAGATAACAGTGATAGATGTTGATAGGTAAATAGATATATACATACGTAGGTGAATAGTTAGATATATACTTAGATATTGATAGATACTTATAGACGGAGAGGTAGATAGATAGAATGTAGCAATAAAACACACCTACCTGAAAATATAGAGTTAATAAAAAACAGAACGTGGGTTTTGTATTCTCTAACCCTGAGGCAAAGGAAATAATGACAAAGCAAAGAATGGCAAAAATAAAAACGTTTTTCCCTGAATCTCCCTTCCAGCAAGAGAGAATTAGGTGCGAGCAGAATACTGATTCTGTGCATGTGCCTAGACAACGGAATAGGGGACTGGTACACGGAGATGAGAATCGGCGCCGAGTGTTTGAATCCGTTAGTAATAGGCACGGCGCTTTCCGGCATTTTGAACGGTTGCGTGGAATCGCAATTTCTGGGGTCTTATTTTTATTTTTTATGGTCGAGCCTCCCCATTTCTATTTGATGGAATGCAACTCGTGAGGCTTCCTTCTTGAAATAGCACCTCCGCTCTCTCCCTCACGCAGGAATGAGGTAGGTGAGACACAGGACAAGTTTGCTTGCCTGGGTTTGGAACCATGGAGGGGCAGGCGTCTTGCGATGCTCCAGTTGGGAGGTAGCTGCCCTGCTGTCCCTCCCCACCTAGAAGGATGTGGAGTGGCCTGGCATCTCGGGGACCTTGGGCTGCCCAGAAAGGCTTCCCCGTAACTGTGAGGGTTCCGTAGGCGGTGGGGCAGGGCGGAGGGTGGGACAGAGTGGAGGGTCCCTGCAGAGAAGTGAATGCTCTCTGTTCAGAGGCTGCTGCATGGGAGGGAGAGCCAGGGGGCCTGAGAAGGTCACTCACTATCCCACACTCTATCCACCCTCCCCAACCCTTCCCTTTGGGTTCCCAGCTGGTATTTGAATGTGCTGGCTTGAGAGACGGCAGACACCTCAACTCTCCCAGCAAAGCAATGCCAGGTGCGGCCAAGACATCCACCCAAATCCCTCCCCCTGGCATCCCAGTCAGCCCCATCCCAGACTCTGAGCTGCCCGCCTGCTTCCCACTTCGCCCCAGACATCTACCATCTACGTGTCGCGCGACTTTTACTTTTGTTCTACAGCAACTCATCAAAGGCTCACAGGACAGAGAACCAAATGATGACCCACTGGTTTTGCATATAGCTGTGTGTGCATATAGCTTTTCCTTCCCAGAGCGGTGAAAGCAAGGCATTGACATGGAAGGTACTTAATAACAACCTGAATGAAGTCTGTGAACAAAGGCTGAGCAGCCTCTGAGCCCTGGGATGCATATGGTAAGAGTATCCCATCGTTGAGGCCACCTGTGGACTGAGGGCCACTCAACAATCCTTAACAGGTCAAATGGGGTGATGAAACTGAGCAGGACCCAGTGGGGCTCCTGGCACAAAAGGCTTTTTGTGCCCCTCTTTTCTTTTCTTTCGTCCCTCCCCCCCTTCCTTTCTGGCTGCGTTGGGTCTTCGTTGCTGCATGCGGGCTTTCTCTAGTTGTAGTGAGCAGGGGCTACTCTTTGTTGCGGTGCACGGGCTTCTCATTGCGGTGGCTTCTCTTGTTGCGGCGCACAGGCTTTAGAGCACAGGCTCAGTAGTTGTGGCGCACGGGCTCAGTAGTTGTGGCTCACGGGCTCTAGAGCGCAGGCTCAGTAGTTGTGGCACACGGGTTCAGTAGTTGTGGCTCACAGGCTCTAGAGCGCAGGCTCAGTAGTTGTGGTGCGTGGGCTCAGTAGTTGTGGCTCGCAGGCTCTAGAGCACAGGCTCAGTAGTTGTGGCGCATGGGCTTAGCTGCTCTGCAGCATGTGCGATCTTCCCGGACCAGGGCTCAAACCCGTGACCCTGCATTGGCAGGAGGATTCTTAACCACTGTGCCACCAGGGAAGTCGCATCCTCTGTCTCTTGATTACAGGAAATAGGCTTCCTTCAACCCCCATGACCTTCCCTGAATTCCAACGGGCAGGTTCAAACAGTTGCTAATCCGGGAAGCGAGGGGATGCAGAGACAAGGGAGGAGCAGTGAAGAAACAACAGTGCAGCCTTGGGGCAGGTCCTGGTTCCCCCTCAAGGGATACATGTAACAATATCTTTGAGATCTTCTGCAGATACTGAAATCCCAGCAGGTGGGAGAAGTTAACTGTGTGCTTCCTGTAAGCACGCGGACCCCATACCGCTTGGAACCAGAAGGTTGATGCTGCTGCCACTTACCTCCCTACCAGCCAATCAGAAGAAGGACCACAAGCTGACCACGCCCCCTTCGAACCATGACTAGAAAAGTCCTCACTACCGGCTCCAGGTCAGGACACAAAGTTTTGAGGGTATGTGGCCCCCTTTGCCTGGCAAAGCAAGAAAGCTATTCTCTTCTGCTTCACCCCAAATTCTGTCTCTGAGACTCAATTCACTGTCGGGGAACAGAGGCCAAATTTCGGGTGCAGTGAGTGGTGGGGAGATATGAGAGGGTCAGGAGCTTAATCAGAAGTAGGGGCAGTGTGTGTGTGTGTGTGTGTGTGTGTGTGTGTGTACTAGTGTGAGAGCCTGTGAACATGAGCATATGTGTGACTATGATCATGAATGTGGGTGTGTGTAAATGTGCAAGGGTGAGCATGTGTACCTGTATGAGTGCCCAAGTGTGCATGCATGCATGTGAGTGTGTGTGTGTGTGTGTGTGTGTGTGTGTGTGCTATTAGAAGAATGGATTTGGGCAAAAGCGTCTCTCACTAACGTCTGTTCCATCCTGAATAATCTCTGTTGCCCCCCAGCACCCACCATGAAGCAAAACATAAGAGTTATTTCTTTTCCAGAGTCTTTGAAAGAATACACACACACGCACGCACACACGCGCACACACACATATACACATAACTGAATCACTTTGTTGTATAGTTGAAACTAACACAACATTGTAAATCAACTATATTTCAAAAAAAAAAAGAAAAAAGATAGGTAAGTATTTCTTTCCTTCTCTGCTTTTACTCTCTTCCTGCTCAGGGCCTCACCATCAACTCCCCCATCACCCTCAAAGGAGGCATGTGGATGGATCATTGGATAAAGACGAGGAGGTGAGTACATAGAATGGACTTCTATCTAATCTTAAAAAGAAAGGGAATGATGCCATTTGTGACACCATAGATGAACCTGGAAGATATTCATCTCAGTGAAATAAGCCAGACACAGAAGGACCAGTATTGAATGATGTCAATTCTGGAATGTTAAAATAGTCGAACTCATGGAAGCAGAGAGTAGAATGCTGGTGGCCAGGGGCTGGGTTCTGGGGAAAAGTGGAGAGAGGCTGGTCAAAGGCACCAACGTTCAGTTATGAGTAAATCCCAGGGATCTAATGTCCACCGTGGAGATGCTGGTTAATAACCTTGCCAGTAAGTCCTGCAGATGTACTATACAGCATGGTGACCACAGGCAACAATCCTGTGTTCCGTGTTCTATACTTGAAATTGACAAAGACAGGAGACCGCAAGCGTCCTCACTACAGACGCGCAGAAAAGCTATAACTCTGTGAGGCAATGGATGTGTGAACTCACTTGATCCTGGCGGACCGTTTCATGATGTGTGCGCAGATCAAAGCGTCACGCTGTGAGCCTGAAATATGTACAATTTTATGTGTCCATCGTACATCGATAAAGCTGGGAAAAAAAGTTTCTTAGCGAGGAATTAAACAGGAATGACTTCTAGAATTAATCTTGAACAGGGGGGGAAAAAAAGAGGGGTGCGTCTCTTCCTTCCAACCATTGGTTCTCAACTCGGTAAACAAAGGATGTTGCAGCCGCTGCAGCTGCCCCCAGCTGTGCCCCCTGAGGGGACTCAGGATGGAGAAAAACAGGAAACTGGCCCCAGGTAGCTGAGGTGCATACCAAAGGAATGATTTCAATGACCCCAGACTCTTGCATCTTCCCATACACAGAAAAGCGCAAAATTCATTCCGTTGAGATGTCTGGTTTTCTTTCATTAACAGTAATCTTTTGATGTTCCCACTCCCTAGCCTTTTTTGCAAAACTTCCTATAAATCTGGATCCTCCCTCGTCTCTTCGGAGCCGTCCCTCAGAGCTATCTGAGAGGGCTTGGGCTTGAGTCCTCAGAAAGTCCACCGAATAAAGCAGAATTCTCAACTTTTAGCTTGTGCATTTTTTTCAGTTGGCACTATTAAGCCAGGTATTATTTTAACTAGAAAAAATGAAGTGTCAACATTTTGAGCGCCGGTTCACAATCATTTTTGAAAAAGCCGATTCCACACTTCATTGGTGTTAAAAGGGCTCCCTGACTTCCCTCTGTCAATGGTCAAGAAATACCGCGTTAGGTGGAGCCATAGCAAATCGCACCCTCTAGATGGCACCAAACACCAGCATTTTTCTATTTCACTCAGAAACACAGTTTTGGACACATCTTAGTGTTTTAAACCCTCATCTGACACCGAGCGGGTAGGTGGAAACGTGTGAACTGGTCATGATTTGTAATGCAAAGCTCTACCTGGTTCATGGAACCCAGCTATGGAATATATATCATCACATTAGAGGTCTCCCAGGTGTGCTTAGAGCGTGTGAATAAAAAGCCTATCACCTCCAGGTGAGGTCATCCAATGGGTGAGCGAAAATTGCCTCATCGCCTGCTGGGGGCACTTCTGTGAGGTACAGACCGCAGGAAGGTGGAAATGTCAAATGCACAGGTGTCACGAGAGTGTGCACATCTCTGAAACATTGTCGTAATGCTCGTGGTGACCACAGCTTGTATAACCATGTACCTGTTTGGCCTATTAGCCTGAAACTGCAATAATATTGGTACAGAAATCTTTTTTCTAATCCCCCTTTCCCCCCCTGTCATTTTCCCCCTTGGTTTATATCTTGGGGGTAAATTTTCTGATTCATATGCCAGACGTTTATTTTTCAAAAGTAGTTGTTTTTTATCCCACCCAGGAAGGTGTGAGGATTCCAGGTGGTCCACATCCATTGCTTGGTATTGTCGGGCTTTTAAAATTTTGTTCATTCTAGTGGTTGGGTGGTAATATCTCACTGTTTTTAATTGAATTTATTTCATTTTTAATTGAAGTATCATTGCCATACAACATTAGGTAAGTTACAGGTGTACAAAATAGTGATTCACAACTTTTAAAGGGGATACTCCACGTATAGTTATTATAAAACATTGGCTCTATTCCCGGTACAGTATGTCCTTGTAGCTTATTTCAAACCTGATGGTTTGTACATCTCTCTGTCATTTTACTTTGCCTCACTCTGATGACGAATGATGTTGAGTATTTGTTTATATGCCTATTGGCCCCATTTATACCTATTTTGTGTGTGGTGTTTGTTTAAATATTTTTGTCAATTGTTTATTGGGTTGTCTTTTATCATTGAGTTGTTTACATCTTCTGAAGGCATAACAAATATACAATACCTAATCATATATGGCACATTTTCATGAAGTGACTACAAAAAGGAATTTTTTTACAAATAATAAATGTCACCATTTAGATCGTATTCTCTAACTAAAATGAATAAAATCATTTATAAGAAGGTAGTCTCCCCCATCTGTATATTTGGAAAGTAAACACAGAATTCTAAATAATTCCCTAGTCAAAGATTTAAAACTATAGATTACAAAATATTTAGCATATAGCATCACATGAAAGTTCCATGTACCCAAACTGGTACTGCTACATCGGGGGGGGGGGGGACACAGATAGAACCGTCCATGTATATTCCACAAAATAAGAAATGCTGAAAGTTCACGAATTAATAAATATTCAAGTCAAGACATTTTTTAAAAGTAACAGAATCAACCCAAGGAAATCACAAGACAAATTAATAAAAAACATAAATGAATAAAACAGAAAGCAACAAACACGAAAATGAAAAAAGGAAAGAAAACATAGAGTGGATAGTAAAACCCAAAGCTACATTTTTGCAACTACTCAGAAAAGAGGAAACCTTGGGGAAAAGTAAACAAGAGATATAAGAGAGCTAGCCCCAGTCAACAATATTAAGAATGAACAAGGAGGGCAAAACTACAGAGAAGAGGTAAAAATAAAAATCTTACTAGAGTCGCAGGGAAAAAAAACCTTACGCTGATAGAGGAAAAATAATGAAAGTGTGGGTAAAGCTTGAGTATAACATTGAATCAAAATGCTTATTTCATGACCCCAGCTCTGTGCAATTGATAGAGTTCATCACTCAAAGTAAATAATAATACTACCTTCAGCATTTTAATTAGCAAGCAGCCTGCTAGATACTTCAATTACCAACCTACAGGTAACTTCTAGTTCAAAGACTAATAAGTGCCTCAAAACAGATCCTGGGAATACATTTAGGGGATAGTTGACTTTTCAGTGTCGAATGCAGAATAATCACTTGGGTACTTTACCAGATCAAAGAATTAAGGTTTCCTCTGGAAGGATTACAAGACTGACCTCTATTGTGAGAACGATGGAGGTGTCCCATTGTTTAATCTCGTAACAGTTTAAAGGAGAGGCGAGTCATTGTGTGTCTTTCCCCCAGCTTGGCAGCATTTCATGTGGTCTAACACGGGTAAATCAAATGTTAACAAAGATGCTACAACCTTACATTTTAATTTTGCTTAACACTGTTCCAAGTGTGTTCACACATCAAATCTGTCCACTCGCTCGTCTGATGTGTAATTGTGCCAATAACCACCCTCTATTTCTCGGTCATTCAATCAACATTACAATAGACGGACATCTCTCTGTGTCCTCACCTGGCAGAAGGGGCAAGGGAGCTCTCTGGGGTCTCTTTTATAAGGACACTCATCCCATCATGAGGGCTCCACCCTCATGTTAGGGCTTCAACACATAAATTTGGGTGGGACACAAATACTCAGACCACAGTGATGAGCAAATCAGGCTTGTTAACAGATGGTGCCTCACAGCAGTCAGAATGGCCCTCATCAAAAAAATCTACAAACAATAAATGCTGGAGAGGGTGTGGAGAAAAGGGAACCCTCCTACACTGTTCGTGGGAATGTAGATTGGTGCAGCCACTATGGAGAACAGTATGGAGGTTCCTTAAAAAACTAAAAATACAGCTACCATATGGCCCAGCAATCCCACGCCTGGGCATATACCCTGAGAAAACCATAATTTGGAAAGACACACGCACCCCAATGTTCATTGTGGCACTATTTACAATAGCCAGGACTTTGGAAGCAACCTAATTGTCCATTGACAGATGAGTGGATAAACAAGATGTGGTACATATATACAGTGGAATATTACTCAGCAATAAAAAAGAACAAAATAATGCCATTTGCAGCAACATGGATGGAACCTTGAGACTGTCATACTGAGTGAAGTAAGTCAGACAGAGAAAGACAAATATCGTATGATATCGCTTTACATGTGGGATCTAAAAAAATGATACAAATGAACTTATTTACAAAACAGAAGTAGGCTCACAGATGTAGAAACAAACTTATGGTTACCAGGGGATGGGGGGTGAGGGGTAAATTGGAAGACTGGGATTGACATATACTCACTACTATATATAAAACAGATAACTAATAAGGACCTACTGTAGCGCACAGGGAACTCTACTCAATACACTGTAATGACCTATATGGAAAAAGAATCTAAAAAAAGAGCGGATATACGTACAACTGATTCACTTTGCTGTACAGCAGAAACTAACACAACACTGTAAATCAACTGTACTCCAATAAAAATTAAAAACACCAAAAAACAAAATGCAGATGTCGCGCTGGTAGAGAGCAAATGGAATGCTGAATACAACCAACGATGACAGAAACAAATGGAAGGTTCCGAAGAAGACATGACCGACAAGGGGGGAAGGGAGGGGCAACAGGATGCGCAGACTCAGGTCAGTAGGGTGGTCCTCAGATTAAGCAAGCTGAATACATGAAAACTTCTTTTACACTTGCCGTAAAACATCGTAGGTGACCAACCTCAGCACTCATATTATCGGGATCCAACAAATACCTTGGACATCTAGAGTCTGACAACTGTGGGCAATCCAATGATTGTTAAAACAGCACCCACCCATAAATATTCTCAAATCTCAAAGGTCAGGAAGGGTGATACTGGGATGTGGGAGAAGAAACAGGGAGTTGTTAATCATCCCAGTTCCTGGCACAGACTCCTGACACCTTTGGAATTTCCTAAAGGAGAGAGTCGTAAAGGTGTGTCTTGTTTATGTTCATGAGGTGGCTTTGCAATGTCCCTAGGTCATTACAGGATGGGGGCTGGTGGCCAGGGGAACCAACTGTGTGATCAGAAGCGTGGAATTTCCAGTCCCAACCATGACCTCCGGGGAGGCAAGAGGAGCTGGACGTTGAGTTCAATCTCCAATGTCCATGGATTTCACCAATCACGCCTACATAATGAAGCCCCATAAAATCTCAGAAAGGATAGGGTTTGGAGAGCTTCCAGGCGGTCAACCAAAATGCATCCAGGTGGGGAGGTGGCACACCCCAAATTCCACTGGGACAGATGCCCCTGTTTTGGGGACCCTTTAAGACTTTGCTACCATATGTATCACTTCATTTGGCTGTCCATTTTTACCCTTTAATATCCTTTTTAAAATACCGGTAACTGGTTTCTTGAGTTCTTTCTTTTATTGAAGTAGAGTTGACTTTCAGTATTGTGTCAGCTTCAGATGTACGGCATAATGATCCAGATTGGGGGTATCTGTGGGTTTTTTTGCACATTCCATTCCATTATAAGTTATTACAAGATATTGAACATTGTTCCCTGTGCTCTACAGTAGGTCCTTGTGCTCATCTCCTTTAGGTATAGCAGCGTGTGTCTGCTAATCCTGTACTCCCAATTTATCCGTCCCCCTTTTCCCCTTTGGCAAACATAAGTTTGTTCTCTATGTCTGTTCGTTTCTTTCTGTTTTGTATACAGGTTCATTGGTATTATATTCTAGATTCCACATATAAGTGATATCATACAGTATTGGTCTTTCTGTGAATTACTTCACCTAGCATAATATTCTCTAGGTCCATCCATGTTGCTGCAAATGGCATTATTTCAGTGTTTTTAATGGCTGAGTAATATTCCATGATGTATGTGTGTGTGTATTATATATAGAGAGAAGATGTGCTATGTGTATGTGTGTGTGTGCACACACACACATACACATACCACATCTTCTTTACCCATTCATCTGTCGATGGACACTTAGGTTGCTTCCATGTCTTGGCTATTGTAAACAGTGCTGCTATGAACACTGGGGTGCGTGTATCTTTTTGAATTAGAGTTTTCATGTTTTCCAGATATATACCTGGATTCCTGAGTTCTTTGAACAGTTCCAGCTAATTAATTGAACCTGGTCATTGTCTGCTGTGGACTGGAGCATTGCTCGGTGGTGTGGAAAGCAACACACACTGTAGGGAGCTTCCCTCAACCGATTTTTGGTGGAGAGGTCAATAAAATAACCCAGTGTTAGGGAATGCAAGTGTCCTAGGGAGAAGATGGCTTCATTTTCCAAGTCAAACCGCGGTTAGCAAATACAAACCTCAAGAAGCAAGTTAGCTCAGAGCTAGTAGAGAACACACAGCATTCAATAAACCCAGCAACGTGTGAAAGTGAAAGATCTGCCGCAGCAAAACAAAATTAAAAAATTCTCAGTTCCCATGCAATCCTCGTGCTCACACACGGCTAGATCTTGAGAGTTACCAAAATGTAAAATAGGAAACCAGATGTATTTGGAGAGGGAGGCTTACCTCTGAGTGAGAGGCATTTATGAGAAGCATTTTGTTTGTTATGGAAGCTAGGAAAGCCCTCAAAACAAAAACGCTCAGTTACCTTCTCCACCCACAGAAGGTGACCCCAGTCCCAAGATTAGGTCTCCCAATCGTCCATTTTTTTCTGTGGTGTCTATACTGTGTTAGTTTCCGCCCACCCTCCCTCCCTCTTCCTTCCTTCTTTCCTTCCTTTCCTTCCTTCCTTCCCTTCCTTCCTTCTTCCTTCCTTCCTTCCCTCCCTCCCTCCCTTCCTTCCTCTTTCTTTTTTCTTTTTGACCCATTTCCACCCACCCCTTTCTGGCAACCACCAACCTGTTCTCCGTATCTATGAGTTTGGTGGTTGGTTTTAGATTCCGCATATAAGTGATATCACACAGTATTTGTCTTTCTCTGTCTGACTTATCTTACTTATTAGCATAATCCCCTCAAGTCCATCCACGTTGTTGCAAACGGCATGATTTTCTTCTTTTTATGGCAGACAGTCCATTATACGTATATTCCAATATATTATATATATATTCCTCTCAGGAAGGTCTGGACCCACTTCATAACGCTCACCTGATTAGGTCAGGCCCACCAATGATCATCTCCCTTTCCGTAGCTCCCAGTGACCAGATCAGGGACCTTAATTAAATTTTCAAAATCCCTTACCCTTTGGCATATCATGTAACCCAATTAAGAGACTGACTCCTTCATTATATATCCACAGGGTATCCATACCAGGTGTCAAAAATCATGGGGATCATCTTTAAAAACCTGTCTACCAGAGACCACCTTCTGCCCCCCAAAGATGCACATTGCTTCCAAATGCAAAAACACATTCACTTCCTCACAGGGTTCCCAGGACTCTAACCCTACCTACCTGTTTTAGAAAGATTCCCCCCCCCCCAAAAAAAATTCTATTTGTCATGCTCCCAACTCACAGTGGTCTCCAGTTTTTTAAAAATTTAAGTTTTTGCAATGAACTGATTCATGTGTTTTTGTTTTTCCTCTCTAACTACTCTGTAAGTAGAAACATTGCTTGTGTTTCTCTGGTTTATCACGGCCACTAAAGCGTAGCTTGATGAAATTGTGTAAGAGTCACAGATGCATACTGACGTACTGGGATGGTTTACCTAGAAAGTCCGCAGAAACTAAGGGCACATAGAAATAATAAGGTTCTCTGGAGGTAGAATAAATGACAGAACAAGAAGAGCCATCCAAACCAAGTTCTCAAATAATTCAGAAAAGATTAAATACTACCGTCTTAGACTATGATATTATTTTAATAGATTTTAATAAAATTATGACATGGAGGATATTCAAGAAGAAGGAAAGTTGTGATTTGAGGTAGGATGTTCTTGGAGAATCAGAAACTTCGTAATTGAGACAACAGAATAAGAAAATGCAGTTTTAAAATCTCTTGGTCTGGGGCATTAAAAACTTTGATATAGAGGAAAATCCTGCAGAGTGTTTGAACTTTAAACTCACCTACCATTCCTGCAGCGCGGTCAGACTGATCGGATACGTGCGCGTTTTCAAGGTGCCAAGAAGCAAGCAAACCTTTCCCAAGGTTGGTTACCACTCGTTCTCTTTCCTTAAGTGGAAAAATAACAGGACAATAGAGGGAGCTGTGGTCCCACGGAAGATACATGGCCAAGGAGGCCCGCCCACCACTTCTTTCGCACTTGAACAGAAAGATAAAAAGGGAGAGCAACCAGGACATTTAGCAACAAAGAGCTCTGATTATTCTAGGTGATTTGCAGAACAGCTCCTGCGTTGCTGGCTGTGGGGATGGTGCAGTGGGTCGGATTCACTCAAGGCACAACCTGCTTATAAACGTCAAAGGCAAAAGCGCTCCAGGGCTGAGCTGCCCGAGTCGGCAACCGAATGAATCTCGCAGGTGCCGTCCATAGCTTCCGGATCATTCATTAGCTGCCAGGGTAAAGCCAGACTTGCATTCTTGCTGGGGCAAAACGTGCACAGAGAGAAAGAAAGGGTATCATGGGCCTGATAGAGCTATTAGACTGGAAAAGTACGTGTGGTCAAAGGCAAAACTCAGCTGCACACCATCTTCCTAGCAGTACCTTTGCCTATTCAAATCTTCTGCACATGGTGCCAGTACTTGTTTGCAGATCAGCTTCTAGAGTGTGAGCACCTATATTCACTAAAATGAACCGATCACATCCCCCATGCTCTGGGGAAAGCTGTAGGGCTGCCGTCAGCCACTTGATATATCTGTTAAGATATTTCTTCTTGGGACTTCCCCGGTGGTGCAGTGGTTAAGAATCCGCCTGCCAAGGTAGGGGACACGGGTTCGAGCCCTGGTCCGGGAAGATCCCACATGCAGTGGAGCAACTAAGCCCGTGCGCCACAACTACTGAGTCTGTGCTCTAGGGCCCGCAAGCCACAACTACTGAGTCCATGCCCCTAGAGTCTGTGCTCCACAACAAGAGAAGGCACCGCAAGGAGAAGCCCACGCACCGCAACGAAGAGTAGCCCCAGCTCACCGCAACTAGAGAAAGCCCACATGCAGCAACGAAGACCCAACGCAGCCAAAACTAAATAAACAAATTAATTTATTAAAAAAACCCCAAAACCTTGCAGGGAAAAAGAAAAGAAAGATATTTCTTCTTGCCAACTGTTCAAAACTTCCTGTCCAGGTACTCAGTCCCAGGCAAGCAGGTGGATGAATACGCACTCGTTTTGTTTTTGCGTTTGCAATGTATGTCTTTGTTGAAGATTTTAGTCCTTACAGTGGCCATGTATTCTCTTGAGTAACTTACCCCACCCCCGCATCGGTACTGAAGTATAAATGAAAAAAAAAAAACCCAAACTACACATACTTAATGTGTTCGATTTGAGGAGTTTGGACACATGCAAACCTTCCTGACACCTTCACCGCTATCAAGATCATAAACATACATCATGTCTCAACGTTTCCTTGTATCCCTTTTTTGGTCTGGTGTGTGTGTGTGAAGAACATTTAACATGAAATGTACACTCATAACAATTTTTTAGGGGCACAAAAAGCTGCATGATTCCATGTCCATGAGGTATCTAAAATAGCCAAATTTATAGAAGTGAAAAATTCCAGAAGGGTGGTTGCCAGGAGAGGGGGATTGAGGGGAATGGGGAGATTTTGTTCAGTTGGTGCAAAGTTTCAGTCATACAAGATGGGTAAGTTCTAGAGGTCCATGGTCCATGGTGACTAGAGCTGACAATACAGTTTTGTAACTTTCATCAACTCTTACTACGTGATAGATCCTGCTTTGGACCCGGCAGGGATTAATGGCAATGGAAAGGACAAACTCCTTGACATGCTTCCCAACAGCTCAAGATGCTCCGTAGACACTTTGAGCATTGATAGGTGTGAAGCCCTAACCTTTTATGGTAATGAATTTATTTCTTCTAAATGAAAAGGAACACAGTCCATTGTTCTTTACCTGCACTTCCGCCCTGTAGTAGCTGGATATTCAGAACGCTTCTGATTTTTATCCTCTGGTACACAGGAGCTAGTAGACTTTTTTCTCCTTCATTTCTCCTTTGCTATTCCAGCTGCGTAGAGTTAGAAGTGAAAAAAACATTTTCTTGGTTTTCCTACGAGGCATTTTTCTTTTTTAAATTAATTAATTCATTAATTTTTGGCTGCGTTGGGTCTTCGTTGCTGTGCGCGCGCTTTCTCTAGTTGTGGTGAGCGGGGGCTACTCTTTGTTGCAATGTGTGTACTTCTCATTGCAGTGGCTTCTCTTGTTGCAGAGCACGGGCTCTAGGCGCACGGGCTTCAGTAGTTGTGGCGCGTGGGTTCAGTAGTTGTGGCTCACGGGCTCTAGAGCGCAGGCTCAGTAGTTGTGGCTCGCGGGCTTAGCTGCTCCGTGGCATGTGGGATCTTCCCGGACCAGGGCTCGAACCCGTGTCCCCTGCCTTGGCAGGCGGATTTTCAACCACTGTACCACCACGGAAGCCCGGGGCATTTATCTTCTTTAAGACAGTTTGTGACCTCGGATGTGGAGAGGGCTACCGAATGCACTGGTGGATCCTGTGGTTTCCAGACAAAATCACATTCAGTTTTGTGGAGAGCTGGAGGCTAGGATGCTGTTGAACTGTGTCATTCAGTAATAAAGAAACACAGTGAAACATTCAAAGCATGATGGCGGGTCTCCTTTATCTACTGCAGAAAGCCAGAACCATGGCTCAAGCAAAGACAATTAACGAGAAAAAGAGAGATTTGAGGTAGCCCAGGTGAACGAAAAGATAGCACCCGTGTCTTTAACTGATATGTGTGTGGTTCTATTCAAACTCATAAAAGAAAAGAACAATAGAACAAACGTATGGATACCAAGGGGGAAAGCGGTGGGACGGGGCGGGGGGGGGAGGAATTGGGAGATTGGGATTGACATATACACACTACTGATACTATGTATAAAGTAGACAACTAAGGAGAACCGACTGTAGAGCACAGGGAACTCTACTTAATGCTCTGGGGTGACCTAAATGAGAAGGAAATCCATAAAAGAGGGGATCTATGTATACGTAGAGCTGATTCACTTTGCTGTACAGCAGAAACTAACACAACATTGTAAAGCCACCGAACTCCAATAAAAATTAATTAAAAGAAGAAAAGACAATAAACGCAGATTTATCAGGTGAATCCAAGCAAGTTCAGGCAGAAGGTAATTTCCATAAGAAACTCTTCCCATAAATTGTTTCTAACACAACGTGTATGACAGGAATGTGTATGAGAGTGGGTACCTTATGCACAAGGTACCACAGTCCCTCTTTACATGTTGAAGAATTATGTGGGTAGGCACTTATAATTTAACCAAAAAGGTCTAACAGAGTGTTTTGCAAATTTTCATCACCTTAAGTGGGCAATTCCCCAGAACCAATATCCTTGATGGACTGGATAGAGCTCATTTCTGCTTCTTCTCACCCTTTCTTCTTCCTCGATTGAAATCACGATAGAGAGTCTCAGCCGGTCAACGCCAAGGTAGAACTTCTTTGCTGGAGAAGGGTGTGCAGGGTGTGTTTGAGTCCCCTGCAGGGTGGAGTATCTATTTTAAAATTCTGGTTGCAGAGTTAAGGAAGCATTGTAACCTGCATGTCCAAAGTCCCAGAGCTTCTCATTTACGCAATGCAGGGGTCGAAAAAGATGTTGTCAGAACTCTCTTCCAAATCCTCACGTCCTGTTACCTTATGACTCTTTCATCAACGTGTGGTCTTCAGAACTTCATTGCAGATATGATGAATATTCCCTTTCAAGTTGAAGTTCTGGGCTGGTTCCCACCTGCTCTGTATCAGACAGTTGGAGCCGCCAGCACCTGCTGTCAGGATGATTGCATGGAAGATGATTCACCCAACTTTGTTCAGGGTCTAAGGAGGGATATGAATCTCTCCCCCAAGATGTCAGAAAGGACAGATGTTGTGGACTTTCTGCTGTTTTTAATCAGCCATGCCGTCTCCCCTTTAATCAAAGGCATTATCTCATGCATATTTTGTTGGGTTCACACTCCATACACAGGTGGGCTCCCACAGCACAAAATACAGTAATCATGTTTCTCATTGAAAATGTTCAGACTCGCTCTTCCACACAGGAATGCAAATCAGACATTTCTGCTCTGTGGGGTCGAAAATTCACAACAGCTACGAAAATGGCTGTTAAGTGAGATGTCATGGTGACTGAGCGTTTGAAGTGAAAAGACCACAATGTCATGGCATTCAGTGGCCAAGACAATTTACAAAATGATATGCTTTGTCTATAAGTTGATTGATACGACCACACGATCGTCTTCCAGCGGCAAGTTGGCTGCCATGTTATTTATTTTAAGTGACTGTTGGCAAGTGGATTTACAGCGAGTATTCCAAGGCAAGCAATTTTTACAAGGGCAGCTTTTCCAGATTCCAGAGCACGCCTTACGGTTGCTTGCTTCAATGGCCATCATATTCAACAGGATATTATTAAGAAAGAGCAAAGGCAACGTGGGACCTGCCAAGTGAGAACACTCGGGGTCTTCTACGGCCGGAACATGCACGCGTGGCGATGTGCCCGTGTGCCCGGCGAGGTGCATCTACATCCGGAGGTGCAGCTGGAGGACGCCTGGGCGGGGTGCTTCAGCAGCCCACACTCACTTTCTCGCTTGTATTCAAATGGACTTTGCTTTCTGGGGTTTAAAGTCCGAGCGTGACTCTCATAAGGACGTAAAAGTCGGGGAGGCCCCTATTGTTGAGTGGCTGTTTCCCAAGCCCTCATTTCAGAAGGGCACGGATATGCAGGTAGCCTCTTCCTCCATGGGGAAAGGGGTCTTGACTGCACCTCGGGACTGAACGTGTGAAGACAGAAAGGCACGTAGGCATCGTGGGAGGGTTTCACTACTTGTGAATATGCATCCTTGTAGGTAATACATATTAAATATTCTAACATATGGATATGCACGTGTCACTCCAATGTAATTATGTAAGTATGATTTATATGTCCTATATTACATATAGTTACTACATTCTACTATATATTGTACTTATATATAATACATATTATAGTATATATTTACAATATATTATACTTATATTACTATAAGATGACATAAATACTTATATTACTAAAAGAATGCATTTACTATTCATATATAAGATAACCGTACTACTGCCATGTACGTATACCACTGTATATATAAAAATATAGATATTGTGCAGTACGTGTAGATATCACATATATAATTATAAATCCCATGTAATAATAATTAATACAATTTGTGTAAATTATATATGTATTTTTATTACAGATTTAAATAAATAAAATATATTTACGATTGCTATATTTATATATAACCATGCTGGGACTTCCCTGGTGGTGCAGTGGTGAAGAATCCACCTGCCAATGCAGGGGACAAAGGTTTGAGCCCTGGTCTGGGAAGATCTCACACGCCATGGAGCAACTAAGCCCGTGCGCCAAAACTACTGAGCCTGCACTCTAGAGCCCGTGAGCCACAACTACTGAGTCTGCGCGTCACAACTACTGAAGCCCACATGCCTAAAGCCCGTGCGCCTAGAGCCTGTGCTCTGCAACAAGAGAAACCACCGTGATGAGAAGCCTGTGCACCACAACAAAGACCCCATGCAGCTATAAATAAATAAATAACCATACTACTATGAAGTGCGTATATCACTATATATATATTATATGCATATATTATTACATGTATATTATTATATGTAAAGATATTACATAGTACATGTATATCACATATATAATTACACATTATATACAATATATAATACAATTTATTTAAATTATATTTGTATTACTTTTATATTAATATAGTTTTTGTATATGTATGCGTGTATACAGACACATAAAATTCATAATAACAGTTTATATTTTAGATGCTTCTGAATGGTGCATTTCCAGAATTCCCAGCGTGATATTTCATTATAGCCTACCTTTTCAGATCCCAGTTGAGAACTCAGTCCACAGGCTCAAATTCAATGAATATATCTGATTGAGTCTAAGGCCTGCTATAAAGCTTCCTATCTTTGTGTTAATTGCACAACATCTTTCTCTTGAATAACCAGCCTTTCCTGTTTTACAAGAGTTCTATCCATCAATGCCACCGGCAAGATATTGAAACAATGAAACGATGGCCGGGTCCCTGGTTTACACGTGTGAAAACGGCAACACTGTTTACAGCTCAGGCTCTGAAGCAGCTGCACCAATGTGCATTCTCACCAACAGAATACAAGTGTCCCAAAGGGTCCTCAGATGCATACCATCAATAGAACACGGAGTTTCCACTCTACCGGGAAAATCATGCAAGGTAAGCTTCTGCTTGTGACTTGGAGACTTCTAGTTTAATAATGGATGATGACCATTTATCTTAACAAGAGAAGGGTTCCCAGGTGATAACAGAAATGGGTGCAGGAAGGTATTCTCTCCTCACCAGCCATGGACTGTTTGTCTCTGCCTTGCACACTCTTACTGATAATACGGGCTTCAGTGGTTTTGTACTCTGTGGAGGATCCTGCAGAGCAAAAGTGTTCTGTGTCTCTATCTTTTCAATTCCTAATAAAAATGCACTGCAAGATGTTAAATAACTAACTGCACTGACTTTGTGCCTTAAAGCTGAAAATGCTCCGGGCACTGCCACCTGGTCCTCCTTTCTGTTAATGGGAAAAACCTCTCAAAATACGTAGATCTGACCATCACCTTATGTTGCTATAACAGAGTGGTTTTCCCTTCACAGGTATAGGCTGACTGTTTATTTTCCCCTCTCCAAATATTTCACGATCCCTCTTATTTGTCAGAAATATAAAAAGGATCAGACTTCCCTGGTGGCACAGTGGATGAGAATCCGCCTGCCAATGCAGGGGACACGGGTACGAGCCCTGGTCCGCGAAGATCCCAAACAGTGTTAATACGGCAGTCTCCGTAATCCTTGGTCATAGAGTGTAGGGCCACCGTTAACGTCTTTAATAAACTTGTCAAAATTATGTGCTGCTTTTTCACTAGTGCAGCAAATAAGCCAGATGCTTTTTTCTTTAATTGCATCTATTCTGAATACTTTCCTGAATAAATACCTTGGTGAAAAGACTCACACAAGGATGGCTATTTAGATGTCGAACAGAGTGAGGCAGGTAATTCAAGATCAATTGATGGTGGTAACGAAGTGACTGGTAGCCTAAAATATTGAAGGTTTACTGAATTTTTAATTTTTTTAAGAAAAGTTATAAGCATTTATTTTTTGGGGTAAATTTTCAACATTAAAATAGATATCCAAATATAGATAACGATTCTTTTTTACATATATAACATCTTGTGCCTAGGTATACATCTTCATGTTTTATAGGACAACTCTTCTTTATATTAATGAAGAGGCATGAAATAAAGATGTCGCTGAGGGGTTAGGTAAATGTTATTTTAATTTTATCTTTAGTAATATTTCGATTTATGATTTGCTCCCCCATGGAATATTTTCATTTTATTAATTTTACTTTATCATTGTAATACTTTTTGTTCCTGAGAAAATACAGCCATTCATGAAGCGAGGGGTATAGATACAGGCCACCTGGAAAAGGGAGATGGGAAATTATTTGGCGATCAAAAATCAGCTCTAGGTAACTAACAAATTAAAGTTTGGCTGGAAAAAATGATATTGCATGCAGTTTCATGCCGTAAAAGATGCTATGATTTGGACTCACACAGCTTGGACCTGCGTCTCAGCTCACGTGATCATGAGTACCTTACTTTAAAAAATTCAAGCCTTAATTCCTTATTTTCAAAATAGAAATAATAAAGCACACCTTACAGGTTATTGTTAGGAGTGAGTGGGATATTTTATGTGAAGTGCCAGACAGGTGCTTATTTAATAAACGGATGGATTGGTGAAGGAGTAACCCAGGAGGAATCTACCCACTCATTTTTGTCTCAGCCCGTCTCTAGACACGTGGTGAAGAAAACAAGTTCATTTCAGGCTTTATGCGTCTTAAGCTCTGTAAGCACCATGGAAGCAGCTTAAGACAAAGCAAGGTGATGGTCCTGCCAGGTAACGTCCCTAACCTGCCGTCCCAATGTGTACATGCTTCAGAGATGGCTGACAGAAGCTCTATCTGCCCAAGAATTTCAACATCACGGCATTTTTCTGTTGACTTGCTATTTGCAAGTTGTCTTGAGGGGGCAGAACCAAGGGGGTGAGTAGGCAAAATGCAAACCGTTCAATCAAGCTGGATGCTGGAGCTTTGGCAAAGAACACTCATTTTTGGTTTCTTCTGAGTGGGTTCTTTATTTTCTCAGCTTCCTGTGGATAGAGACGTGGGAATTCAAGGGGACTCACTTTTCATCAGCTCTTGAGGCAGTGTTTCTCTGCTTGTCTCCCCATAAACGACATTAGAGAGACAGAGAGAGAGAGACAGAGACAGAGAGAGACAGAGACAGAGAGAGAGAGAGATGGGTCTAAATTGTGCCTTTCATGAACCACTACCTTAACAGTCTTTTCTGGATGAAGGGAGGTACAGAAACACAGAACAGCTCTCTGCCAGGATGGAAAGCATTCCTCTATTCACTACTTTTGGGAGGGACCGTGACTTTGCGGGTGAGGATGGGAAGACAGCAAGGGAAGGTGGAAAACCCATTAAATTTACTAATTTATCTTCAGGAAACTAGAGGATAAACTTTTCCACCAGGCACGTGGTACCTGGAGGACAATTTGTAATGAGATATTCATGACTGAATAAACTGTCATGAGCCCAAGAGTGGCATTTTGAGCTGTTTTTGATGGCAACCCACTGTAAGAGACATGTTTCTCCTCTTTCCTGGGGATGGAATTGTATCCTTCAAAATTCGTGTCCACGTGGAACCTCAGACTGGAACCTTATTCAGAAGCAGGGTCTTTCCAGATACAATTGGCTAAGATGAGGTCATCGTGGATAACGGTGGCTCAGATCCAAAGATGAGTGTCCTTATAATAAGCGACAGAAGAGGAGAGACACAGGCCCAGAGGAGAAGCCCCGTGAAGACACAGGCAGAGACGGGAGGGTTGCGGCCACAAGCCCAGGGACGCCTGGAGCCCCCGGAAGCTGGAAGAGGCAGGAGGGACCCTCCCCTCGAGCCTCTGGAGGGAGTTTGGCTGCTTGGACACCTTGATTTCAGACGTCTGGTCTCCAGAACCGTGAGAGCATACATTTCTATTGTCTTAAGCCACCCATTTTGTGGTCCTTTGTTACAAGCATCCCTAGGAAACTAACACACTCACTTACTGGTGTCTCTTGGGCTCTCCTCTCAAATAACAATTTGTTCAGAGTGATCGTCTCAGGGTGTGTTTCTGTGGGAACCCAAGCTAAAAAAGCAGGTACAAATTCTTTTTCTCGGTATCTTTGCCAGCCAATTTCGGTATGTATTTTCCATTCTCTTTCTTTCTATCCCAAAGCTTTACCAGGGTTTAGCACATTCAGGAAGCAGGCGGCATCCTCCTGTCTGGATGACCTCAAAGCACAAGCTCTCTGGGATTTAAGGCTGAGAAATACCCTCAGGTGCTGCTGTGGAATCAAGCCCCGAGCTAGGACGTGACACTGCAGGAGCATCTTTACTCTTCCTGCATCCCAATGTTCTTTAGGGAGACATCTTTCTTTCAGTAGGCTTCCAGTAATATTGTCATGTCTGGGCATGTAGGGTCTCTCTTTCTCCATCAGCTCAAGAGTGACTACAGGCCCCTGTAAAATTAGCCCTTGGGTTCAGGATGGTAGGAAATGATGTGTGATCAGCCTTCAAACATTCTCCAAAGAAGACATGCAGACGGCCATCAGGCACATGAAAAGATGCTCAACATCACTAATTATCAGAGAAATGCAACTCAAAACTACAGTGAGGTATCACCTCACACCCGTCAGAATGGCCATCGTCAAAAAGTCTAAAAACAGTGAACGCTGGAGAGGGTGTGGAGAAAAGGGAACCCTCCTACACTGTTGGTGGGAATGTAAATTGATACAGCCACTATGGAGAACAGGATGGACGCTCCTTAAACAACTAAAAATAGAGTCACCATATGATCCAGCAATCCCACTCCTGGGCATATATCCGGAGGAAACTCTAATTTCAAAAGATACGTGCACCCCTATGTTCACTGCAGCACTATTCACAATAGCCAAGACACGGAAGCAAACCTAAATGTCCATCGACAGATGAGTGGATAAAGAAGATGTGGTCCATATATACAATGGATTATTACTCAGCCATAAAAAAGAACAAAATAACGCCATTTGCAACAACATGGATGGACAGAGAGATTGTCATACTAAGTGAAGTAAGACAGAGAAAGACAAATATCATATAATATTGTTTATATGTGGAATCTCTATTCAATATTTTGTAATAGCCTATAATAGGAAAGAATCTGAGAAACAATATATGTATATTCTTTATTGTATATTCCCATATAGATATATCTGCATCACTTGGCGGTACACCTGAAATTAACATGACATTGTAAATCAACTCTACTCCAAGAAAAAGAAAATGGAAAAAACCACTCAGAATTTCTCAGCATTGAGAAATGTAGGGCATTTCTGCCTCACTGTAGGGCAAAGGATTGAGACTTGGCAGGTGTGGTGCTTTCCCCTTTGCCCACCTTCCCAGTTGTCATTCTGTCCTTCCCCACGTTTCTCCATTCCCAGCCATTTCAATGAGCCCAGGCCAAGCGGAAACAACGGAAAAGCTGATGGAGAAAATGAAAATAGGATGTGCCTCCAGCTGGTGTGCAGTTGGCGGTTATCCTTCGAGGGTGCTCCCTTTTTCTAGCCCTTTGAAAGAAAGGCACCACCTGTCACTTGCCATTGGCTAAGGATGGCTTTCTTTCTCTCTTCTTCTTATTTTTTATTCATTAGGATGGCTTTCTTATTTGGGTTCCCTTGAGCATCTCATGGGTATTTAAAAAAATTTTTTTATTAGAGTATAGTTGATTTACAGTGTTGTGTTAGTTTCTGCTTCACAGCAAAGCGAATCAATTATACATGTACTGATACCCACTCTTTTTAAGATTCTTTTCCCACATAGGTCATTACAGAGCATTGAGTAGAGTTCCCTGTGCTCAGTACGTCCTTATTAGTGATCTATTTTATATATTGTAGTGTGTATATGTCAATCCCAATCTCCTAATTTATCCTTCCCCCCCCTTTACCCCCTTTGGTAACCATCAATTTGTTTTCTACATCTGTGACTCTATTTCTGTTTTGCAAATAAGTTCATTTGTACCATTTCTGGTAGGTTTCTTAATACCAATGAGGAATCTAAACTCATGGGAAAAATACTTCCTGATACAGACTCTGGAGTACCTAGAATTGTTTATTCTAGAATATACTTGGCCAAACTTTAGTCCCTGGAATCTCCTTTACTACTTTTGCTCTAGGCTAATGCCACCTCTGCTGCTGCTGCTTCTAATGAAAGAAACCTCTGGAGACAAAGCCCTTTTCTCTCTGTGTTCGAGAGGTGATGCTGGTAACCCGTGACACCCCACTTGGTATGACCTTTGGAAAGGAGATACCTGTGTAAATAAGTGATCTGATGACAGTTCATGGGTTGCTGAGGTATCACCCAGGGTTGTCTCCTGGAACTGTCCATGGTACCTTTTTGTCCCCCCCACGAAACATTTCTAGCGTAAGAGACATCTCATGAAACACGCCCCTAGGGAGCCCATGGGTGGACTTGCATCTGGAAGATCTCATATGTTACCTTTACTCCAAGATAGTGAAAGGGAATAAGGTACCTGTGTCCCAAGAGGGCAACATAAGCATGATGACAATTTGAAAAGACAAAAATGCCTTTTGGAAGGGCAGGGGGACGGGAAAGTAGGAAAGAATATGAATTAGACAAATCTTGAATTGGGTAGAGAAGTACGTTTAGGATTTTGACTGATACAGGAGTAACGGTATTTCTCACAAAGTAAGGAATGAACCACGTTTAACGGTTGTGAGTTGTGAAATTAGAACATCTAGAAAATGAATACGGTGTGAATATCAATGAATGGCATAAATATATAATAGCATTAGCTGGACATTTTTTCTGTCCTTAAACACAATAACATTAATTGGTACAGCCACGCTGGAGAACAGCATGGACGTTCCTTAAAAAACTAAAAATAGAGCTACCATATGACCCAGCAATCCCACTCCTGGGCACATATCCAGAGAAAACCATAATTAGAAAAGATGCGTGCACCCCCATGTTCACAGCAGCACTATTTACAATAGCCACGACATGGAAGCAACCTAAATGTCCATCGACAGAGGGAGGGATAAAGAAGAAGTGGTACATATACACAACGGAATATGACTCAGCCATAACAAAATGAAATAAATGGCCATTTATAGCCATATGGATGGGCCTAGAGATGATCATAGTAAGTGAAGTAAGTCAGACAAAGATTAATATCACGTGACATCGCTTATGTGTGGAGTCTCAAAAATGATACAAATGAACCTATTTACAAAACGGAAACAGACTCACAGATTTCAAAAACAAACTTATGGTTACCAAAGGGGAAACGTGGAGGGGAGGGATAAATTAGGAGCCTGGGATTAACATACACACTCTACTATATATAAAATAGATAACCAACAAGGTCCTGTGTAGAGCACAGGGAACTCTACCCAATATTCTGTAGTAACCTATATGGGTAGAGAATCTCACAAAGAATGAATACATGCATATGCATAACTGAATCGCTTTGCTGTACACCTGAAGCTAACACAACACTGTAAATCAACTATAGTCCAATAACATTTTTTTAAAAATGTATTGTTACCAATGACATTTACTGTGGGGAGGTCTCAGTAACCCTGAATGCTTCCAGATTTCTCTGCTTTAATAATTCTTTGGGTGACTATATTCCCTATTCCTCCTTTTTTCTGTTTTTAGCCATTACCTTTTACTACTGTAAGCCTCCTAGCCATAGCGCCTAATCTTCTCTCTGATTTTACACAGAAGTGGTCAGAAATGCCCTGGATGTCTCTAAAATGCATCGCTTCTTTCTCTGCGCTTACTATTATTATTATTGTTATTTTGTTCTGAACTTACTATTATTATTGTTGCTATTGTTATTTTGCTCAGCGCAACCCCCGTCAAAATACCAGTGACATTTTTCACAGAAGTAGAACAAATAATTTTAAAATTTGTATGGAAACATGGAAGACCCCCAAACAGTCAAAGTAATGTTGAGAAAGAAGAACGGAGCTGGAGGAATCAGGCTCCCTGACTTCAGACTATACTACAAAGCTACAGTAATCAAGACACTATGGTACTGGCACAAAAACAGAAAGATACATCAGTGGAGACGATGGTGTAAATCCTGGTCCAAGGGCAGGTGAAGATGAAATGAGATGTCCCAGCTGAAACAGTGAGGTGGAAATAAAAGGGTACCATTCCTCCTTCTTCTGACTTTCAGTCTATCTGGGTCCTCAACTGATTAGATGAGGCCCACCCACACTGGGGGAGGACAATTTGTTTTAGTCAGTCCACTGATTCAAATGCTAATCTCACCTGGAAATACCCTTAGTGACACACTTAGAAATCATGTTTAATCTGGGCACCCCGTGGCCCAGTCAAGTTGATCCTTAATTAACTATCGCACACATGCACACACACACGCACAAAGTCACACAGTCTCAATTACAGAGGACTACAGCTTGCTCTCAGGAAGGTATTAGGGCAGCTTTCTGAGAGCAGGCCTTGTTGCGTACCACATGGGTTTCCTGCTGACGACTGATTATGACTCCTGGTGATGGGAAAGCAAATCCAAAGGAATGCACAGAGCCATGAATTCATAAGCTAAATCAAAACTATGGGAACACTTTGATTCCTTTCCTAAAAGAACCGTGAGCTGGAACCTTGTGTATTTGGGGGTGACAGAAAACCAGAATTCCAGCTCCATTTACAACGTGTGCAGGGTCCTCACCTTTTGGTAGCCACTAAAATTTACCAAGCGTGGTAAATTTGTTGAGACCTCCAGCAACTGGTGTATCAGGTAGAGAAATATCTTTATTTTCAGGACCCTGGGGTTCAACTCAGCGTGTATATTAATAATTGAAGATCACATCATGTTAGATATATACAATGGAATACTACTCAGCCATAAAAAAGCATGAAATGATGCCATTTGCTGCAACATGGAAGGACCTAGAGGTTATCATATTAAGTGAAGTAAGTCAGACAGAGAAAGACAAATATCACATGGTATCACTTATATGTGGAATCTAAACTATGACACAAATGACCTTATCTACAAAACAGAAACAGACTCACAGGCACAGAGAACAGACTTGTGGTTACCAAGGGGTGGGGGGTGGGGGAGGGATGGAGTGGGAGTTTGGGATTAGCAGATGCAAACTATTACGTTTAGAGTGAATAAACAGCAGGGTCCTCCTAAAGAGCACAGGGAACTCTATTCAATATCCTGAGATGAACCATCATGGAAAAGAATATAAAAAAGAATGTCTATATGTGGATAACGGAATCTCTTTGCAGTACAGCAGAAATTAACGCAACACTGTAAATCAACTACACTTTAATTAAAAAAAGGAAAAAAAATCACATCACACTTAAACTGGGAATTCTGGTTTCAAGTATTTTGGAGGACATGCTAATTGCCTTTGTTTGAAGGATTTCAATAACATATGTTATTTCTGAAGATTTCAATAACGGAAGTTCAAGCAACTAAAGTAAATAAATGAGCCACAAATGCTTCAGGACATGTGACATCGAAAGGTAGTCACAATATACGATAGGCTTTTTATTTCAATGAGATTGAAAATAAATAGAAGAGTGAGTCCTCACTGATGTATCTGTTAAACAAAATGCCTTAAAGAGGGTCCATTTTTTTTAAACTGACAATTCCCTGAATTTAACCCTTCAGCATCCTTTCGTAGGTGAGCTTTGATTCCATGAACAATATTTAATGAATCACAATGAGAGGAGCTAGTGAAACAAACAGACTGCATAACAATTTCGGGTTAACTGCCTGTAAAATCTTACAGAAACAAAGGAAAACAATTGCTAACACAAGACTCTAATTCTGAAGATAACCTTCCTGTACACTGTTTATAACCTGGTTTGCTCCTGTGTGAACTCATTCATCTGAGTGATACCCATGCACAAGGAAGGACTGGGCTGTGGGTTGTTTTTACAAATGAATCAAACACGGTACGGTCCTGTGGTGGACACAAATGCAGCACCCTGATTCCTCTTCATGGAAGAACTTGCTGTCCAGGGTCGTGAGGTTCTTCCCAGAGCTAGCCTATGTACAGTGATGGAATCTAGGTTATGAAGGATTCGCCATTTTGGCCCAATTCAGATGGGTAGAACTTTCTTTGCAGTTTAGTCCTAGGTTGGCAAAGACTGGTTGGCCCTGCTTTCACAAACATCTTGCACCCCAAAGTCCATCCCAGGGTCCACTTCTGCAGAAGTCCAACTGGAAAGGTTGATACCCGGAAAGATCTGAGGTAAGATGACAAGATACCGTTTAGAAGACAGTGTTTAGAAGTTGAACCATTAACCACCTGTGAACATGGCGGGTGGGCCCAGACTTCTCAGACCCCAGCAAAAGGGATCAGGTGAAACTGGGCCAACAATAGATATTTCTTCCGAGGCGGATTTACCTATTGCTCCACATGGCATAACTGGCAGAAGGGAGGGAAAAAAAGAGTTTTGTTCATCCAGTAGGAATTTCTGTCACTTCATTAATTAGGTGTGGCACGTAGAGATAAGATTCTATTTATTTCTCACCAGCAATGGAGAGGCCCATTTCCTTCATTCATCACTTTTTCTATTCTCTATTCTGTCCTTCTGGGGAAAGAATTTGTCTTAAACTTTCATTCTGCCTTATCCATAGCATTCGGCCTTTTATCGACGGCCACTGAGACCATTAGGTACAAGTGACATCAGTTGGGGGCTGTCATGGCCACTTGATTGGTTTTTTTTTTTTTCATTTGATTGGTTTTCTTCCTCACTTGTTCTTTAAGGCACTCCTCCATAGATTAATGGCTCCGAACCCTCATTTCAATTATTTTCATTATGCCTGGCTACTGCGTGCTCCTATTAAAAATGAGAGTGTACAGTTCATTTAAGGATTCAATACTCCCGTTAAGCAGTAATTCACGTCGGTTTCTCCATTACCATGCCACCAACTCATGCGACCTGATTGGCAGACATAGTCCTTGGTGGAACTTTGCCTCTGTCCACTGAACATGGTTTGTATCATGGGAAGTTTACCTGGAAATGCTTAATAATCACTAATGAAGTTCTCTGTGGTTTGTTCAGCTGGATCCACTGTGGCTATCAGAGCGGACTCAAGGCAAAACTACACATCTTCACGCACTTCTGGAAGATGAGGTAATTTTGTTGCTTCCACAGGGTACCAACAGGAGCAACTTCTCTGGGAGCAAATAATTGAAAACCTGTAAAAACAGCAGCCATCCCTGACATGGGTTCCACGAACTCAGACCGTCAGTTGAGATCTCCGTTCCTGGTGATACGGTGATGTTTTTACTCATGTTACCTACTGGAAATTTCTGAACAATGGAGCATGCTTTCCAAAGTATTCATTGAGGGACAGGTGACAGTCACATCAGACGTGTTTTAACTTTCCTACGCTGTGCCACAAATTCCCACAAACTTTGCAGGTTTTCAAACTACATCTGTTTTAATAGCTTACGGCTCTGTAGGTCAGAAGTCCAGCACGGCATGGCTCGGTAATTGCCTAAAGGCTGAAATCAAGGTGTTGGCTAGACTGAGCTCTTGCCCAGAGGCTCAGGGGAAAGAGAGCTGACTCGAGACTCCTTCTTGCTGTCAGCAGAATTAAGTTCCTTGCGACTGTAGGACTGAAGTCCCTCATTGTTTTGCTGGTTGGTTATCAGGTGGGGACCTCTTTCAGTTTCCTAAATCTCATGTGACGTTCTCCATCTTCAAGCCAGCAACAGCACAACGCATGCCGGTCATCCTTCACGTTCCTGGCTGTCTCTTCTTCCGCCAGCCGGGGAAAACTCTCTGCTTTGAAAGGCTCTTGTAGTTACGTCAGGCACAACTGCATAATCTCTCTGACTAATCTTTTTTTTTTTTGCGGTACGCGGGCCTCTCACTGTTGTGACCTCTCCCGTTGCGGAGCACAGGCTCCGGACGCGCAGGCTCAGCGGCCATGGCTCACGGGCCCAGCTGCTCCACGGCATGTGGGATCCTCCCGGACCGGGGCACGAACCCGCGTCCCCTGCATCAGCAGGCGGACTCTCAACCACTGCGCCACCAGGGAAGCCCCCCCCCCCCACCGCAATTGGTTTTTTGTTGGTGAGAATATTTTGCTTTTGTTTTACATTGAGTCCAACCCTCCCCCATCTCCAGATACTGCTGACCCCTGGGGAGTAAAATTATCCCCACGGAAAACCAATGCCCTGTATGAAAAATCCAAACTTTTGGGGAATTCATGGAAAAGTTGCTCTCTGCAATACCTACACATCTCAAGGCAGGACACGTTGCTCTGAAAATGTCAGATCAATATGGTGCCCTAACCAAGGAACAGGGGTCATCAAAGAGAATCATTCGAAGATTAGGACCAGGCGAATTCCTTCTGATGATACCTTTGGACTTCCTTGGAGATTAAACAATCTCTAATTGTGTAAGAGCCTCCAGCATTGATTTCACACACATGCTGTATCCTGGCTTCTCAATTTCTCCAGGTAAATGACCTCCCTACTGGGAACCTATAAAATACCCCCAGAACGCTCGTGGAAGCCCTTCTGTTCAAATTTCACAAATGGCATAATTTCTTTCACGAAAAGGGTCCTGGAAATACACCACGTTCTGTACTCACATTAGTGCTTGAAAACAAATGCTAGAAGATGTAATCCCCCCTACAAAAGATGCTTAGATTAAATCTTAGAAAAAATGTCAAACACTGGTAAATAGGTCTTTCAAACCATAGTTCCTACTTACCAGTGAGATAAGGTCTTTAATCCTACTGGGGGTTTTAGGCTTAATGTTATCATTCATTGCTTCTGCCACTTAATTGGATGGTGACCTTGGGAGGGCAAGGGTTAGACTCCGGTCCCGCCCTGGGCAGGGGACTCAATATGTAACAGGAAGTGATACCACTGTTGATTGCATTGTGATGACGAAATGAGTCCTTGCCTTTCCCACATTATCCCCAGTCTTGCTGCATCGCTTAGAGATATCCTTAATTTAGTCTTCTTTGAGCCTATGTTTTTCTGTGTTCCTTATACACATATTAAATGATCAGAGATCAACAAAGTCTGAATATGACCACGTGATAATTCAGGTTTAAACCACAACTTGAAAACATACATGCACCGCTATGTTCATGGCAGCATTATTTACAACAGTCAAGACATGGAAGCCACCTAAGTGCCCATCAACAGATGAATGGATAAAGAAGGTGTGGTACACGTATACAATGGAGTATCACCAAGCAGTAAGAAAGAATGAAATCATGCCATTGGCAGCAACATGGATGGACCCAGACATGATCATACTAAGTGACCTAAATCAGACAAAGAAAGACAAATACCATATGATATCATTTATATATGGAATCTAAAAAATAATACAAATGTATCTATACGCAAAACAGAAATAGACTCACAGACATAGAAAACAAACTTACAGTTACCAAAGGGGAAAGGGGTGGGGGAGGGATAAATTAGGAGTATGGGATTAACATATACACACTACTATATATAAAATAGATAAATAACAGGGACCTACTGTATAGCGCAAGGACCTATATTCAGTATCTTGTAATTACCTATAATGGAAAAGAATCTGAAACAGAATATATGTTTACATATATATATATATATACACACACACACACATATATATAACTGAAGCACTTTGCTGCACACCTGAAACTAACACAGCATTGTAAATCAACTGTATTTCAATAAAAAAGATAATTCAGGGTTTTTTTGGTTTTTTTACAAACAAGCCATGTGCAATGAAAATATTTCCATGGCATCAATTAAAATGCATAGGGCATTGTCATTAATAATCCATTACCCTGAAACTGTGGGACACGGAGGTCTGGAACGGGACCAGAGCTGCTATTTACTTTGAATTTAATACTTTGATGGCGTCTCCCTATTTCTTTGTAAATTATGCTCCAAACAGCCTTGCAAATACTCTGCTACTGATGAAGTACTGTGGAGAACATAAATTTCCAGGAGGTTTTTCTAATCTTACTTTTGTCTCCTGAAGTACTTTTTGCTGGGTCGAATAATGGGGGATATCATAATTCACCACCGCGTTCCACTAGATTTAGGATTTTGCTGAGCTATAAAAATACAGGAAATTATTATTATATCATGCGGATATTCCCCCTAACGCATTCAAGCATCTACCAATAAAGTGTTCTTGAGTTGCGATGGTAAAGTTTATCACTAGCAACGACAAGAATTAAAGGGAAGTCTGTGAAAAATTGGCTAATAATAATAGGAGATAAGGTTCTCTTTTTTATTTTGCCCTTTCCTTACATCTTTCCTCCCTCCCTCCCTCCCTCCCTCCCTCCCTTCCTTCCTTCCCTCCTTCTCTCCCTTCTCCATTTTGTGTTTCCAACACTCGGTATGTGATGACCTGGGCTTGGCACTAAGAACAAAACAAGATGAATAAAACCATTTTTAACTTTAAGGAAGAGACAGAAAGGTACTCTGAGAATACAAGGTAGAAGCAGAACCTTTATTAGCCTGACTGTAATATTAGTTAATTCCCTTTGTTGTGTCTCATTTGACAATGTGATGTAAAAAAAAAAAAATTCTGTGAATGCCATCATCCTGATTGGCTAGGACAAATGCTAAAATTTTGCTTCGTCTTCATCATTATTTTAAAATAAATTTATTTTATTTTATTTTTTAAACTTATTTTTGGCTGCGCTGGGTCTTCGTTGCTGCACGCGGGTTTTCTCTAGTTGCAGCGAGCGGGGGCTACTCTTCGTTGTGGTGCGCGGGCTTCTCACTGCAGTGGCTTCTCTTGTTGTGGAGCACGGGCTCTAGGTGCGTGGGCTTCAGTAGTTGTGGCATGCGGGCTCAGTAGTTGTGGCTCGTGGGCTCTAGAGCACAGGCTCAGTAGTTGTGGATTGTGGGCTTAGTTGCTCTGCGGCATGTGGGATCTTCCCGGACCAGGGCTCGAACCCGTGTCCACTGCGCCACCAGGGAAGCCCCTCGTCAATTTTTAAAAGAAGATGTAAAATGTTAAAGAACCAGTAGCGCTATCCACTGTATTTCCTGTACCTCAAGTCTGTCTTTTTCCAGAAGTACTACGTTGATAGTTTTTATTCTCACTGAGATTTAAAGTTTTTACTTACAAAGCTCTGCATTCATAAACTAAAACTGATTTAATATTGCATGTTGTAAGCTTTATACAAATTGCATCAGAGCATACGCAGCATTTAGTCAATTTAGGGTGTTTTTTGTACTTAAATTTATAACTTGAAGTTTATCTACGTTGTTACGTCCTGGGGCACATGCTGTATGCAACTCTGCTTACTCAGGTCACAGCTTCCTGGAATGTCATTATATTAATGCATAATGCTTATTTTATCCCTCTCATTGTGATGAACATTTAGGATTCTTTTTTTTCAAGTTTTGCCATGACAAACATACAGATGTAATTAATGTAAGGACTGAGATGAGGTCCTCCTGGATGAGGGTGACCCTACATCCAATGACAGGGTCCTTCTAAGACACCGAAGAGGAGAGACACCGACACAGAGGAGAAGCCCCGGGAAGACAGAGGCAGAGACGGGAGGGATGCGGCCACAAGCCCAGGGACGCCTGGAGCCCCCAGAAGCTGGAAGACGTGGGAAGGACCCTCCCCTGGAGCCTCTGGAGGGAGCGTGGCCCTGGGACACCTTGCCCTCAGACGTCTGGTCTCCAGGATGGTGAAATAATCATTTTCTGTGGTCTTAAGCTGCCCAGTCTGTGGTATATTATGTTTTTCACCTACACGAGAGATACTCTTACCATATTTGGTAAAAGCCCACCAGAAGGATTTGGTTAATGAATGCTAACCTGCCGTAAGGTCCTGAAATTTACTGAGAGGCTCAACCAGGAGGTTGGGAAAGCATTCTGTGAGCATTCAGGCATTATACACATATGAGTGAGTGTCCTGTTTCTGCCTAAGATGCGTAAAAAGGTTGCAAGCTTCTGGGTAGAGAATATGTGCACGCAAAAGAAATCATCAGTCAGGGTCAAGATTAATTGTCTTTAAAATCTTTGGCAAAGGCAAATACGGATTTTTAATTAAAACTTCTATTTCTATGTGTCTTCTTATCTACCTGGAGAAAGAAATTACGCTTATAGACACTTAGCACACAGATTGAAACTCATGCATTGAGTACACCCAGTTAGCGTGACTCACCTCAGTGAACGATTTTAAAATATTGTCCATTTCCTAGTAGAAACAGAGAGTAGAGTGGTGTTTGCCAGGGGATGGGGTCGGGGGATTGGAGAGGTGTTGGTCAAAGGGCACAAACTCCCGGTTATAAGATAAATGAGTTCTGGGATGTCTATGCCCAGCGTGGGGATTACAGTTAACAATACTGTGGGACTTCCCTGGTGGTCCAGTGGTTAGGATTCTGTGCTTTAACTGCCGAAGGTCCGGGTTCAATCCCTGGTCCGTGAACTAAGATCCTGTAAGCCACTCGGCACGGCCCAAAGAAGAAACAAACGAAGAAAACAACCCCCAACCAACACTGAATTATGTACTTGAAATTGCCAAGCGAGTAGATCTTAAATGTTCTCACCAAGACACAAAAGAAGGGTAACTATTTGAGGTGATGGAGTTGTTAGCTAACCTTATGACGGTGACCATTCTGCCATATATATATGTATCAGATCATCAAAATGTACACCTTAAGTGTACACAATGTTACATGTCAGTTACAGCTCAATAAAGCTGGAAAAATTATTGTTTATCTCATTAACTTTTCATTCTTTTGGACATTCTGGTTAGGGGGTGTGTCTCATAGGGTATGTAATCTAACTGAACAGAAGCCCCAGGACTTCCCTGGCCGTCCAGTGGTTAAGACTCCGAGCTCCCACTGCAGGAGACACGTGTTCCATCTCTGATCGGGGAGCTGAGACCCTGCATGCTGCGGGGCGTGGCCACAAAACGAAACAAAACAAAGCAAACAAAACAACAGAAGCCCCTGTATCATTCTGTAAGTAGAATAATATTCAACTATTGGGGGGCGTGCTCCAATTTTGATAGTTTCTGATACAGAGACCAGGGGCCCAGATTAACATGGAGCTCAGAAGGATGAATTCCTGCCGACCAAATTTTCTCTCCTCCAGGGGGTGTGAGCTCCTGTCTTCTCTGAATAAAGGCAGCAGAGTTAAAATAAATATGGTCCCTGGGCAACCCCTCCCCTATTTCTATAGGTAGTAGGCAATTCACTCCTGAGATACTTGAAGGATATTCTGAGAGGTGAAGAATAGGAATGGTCGGGCCTTTGAAATGAAAACTCCAAGAAAGGTCAGAGCCAACAAGTCTCTGTGAAAAACAATTTGCATAGCAAATGATGCATTAAATGATGATTCCACTTTGCCGTGATCACAATTACAATGGTAATAGGAACGCTCTACGCAAGGATGGTTGCCGAGAGCGCGGACACAGCACACTCAGAGCCCTGAACGAACACTCAAACTCATGGAAGTCTGTCACTGATGGTTACACAAGGAGTCATCCGGTTACACTCGTTTTTAGGTCTGTTTAAACTAACAAAATCCATAGCCTGTCCACAGCATGGCTGTGCTGTACTATAGCTTTCCATCTACCTCGTGAAAACGGATTGCTCTGCAATTTCTTTTTCCGCCGTATGGTCTGCTAACCTTGGAGGCTTTTAAGTACTTTTAAGGTCTTGGAAGAGAATCACTGAGCTTGAGTTGGTGAAAAAGAAGATTGGACTTGGGGGAGCCTGATTTCCTGGGAGGCACATGGAGGTAAATAAAGCAACATTGGGTTTGTATTCTATATAAGATATTCACAGATGCAACAGCACTCTCCTTCCCTTTGCAGTGACAACCAAAAATATCTTCAGACTGTTACTTGATGCCCCCTGGGCATAAAATGCCCCACCGTTAAGAACCACTGGAATAAAACAGGGACAGTGCATTTAAGTGTCCAAGATCATATGGCCAATTCATGATAGTGTAGAGATGGGGTCTTCGGAGACCTTCAGGGCATCCCTCATGGGGTCACACTGCCCCATGGGGAGCCTTATCTTTTTTCTAATGTTTATTTTATATTAGAGTTGATTTATAATGTTGTGTTAGTTTCAGGTGTACAGCAAAGTGACTCCATTCTCTCTCTCTCTCTCTCTCTCTCTCTCTATATATATATATATATATATATATATATTCTTTTTTTAGATTCTTTTCCCATACAGGTCATTACAAAGTATTGAGTAGAGTTCCCTGTGCTATACAGCAGGTCCTTGTTGATTATCTATTTTATATATAGTAGGGTGTCTATGTTAATCCCAAACTTCTAATTTATCCCTTCCCCTCGCCTTTCCCCTTAGAAAACAAACATGTTTACCAAAGTCTGTGAGTCTGTTTCTGTTTTGTAAATAAGTTCACTTGTATCACTTTTTGTAGACTCCACACATAAGTGATGTCATATGATACTTGTCTTTGTCTGACTGACTTCACCTAGTATGATCATGTCTAAGTCCACCCATGTTGCTACAAATGACAGTATTTCATTTTTTATGGTTGAGTCATATTCCATTGTATACGTGTACCACACCTTCTTTATCCATTCCTCTGTTGATGGACATTTAGGTTGTTTCTATGTCCCGGGTATTGTAAACAGTGCTGCTATGAACATTGGGGGGCGTGTATCTTTTTGAATTATTTTCTCTGGATATATGCCCAGGAGTGGGGTTGCAGGATCATATCGTAGCTCTACTTTTAGTTTTTTAAGGAACCTCCATCCTGTTCTCCGTAGTGGCTGCACCAATTTGCATTCTCGGGGAGACTTACCTTCAGGGCCCAGCTTGATTATCGATACACTGATACCATGTTCAACTGCATTATCATTACCTTCCTGATTCTACTGCTTACAGAGTCCTTGGGACAGTCTCACAGGTTACAGTCTGCTCAAAATTCTCTTTTCATATCCCTGTGGATGTTAGGAACAAGCACGTATTGTAGAAGACTTGGGAAAAGCTCTGGTGTGACCAGTTCCTGGGAAGCGTCTTGATTTCTGACTTTCAGCCTCCCTGGCCCCCTCTTTACAGCTCCTCAAAAGCATCAAGCACAGGACGTCCCAAAAGGAGGTTTCTTCTGCCTGAGAATACTCCTTCTCTCCTCGCTTTGCAGAATTAATTTTCAGTCTTGCTACAGATCTGAGCACCAATGAAATTCTTCAGGGAAGATTCTCCTCCCTGACTTTCCAGACCTAGTCCCATCCCCCTTCTCTGTGTTCTTATAGTGTGTTATCACTTTTCCTTCACAGCTTCCCTCATCCTTGGTAATCATGTGTTTATTTGTGTGATTATATCCTGAATGTCAACCTGTCTTGACTGTAAGCTCCAAGGAAGCAGAGATGCTGTATCTATGTGCTCATCCTTTATCCCTACCCCTGGGTGTTCAAGGGAAATCTGGGCAATAAATATGTAAGAGCAGATACCTGTAATGATTGCAGGGAGGCCACCCTTTCCTTGGTTATTCTATCTTAGGTGACCACATAGCATCCTGGCTGAGCGTTAAAAGGTTGGATTAACTCAACTGGCTTTGCTCTAAGGCTCAAGGCCGTGCTTGCTTCCCGTTACAAAGACGGCCTTTGCCACTGAGACTCTGCCTTCAAAAATAATCTACCCAATGGAGACTTGACGAAACTCTGAGCCTGAAACAATACCTTCACTCTATTTGCTGACATTTCAAGCATTAAATTAATATTCTTGAAGCCATGCATTAGGCTCCTAACCTGTCATTTGGATTCAACGAATGCGGACGATTAGAGGAGAGAGCGGTTGGTCCAGGGAGAAAGATGACTTTGCATTTTGCATCCAATCACGGAAAGCAAACACAATCGGGCAACGTCCCGGGGGCCGAGAGGAGCTGCAATGTTAATGATGGAAGCAGCGAGAAACAGAACCTTGCAAAATACACAGAATAAGGCTTTGTAACCTGTGAACCCCACCTACCTCATCCATCCCTAATTTTTTTAAATGTATTAATTTTTTTTACCATCCCTAATTTTTATAGACCCCTGAAATTGATTTTTAATTAAAGGCTTTTATTCTTTTTAACCATCCCTAATTTTTATCACATAGACCCCAGGCAGGCTATTAATACATCTTTATCTTTTAGATGCTTCCATGTGTAGCAATATGGCCAGAAGGGGGTGGCATGATGTATTCAAAGTGCCGAAGGGGAAAAACCTGCCACCTAGGATACTCTACCCAGCGAGATTATCATTTAGAATAGAAGGAGAGACAAAGAACTTCTCAAACAAGCAAAAACACAAAAAAATTATCAGTAGTAAACCCACCCTAAAAGAAATGTTGAAGGGTCTTCTCTAAATGGAAACGAAGCAAGAATCTATAGGAAAGGGGAAGGTCTCACTAGGAAAGGCAAATATACAGTACAGATTAAAGATCACGTCAGTAAACCAGTATGTAGATTAAAAGACAAAAAAGTGTCAAAGCAACTATAGCTACAGTAAAGAGTTAAGGGACAAGCACGAAGAAATAAAATAGGACATCAAAAACACAAAATGTAGGGGAGGGGAGTACAAAATGCAGCTCTTTTAGGATGTGTCTGAACTTAACGGAAGTGGTGTTTTTTTTCTTGAGGGTGTGTAATTTATGGAAAGCAATGAAAACTAGGCAGTGTTTGTTTCCAGCCTGGATGCATGGTTAAGATTACAGCTAGCCTGTCACAGAGTTGACACTGTAGATTATAGTAAGGCTAGAGTCTTGTTACAATATTTGAGACCGCCTACACCCATGTTCACCCATGTTCACCCATGTTCAACAGGTTCACGCTTAAGAAAGTCTATAGCTTGAGGGATTTCTTTGTAGTCCTACAAGACAAACCACAAAACGGGGAGGGTCATTCATGACGAAGGCAAAATTTACTCCAAAAAGTTCGAGGATGGTACAGTTCGGACTGTTAACGCAATGCAACTATTCTTTCCCAAGAGCTGATGTGTTATTTTGGTTTTTTTTGGGGGGGGTCAGTTGCTCAGAATCACAGACCTTAGTTAATTAGCTCTGTTTTTTTAAATTGAAGTATAGTTGATTTACAATATCATGATAGCACAGTGATTCAACATACACACACACACACACACACACATGTACACACACACATATATACAAATTCTTTTTCAGATTCTTTTCCCTTATAGGTTATCACAAAATATGGAGTAGAGCTCCCTGTGCTATACAGTAGGTCCTTGTTGCTTATCTATTTTATATATAATAGTGCGTATCTGTTCATTCCAACCTCCTAATTTATCCCTCCTCCACAGCTAACATCATACTTGATGGTGAAGAGCTGGAAACATTTCCTCTAAGATCAGGAACGAGACAAGGATGCCCACTCTCACCACTTTTATTCAACAGAGTTCTGGAAGTCCTAGCCACGGCAGTCAGAGAAGAAAAAGGGGTGTGCTCTCTAAGATGTCCTTTGTCTGATAAAATCAAAGCAAGCCGGCTAAATGGTTCTAATGAGGTCTTAGAGAAGAACCCAGTTGCTATGGGTGGTTTTCCTTTTGGAAATATTTGTCCAAGTGTTTCAGAACAGCCGGAACTCTGCCAGAGCAAATCGATTCTAAAACAAATCCTCGGTCCTTTGCCTGTAATCTGTGCTAATGCCTTTCTTGGGCACTGAAGCTTCTCTGGAGACAGACACAATAACCTATGATATGGGGCTGTACTCCAGGGTCTTACAGCTTTCCTTATGCATGTCCTGTGTAGTTTTAGAAAGCCAAGAAGGCAAGGATATCTTGAGCCTTGCGGGGCTGGAAGCTTATAGCCAGTCTGGTACCCAACTCTGTCAGAGGTGATTCCTTCTTCCTAATACTCAGGCATCTCTGCTTTGGAGTTTCTGCCCCTTTCAAAATGCGTTTTCAAATCTTATAGCCTCTTGAGCTGTTTGAATCATTTAAACAAGCCCATAGAAGGATGCACTTAGAACTCAAAGGATCGACACTTCAATATTTTCAAAGGATCGACACTTAAATATTTACAATAGCGAGTAAGGGCGAGAGAGTGCACAAATGGCTTTCTTTCCAGGAGGAGAGAAGAAGGTTTGGGGCTCAGTTTATTTATTTATTTTTTTCCTCTCAATAAATAGCACTGTCAGAGAGGTTTATGAAAAAAAAATGAAACTTTAAAGTCACCAAGAAAGTGCAGAGGCCAATAAGACATATTCATGATTTAAGAAGCCAGGAGTGTCCAAGAAATAGTAGACAATTGAAGTCTTCTTTGCACAGGCATGCAGGTAAAAGCTACACAGCATCTTGGCATCTTTTAAGTAACAGAGCAAAACGGATGCATGTCGATGGATCTGAGACATTTCTTTCTGTAAATATAAAAATGTAGACTGCTGCTTCGTTATTGCTTTTAAGCACCCTTCCATTTCCGGGCATTAAAATAAGTTGTGTGCAGATATGAAATTTCCACCACAGCAATTGGCTAACAGGTGCATTTCTGGGGTGGGGGGAACCTTAGCATTTAGCAAGGGTAAAAGCTTTGCGCATTCATATTTAAATGCAAGCCCAAGGCTGTGGCAGGAAAACAAGAGGAAACTCTTCAAGCACAGGCTTTAAAGATAATGAAGCTACTTTGTACTGACGTCATGCTTACCCACTATCTCTAAGTAGTTTAGAAGTTTACGAAGCCTCCACAAAAAGTCTTCTGATGTACACACTTTAGCATTTTATCAGGGGAGTAATGATTCGTGAAAGGTTCAAGGTCACTCACTGTTGGCCTGAAAGCACGAGTGGATGCAAATCTCTCTTTTCTAAAAAGATTTTTCTTTGTTTGGTGGTAAAATACGCATCACATAAAATGGACTATGTTTACCTCTTTTAAGTGGCATGAAATACATTCACATCCTTGGGCAGCCATCACCACCATCCTCTCCAGAATTTTTCATCTGGCAAAACCAAAGCTCTGTCCTCGGGAAACACTCACTTCCCATCCCCCTAAGGCACCCACCATCCTACTTTCCATCTCTATGGATCTGTACTCCTCTAGGGACGTCCTAGGAGTGGAGTCATACAATGTTGGTCCTTTTGTGTCTAGTTCATTTCACTCAGCATCATGTGTTCAAGGTCCGTCCACATGGTAGCCTGTGTCAGAGCTTCTCTCCTTTTCTGGACTGAGTAATGTTCCACTGTGTGGATGGACCCCATTTGGTTTATCCACTCATCCAGCCACGGACACTTGTGTTGCTTCCACATGTTGGCTACTGTGAATAATGCTGCTGTGAACCTGAGTGAGCAAATATGTTTTCTAGTCCCTGCTTGAGATTCTTTGCAAATCTCCTTTTTCCCCCTAAGAGCAGCAACTGACAGAACATGCTTGGTACTTAAGAAATGGGTCATTTTGCAATTTTTAATGGAGGAGAGCCCAGTACACTAGGAAGCAGGTTCGCGTGTAAACACTGTAAGATGAATAGACTCCAAGGCTGCGAGGAATGTCTTTGAAACTGTTTGGAGGATGTTTGTTACATGGCATCTGTGACTAGCTGTTACATTTTAAAGCTTTATTAAGGCAGTGCTGCCCTTTGTAACTCTCTTATAGCGTCATCGCTTTGAGCTCCCTTGCAGCAATGATGCACAGCAGGGAACGGTTCAAAAGAATAAACACCTACTATTTTGCAGAATGGAGTCGCCTCTTAGAGGGAAGAGTATTCTGAGTTCTTGTTTATTTAGGATAAATTCTAAACGTGTACCACCAGCACAGTTAAAAGAGTGAGGTTTTGTGTATGGTAGGTTTACACCTCAAAAACAGACATGGATTACCAATGTGGTTCACCAAGTTAATAGGGTTACGAGAAGCAGAGGAAGGAAAGGTAGGTTATAGATAAAATGTTGATAAGCTGCTTTGTGACAAGTATGTTCCTGCCATAGTTTAAACTGGTATTTCCTCAGCTGATGTACGGCACAATTCTAGATGGAGTTTTCTACCTATCCATCCATCACCTATCTATCTATCCATCCATCTACATCTATCCACCATCTCTCTATTCATCTACACCCTGTGAATATGCTCCTTTCACAGTGGGAAGCAAGTGCCCCTCACGTCAGTAATCACATCTGCCTTCTCAAGAAGAGTTGTTTTGATACCTCGTCCCACCCACGTGGAATACAGAGTCAGCCCGAGCTGAAGAAGACACTGGTCAGTAGCCAACCTTGCAAGCTGGCCTTGCTAAGGAGAGCCGTGTCCAGTCTGCTGTGTTAATTCTTCTCTGCACATGGGCCTCGCGACGGCACATGTCTGGGGTTACAAAGGCCAGATGGGATGATGCATTTCTAAGAGACAGTGATGTGTTCAAAGGTTGATGGGTGATGAGTACAGAGCTGGGCACAGGTCTGCTTCAAGGCAGTAGGTTACAAAGCATGTAGCAAAGGGTTACCGGCTTTGCTCTTGCTCTTCTCACCACCACAAGGTGGTGCATGACTTGGCAAGGGCTCTTGGGCTGGCTGAGGGGGGTATGCTTGGCAGCTGGTGACTTTTCTAGAAGGAGCTCTGAGCCCCAGGGAGGTTGAAGCAATGAACACACCTGGAGGAGAAGGTCCAACACGGAGACCTCGCGCGGGGTGCACGGAGGGCCGCCGGGACTCCTGGGCAATCTGATTTTGGAAGTGGGTTGAAGAGTCAAAGGGGCAAGAGATGATGAACTTAGGATAATGGCCAGAACACACTTTGAAAGGACGGCTTCGCTGTCCCCACACCCCTCAGCACTCTGTCCGATCAACCTGTGTTGGTTTCAAATCCTCACACCAACTCCCCTGGTTTAAACCACTAGGATTGCAACCAACACAGTCTGGATGCTTCCGAGTTTAAATCGACATTTGCAGGACTCATGGAAAACAGCTCCCACCCCCAACACAAAATGAAATCGCTGGTAAAATGGCTTGTAAAGAGGTTTTTACATGCTCTCTCAAATTCTCCATAAGCTTGGGGTTTCAGGCTTTGAAATCTCTAAAGCCCCTTTTGACTAGGACCCAGGAGGTTGGATTTACCCTAATTCCAAGGGAGCTAAGACAAGGATGCTCACAGGGGTCCTGGCAGGGTACCGGATGCTGCTTTCTTTTCCCTTGTCTTTTCCTAGCAGACAGCATGATTCCCCAGATTAAAAAGGGAGCAATATCTAGTAAGAAGCCTCCATTTTCCATGGGGACTGAAATTCTGAAGCACTTCATAAAACCTCACTTTCAGTAAACCCTACACGCTGTTTCTCATTAGTCTTCCAAGAATATTAAAAGGAATTTTAATTCAGATTTTGCAAATAGAGAAACAGCACATGTTGTGTGTATTCCATACTGTTGAATATTAATACCTCTGAGGGAGCTTCAATTTCCATTTTTTTAAAAAGCTGAGAATTCGAGAAAATAATATTCTGACAGTCTCCATAGCCAAATAAAAAGAGGGTCGTATTCATCGTCTGTATAATTCTAGTAAAGGGATTGTCCTGTCTCTCCCACACCTTTTCCCTCATAAAGATGATGTCTTCTCAATCTGGCTTGTAGTTTCTTGCTCAATTAACCCTAGAAATTTCCAACTACGAGTCAGGTTTTGCAGGTGTTTCCTTCTTTACTGCTAACCTTGATGAGTCTGAATTCAATGTCATGTCCTTAGAGGGGCTGCAAATACTCTGAGTTTCTGGATCTTCCCATACCTCGGAAGGAATAAAAGCATCTTTGACTCCATCTCTCTTAAAATCAAGTTCTGGGGCTTCCTTGGTGGCGCAGTGGTTGAGAGTCCGCCTGCCGATGCAGGGGACGCGGGTTCGTGCCCCGGTCCGGGAAGATCCCACGTGCCACGGAGCGGCTGGGCCCGTGAGCCATGGCCGCTGAGCCTGCGCGTCCGGAGCCTGTGCTCCGCAACGGGAGAGGCCACAACAGTGAGAGGCCCGCGTACCGCAAAAAAAAAAAAAAAAACAAAAAAAAACAAGTTCTGTTTCTCTTACTGGTCTAATACTGACTAGAGTTGGTGGTGGCTTTTAGCCCTTTCCTAATTGTGGGATTTGGCCCTGGATCTGTCCCTGCTGAGGAAGCCAGCATGTTCCCATTTAGGATACTGTGTTGTATCTTTAATAAGCAGAACAGCCTCCACGGATGCTCCAAGGTAACAACCCACATCCGTACTTGGCTTCAGGGGTTGAAGGAGACCTGCCACAGAGACACCATCCCCCCGTGACTCAGATTCTAACTTTTGGACCCCCCCCCCACCTTCCATAGTTCTGGGTATATAAACGGCACCTCACATTTGCTCAATTCAAATTGCCTAACTTTTACATACAGGTTGAAAAAAATATATATGTGGGCTGCACGGGGTTCTTCTACAAGAGCTCCTGGAGAATTAGAAAGAAAAAGTAAGCCCGAGCCCAGATGTCAGCCTCAAAGACATTCTGTCTCCAGGTGATGCCAGTACATTGAGAAGGAAAGACTTGTGGAGATTTTCCGTCTCGTATGGAGCTTCTGTCTGGTTATTAATATTATGCTTGGGTTTGTCCTGTTATTCCAGGACCCAGGGTCAAATTTCAAAGTCTGATGGACTTTTTATCAGTGACAACTTGGACAGATATATTGGGAAATGACCAGAAAGGCTAATTTCTAAAGCTTTACAGGTGAGAAAGGGCATAACATCTGACTTTTTCTAGAGGCTGAAGCCCTGTACAAAATCGTGGTCTCTAAACAGCAAAAATTTGGCCATGCGTACTCCCTTCACTGGAATTTAGACACTTCAATATCAAAAGCGTTTTCTTTCTCTTTTTTCAAAGGCAACCCGGACATTGCAAGAAATAAGACAGCAAGATTTGTTGTATTAAAAATGCCTAGCCTCTTCTGAATGTAGGAACTGGTTTCAGAATTTTACTTTATAAGGCCCTAAAGCGCTCTTTGAAATTTTCTCTGGAAATTCTTTCTGACTGCTTTAAAAAAAATTAACTCCATTTGGAAAAAAGGGAATTGGCCATAGGCTGTATTATGTGGTGTGTGGTAAAAAAGCTAAAAGCTCATTATGGAGGCACTGTAACTCTACCTGGATTAAAAAGGTAGCTCTACTCATAGAATCGAAAGAGGGAAACAAGGCAGCAGAAGGCTATTTCACGTGGGGACAAAAAAAAACTTAGAAAACTGAACCTTGGGGAAATTAGACATTTTCTATTTAAAATGACTTCTGTTTAAATGGTTGCGATAAAAACATGATGGAACTTCTCTCTTTAGTAGAACAACATTTATTGTGAACAGCCCGCTTAATAGAGCTCTTTACATATGCCTGTCCCCTTTTTAAAATTCTGAATTACCCAGATGCATATGGCCAAGTTTTAAGAGCCAGAGTTTGTGTTCACTTACCCTAAATATTCTTGAGTGTTAAACCTCTATGCTTCTCTAAAAATTCTTCCTGAAAGTTGAAAGGTGAAGACACCACTAGGGGTAAATATTAAAGCACTGGTTGGCTTATTGGATGAATGATGCTCAGAGAATTTCAGGTTTTTGGAGTATACAATGTTCCTAGACGTCAAGTCATCCCACCGGCATGGCCATTCCCAAGAAATAAAATGTTCTGAAATGTACATTTGTTGGCTCGTACAAAATAGTCTGTGAGTTTTTCTGTTGTGCTTATCACTGTTTATCTGCATTTACTTTGAAACTTATTATAAGAATTGCAAGAACAGAATAGGGGAATCGTATGTGCTTCTATGCATACTTAGCAATTATCTACATTTTGTCCTAATTGTTTTATAATCCCCCCTCCTCTCTTTGTATGTACACACACACACACATACATACACACACACACATACACACACACACGCATACACACAATTTCTTCTTCTGAACCACCGTGTACATTGAAGAATTATGTTCCTTTACTCCTAAATACTTCATATTCTAAATAAAATCCTAAATATTTCATAACCGTCAGCATAACAAGGACATTTCCTTAGATAACCAAATAACTGAATAATGGAAATCAAGATATGCAGCATTTGTACAACATAAAAATATATACTTGCAATAAGACATGAAGAAAACACAGGACTTCCGTGCTTTAGGGGAAACCCACGGACCCCGAAGTTTTCCAAAGTTCAGCCCTAAGCCTGGATGCTTTGAGCTGGAAGGAAACAGTCATATCCTGGGCTTGAACATCCCTTTGTGATGAAGGTGCAGTAAGTCTTTGTGATTCTCTGGTCCCCTTCAGATTCACACGTCTATGTCGGGTCTCACACGGTCCCTGATGCAGGTACCTTCCACCTCATTCACTCTTCAACCCTGTCCAGCCAGTGCGTCACCAACGACTGGGCTCCAAATTGTCCTAGATGAATCTCTGCTCTGTGTTAACTACGAACTGTCCTTCCTGTCACTCCTAAGGCATCTGGTCTGGAGAGCATATTATAGGGTCTCCCTGAGAACACAATCGGTACTCAACCACATACTTCAGTGTAACTTGAACCACGGGGTAAGGGAGCAATTTTATGACACGTCTTCCAGATAATCACGTATAACTGAATGAGAAAAGCACATATTTCTTGGTTAAAGGAGATGTGGTACATATATACAATGGCATATACCCAGCCATAAAAAAGAAGGAAATAATGCCATTTGCAGTAACATGGATGGACCTAGAGATTATCATACGAAGTAACTCAGAGAAAGACAAATATCATATATCACTTATATGTGGAATTAAAAAAAATGATACAAATGAACTTATTTATGAAACAGAAACAGACTCACAGACATAGAGAACAGACTTGTGGTTGCCAAGGGGGAGGGATTTGGGGGAGGGATGGATTGGGAGTTTGGGATTAGCAGATACAAACTATTACATATCAGATGGATAAACAACAAGGTCCTACTGCTTAGGGAACTACATTCAATATCCTGTGATAAACCATAATGGAAAAGAATATGAAAAAGAATGTGTATGTATGTATAACTGAATCACTTTGTTGTAGAGCAGAAAGTAACACAACACTGCAAATCAACTATGCTTGAATAAAATAAATTTAAAAAAGAATATCACATCATTGTAGTTCAGTTAATTTAATATAAATAGCCCATTCTTTATCATTTTTCCACTCAGGTAGATACCTAACAATCTACCAGACTATTCTCAAATCTATAGCTGTAGAGCATGCTTTTTAAGGTAGATATTATTAGATTTTGACAACTAATTTTACCTGTCTCCTTTCCTTCTCTCTACATGATCCTACCTGTATTTTTTGCTTCATTTTACAAGATAATTCTGGAATAATCATCCACCCAAAAATCTTTGTTCTGATTTCTGAATACCTATTCTAATGAGAAGTTAAGCCCTATAGCTGAGATTATCAGGTACCCTTTCAGCTGCTTCCCATAATTTAAAAGACTCTCATGTCTCACTCATTTTAAGGATTCAACAGATGTTCAATGAATAAGATATCTGTTTGAATGTCATTTCTTTGAGGATGAATCACCTTAAAGTTTCTTGGATGCTGAATCCAAATTTCAGGGCGATGAGTTCGTACAGGACATTTTTAGTTTCCTTTCCAGTTGAATGGCTGTTACAGAAAATAACACTCAGTGATTTGAATAAAACGTTTATGCTTCCATCTCCAGTAGGATATTCTGTTAGATTCTGGGTTAACTGCATAAGATTTGGGAAGCTCTACTCTCTAACTTTAAAAAGATAATCAAGCATATGTGATGAGGGATGTAAGAATTTTGAAAATATAATTTATCATGGAAGAAATAGGGATGGTAATAGAATAATGAAGTAGACCCTTTTGTAATTGTAAGGAATAGCTTATTTATGTAAACAGGCAGAACTCTGATTACAGACATTTAATAGCATGAAAAATATAACTGTGGGTTTTCCAAGTCTGAAATTCCATAATAAACAGGCTAAGTTAATTTCCCATGGGAATATTTCCAATTGAGTCACAAAGCATGCATGAAACAGAATGACAGAGGGTTAAACTTGAAATATCAGGGTGGTTTGCCATTTTATTGATTATTTTTCAGACCTAATTGCCATTGGGTTAGATTTCCAAGTTCCATATTGAGTTTTACTGTAGCCTCAGTACTCTGACAGAACAAGATTTTGATTCTTCCCTTCAAAAAGTGTAGCGGATACACACAAGACTTGCTTAAATTACTGAGCAACTCAAAATGTATTTACGCGCCAATTTAATGGTGCAGATAAAAGTATTATAAGAGTCTGAAGCAGGAAGAGGCTGATGTGGTCTGAGGTTTGCAGCAGAGATCTGAGGGAAAGACTAGAAAATATGTCCTGGCACAGGGTAGAGTTAAAACGGGAATGCAGTGCAGGACACACAGAGGAAAATGAAGCACAAAGGTGCCCACCATCAAGTTGTTAGAGAAGGTGTGTGCTAGGGTGGACTTGAGCATAAAGAGAGGAATTTTAGGGGGAACTCTAAATGCCCCCAATTTAGGATAGCTGTGGACATAAGGTTCATGAGTATGGGATGTGTTGATTGAAAAGTATACTATAGGACAATATAATAGTAAGTATATACATATATGTGTATATACATATAACAGCAAGGATTTATATTAGTAAGGGTTATGAGTATGTGATGTGTTGATTGAAAAGTACACTATAGGACATTATTTATAATAGTAAGGATATATACATGAGTTGGGTGGGGAGAGAGAGAGGGAGAGATTTAGTATGAGAAATTGGCTTATGCAGTTCTGGAGGCTGAGAAGTTCCACAGTCTACCCTCTATAAGCTGGAGACCCAAGAAAGCCAGGTGTAATTCAATCTGAATCCAAAGCCATGAGAACTAGGGCACCTGAAGGTGTAAAGCCCAGCGTGAGGTCAGGAGAAGATGGGATACGATGTCTCAGCTCAACAGTGATACAGAAAACAATGGGTGAATTCTCCCCACCTCCACTTTTGGTTCGATTCGGGCCCCCAACTGATTAGACAAGGCCCACCCACGTTAGGGAGGGCAACCTGCTTACTCAGTCTGCTAGCTCATACGCTAATCATATCGGGAGACACTCTCACAGACACGCATAGAAATCATGTTCAACCTGAACCCCCGAGCCCCTACCCCAGCCATTCTAGCCGCTGCATAAAATTAGCATCCCAAATGCAAGCGTGTAGACATTACACATACGTGTAGACAATACTTTGCTTTACCAAGAACCTTCCATCTTGTTCCTTAGAAAATTCTATGAAGAACCTAAGAGAGTTGGCTCCATTATACAGATGGATGAACTGGAACAGAGGTTTCACACAGCAGAAGTCAATACGTAGGTGGACCCAAAGCTCTAAATGTATTATGGATTAATTTATCTTTCCAGGAATCTAAAGTTATTGCCTTGAAATAACTGATATCTCTTTTAAATTAGATGAACTTGTGTTGATGAACGGTCCTATGTCTATGCATTCCCACCTGAGTAGCTGTGACATCTAACATCGCCTGGTTAGATTTGTAATAAATGACTCTCAGTAACCATTTTTTAGATGGTCACTCCAGTCATAAACACTGTGAAGGTCATGGGAAGACAGAAAATAAACTAAACCTGGGAGCTGGAAAAAACAGTGTACGTTGGTTAGTTTGAGCCTCATATTTTAGAGAAGATGAAGCATAGCGTGGTGAGCCCAAGACCACAGAGGAAGTTAAAGACAGAGAAAGTTCTAGAAATCTAGGTCCCCTTGGTCCACAGAGTGTGTTGAATGATGGCACTCGCAAAGAGATTCACATCCTGCGACCTGGGAAAGGGAGCTTATTTGGACAAAGGGTCTTTGCAGATGAGATGAAGTGAAGGGTCTGAGATGAGGTCCTCCTGGATGAGGGTAAGCCCTACATCCAATGACAGGGTCCTTCTAAGAGACAGAAGAGGAGACACACAGACACAGAGGAGAAGCCCCATGAAGACGGAGGCAGAGACGGGAGGGATGCAGCCACGAGCCCAGGGAAGCCTGGAGCCCCCAGAAGCTGGAAGAGGAGGGAAGCACCCTCCCCTGGAGCCTCTGGAGGGAGCGTGGCCCTGGCACACCTTGACCTCAGGCGTCTGGTCTCCAGGATGGGGAAGATAGATGCCTGTTGTTTTTAGCCACTCATTTCATGGCGCTTTTGCTGCAGCTGCCCCAGGGGACGAATACAGTCCGTGTTCAGCTGTTTCGTGTTCCGTGGTCCCCAGAGTGAGAGCATGGTGCATCTGTCTGGGTGAATTTCTCCTCCCATTTCCCAGGCACCCACTTCCTCATGATCACATCACCAGTGTCCCTGAATAACAGTATCTGAAGGAGGAATCTGCCCCAGTGCCATGCCTAATTGCAGTCCGTCTGCCCCATTGGTAGACTGGCAGTGGGCTTCCAGCCCCAGACCTTGGCACTCCTGCAGAAGACGCACGTTTATTGAAAGGAGCAACTTCAGGCTGACATGTTAATATTCTCCACAATAAGTTGGGCAGTTCGGAAGCATAAATATGAAGTCAAGTTCTTCTAAAGACCTCAGAGAAGGCTTTCCTGGTGGCGCAGTGGTTAAGAATCCACCTGCCAGTGCAGCGGGCATGGGTCTGAGCCCTGGTCCGGCAAGATCCCACATGCCGCGGAGCCACTAAGCCCATGCGCCACAACTACTGAGCCTGCGCTCTAGAGCCCACGAGCCACGACTACTGCGCCTGTGAGCCACAACTACTGAGCCAGAGCACCACAACTGCTGAAGCCCGCACGCCTAGAGCCCGTGCTCTGCAACAAGAGAAGCCACCTCAGTGAGAAGCCCGTGAACTGCAATGAAGACCCAACGCAGCCAAAAATAAATAAACAAACAATTTAAAAACAAAACCAAAATTTCATTAAAGATCTCAAAGAAAGGCTACAGACCCTTGGCATTTGTCCTATCATGATGTTCTTTTTTGTTTTTGGCCACATGGCGTGTGGATCTTAGTTCCCCAGCCAGGGATTGAACCCACGCCCCCCTGCAGTGGAAGTGCAGAGTCCTAACCACAGGACCGCCAGGGAAGTCCCTATGATGTGCTCTTCTGACCTTTTCATCAGCCTGCCTGGACGTTGCATTTATTCCCAACATGAGACCAAGACATTCAAAAAACGTCCTGGAGGTCAGCTGTTACAGGGAGTCTGTTGTTTGCCACAAAATTGCCTCTTTCAAATATATTAGAGCAATCAAAATGTAGCTGTTTAGAAAGGTCAGTGAGTCATTATTGTTTTACAGGATGGAGAAAGCATGAATATCATTCTTTCTTTCAGTGTCAAGGTCTCCAAACCGTGAAAAAGTTGGATAAATAAATTAATTGTACCTTTCCAAAGGATGGTACCAAAAATTGGCTACCTTTCAAATATAGAGGCTCGAGTCTTAATATCTATAGCAGCTTTGCTTAATTACAAAATTAAATGAAAATTCTATTTTACTTATTTAATTATTGATTAAAAATAAGATTTGCTTTATTAAAAAGTATATATAAAAGTCCCAGAGAAATGGATAGCTCTAAAGAGGGGAAATTTTAAAGCCAATGAATCTCAGGGACTTCCCTGGAGGTCCAGTGGTTAAGCTTCTGCACTTCCACTGTAGGGGACACAGGTTCGATCCCTGGTCCCGGAACTAAGATCCCGCATGCCGCATGCTGCGGTCAAAAAAAATAAAATAAAAATAAAAAAGTCAATGATTCTCAGACCTCTTTTCAAAGCAGGTAATTTGGGGGGTAGGGCCTAGGAAGAGGAATTAAATAAATAAGAAAGATGAAAGAGAGATGAATACGTGAACTTGGGAAGCATGTGGATACACCAAATGTGTGCCATGCGATGCTGTGTTTTTTTTTTTTTTTTTTTTTGCGGTACGCGGGCCTCTCACTGTTGTGGCCTCTCCCGTTGCGGAGCACAGGCTCCGGACGCGCAGGCTCAGCGGCCATGGCTCACGGGCCCAGCCGCTCCGCGGCATGTGGGATCTTCCCGGACCGGGGCACGAACCCGTGTCCCCTGCATCGGCAGGCGGACTCTCAACCACTGCGCCACCAGGGAAGCTCGATGCTGTGTATTTGATCATCTTTTCTGCACGTATGGGTATGAGTGCTAACCAGACATCCCGCAACGGAACAAGAGGTATTTATATACCCTAGGCGTTCATGGCCTCCCTGGACCCTGAAGTATTTGATGGACCCTCTGTGGAAGTCATACTCCTCAGCTTGATCCTACTGAAATAAGAATCACAGAGATTGAGAGAAAAGGGCAAAAGGGAAAACAAAGGACAGACACTTACTGGGTTTCCCTATGTGTCAGGCATCATACGTGTTACCACCTTACCTTGTCTATATGTTATGACCTAACACGTACTCTCCTGATTTTGCAGAGTGAGTCTTAGAAGCTGAATTGCTGGGTCAGAGCTTAGGCATGGTAGCATGTAACAGATACCACCAAATTTCCATTAAAAACATATGAAGCCAACGGTATCAGCTCCTTGCCAAAAAAGCCCGTTAGTCTCTTTCAATTTGTTTTCTGCCAGAGTGGTAAGGATGGTAAATCCTGGCTTAGATTTAATTCCCTTTGATTATTAAAGAAGGCTGTGTGTCTTTTCACGTATTTATTGACACATTTGTTTATTTCTGTTGCCTCTGTGTTTTTGCCTCGCTATGACTTTTTTTTTTAAAGTTTTGGCCTCCATGCGAGGCATGTGGGATTTTGGTTCCCTGGCCAGGGATCAAACCCGCGCCCTCTGCATTGGAAGCATGGAGTCTCAACCACTTAACCACCAGGGTAGTCCTTGGCATGACTTTTTATTTTAAGAATTTTTTTTTTGATGTGGACCATTTTTTTTTAACGTCTCTATTGAATTTGTTACAATATCGCTTCTGTTTTATGTTCTGGTTTTTTTGGCCGGGATCTTAGCTCCGCCACCAGGGATCGAACCCGCACCCCCCTGGCATTGGACGGCGAAGTCTCAACCACCGGACAGCCAGGGAAGTCCCCCTTGCTAGGACTTTTACAAGGAGTGATGGGGAGTCAGGCAGAGTCCGTTCTGTTTCCCTGGTTCTGAAACTCAGAGACAGAGCAAGGTATCCTCTTGGTGTATTACCTGTCTTCTGTAGCCACAGGAAGCAACAAGGGCATCCTCAAGGTGTGTAGGAGAGGGGTGAGCATCCCAGGTAGCCTCCATCCTCACCCACTGCCTGATACCTGGCTAATTGCAGGATGGGGCCCTGGTCCTGACGTAGCTGTGTGTTATCAGCTAGCACTGCGGACACACAACTCCTTAGTGGGGGCTGATTCAGCCTGGGGGGTAGATGCTCCAAGGTAGTTGCTGCCACTGCAGGTGAGTTTCCAGAGGTGAGATGTTGGGAGCAGCATGCAGTGGTCAATGGCCCCTTGCTCCCTCTCTATACCCCTCTGTCTGATGTCTCAGCATCCTGCCCTCTCCCTCTGGTCCATGCCCACCCCTGTGTCCCCAGGTTTGCTCAAGGCACGTTTATGAACTTTCAAGGCAACAGGTGCTGCGCTGAGTCTGTGGCATGTGATCAAGGTAACCAGATGTGCTCTTTGCCCTGTAAAGAGAGATCTGACCTCCACCTACACAATTGCATCCTTTCTCTTTCCTCCCTTCCAGAGCTTCCCAGGAAACTGTGATGCTATTTCTGTAAACTGATTCCAACTACGATATAGAAGACAGACGTTCGTTCCCCTCCCATCTGAAGAACGACCTCTTCTCATGGCTCAGCGAGACGGATTTCTTTTTTATTTATTGTTTGAACCTGTGCACCAGGTGCAGAAATGTGACCCTGCTCACCCAGTGGGAAGGGGAACCTTGTCTTTGCAGCAGACAAAGCAGTCCTGTGCTCTATTCAGACTTAATTATTGTTCCTTCAAAAGGTTGTTTGAGCCTGGCTTCAAAAGAATGGAGATTAGTGTGGTGTCTTTGATCTCTTGTCCCCTTTAAGCCTCAGGTAAATTCGACTTTTATATTTACTTAATTGTTCCTGTCAGCCTCGACTGGCCGGCGTCAGATTTCCTAAACAATTATTATGAGGAGGTATTGGGCTGGCTAATTCAAGACGTCCATCTGCACTCTTTAACTCCTTTACAATTTAAAAATTCGATCCTGTATTTCAACTGGCTGAGATCTCCCTAAAATGTAATGATAGATGCAGAAACACCATCTAAGACAGGGTGGTGATAAATGTTCTGTACTCTTATTAATGGTACTACAAGTCCCGACATTATTTCTACCTGATAGGAAAATTGGTTAATCAAGAGATGAAAAAATTTTCCCTAAAAGAAATTTATGGTTACCGGGGGGTAAGGGGTAGAGGGATAAACTGGAAGATTGCGACTGACACATATACACTACTATATATAAAACAGATAACTAATAAGGACCTACTGTGTAGCACAGGGAACTCTACTCAATACTCTGTAATGACCCATACGGGGAAAGAATCTGAAAAAGAGTGGATATATGTATATGTATAACTGATTCACTTTGCTATACACCTGAAATTAACACAACATTGTAAATCAACTCTACCCCAATAAAAATTAAAAAAAAACAAACCTTTCCCTAGAGCCTACATCTAGTCAGAGACAGAATCAGAATATATCGGAATTGGAGTTCGAGGTTTTGATTGGTTCACAAAGCAGCCACTCAGCTCTGTATATAATATATACACATCCAGGGACTGGAGAAGTGTTTGTTCTCCAGGGACAAGCATGGGTGTCCAGGCGATGGTGGGTATACGGTGTTTTGTGTGGTGGTTTTATTGTGTTTTGTTTCATTTTCTCACAAGTTTCAGGCTGCCGTGGATCAACGTGGTGATTTGGTTCCGGGACATTTCTTTTTATCCCCCGAAAGGACAATTCAAGACCAGCATCCCATCCCCAGAGGGATGGGCAGCATCCCTCTGGCCCAGGGAAGGGATTGGAGTCATCTTAGCTCTACCATGGAACGTATGGGGACTGTCTACAATATACCTTTGAATGCTGGTTTCCTAGACTGTGGACCACATAAAAATGAAAGAAGCCAGGTGTGGAAATGCTCAATTGAAAGGTCAGGAAAGATCTGAGATGACTGAGAAGCTCAAGGGGTTTGTCGGGATAAATGGAGAACGATTCAGCCGCTTACTGGGAAGAACTCAGACGGTTGTAACCGCCTGCAGCCAGCGTGAGGTGGCGGGAGAATGTCCCACGCATGTGCCAAAAATGGGCCTTTTACTTGTGCGTTGGAAAATTACCGTGAAGATTTAACATTTTAAGTGTTTCTGAACGTCTTTAGCGTTTGAAGTGCAACTCTCCGCAGGAATAATTACATGATTGCTCGTGGCAGTTATTAAAGCTATAGGTACCACCATGACATTTCAGGCGAAGCTCTTTGTGTGATCAGTGGATGCCTTGTGTATTAAGTGGTTTTGATTCTTTGTATTTTGTGTGTGTGTCTCAATTTTATTAGACGGGGAAAGTTTCTCAGAAACATAGTATACAAACAAAAAATAAGATACTTTAGAACATGACACGTGTACAGACACTGGAGGACTGTTTAGATTTTATGCAAATTAAAAGGAGATTATGGAAATATTTCTATGAAAAATGGCTCTGTATAATACCTTTTTGGCAAAATTTTCAAAACTGAAAACTTCGGGTAGAATGCAGGAGGATGGTTCCAAAGAGAATATCGTTTTGGACCAGATCTTATTGTTCTGGTACTGAAAGCATGTTAGTATCTTCTGCAAAGTTGGAACATATAAATTCCAGATGCAGACCTTAGCGCCACAACAGCTGAGGTGAGATGATTTGAGACGATTTGTGGACCTTTAGAAGATGCATGAGGTTGGATTCCTTATCGTTTCTTCTTCTGCGACTAGAAACAGAGAAACTTAAATCTGTTGGTTACTGAGTTATACACTTCTCTTTCCAACTGGGCCACTTCTGCCATAGTGAACGCCCACAATGGTATGTACATATGTTCTTGCGTTTGTGATGAGAAATTGTTATGGGCTCCTTATGCCCCTTCAAAATCCCTAGGTTGAAGGCTTAACCCCAGAACTGCAGAATGAGGTGTTGGGGATATTCCTGATTCCAAATTAGGTAAGAAATTGAACATGGCCTCAAGGAGAATAGGATTTACCAAAAGATAACTTTGTTCAAGGGGAGTTTGGCGTTGCTTTTGTGTACGAGGAAGGCGGGAAGAAGCCCCATTGCTGGTCTGAGACGTCTCAACATCAAAAGCTACTGAATGAATTCCGTGAGCAGAAAGCCCTTGTCGTTTGTGTCGTTGTGTATCTAAGAAGGGCCTACCAAGACGGAATGTCTGGGTGCCCCGTTATTCACCCCACGGTTTTCAGAAGGGACCTAAGATTCTCCCGACAGTTCTACAGAGTCTAAATTGCTTATTCCACTCTACCTAGATCTTTTTGGCTTGCTCTCTTGCTGGATACATTGTGTTTTTTAAATACTCTAGAAAGGTCCTTGGACTAATTCATGGACTCCATATGACCCAAACCATATTCCAGTTAAGCAAACCTTCCGGTACTGCTTGATATCTAGGCCCCCCAATTCTTTCCCATTTGGACTCAAGGACTTATGTATTTCCTTGAGGAATGGCTACCTCAGGTGTCTGTCTGTTCGGTACTCACATCCTCTGAAGGACATCGCAAGCTACTGGCACGGCCCATCCTATTTGTCTTGTTTGCTTGCATTCTTAATATTTTCTTATAAAGCCAGCCAATGAGAATAAGGAATCCTTGTTAATATACACGCTATACAATCAGGGGGTAATGCTTACTTACCATTTGTAACGAGGGTCTTTTTAATTTTTATTAAAAAACATTTTTTTTTTACAGTCTGTTCTCATTAGTTATCTATTTTATACATAGTAGTGTATATATGTCAATCCCTATCTCCCAATTCATCCCACCTCCCTCCCTTCCCCACCTTGGTATCCGTACGTTTGTTCTCTATGTCTGTGTCTCTATTTCTGCTTTGCAAATAAGTTCACCTGTACCATTTTTCTAGATTCCACATATATGTATTAATACACGGTATTTGTTTTTCTCTTTCTGACTTGTAATGAGGGTCTTTTACAACATTTTTTTTTTTATCTCAGTGTTTATGCTTCTCTGGGATTCTACATGTTTGTTTATTTATTTCTGGGCTAGTTTTAATTCTCCCTCCTGTGGTTACATGAAACAAAACTTGCTCCACGTAAGTAGCCCTGCAATCGTTTGTAAGGAGTGACGTGTTTCCTTCTTTTCTTTTTGCACTGAATACTGGCAAAACGGGCTGTGCTTTCTCTTATGCAACGGTCACATGGTCACATTTTCTTTCATCAACGTTTTTATTTCAAAGTGTTTTGCCCCAAGATGAATCCAAAACTAACGTGCGGGCTTCCCTGGTGGCGCAGTGGTTGAGAGTCTGCCTGCCGATGCAGGGGACGCGGGTTCGTGCCCCGGTCCGGGAAGATCCCACGTGCCACGGAACGGCTGGGCCCGTGAGCCACGGCCGCTGAGCCTGTGTGTCCGGAGCCTGTGCTCCGCAACGGGAGAGGCCACATCAGTGAGAGGCCCGCGTACCACACACACACACAAAAAATCCCCAAGAAGAGGATATAGTGTGAACATATTTCAAATTAAATGTAAGAAAAGTAGTGTCTAACAATGGAGAAAGCTTACCAGTGTAATATTTTGATGAACACACTGTTGGAAATGTCGTTCTAATGAATTGATATTATTCACCTACCTGATCAGTATGTAGCGAGCGCTCAGGCAAATTCTTGTACGCAAATATTCATAGAAGTACTATTCACAATAGAAAAAAACGGGGGGAGGGATACACTGGGGGACTGGGATTGACATATACGCCCCACACTATATATAGATAAAACAGACAACTAAAAAGAACCTACTGTAGAGCACAGGGAGCTGTACTCAATAATCTGTAATGGCCTATATGGGCAAACAATCTAAAAAAAGAATAGATATATGCATACGTATAACTGATTCACTTTGCTGTACACCTGAAACTAACACAACATTGGAAATCAACTATACTCCAGTAAAAATTTAAAAAAGACACATGCCAGAAAGAATAAAGAAAAATAAAGGGGAAACAATACAGATGTTCACCAATGCATTAATGGAGAAACAAACTGTGCTGTATCCATACAATGGAATATTGTTCAGCCGTAAAAGGAATGAAGAACAGATACCTGCTCTAACATGGAAGGATCCCTGAAAACATGATGCTAAGTGAAACGGTCAGACACAAAAGGTCACATATTATATGATTTCACCTATATAAATAGTTCAATCTATAGAAACAGAAGGCAGATTAATGGTTGCCAGGGGCTGGGGGGAAGGTAGGAATAGGGAATGACTCCTAATTGGGATGGGGTGTCCTTTAGGGTCATGAACATGTTCTGGAATTAGACAGTGGTGATGGTTGCCCAAGATTATAAATGTACATATTGCTGCTGGATTGTCCAATTTTTAAAATAGTGATAGCAATTATTTATTGAGTACTTATGTGACAGGCAATACAGTACTTTTTGTTGTTGATTGACGGCTCTTTTAGTTTTTAAAAAAGTTTTACTGGAGTAGAGTTGCTCTACAATGGTGTGTTAGTTTCTGCTATACAGCAAAGTGTATCAGCTATATGTATACATATATCCCATTTTTTGGATTTCCTTGCCATTTAGGTCACCCCAGAGCATTGAGTAGAGTTCCCTGTGCTATACAGTAGGTTCTCATTAGTTATCTATTTTATACATAGTATCAATAGTGTATATGTGTCAATCCCAATCTCCCAACTCGTCCCATCCCCCCTTTCCCCCATAACAAATCATATTTGTTCTCTACGTCTGTGACTCTACTTCTGCTTTGCAAATAAGTTCATCTGTACCATTTTTCTCGATTCCACATATAAGCGCTATCACACAATACTTGTTCTTCTCTGTCAGAGTTACTTCACTCTGTATAACAGTCTCTAGGTCCATCCACGTCTCCGCAAACGACACTATTTTGTTCCTTTCTATGGCTGAGTAATATTCCATTGTATATGTGTGCCACATCTTCTTTATCCATCCCTCTGTCAGTGGACATTTAGGGTGTTTCCATGTCCTGGCTATTGTAAATAGTGCTGCAACGAACACAGGGGTGCAGATATCCTTTTCCTTTTCTAAAACACGTTTTCACAGGTAACCTACCACAGTGTATTCACAATCTGTATGGGGTATTATGGAATTGAGGTACATAGTCCTTAAAATTCCAAATCCTGGGACAGGCATCTCCCAAATAATTATTTCTGGGTGTCTGTCTCAGGAATGAAGGAGGTGGCCAGCTCGTCAATCCTAGGGGAAGGGTAGACAGTACCTAAATGTGCCAGAGACAAAGGATCCAAATGGGCTGCATGTGGCCAAGGTGATGGATACATGCAAATACAGATGTAGTTGCATTGGTGCCAAATGACCTGCCTCTTGCACTTATATTCCTGATTCTAGTCATGAAAATCCTTACTGAAGACACAGGTTACTGAATTCTGTTTTCTAAAGTCAGAGGTGGTATTCGTACCACCTCTTCTCTCTGGGAAGACCCCAGAGAGACTTTGTGAAACTGCATATATATTTCAGAGTTTCTTGAAAAGAGTTCTGAATAATAAGCGTGAATGCCTGGGAGTGCTTCGGTGGGAACAAGTTAGCATGTGTTTGTGCAGGAAGGGGTCAAACTGAGGGACCGTTTCACGCTAAAATCACGAGACCAAAACTGCAGAAAGAGGAGGACACAAGTCACATGTTCAAAGTCAGCTGGAGGTTAGGAAACCGTGTGCCTCTCTGGAGAGATTCAGGCATAGGCAGAGCAGAGGCAGTTGGAGGTCACAGCAGAGGAAAGGTTGGGATGCTGAGTCTGTGTTTCTTTCCATCAGAGTTGTGTAGCGTCAGCCCCAGACAACTTTAACGGGTGATTAACGTGATCAACTGATAAAAGATTTACTTTAAAAGACCTGCCAATTAGTGATGGCCATTATCTTGTAGTTCCTAGTTTTCCTCTTCCGTTCCCAGTTAAACCTATTTCCTGTAGAAATGGCACACCTTATGTTGGTCCTGTAAGATGGACAGGTGCGTGTTCATAAAATTGCATCCTTGCTACTGCCGGTGCTGTTGATCGTTTAATTATTTAGTTTGTATAGGACTGCAGGCTCTTGTAAGCTTAATTAAAGCTCTACTTTCCTCTGGGAAATGTAGATGAACTTGCTGGGCAAACTAAAAATCTCCAGGGAATGAGTTTGAAAAAAAAAAAACAAAAAAAAAAACAGGACAGAGATGTTGGTTGAAGATGGTGGAGTAGAAGGACGTGCTCTCACTCCCTCTTGCGAGAGCCCCAGAATCACCACTAACTGCTGAACAATCATCGACAGGAAGACACTGGAACTCACCAAAAAGATACCCCACATCCAAAGACAAAGGAGAATCCGCAGTGAGACGGTAGGAGGGGCGCAATCACAATAAAATCAAATCCCATAACTGCTGGGTGGGTGACTCACACACTGGAGAACACTTATACCACAGAAGTCCACCCACTGGAGGGAAGGTTCTGAGCCCCACTAAAAATAGAACTACGATATGACCCAGCAATTCCACTACTGTGCATATACCCTGAGAAAACCATAATTCAAAAAGAGTCATGTACCAAAATGTTCATTGCAGCACTATTTACAATAGCCAGGACATGGCTATTGTCCTATTGTCCAACCTAAATGCCCATCGACAGATGAATGGATAAAGGAGATGCGGTACATATATACAATGGAATATTACTCAGCCATAAAAAAGGAACGAAATTGGGTCATTTGTAGAGACCTGGATGGGCCTAGAGACTGTCATACGGAGTGAAGTCATAAAGAAAAACAAATATTGTATATTAAGGCATATTTGTGGAATCTAGAAAAATGGTACAGATGAACCGGTATGCAAGGCAGAAATAGAGACACAGACGTAGAGAACAAATGTATGGACACCAAGGGGGGAAAGCACGGTGGGGGGGGTGATGGTGAGGGGGTGCGATGAATTGGATAAATTGGGTGATTGGGATTGACGTATATAGACAAATAGGTATAAAATAGATAACTAATTAAAAAAATAAAGAGGAAAGACTAGTGAATCTTTTCATAGTTACGGGAATCAGAGTTTAAAACAAATGTACACAATAGCAGGGAGAAAAACATGCCCTTCTCCAAAGTTTGGAGAGAATTTAGATTAAACTCCACTTTGGTTAATTCTATGAGTTAGTTAAATCTGACATCTGCTACTTTTCTGCCATTGTAGTATCTATTTCATTCCAGCTCTTCTTCATTTTTCTCCCATTATTTTGCCTCCTACACCTCCTTCTCTTTTTCTCTGGCCATGGAAGAAGCATAAATCACGGAAATATGGGTAAAGAGATGCAAAGTCTAACAACTAATCCGGGAAATTTTTAGGACAGGCACTAGAGACCCACAGTTGAAGAAATGTTCTCCTCCTGAAACCAAACTAGATGGCCAAAACAAAACAAAGAAATACACAGACACAGTAAAAATGTATCAAGCATCCTCTCCAGTGTCTCCCCAACACCCTCTAGCTTGGGGAGTGGCTGAAAAGGACTCATAGTCTGCATCATGTTACGAGTGCAGCTAAGACTTATTAAAGCTGAGGAAACATGTAGAAACAGCAAGGAAAAGATCTACATTGGTAAAGACTGCAGAGGTCAAATGCAGAGTTTCTTCTCTTTGCTCTCTGACGATAACAGTGATGTGCCTTGGGTGTCTCTCCATTTGCAAACTTCAGGGACGTATTCAAGATGCCGTTGCTGAGCAAAGCTCACTTGAGTCTTGGAGTCCAATGTTCTTAAAGGGAACTGGTCACGCAGACACATACGTACCCCATGACCAGCCATCAGACCCAACCAGGAATCAAAGCACACATGATGAAATGTCATGGTTAGTTTCAGCATGCTGACAACCTGGTTTATGTTACCCCCCTGTCTCACCTACAGAGAATCACATCTTACCTAGTAACCGAATGCGTTGAGTTCTGACAGTTTGACCAAGAGTCATCGCCAGGACTAACATTAGGGGCAAAGAACAGACTTTCTGTGCGGTGTTGCCTCCCAAGCATTCATGAAACTAAGAAAACATTTTTCTCCCTTATAGTTCAAATCAGGAATGTTTGAGACAGAGTCATAGCCTTTGCGTGCACACTGAAAAAAAAAATGCGGCAAGGAAAATTATTATCCGGAAGACCCTCCCTTTTACAAGAGCAGACGAACGTGGCCATTGGCTTTCAAAGAAACACTGAAACACCACTGAGATATATAGCATGGACGTGTCTAAGGTTAGAGCACATTAAATGGCTCTAGGGAAGGTCCCAAAGTTACCCGACTGAGGGTGTCTAAGGTTTAAGCTCTGAAAGAGAGGAGGGTATTCTTTAACCCATTTCTTACAACAGGGGGAAGCATAGAGGTTAAAGCCCTGAGGTCTGCAGTTAGACACAGACTTTTTTTTTTTTTTTTTTTTACTCTGGGTCTTAATTTCCTTTTCTTTTTTAAAAAATTTTTTATTGAAGTCCAGTTGATTTACAACATCGTGTTATTTTCTGGTGTATAGCAAAGTTGATCAGCTACATATACATATTTATATACATATATATTCTTTTTCAGATTCTTTTCCACTTTAGGTTATTACAAAATACTGAAGACAGTTCGCTGTGCTACGGAGTAGGACCTTGTTGTTTAGTTTATATACAGTGGTGTGTATCTGTCAATCCTAAACTCCTAATTTATCCCTCCCTCCCTGTTCCACCATGAGAGCTGTGTGATTTGGACAAGTTAAGGAACCTTATCAACACTGTTTCCCCACCTGACGAATAACGATTCGGGGGAATGCTTCCATTGTCATGTTTATGTGGGGATGCCCTTAGATACAGGATGGAGTGCGTTCAATCAGCATGTTATATGTGTTAACAAAGACACGAAACGTGAAACATATGAGAGATTAATGTTGTATGCAGCTTTGGTGGGGGAGAAATTACCTTCAAAGAAGACAAGATGATGAAAGAGAAATGAAAATCTGTAGCGTCATTTCTCTAAAAGTTCATATGGACTGTGTCTAACCATAAAGCAAAGACGAGGGAAGATAAATAAAGAGGAGGACGGAGCCAGAAGGTGAGATGGCATCCAGGCTGGAAAAGATGACGACGAAGGTACCTAAGGCAGAAACAGACACAGGTGGAATCCACAGGAAGGACCATTTTCTGATTGGACGAATCACAAGATGTCAAAGGAGACAATGAATGTTCTCAACATTCGAAATCTGAATCCAATCCAAGTGAACACGCGTTACAATAAGAAACCAAACTCATGGTCTGTGAATTCCCCTCCATCCCTACCAAACCAGTGCATCATTTTTACTAAACAGTATGATACAAAGAGCAACCTTCAAAGGTGTTAAGAGGAGACGGAAAAGATCAGGGTGAATGAACACCAGAAACATTTTCACTCTTTGAGGAAAATCTGGAAATTACGGTGAAATCTACTGGCTGTGTTTCAAGACAAAGCAGAAGCCTGTGTGTGTGTGTGTGTGTGTGTGTGTGTGTGTGTGTGTGTGTGTGT
>NW_021703779.1:8349187-8408480 GCF_005190385.1 Monodon monoceros | reverse complement strand
TGTGTGTGTGTGTGTGTGTGTGTGTGTGTGTGTGTGTGTGTGTGTGTACTGGAAACAGAATTTATAATTGTACTGATTGTTTTCCTTCTAACTACATTTTTTCCTCTTGAATTCTTATCTGTCGGCCAATTCTGTAAACAGAATAGATGGCAGACAATTTACAAAAAACAGTTAATAGAGTTAGACCGTTGAGGGACTCAATATAGAATAAAATTAAACTCAAAAATATACTTGGGGGACTTCACTGGTGGCACAGTGGTTAAGAACCCGCCTGCCAATGCAGGGGACATGGGTTCGAGCCCTGCTCCGGGAAGATCCCACATGCCGCAGAGCAACTAAGCCCGTGCGCCACAACTACTGAGCCTGCGCTCTAGAGCCCGCGAGACACAACTACTGAGCCCACGTGCCACAACTACTGAAGTCCTCGCACCTAGAGCCCGCTCGCCCCAACTAGAGAAAGCCTGCGCGCAGAAACAAACACCCAACGCAGCCAAATATAAATAAATAAAAATTAAAAAAAATATATATATATACACTTGGAAGTTACAGTTACTGGGTAAGTAGAGATTTGGTGCTTTTGGTCCTTTGTTCTGTGTACTGAAAACATGAGTGATCTGCTTCATGGATGATTTCCTTTCCAAGAGGTGATCACCCAATTTTGAAATCTCGACTGTGAGATACTCTAGTTTCTTTTTTGTTATTATTCACGCTTCAAACATTTACACAAACATAAGTTTCCAAGGAATTAACTATTTTCGACCTCAAAAGTAGCTATAGAATGCCACTGGAATTCTAGGATATGAAATGGAAACAGGTAAAAATTAAATACAGCGTGTGAAGGGCTAAGCATGAACCGTGGCCAATTCTGAGGTGAGGCTAATTCTCCAGGGACTGAAGTCGTGGCATCCTGCCCACGGAAGAGAAAAAAGCATCATCGCATGGTTCTAACAGGCTTAGGTTTTTCAAGAAAATAACATATGCATCAAGGGAGATACTCAAGGAAAAACACAGAGAAAAAAAAGTAAAGCAAAACGGTTTTGCTGTGTATAGCAAATTGCCCCAAATGTGAAACTCAATGTTGAGATAATCCTTTGGAAGCAGCATTTCTGTCAGTGAGTTAAGAAACTCAGAAGAAAAAAACCCAAACAACCAAAAGCAAATGCTTGTTTTTTACCCTGTGAATACTGCAATTGACATAGACGCTTACCATCTTTTTTTCCTCATGTGTTTTGTGTCTAGACAGGTGTCCTGACAAAACACAGTGAGATCAGACAGACCAGAATAACTAGTGCTTTATGCTATCCATTTTCACGTTGAGGATGAAAAAAAAATCAAACATTAAAAAAAGAAAAATTCACAGCTGCTCTACCTATTCCAGGGACAATTTCCTTTTTTCAATCATTGTTTTCAAAATTTTTATTTATTTTATTTTTCACAGTAGGTCCTTTGGCAGTGACAGGGGAATGAGGAGGAAAGAATGGATTTGGAAAACCTTTGGGAATTAGTATAGGCAGAAGTTCAGATTGATCAGATGTGGAGATAAGGGAGTATGTGACTAGAATAAATCCCAGAATTGGTTCTGGATTTAAATCTAAAAAAAAAGACAAGACCAAGGCAAGCACTCCAGCTAAGCTGGGAAGCTGGGGGGCTGGGAGGGATGAAAAAGACAAAGACGACAAGAAAGGGATGCCAAGAAGCGGCATAGATGCCCAGTCTCCACTGAGGTTGAGGTTGGTACTCAATGATGACCCACCTGGCAGCCTTCAGCAGAGCATCACCCATAAACCAGCAATGTGGATTCAGTCGATGCTGGTTTGAACCTTTCTTTATTCCGACCCACACTATGGGCACAAACGCTGTCCAACAGCTAAGGACCTTGGATGACCCACCCATTCCCTACCCGGGGCAGAGGTGGTAGACCAGAGTGATTTCACACCACGCAAGACTGGGGTGGAGTACACAGGCTTTTTACGGTATAGAAGGAGATCTTTTTTTTCTTAATTTTTATTTTATTGAACTACAGTTGATTCACAATGTTGTGTTAGATTCTGAAGTACAGCAAAGTGACTCAGTTATGCACATATATATAAATTTTCATATTCTTTCCCATGATGTCTTATCACAGGATACTGAATATAGTTCCCCGTGCTGTACAGTAGGACCTTGTTGTTCATCCATCCTATATACAGTAGTTTGCATCTGCTAATCCCAACCTCCCAATCCATCCCTCCCCCACCCCGCCTCACTTGGCAACCACAAGTCTGTTCTCTATGTCTGTGAGTCTGTTTCTGTTTCATAGATAAGTTCATCTGTGTCATATTTTAGATTCCACATGTAAGTGATATCATATGGTATTTGTCTTTCTCTGTCTGAATTAGGTCACTTAGTACGATCGTCTCTAGGTCCATCCATGTTGCTACAAATGGCATTATTTCATTCTTTTTTATGGCTGAGTAATATTCCATTGTATATATGTACCACATCTTCTTTATCCATTCATCTGTCGATGGACACTTAGGTTGCTTCCACGTCCTGGCTATTGTGAATAGTGCTGCTATGAACATAGAGGTGCATGTATTTTTTCAAATTAGAGTTTTTGCCTTTTCTGGATATATGCCTAGGAGTGGGATTGCTGGATCATATGACAATTCTATAGTTTTTTAAGGAACCTCCATACTGTTCTCCATAGTGGCTGCACCAACTTACATCCACACCAACAGTGTAGGAGGGATCCCTATAAAAACAGATCTTGAATGCAAGAGTCACAGATTATGCAAGACAATTTCTCCGTAGCTTTTGGTGTCTCACTATACTTGAGATATACTTTTGGGCACCGCTCCACTGCAATGGCATAGGTGAAGTATGCCTTTCTAGAATGGAGTAAGCAACTCAGCCCTTCTTAGGAGCTCCAGGAATATTCTGTAAACTATTTGAAATAAGAAGGTTTTGTTTCTCGCTTCTCAGCTACCAGAAACATCCTGCCATTGGTGAATGGATCTCCATGTTACCTCTGGGCTATTGGTGACGGTTAAACAGTTAACCTAAAGCGAATGAAGGGAAAAGATGAAAAAAGAGTGATAAAGACTTAACCGTTTTGGTGACTTTAATTAAAACATCTGTCATGCTTGAGACTAATTAGTAATTACGTAAGAAGTTTATTATGTCATGCCAAGGAAACATTACTTTGAGTTTCAGGGCAAATTTGAGTCTCAAGTAAATAATTGTTTAAGTCAGAATTAATCACTCCATAAATTATGTAGCCACAGGATTATTTTCATGAACTTATGTTCATTAATAAATTTGTCAAGGTCTTCTTTTCTCCAGCATTAAAATGAATATTGCTTAATAACTTATTGAATGTAAACATAAAATTCACCATGAGTTTAGATGGATTAAAGGGTTTCTTATGCGTCGTATTTAAGGACACAGTGTGTTATTTAAAAGCTATATTAATTTTGTGAAAGGCAGATAAACAAGTTCAAAAATGTAAAAAAGCATAGAATTCCATATGTTTAAATTAGGGGAAGAAATTGTAAAATATTTTGGAATTTCAGTATACGTCATGACACTTGAATATTGTGAGGTTACACATATAAAGCCTTCATGGAGTAACAATTACACAGGACGACTGTTTGTAAATCGTCCTATGGCAGAAATACTGAAGAATCCTACTGATGATACGAAACCACAGTCGCGACACTTACGTGAAATCCAAATGATCACTATAATTTCCCTCTGAGCTCTAAGAATGTCAATAATTGCATTTGTATCCACGTCAGAGGGTGCATTACTGATAGCTCTTTAAATGGAACACTGCTTTGTACAAAGTCAAGTTGGACGTAGGTGAAATAAATGTAAGATTCATTCCAAGGAATGAGAGGTACTGAGTCACTGGACAGCAAAGGGTATGTATCTTGACGTCTATTCATCATACACGTGTAGTAGGATGGAAATTGGCTTGGACCACGTGCAGGTGCAAAGAACATGCCAGTTCTTTATTGCTCCCAAACTGTTCAGTTCTCCTGTATGAGCTCATCACCTGGAAAACGTCACATGTCCTCGAGGTGAACACCACATTGCCTGTGGGTTTCAGGTTTCCTCCCTCTGTGTTCTCTCTCAAGGTGGCTTTTGTGTGAATGTAGGTGGCAAGGAGGAACAGGGGACGCCAGTGTCCCCTTGCTTTCTGCTCTGTAGGGACCTAGTCTGAGCTCCTAAGCCCTGGAAACCACTGGGGAAATGCCAGTCCCAGCGACATTGCCCACATCAACATCTAAGGCTAGAGACTGTTTTCTCAACCTAGTAGGTGCTCTGGGAAGCAGCAGCTAACGTCTCCTGCTGACTGGGTCCTTCTTGGATCTTCCTGGGTATGCATAACCCCGAGGTTGGGCTGGGATCCCTCTGCAAACACTGAGTGGAGTGAGTGTGGGGTGCAAGCCCCAGCTGTAGAGCTGAACATAGGAACAGGCAGGTGTCCATCTCCTACTTTTTCTTCTACATCTAGGACCTTTTCAATGGATCACCCGTTCTACAGATAGGATTCTCTCAATCCTTTCTTACTTTTTCTCATGGCTTGAACCTTGTTCCCCCAAAAGATGTGTTGAAGTCTGAATGCCAGGTAACTGAGAATGTGGTCGTATTTGGAAATATAGAGAATCTCTGCAGATGTGATCCAGATGAAGACATTAGGGTGGGTCCTAATCCAATATGACAGGTGTCCTCAGAAAAAGAGGAGACACAGACACAGAGGAGAAGCCCTATAAAGATGGAGGCAGAGACGGGAGGGAGGCGGCCACAAGCCCAGGAACGCCTGGAGCCCCCAGAAGCTGGAAGAGGCGGGAAGGACCCTCCCCTGGAGCCTCCAGAAGGAACCGACCCTGATGACACGTTGATTTTGGACTTGTGGTCTCCAGAACAGGGAGACAATACATTTCCATGGCTTTAAGACACTCAGTTTGTGGTCCTTTGTTGTGACAGTCCTAGGAAACAAATAAACCTCTATACAGAAATACAAAAGACAAACTGGCAGGAAAAACAACCTAGATGTTCCCGCAACCCCTGTGAAAGGATCTAGGAAGAATGATTTTTCTCTATACACTTGGTGATTCCGTTTTCTTCTTCTTTAAACTCCTGGAGCAGAGTTATTGTACGAAGAAGAGCCTTATCTTCTATGACTTTGCATTTGGACCACATAGATAGCTGATCTCCCTTTTAGACAGCGTTTCGGTTGAGGGCAGTGAGGCAAGCACTTAAAATAGCCGGTGTCTGACTCACAGACATAGAAAACCAACGTATGGTTACCAAAAGGGATGAAGGGGGAGGGATAAATTAGGAGTTTAGGATTAACGGGTAGACACTATGATATATAAAATAGGTAAACAACAAGGACCTACTGTAGAGCACAGGGTACTATATGCAATATCCTGAAATAAACCATAATGGAAAAGAATTTGAAATATATATATTTATAATATATAAAAATATATAGTTAGAATACATATAAATATATATTTATATAACTGAATATATATAAAACAATCACTTTGCTGTACACCTGAAACTAACACAATATTGTAAATCAGCTATATTTCAATAAAATAAAATAGTGTGATAAGCCATAATGGAAAAGAATATTAAAAAAAAAGAATGTCTGTATGTGTATAACGGGGTCACTCTGCTATACAGCAGAGATAGGCACAGCATCGTAAATCAACTCTACTTCAATCAAAAACAAAAATAAAATAGACAGTGTTCGAATCGTAGTAGTGCTCCTGGATGCTCTCCAGAATAAAATCAAAGGTCTCCTGTGTCTCACAGCACACTGGTAATGGACAGTCAGTATGAACTTTCTGTAACACACAACTCTCTGGGAGACATGGATTTCACTCCCCACCGTACACCGATTGGTTCCTTGGTTCCAGGAAAGTCTGATTTTTCTAGACCTCAATTCTGCACCTGGTAACAGGCTCAAGAGAATCCCTTACCTCCTGTGTCAAGAGCATCCCTTACCTCCTGTGTCAGGTGGGACACTGAAATAGGTTTATTGTGAACGTTATCTCCATGATGGTTAATGATTCGTTTTATCTACAATCGTACATTAGATGCTCATCTAATGTAAGAGTGTGTGTGTGTGTGTGTGTGTGTGTGTGTGTGTGCGCGTGTGAGAGAGAGAGAGAGGAGAGAGAGGAGAGGGTGGGGGGAGAGGGTAGAAGAGAAAGAGGGGGTGAGATAGAGAGAAGGTTGGGGGAGAAAGGAGAAGGAAGCAGAGAACAAGGAGGAGGGACACAAGCATCCTTTTGTCTGGCAGGAGAAAAGGAGAGTGTCTAGGTGTTGATGAGAATGAATATGTATTGAGGGACTTTTTGCTCTCTGAGCTCCGGATTTTCATTTATGAATATAATATTTTGGGAAAAATGTGTGTGCCGAGGGGGGGAAGTCAAATGGAATAGAGAGAGGATCTCACTGGCAGAGTAACTATAGGATGAAAGCAGAGCTGTAAGTCTGGGTTTTGGTTTCTGGGAGCAAATCTAGAGAAGGCTCTTAATCTCGAGGGATCTTGTTTCCCTTTCATTATTGGCTTGGCTTGTCTCTCTCTGTGGTGTACTGATTGTTTCTTTATAATATCACTCCCCCCCCAAAATATACACACTTACTCTTTATTCCCAAAAGAGGGCTTGGCTCAGAGTAAATTCTAAATAATTACTGGTATCTTTTTCCGTCAATGAATGGATATGCTTATTCTTGGTTGAGATGTTAAAGGTTTTCAGACTCAAAATACCCATTATCCTCAATGATTTTTTTCTGTAAGGGCAGCCATAAATTCTTCTCAATTAGCAGTTTTTCGGCTGATAGAAGCAGCGTAGAGCCTGTCATCTTCTGTAGTTTTTCTCTGAGCGATCTCTATAATTCAGGATGGGATAGAATCATTTGTGTTCAGCTGATTTTTTTTTTCTTTTTTTCTTGCAACGACTGGCATCAAACAAGGAACTGTGTTTTTATTACCTCAGGGTATATATTAAGATGTGTAGCCTGAAATTAAGAAAGCACTCTGGAAATTTACAATTCCTCTGGCTCCTTTTTTTTTTTTTTTTCTTTTCTGAAGACTTATTTATGGTTTTAACAAATGCCTTCCAAGTTACTGTCATCTTTCAGTAGTGAAGGAAGTGCATTGTTATTATAGGTCTGCGTTGATTTGATTTCGGAGTCCGAGTGTTTGTTCCGGCTGAAGGCATTAGGGATGTGTCTGAGAGCGTATTGCGAAACACATTAAAGGGAAGTAAAAAATCCATAGAGTGGCAAAAACAAAATTATTAAATGACCAGACAGTCAGCAAGTGGTGCGTCTTAAAGTGGAATGGGTTCCTTTATTTTTTTTTTTTTTAAAGGAGGTCTCGACTCGAGGGAAGTGTGTGGAAGGAGACAAGGAGTGAGGATTCCTTAGGAAGTTTCTAGATCTGGAGGAGCCTGTGGAAACCCCGCTTCTGTGAGTTAGAGGTTTGACAGCTGAGTATACCAGAGCGTGTTTTTGAATAGACAGACCAGAATTTGCTGGTTGGTCCCATTGCATACTTGCTGGTGAGCTCAGGGAACCTTTCCTAGCCTCAAATTCCCTCTACTCTCAGATTAGACAATGTAAGTAAAGATCCTAGCCCTGACTGTGGTACACAGCAAGCATCTAATGAATAGCAGTTGTATCTGTGATGGCTATCTTTTGAGCCCGTGCTGTGAGACTCAGAATAACGACCCTCCAAAGGTGTCCAGGCCCGAATCCCCAAAACCTGTGAATGTGTTACCTTATGGGACAAAAGGGACTTTGCAGATGTGATTCAGTGAAAGACCTGGAGGTGGGAAGATGTTCCTGTATTATCTGGGTGATTCCCATTGGAAGGGACTTATAAAAGGGAAGCCCCATGGTAAAGACAAGGGTCCTTGGCAAGAAAACAGTCTCTCCTCTAGACTCTCCAGAAGAAAAAAGCCCTGCTGACACCTTAATTTGAGCCCAGTGAAATCCATGTTAGAGTTCCGACCCCCAGAACTCTGAGATAGTCAATGTATGTTCTTTTAAGCCACCAAGCATATGGTAATTTGTTACAGCAGCCATAGAAAACTAATACTCATGCCAAGAAAGGGTAAAGGGATTCCGCATCCCAACGAACCATCCACACGTCAGGTGTGTCTATTCTTCACTGCACGGGTTCACCTGCCTTCCTCTGCCACTCACCTCAATTAAAAATACAGGTGACCCTTTCTCTGCCTGACTGACTTCACTCAGTATGATCGTCTCTAGGTCCACCCATGTTGCTGCAAATGGCATTATTTCAGTCTTTTTCATGGCTGAGTAATATTCCATTGTATACATGCACCACATCTTCTTTATCCATTCCTCTGTTGCTGGACATTTAGGTTGCTTCCATGTCTTGGCTATTGTAGAGTTCTGCTGTGGACACTGGGATGCATGTATCATATAATATCACTTCTATGTGGAATCTTAAAAAAATGACACAAATGAACTTATTTACAAAACAGAAACAGACTCACAGACTTGGAAAACAAACTTACGGTTACCAAAGGGGAAAGCTGGGGGCTCGAGATAAATGAGGAGTTTGGGATTAGCAGATAACACACTACCATATATAAAATAGGTAACCAACAAGGACCCACTGTAGAGCACAGGGAACTCTACTCAATATTATGTGACAACCTAAATGTGAAAGGAATGGATACATGTGTATGTATAACTGATTCACTTTGGTGTACACCTGAAACACAACACTGTAAATCAACTATACTCCAATATAAAATAAAAATTAAATTAAAAAAACACAGCTGACCCTTGAACAACTCGGGTTTGAACTGTGCAGGTCCTCTCATACCATGTGTGAATGAAAAATGTCACCTGCCGTATCTGTAAACAAAGGATGTTGCAGCCGTCAAGTCATCACATTACAGCCACCCCGACGGTGAGCCCTGAGGGAACTCAGGATGGGAAAACACAGGATCCTGGCAGATCAAGACAATGATTTCAGTGAGCCCAGACTCTTGCATCTTCCCACACACAGAGCCCAGACTCTTCCCATCTTCCCACGCTACACTTCTTAACTTGAGATGTCGGGTTTTCTTTAACTAACATTAATCTTTTGACGTCCTGATTACCGGGTCTTTTTTGCAAAAAATCCTATATATCCAGGCTCCTCCCTGACCTCTTTGGAGCTGTCCCTCAGAGCTACCTGAGAGTCCTGGCCCCTAGGCTTGAAGTCCTCAGAAAGTCCACCAAATAAAACATAATTCTTAACATTTAACTTGTGCGTTTGTTTTCAGTCGACACATGGATATTTCTCAATAGTAAATACTACAGCACCCCATGGTCAGGAGTTGGCTGAATCCACAGATATAGTGAAACTACACATATGGGATGGGGGGGGCAACTATAAATTATAGGTGTTGTTCAAGGGTCACATGTAATTCAACCAAACCATCCAGCTGACTTTGACAAAATAATGGCCCATGCAATGCTTACTGAGTGTTTATGCAGCACCCATCATTGCTCTGGGCATTTCAGAGGCAGTCGTTAACTTTATCCCCCAAAGAAACTTCTCCATTTAACGACATTATTATCCCCATTCTACAGCTTGGGAAACTGAGGTGCAGCGAGGTTAAATCAGGAGGCAACACAGCCAGTAACTGGCAGAGGCAGAATAACTCCACGAAGCTTCATACCAGAATGAGAGTGCAAACCACCGCGTGATACCACCTGCTCTCAAAATCTAAAGATGACCTGGGACTGTGATGTTGATGGTGGTCATACCTATAGTATTTGTTGAATTTATTTATAATTGTGCGGCTCACGACCATAGTTATCATCTGTTACCACCCTCTTAAACACTGGGACCGCCTTTCTTGGTGCCCAACCCCAGGGGGAAGTGACCTGCTGAGCTAAACTTCAAACTGATGTGAGAGGAGGTGGAAGGTGCGTCCAGGATGATGTATTACAGCAGGAGAAGGGCGAAGAAATACGAATTCATCTTCCATCTCCGGGTCCAGTGTTTTTTCTACTCCAACGCAGCTGAATGCGTAAGAGGAGAGTCCATCGAATATTTTCGCGTTCCTGCTCCGTCATTTGGGCAACAAGAGGGGTTCCTGGATGCCGATTCCTGGGCGGAGAACCCCACACTGAAATTCCATGGTTCACACCATTGCCTAATGCTGTATGGTTTAGGAGAAACACTTTGCTTCCGTTGCTAGGCAACAAGAGATCGTCATACACATGAAGACAGGTTTAGAACGCTGCCCAATTAAGAGGAGCTTCCTGTCACTCTCAGGGGCTTCGAGGGTTTCCAAGAACCGGGGCTAATTCTCTTTCCTTCCTGAAAATTATAAACAATCCCAATTCTTCATGTATTTTGCAATGATATTTTATTGTTTTGCAAGACCACAAAATATTAAACTGATACGGATAATTACTATTATTCAGTGTATACGTGTGTGTGTGAACATTTTTCTATCAGTGAGCTCGCTGTGTTAACAGCTTGATATATATTATTATCTATGTTTTTCGTAGAGCTCTGTCAGCTGAGTATTACATTTTTTCCACTTTACAGATGAGAAAAGTAAAGTTCAGACAACTTAAGGAACAAAGAGGACATCCCATAACTATTAAATGCCCAAGTAGGAACATAAGCTCAAAATTATATAACTCAAAAAAAACCTCAGAAACCCCCACCCCCAAAAAAACAAATTATATAACACCTTATCCCGTTACATAAGTATTATGCCATAAAAAGTGTCATGATTGCCAGACTTTATTTTCCAGCAAAACTCAGTATGCAGCATTCCTAATGCCAAAAAAAGTGTGATTTAAAAATCTCCACCGTAAATGAACATGTGGATAATCGCTCCAAATAGAATTAATTTTTTAACTTAATATGCCATGAACCATTTTCGCTTTTATTTGCTGTGTCTGTGGTGGGTACTGCATTTTTCTTGTTATTTTCATGCATGATTGAATTACAAGAAAGACGGAACTGAACACTTGCTAAGCAACAGGGTGCTTTTATTTACACAGAGTAAAATGCAGTGGGGAAATCTCAGGCCCTTTTAAAGGAAATCAGCGGTTTTTGGGTTTTACCTCTACTGTGCAGTTTTCTCATGTCATCCACTGCCCGCAAACAAGAGTCAACCACATGGCAGGGATATAAGACAATTAATTCATCTCATACAAATCTCATTCCTATTTCACGTGAATGTCTCAGTATCATTTTACTGCAGTGGTTCTGAGGCAATTATCTTAATGGATTTTCATGCGTAGAATACGTTATTTCACAGTATCTTATCTACTTAATTTTCTCTTATTTCTTAAAAAAAAAAAAAACCAGTCTGTACTTATCAGGTCTCTTTCTGTTGAAAGGGACAGAAACCAAATGGAAACCAGCTTAGGCAAAAAGGGAAGCAGATTACCTTCAGCTGGCTTTGGCTTGATTCAGGCACGTCTGGACAGAGCCCCTCAAACAGTATTGTCAATGCTCTGATTCTTTCTCCATCTCTCAGCTCTCCCTCCTTGCAGGATTTATTTCATTGTGCGTACGGAGTTTTTCTTTGCAGTGGAGAAGATGGCTACTTGCAGTCCTCTCCCACATCGCCCATGGGAAGAGAGAAGAAAGCATTTTCATTCTGTCTCCTGCCATCATCCATGAAAGAATCCTGTTCCTTATTTGGTCGAGGATAGTGGTTTCCAAAGTTTCATCCTTGAAGCAGCGGCATTAAGATCACATGGGAACATGTTAGAGATTCTTGGTCCTGCCCTCAACTTACAGGATCAGAGTTTATGGGGGCTGGGACCCACCAAACTATGTTGTACTTTAAGAAGCCCTCCAGGTCATCCTGACACCCGCCGAATTCTGTGAATTGCGGCTCTAATATCTCCAGCATAACGAAAGTCAGAGTGAGACGTTTGGCCAAGGCTGGGCCACTGTCTCCTTCCTCCAAGGAAGGAGTACTGAAAGTGGAAGGAAGGACTAGTTCTCCAAGAGAAATGGTAATTCTAGATGGCGAAACACAACAGCATGTGCCTACTTGTGGGTGGAACACATGACAACTGGAGCGTCAACACACTCAGGGAAGGCGGCCAGGGAAACCATGCACAGAGACCCATCTTACCTGAGGCGTTCTCTAAGGAAGGGGAGCACAGCCTCATTCCCCAAACGCAAGTTATCTTTGTTCTGTCCATAGGGAGCATCTCCCATGTTTATTCTATTCCATGGATGTGCCTAAGGTGTTGTAGGTTTTCCCTTCCGGAGGCTGTAGAGATGTAACATCCAGTCTCCACTGGTGTGGTTTTGGGTATCTGAAGACTGGGCTCTGTCATGGCCTGAATGGTCCTCCACAAATTCCTATGTTGAAGCCTGAACCCCCAGGACCTCAGAAAGGGACTATATTTAGAGATGGGGTCTTTAAAGAGGTGATGAAGGGAAAATGAGGTCATTAGCGTGAGTCCTAATTGAATAGCACTGCGGTCCTTATAAGAAGAGGAGATCAGGACACAGAGGGACGACCCTGTGAGGACACAGGGAGGAGAAGGCTGTCTACATGCCAAGGCAAGAGGCTTACAAAGGAGACAGATTGTAATAAAAAATAGCTACTCAACTTTTTCCAAAAGGCAAATTTGTGACATACCACATGTTCTATTAATGCTTTAACAAGACCAAACTGGTGGTGAGTATAAACAGTAAAGATACCAGCAGTGTCCTGTACTTAATTGGAAAATATTAGGTATTTCTACTGGTGACAAAAATCAGTCACACTCGATGTTACTGTGGTTTGTTGCCTACAGTGAGAACTGATGGAAATGCTAAATTGCAGTTAGCATTACTGGTCCTTTGTGAATTTTGCTGAATGGAGACACCATCCTTGTAGGGTCTGGCTCCTGGAGCTGTTTTCTCTTTCTGTAGTCTTAGCCTCTCCTCACTCCTTGATCCCATGTCTTAAGTTAAAGACCGTTCCCTTGACCTGCTGTGGACCATCCAGCCTCAGGGTCCATCCCAGGGGGAGTGCTACTGTGAAAAGTCACGTACAAAGAATGGATGTTGTTATGTTCCTTCAAAACTTATAAGTGGATATGCTAACCCACACTACCTCAGGGTGATCTTACTTGATCTTATTTGAAAATAGGGTCTTTGAAGATATAATTGGTAAAGAGAAGGTCATTAGGATGGGTCCTGTTGCAATATGCTTGGCAGCCTTAGAAAAGGGGAAATTTGAAAATACGCATGCACAGCACACCGGGAGGACACACATGAAGACACAAATTGGGGTCATGTGTCTACAAGCCAAGGAACAGAAAGGACTGCCATCAAACCACCAGAAGCCAGAAGACAGGCATGGAACAGATTTTTCCCCACTGCCCTCGGAAGGAACCAAGCCTGCCGACACCTTGATCTCAGCCTTTTGACCTCCAGAACTGTTAGACAATAAGTATACGTTATTTAACCCAATTTGCGGTACTCTGTTACAGCAACCCTAGTAAACTAGTACAGATGTCCTTGTTTTTGAATAGAAAATTTAAAGGATGGAGAGAGAGTAAATGGGAAATCCGAGAGAAGTACAGCCTTCTGGGTAATCTCAGGGTGATCTTAGATTGCAAAAATTTTCATATATTCATGCATAATTGGCTCACAGCATTCATAATACTCTCTCTCTCTCTCCTTCCTTCCTTCCTTCTTCCTTTCCCACTCTCTCCTTGTCATTTCTTACAAAGACAAAGCCACTGTCTTCCACAGTTTTCTCCAAGGGGGAAAAAAATAGGTGGTCATCAAGAACCACCTAAAAATGATAAACTCTGCATAAAAATTCATTTACGATACAAATGCTATTTATATAATTGTGATGGTTAATTTTACGTGTCACTTGGCCAGCCCATGGTAGCCAGATATTTGGTCAAACACTGGTCTAAATGTGGCTGTGAAGGTATTTTTTTTTAGATGAGGTTAACATTTAAATCAGTACACAACGAGTAAAGCAGATTGCCCACCATAGAGTGGGTGGGCCTCATCCAGTCAGTTAAAGGCCTTCGTGCAAAGACTAACTACCGTCCAGAGGAAGAGGGATTTCTACCTCTAGATGCCCTCTGGCCTCAAGCCTGCAACACCAACTCGTCTCAGGATTTGCAGCCTACTGGTCTGCCCTGCAGATTTAGGACTTGCCAGTCCCCACAATCACGTGAGCCAATTCCTTAAAAATCTCTGTCTTTCTCTCTGCCTACCTTTGTTTCTGTCTCTGTGTGCCTCTCTCTCCACCTACTGTTATACCCTATTGGTTCCATTCTCTCTGGAGAACCCTGACTAATACAACATTTCACTTATTACCCTACAATTTCCATATTTCCCAAAGCATCGGGCACCACGTTTAAGATTTTCTGGACGATCCTGCATTATAAGGTTTTGTGTGGACCCTGAAGCATGGGGTGACAGGGCAGGAATCGGATTCCAACTCCAGTGGGGAGAATACCTAATGGTAACATGGGACAGAAGAGGGAATTATGTAGGGTTTAAACAATGAACCTTGCACACTTCACCTGGGAAAGTGTTTCTCTCTGTTCTTGTGCATTCCTGGATTTTAATTCCACTGTTCATTAAACAAGGCTTTATGGTTTTCTATCCGTGTCGCCGTGAAGCAATTTTTTAAGCTACGAACGCATCTGCTCTGTCAATGCACTTTTAAAGATGGAAAAATGAAGACAAATGGGCAATTCTGCATAAACGTTCTTATCTTGGTGGTAGTGGACTTGATGTATGTCAGAAAGAGAATCCGCTGCTAACTTTCCTTATCTGTGTGGGGCACAGGAAAACGCAACCTTTTCAGGATAACTCAGCCCTTAGCAACTTTGTCAAATAAGTGAGTTGGTCTTGGTGCCCTTCCTTTTTTTTTTTTTTTCCATGTTTCCTCATATGTCACAGGTGTGAGCCTCTTTCTCCTTCTTAGCTAAATCACATGGGATTCTTGCTATGATCTGACTTTTGCAGTTAGGTAGAGTCCAACCCCAAATGGAATAGTCTTTTGCTGCAAGACCTCAGGCAAAGTACTTAATTTTAGTCTTTAAAATGATAGAGGACAGAAGCAAAGGAGGGTGTGTTGTCTTAATGTGACTTTAAAATTCTACGTGATTAAAATGAACTGTACAGAGACATGGGGTTCACTGCCTCAGGACACCCTGTCTACCTTCTCTGATAAGTGAGACTCAGTTGCCATTTCCACTGAGGTTGGATTGGCCCACCTGGATCTTTTCCAGATACTTTCAATGAATCTCACTCTCATTCCCCTGATATAAAGAATCATCTCCTTATTCCAAGAAAGACATCATCAACGGGAGGAGATTTACCTGTAGGGAAGGTTGTCTGCTCACTGGCCCTGCTCTGAGTTACACCTTTACCTGTGGGCTATGTCATCTTCCTGCAGACTACCTGTCCACCAATGCTATTATACTCTAAGCCTTGGGGGAAAAGAAACAAAACAAAACTATTTCCCTTGGACCTTCTTAATCTAGGTGGGAGTAGGCAGAATTCCCCCCCAAAGCTTTCTACTTCATAAGGGAACCCCAGACGTAGATAACATTTTAATTTCACGCTGTAAAAACGTATTTACTGTTTTTCTTTGCCCCATTTCCCACAAATTTCTTATGCAATGTGCACTTAGATGACAGCCAGTCTGACTCAAGGAAAGGTGGTAACGATTTTAACTCCAGGAAAGAAAAACACACAAGAAGATCACACATCTATAACATCTTCACCTGCAGAACTGGATACTAACCAGTTAACCCACCACCTGAAGTCCTTTTGAAATGACATGGAGTACTGGAGCTAAATTCATTCCCTAAAAATAAATCCAGCATTTAGTTCCCCTTCATTTCAGTTAAAATAATATTATGAAGGGAGTTACCTATGATATAAATATGTATGTTTTTTTCCTATAACATGTTATTTATTGAGTTCCTACTGTACGATATAAATATGTATGTTCTTTCCCTATAACATGTTGTTTATTGAGAATTAAGCCCCATTAAATCCTAAAAATAAAGCGTACTGTGGCTTAAAGCTGGATTGTTCCATGATCTCGGATGCATGTTTATTAAGAACAATTTGTCTTCTTGCTCCGGGAGATAGGTTGCAAATGTTAAGATAAGCTCCCTGAGGCTCCTGGAACATATAAAGCAATGTGCACACATCGTGTGTGTGAGGCTGGATGGATTTTCACTAACTCAACACACCAGCATCCCAGAAGCCCCTCATCCCCTGCCGGCTGCACCCCGTTTCAAAGACAAGCACTGGGCTGACGTCTGACGACACAGGTTCCTTTGCCTGTTTCTACGGTCCGGCAAGTGGCATCACGCGTGTGCGCTGCTTGTGTTGCACAGCACGTCTGTGAGCACTGCCTGTGGGAATGTGTGCACAGATCACTCCTCTCACCGCAACACAGTATCCGCTGTGCAATATACGGCTTCATCCAGCCTACTGCTGACGGGCACTGGGGTAACTTGCAGTTTCAGCTGTTACCAATACGCGTTGTGTGTTTAATCAGCTTTTAGTGCCTCCCTTTGCAAAAGGAATAGACCGGCAAGGTTCACCCAGAGAAAGCGTCAAACACGGAAAACCGAGAGTAAAACAGAGGGTCTCAAAGGGCCTCGGATGCAGGCAGCAGAGCAAAGTAAGACTAAAATGAGTATCTTCAGAGGGACAAGGGCAGGTCCACAAAGGAAACAACGAATGAAATTCAGGGAAGCGTTTCTAAGGAGCTCTTAGAAATTAAACCTGTGGGAGCACAGGTTTTAAAATTAAATAGGATGAGGGGAAGACAGAGTTGAGGAAATCTTCCAGAGAGTTAAGAGAGAGGGACAAAAGGGAAGAAAACACAAGCACATCAGCTGGTCGACCCGAGATGTCCAACGTCTGAATAATAGGAATTCAGGGAGACCAGAGGAAACTAAGGGCAGAAAATTATGCAAAAGAACAATAAAAGAGAACATTCCGGAACTGAATACATTAGTTTCCACACTGAGAGGCTTCGGGAAGGGCCAAATGAATGAGAAAAGACCCCAAACTAAGACAAATCGAGGCCTTAAATGCTTGCCATGGGGCCGTCACAGGGCACGCGAGGTCGGGAGGCCGGTGGCGTCCACCTTCTACACAGCAGCCCAGAAGCTGGACGACGCCCCAGTACAGAGGGCAAACGTACTCCCACCTGCAGTTCAGGCCCAGTCGAGTCATCATCCAGGATGAGTGGAAAACATTTTAAAGGGTATGTAGGAGGAGATGTATGTATGTATACGTATAGCTGATTCACTTCGTTGTACAGCAGAAACTAACACAGCATTGTAAAGCAATTGTACTCCAATAAAGATGTTAAAAAATAAAGGGTATGTAAAATACAATACTTCTGGACACTGAGGTCTCAAAAATTCTGCCTCCCCACATACACAGTTATGAAGAAGCGCCCTCCACCCCCTGAGAATGCAGTCGGCTACATGAGGGCACAAGCCAGGGAGGGAGAGGCATAGGGACCCCAGAGCCCAGGATGTACCCAGGACCGACTGAGGAGACAGGGCAGCGCCAGGTAAGCACCCCGGGGGTCCGGGGCTGTCATCCATTTAAATTGGAGGATTACCTGATGTGTTTGAATGATAATAACAACAATTTAGCAAACATAAAATAGGGCAATTCCAGGGGGAAAACTGCATAAGAAAACCATGTGACTTGGCTGCGAGCGCATCCACGCACCCGGAGCAATACAGGTGCAGGACATTGATTTAACCCGAAACTGTGATGTAACCACAGGGCAAGACATGAAGTGGGTGCGAGAAGTGCGTGCGTGAAGTAGTGGGACATAAAAAGCTACACCCTGATCCTATAAAGACGACCTCAGCAGACAAGGCTTAACACCCAAGTGGCCTGCATCAGCAGTTCTGTCCCTGAGACCAAGAAGGACACACATCTGAAAAGGCTGAAAAGGAGTTACCGCAGGGGAGGGGACCTGGGTAGGACAGGGCACAAGATCTTTGTTCCAAGCTTGATGTGCTACAATCTGAATTTTTAGGCTCTACACATTTTACTGTGTTAAGTAAGTCCAGAAAAAGTCTCTATTCACAATTCAGTAAAATAAGATATAACCAATACAATTCAAGAAAATAAGATGTAACCAAATGTCCCTTCGCCTGGACATTTTCAAGCTCTCTCTGAAGCAACGTCTGGATCAAAGAAATCAAAACCCACATTTGGAATAGCCAGCTAGACTAAAAACAGTACATCGGAGCTAAAATTCCTCAGAGAAGGATTCCCAGTCTTAAAGATTTAGGTTAATACAACAGGAAGCAATGAACACAATTATACTATATATGCCTCCAATTCTGATACCAATTCCAATGTCTGTGCTTTTGTAACACAAGACCACACCGTTCTCCAACACCAGCTAGGGGTCCTGCAATCCAGTTCCAGCTCTCTCTACGTGTAGGGAACATCAGGTTGAGCGTTCAATCCCACGAGATGCCCCCTGACCCCAGGCCCCAATGGCAAGTCCAGCTTGTCACCTGCGCCTCTGTCCTGCCGGCCGCAGATTGGAGGTTGCCACGACCCCCTCGTCAGGTTCGGTTAATTTGTGAGCACGGCTCACAGAACTCAGAGAAACCTGCTACCCACGAGATGACGGATTTCTCATCAAAGCAGGTAACTCAAAGCAGCTGGAAGGAAGACGCGCACAGGGCAAGGCCTGGGCTGTGAAAGACAAGGCAACGGGTTCCAAATGGAGTCTTTTACGCGAAGCCCCACGTCACAAAACTTAGACGTAACCGCGGTCTCGGCTCGCCCAGCAATGGGGTCTCCAAGGCAACCACCGGCCCCTGCCTGGAAGGCCCTGTGGCCCCCCCCTCAAGGACGGCGCCCTCGCCATGTAACCAAGCCGATTTTCCGCCCACTCCTTCTGCCTCTCAAGGTCCTTTGTCGTGCTCAGCTCGTCCGCTCCTTTGCCGCCGGCTAACTGCGTGCCGCCCATCTCACGAGCGGAAAACAAGCCCATCGGAGCTTTCAAACGCACTCAGCTGAATTCTGTTGTTTTAACAGCGCCAGGGCACGGGGGCCTCACGCCCCTCCGCCCCAAGCCCACACCTCTGCCCATATCGCCGGGTGCTCACCCACCAGGAACCCCTTCGCGCCCTCACGCTGGGCGTTTAACGGAGGCCTCATGACCCGCGCAGGGCTGATTCAGCCACTGGCCGCTGGGGACGGCACTCACTATCCAGCCCCTCCGCCCTCCTCCCCTGCACCGGGCTGGGTGAGGGAACCGAAAACCTTCCAGGCCCGTAATCACTTCTACTTATCAGCCTCCATCCTTAAGGGACCCCGGGGCTTTGCAGGAGTCACCTCAGGGGCAGAAAGACAGCCTCCGCCCACTGGTCACGCAGGAAGTTCCAAGGGTGTTAGGAGCTCCGGGCCAGGCATGGGGACAGAGACCAAATCCGCACTCCTTAGGATAAATCACGATATCACCATCCCACGCGAGAGCTTAGAAAAGGACTAAAGGATCCCGGGCGGTTCTTTTCGATCCTCCGGCCCGTGAGCCGAACCTGCCCAAGAGCGGGGCTTACCTTCCAGTCCCCGGGGCGTCAGGGCGCAAGCTGGGGGTGCCGGGCGTGGGAATCTGGTGATTCTCCACCTGGTCTGGGTGTGGCCAGGATCCGTCCCTCCCGGTCTGCGTGGCCGACCTGGGTGATGACACAGGTGACACTGGAAGCGCCGGGACTTCCTCCTGGCTCTCTCTGGACCACCTGCCGGGAACCCCTTGGTCTGCCAAGGACTCCAGACCGTGATGAGCAGCTGTCACCTGCGGCCACACCGGCAGCGACTGGCCAGGCAGTGAGGGGGCCACCCTGACCGTGGGCCCTGCGGCTCCCGCAGGCGAGCCAGAGCCAAATCTGCCTGCGGCCTTGGGAGGCGCCCAGCCGGAGCCGCCCAGCGAGCTTCCCCGGGACCCTCGGAAAGGGCGGGAGACAGTCACTGTTTCTGGCCTGAGCGTCTGGGTTCTGGAGCGGTGGGTTCTGGGCATGGAGAGACTGGGAAACCTGCTCACGCGCAGAGCCGCTCGCAAGCCGCCACCCGAGGCCTGCGATTCGGCACTTCAACAAGATCCAACAAGATCCAGGTGATGCCGAGATCCAGGTGAAGCCTATCGTGGTCCGCGAGGACCACGAGCACCCGGCCCCGGCCCCGCCCCCAGAGGAGGCGGCCGCGCGCGCGCACCCCTTATATGCCCGCCGCCCGGCGTCAGGGCAGCCTGCGGGCAGCACGGCCGAGGACACCGGCGGCGGTGACAACGTGAACGCCAGGCCGGACGCGGCGGACGCACGGTGGACTCCAGAAGGTCCTGTGACCCAGAGCATGCCGGTGAGTGCTGGTTCCGCTTCATTCAGAGCTGGCTCCCAGGACCCCGCAAGGGTCTGCGAGTTCTGGGTCCGTTTTATGCAGCGTTTGCTTGGCGGACTCTGGAAGGGCCTGCGGTTTCTGGGTCTGTTTTACAAAGAGTTTACGAGTTCTGGGTCCGCTTTACGCAGAGTTTGCTCCGCGGACTCTGGAAGGGCCTGCGAGTTCTGGGTCCATTTTACGCAGCGTTTGCTTGGCGGACTCTGGAAGGGCCTGCGGTTTCTGGGTCCGTTTTACGCAGAGTTTACGAGTTCTGGGTCCGTTTTACGCAGAGTTTGCTCCGCGGACTCTGGAAGGGCCTGCGAGTTCTGGGTTTGTTTTACGCAGCGTTTGCTTGGCGGACTCTGGAAGGCTCTGCGAGTTCTGGGTCCGTTTTATGCAGCGTTTGCTCGGCGGACTCTGGAAGGTTCTGAGTTCTGGTTGCGTTTTACGCAGTTTACTCCGCGGACTCCGGAAGGTTCTGGGAGCCGCAAGGCTTAAGGGCAAGGGCAGAAACGCCCTGTTCTGGGGTCAAGGCCGGCGGGCAGGCTCTCGGGAGGCCCGGGGACAGGAGCGGGGGGGAAGTGGGTGACACCGTCAGGACCGCTGGCGACATCACAGCCCAGAGGCGGGCTCAGACATCCTCAGGCGGCCGGGCGAGCTGGGCCTGGGCGGGAGGACGGGCCCCGGACTGCGCTGGCGCTGGCTTCCGGCTGTGCGGGGGGCGGGCTTGGGGGTGGAGCCGACAGGCAGCCGGAGGTCACACCCGGGGGCCTGAGACGAGGAAACTAGGGCGTCGTGCCCCTCGGGCTCGCCGCAGCGCTGGCCTTTGGATGACCTGGGGCAGCCGGGGATTTCGGATCGCTGGACACCGTTTCAGGGTGCAGCCGTCTCCACGGCAGGTGTTGATCCAGCCTCGAGGGTCTGGGGGGCGGGTCCTGGGGAAGGCGCTCATCTGCTCCCCGATGGAGACCCCAGAGCAGGCTTTTAGCACCGACTAGATTCCTTTTAGGAGAGTCTTCCAAACATGAGTGGAAGACGGCCTCCTTGTTGGACCCGCTCAGAATTGGCCACTTAGCTGTTTGCTGTTAAAGTCTGAGAACTAACCCTGCAGCCGCCTGAGCTCTGCAGGCCCAGCCTCTTGGGTGGGGGCTGGGTCCTTGCCGTGGAGCCCGGGCCGCGCACAGGTGGCCTGGCTCAGCATCCCTGCCCCCCAGACGGCAGACCCACAGCTGAGTCACTCAGTTACGGGCGTGTCGGAGTTAGCTGGGCCGCTGGGCAAATACCACGCGCACAGCGGCTGAAACAACAGCTGTTTATTCTCTCCCAGTCCCGGAGGCTGGAATCTGAGATCCAGGTGTCGGCAGGGCTGGTTCCTCCTGAGGCCTCTGTCCTTGCTGTGTAGACGGCTGTCTCCTCCCTGTGTCCTCACGTGGTCATCCCTCTGTGTGTGTCTGGGTCCTGATCTCTTCTCATAAGGACACCAGTCCTAGGGTATCAAGACCCACCGTAATGACCTCATTTTACCGTAATCACCTCTTTAAAGTCCCTCATCTCCAAATACAGCCCCATTCTGAGGTCCTGGGGCTTAGGGCTTCAGCATGTAAACTTGGGGGTGGACACAATTCAGCCCGTACCACTGCTGTTTAACTAGGGTTGCCAGATTTAGCAAATAAAAACACATGATGCCCAGTTAAAACTGAATTTCAGGTAAGCAGCGCATTTTCTGTAGTTCCCCTGAAATTCAGGTTAAGCTAAGTGTCCTGTGTTTTATCTGGCAACCTTGGGCTTAACAAACTACTCCAGACTCGGTGGCTTAAAATCACAAGCACTAACGATTGCTCACAGAGTCTACAGGTCAATGGTTTGGCTCAGCCGGCTGTAGGTGGGTCTTGGATGACCTTGGCCAGGACAGCTGGCCTCTCCTCCACAGGGTCTGTCATCCACCAGCAGGTTGACTCAGGTCTGTGAGCCAAGAGGAGGTGACCACTGCGGGGCCCTCGGGCCTGGCCTCAGAATTGGCACGTGGAAACTTCAGCCACGTTTTGCGAGTCAGATCAAGTCATAGCCCAGGCTCCAGGGGTGGGGAGGTGGACCCTGTATCCTTACGGGAGGGTGAGTAGATGGAATCTTTAGGGCGTAACAGGGAGGAATAAGGATCGGGGGACACTTTTGTAATCAATCTACCCTAGCAGCCTTCGAGCTGCCCAAACTCAGTCCCTGATGACTGCCACATGGGGATGGGTAGAGAGTCTGGACACAGCAAAGTGGGAGCCGTAGTCACAGGGGTGGGGGGAATGGCCCTCAGGTTGGCAGGGCTCATGATTTCTCCAAAGCCCGGAGGTGCTGCTCTGGGATGGGAGAAGTTATCAGTCGCAACTAATTACAGGCACACCTTGGAGAGCTGCCAGTTCGGTTCCAGACGACCTCAATATAGTGACTATCTCAATACATCAACTCATATGAATTTTTCGGTTTCCCAGTGCGTGTAAAAGTCATGTTGACATGATCCTGTAGTTGATGCAATGTGCAGTGGTATCAGAAAAACAATGTTCTTGTCTTAATTGAAAAATACTTCAAATTTTTAAATTTACTTGTTAATTGAAGTATAGTTGATTTACAGTGTTTCAAGTGTGCAGCAAAGTGATTCAGTTATACATACATATATATTCTTTCTCAGTTACTTCTCCCTTGTAGCTTATTACAAGATGTTGAGTAGAGTTCCCTGTGTATACAGTAGGTCCTTGTTGCTTATCTGTCTTATACATAGTCGTGTGTATCTGTTAATCCCAAACTCCTAGTTTATCCCTACCGCCCCTTTCCCCTTTGGTAACCTTAAGTTTGTTTTCTATGTCTGTGAGTCTGTTTCTGTTTTGTAAGTGAGTTCATTTGTATCATTTTTTAAGATTCCACATAAAAGTGATATTATATGATATTTGTCTTTCTCTGACTTAGTATGATCATCTCTAGGTCCACCCATGTCTCTACATATCACCCAATTTCACTCCTCTATATGGCTGAGTAATATTCCATTGTGTATATGTGTACCGCATCTTCTTTATCCATTCATCTCTTGATGGACACTTAGGTTGCTTCCATGTCCTGGCGATTGTGCATAGAGCTGCTATGAACATTGGGGTGCATGTATCTTTTCAAATTAGTGGTTTTGTTTTTTCCAGATACATACCCAGGAGTGGGGTTGCTGGATCATATGGTAGCTCTATTTTTAGTTTTTTAAGGAACCTGCATACTGTTTTCCATAGGGGCTGCACCAATTTACATACCTGCCAACAGTGTAGGAGGGTTCCCTTCTCTAGTTTTGGACATTATGTTAAGACAGATCATTTTTTTAGGATCTCTTTTTGCATGTCCCATTTCTTTCTTTTTTATGGTCTTTACATGGACTTAGATTTTCTTCTGTTAGGTCAATGGCAGAGAACCCAGACCCTGAAAAAGATTCTCAACCAGATTTTGAAACTTTGACATAGTCAGAAAACATAAAGGTGTTTAAAAGAAGTTGGGGTGCTGTTTTAGAAGTAATCACCATGGGTCTAAACATACTATTTTGATATTAATTTGGTTTGACATGTTCTATTGTTTAGAATCTCCTGATTTCTACAAAGATCATGAGTTCCAGAATTAGCCATGAATTGGCCACCTATACTGTGTGTTTAGTATCTTAAAAAAAGAAAAAGATGAATCTGTATTCTGCTTTTATTGATTTGCGTATTTTGGATATTTCATCTAAGTGGAGTTATACAGTATTTGTCCTTTTGTGCCTGGTCTGTTTGGGGATCGGGGGCAGTGGAAAATGTGGAGTCATTGCTTAATTCTTTGGGGTGGTGAAAAAGTTTTGGAAATAGTGGTGATGATTGGACAAGACTATGGATGTAATTAGTGCCATAGAATAGTGCACTTAAAAATTTTTTATTTTACATACATTTTACCACAATGAAAAAATGTAAAAATTAATGAAATATTCTGGGAGGAAAAAAAAAACCCAAACCAAAGAAGACACAAATAGACATTGAGAAACTAGACTGCGTTATACTTCTGAAATTTTGATTTTGCTGATAAATGAAAACAAAAAACCTTTGCCGATTGGAAGAAAACATTAGGAGAATCTGAGGCAGGCAAAGAGATAATCTTCATACTATTTGAAAAGTCCTCTAATATGTAAAAATAAATTTTTAAATGGACAATCAAAATGAAAAAGGCGAGCCGCGGTCATGGTTTGCTATCATGATGGCAAAATGTATAAAAGTTGTACTACTTTTGTAGATCAGGGCAGAGCACACACACACATGCACACATAATGTGTTGTGTGTAAATAAATTGGTATGGTTCTTTTGAAGATGAGTGATAGTATCTCAAAATGAACAGTGTCTACATTCTTGGAGTCGTTAATTATGCTTTGGGGAAACTATTTCAACAGATGCAAAAGACAGTAAGAGGACATGGTTGCAAAGATACATCTTTTCCTCAGCACTGGTGGTTAGAGTGAACTATTCCATTTTCATCAATAGGAGACTGTTTAAATAAATTATGGAAGTACAGTCACGTAGAATCCTCGCACAAGTTTAAAGACTCTCAGACACAAGACTAAATCTTCACGTCTGGATGTGTAACTCTGGGATAATAATAAAAGGCACAGGCGTTGCAGTCCTGAAAATGTGCGTCTCAGAGTTTTGTTTTGCTGCAGGGAGAACCGTGGATGGTCAACGTGGTGACTCTTGAGTCCGTCCTCTGTTCTCCTGGAGGCCACATGGCCCCTGATTGCTTCCACTCGGTGACTGGGTGGGGCAGGGAGATGGAGAAAGAGCCATTCAGGGTGATGGGGAATCTTCCCACAGACGGTTTTGGTGGGAGGGCTCCTCAGTAGCATCGCAGAAATGTCAGGATAACTGCACAGCTGTCTCAGCCTATCCACGTTCCTTCCTTCCTTCCCGCCCTGTCCCCTTTCCGGGTATCAGATCAGACTCGAGGGCACTCCCAGCCTCCTTTGGCTTCCACTCCATTTTTCCTCACTGGAGTTTCCCACAATACACCTCTCACAGGTCTGATCTGATCCCCCCGTCTCCTTTGCGTGCTTCTTGGGACACCTAGACTAATACAACACCAAAGTTCGATAAGTTAGCTCTTGTCAAACATATCGCATAAGTTTTGAGCCTATGGCAAAGTTTCAATAAATAAGAGCTTAAATATCAAAAAATGCAAGATAAGATTTTTAAAGATGCCCCAGTGTTGCCATCGAGCTATGATCTGGACTAATCCCATACGGATATGAGAAATATGTACTTGAAAAATGTTCTGTGCCTTTGGCTAAGAGAGCCACAAGATACATATCATCTGTAGCGTTCTCACATTCTGTGTTATAAGGCTACACGTTGTCAGTTTGCTCTCAAATGAAACGATGTAATTTTTCACTTGAAATAAAGTGTATGAGTGTGCTTGCGTGTGTGTGTGTGTCTGTGTTGTGGCCATTTTCCTTGTTTTTTTTATATAATTAATTGTAAGTGTATGCAATGTAACATATTCTGAAAAATTAATGACATAATTGATATACAGTGTTGTGTAAGTTTAAGGTACAAACCTGTTGCTTTGATACATTTGTATACTGTAATGTGATTACAACCACAGTGTGATCTAACCCCTCTGTATGTCACATAACTATAATATCTTTTTTGTGTGTGTGGTGACAATATGTAAGATCTATTTTCTTAGCGACTTTGAAGTATATCATACAGTATGGTTAACTGTAATCACGATGTTATGAATTCTATCTATTTCCAGAAGTTATTCACCTTCTAACTACAAATTTGTACCTTTTGATCAACACCTTCCCAATTCCCCCACCATGGTAACCACCGTTCATTTATTTTTTTAAATTGGGGTAAAATACACGGAACGTAAGTGACCATTTTAACAATTTTAAAGTGCACGATTCAGGGCCATTTACTATATTTGCAATGTTGTGCAACCAACACCTCTATCCATTTCCAGAATATTCTCATCCCCCTCAAAGGAGACCCCTTACCTATTAGCCATCGTTCCCCATGCCCCTTCCCCAGTCCCTGGCACCTTCTAATGTGATTATTTTGTCTCTATGGATTTGCGTATTCTGGACACTTCATATGAATGGAATAAAAAACAATGTGACCTTTTGCGTCTGGTTCCTTTCACAAAACAACGTGTTTCAAGGTTTATCCTGTATGACTGTTTTGTAGGTTTTAATAAAAACCAAATCACCACATGCTCCCATTTCTGCGGTCAGCAGTGAGGCTCAGAATGTAGTTTCGTGCTAACTCAAATCCTGTTCTTATACTTTCTACCCATTTTCTGCTTAACAATTTCTTAAAAAAATGCTTTTTACTTAAAAAAATTTTTTTATCGAAGTATAATTCATTTACAATGTGTTAATTTCTGGTATACAGCAAAGTGATTCAGTTATATCTATATAGATATATCTCTCTATATATATTTTTCATATTCTTTTCCATTATGGTTTATTACAGGATATTGATGACAGTTCCCTGTGCTCTACTGTAGGACCTTGTTGTTGATCCATTCTATATATAAAAGTTTGCATCTGCTAACCCGAAACTCCCAATCCTTCCTTCCCCTAGTCCCCTCCCTGTTGGCAACCCCATGTCTGTTCTCTGAGCGTCTGTTTCTGTTTTATAAATAAGTTCATTTGTGTCATATTTTAGATTCCACATATAAGTGATACCATATGATATTTGTCTTTGTCTGACTTACTTCTCTTAGCATGATCATCTCTAGGTCCATCCATGTTGCTGCCAGTGGCATTATTTCATTCTTTTTTATGGCTGAGTAATATTCCATTGTATATATGTACCATATCTTCTTTATCCATTCATCTGGCGATGGGCATTTAGGTTGTTTCCATGTGTTGGCTATTATAAATAGTGCTTCTATGAACATAGGGGGTGCGTGTATCTTTTTGAGTTAGAGTTTTGTCCAGATATATGCCCAGGAGTGGGATTGCTGGGTTATATGGTAGTTCTATTTTTATTTTTTTTCTGAGGAACCTCCATACTGTGCTCCATAGTGGCCATATCAATTTACATTCCCACCAACAGTGCAAGAGAGTTCCCTTTTCTCCACACCCTCTCCAGCATTTAATTTTTGTAGACTTTTTGATGATGGCCATTCTGATTGCTGTGAGGTGATATCTCATTGTAGTTTTGAATTGTGCTTCTCTGATAATTAACAATGTTGAGCATCTTTTCATGTGCCTATTGGTTATCTGTATGTCTTCTTTGAAGAATTAACAATTTCTTAAATATTAATGTAAACTTACATCTTTACTGCATGCTCATATATGTGTGGTAATATTTCAAGCCATTGAGAGATGATTGGAGAAAGATGCAAAGCAAGATTTTAATCAAAGTGGGAAGTTTATCTTACTGTCATTGGGAGTTCCATTGTGCCCTTTTTTTTCAGTGTAAGTTTTTAATTTTGTTGCAGTAAGCCGGAGTTTGTCAACCTTCGCACAATTGAAATTTAGGGATGGATAATTCTTGGAGGTGGGGCTGTGCAGTCATTGTAGGATGATTGCAGAATCCTGACCACTACCCACTAGATGCCAGTAGCACTCCACAGTTTTTTGTTTTTTGTTTTTTGTTTTTTTTTTGCGGTACGCGGGCCTCTCCCGTTGCGGAGCACAGGCTCTGGACGCGCAGGCTCAGCGGCCATGGCTCACGGGCCCAGCAGCTCCGCGGCACGTGGGATCTTCCCGGACCGGGGCACGAACCCGCGTCCCCTGCATCGGCAGGTGGACTCTCAACCACTGTGCCACCAGGGAAGCCCCACTCCACAGACTTTTGATCTCAGTGTTTCCAGAAGTTACCCAGTGTATCCTGGGAGGGAAAATGTGGTTGGCCAGTGTGCTCCCACCTGAGAACTATTGACTTAAAGCATGAAATTAGGGTACGTACACAATTAAATTTCATATTGTTATAAAAAGACACAGAATGGAAGAGATCTTCAAGAACTGAAAGGACCATCAATTCAAGCACTAAATAAAAGATATTTTGGCTGTTTTCTCTCTGACCTCCACTCTAAAGTGTTAGTTTATATTAGAATTATATTAAGCATGAAGATTGTCCTGGAGATTCTATATATGAATCTGTTTATTATTCACATGAGAGTATTGGTGTCCAGTCATGCTAAACAATTTACTCAAAAGCATATCTCTAGCTGTGAGTCAAGATTATTTCTCTGGTGTACTTCATTTTATGTAAAACCCTAAATTATTCTATCATTTTCAGGAGGACAGTTGAAAAAAAAGTCAGAATCAGAAACTGAGGTAAGCGATGTAATCATTGCAATTGAACTGCAAAGTGGTTTTTACTTGTTTTTTTACTCTGAGAGAATCACCACTGCAATGGACCTGGTAATATATACTAGCTAAAGAGAATTTCACCTCCATGGCACTGCTTGGAAAATTGTAAAGTTTTGCACTTTGCATGCTACATTTTTTTGTTATTGTTCTTTAGTCTTTCTTTAATATAGTGAATTTTTTTTAAGTAAAAATAAAAACCTGCTGAATCCACATCTGTCCATATAACAGGTTTAATGTATATCTGAAGCATCTTGATGTCAGGAATAAATATGTGAAATACTTGGAACTTCAATAAATTGTTGCAAATATTCCTATACCTGTCTTAGAAGAGAAACACTTTCAAATAGAAAGTGATGGTGGTTGGATGTCCTGTTGATTTAAAGACATCTCAGAAATGGTGTTGAAGAGTTTCCTTTCTGAGAACATTAGACTTGAAGATTTTGATCTTTCTTCCCCTATGACTTTAAATATTGCTTTTTGCCCCAGACACAACGTTCTTTTATGTGAGGTATGCTCCCCTTTTCCTTTTAGCTTTGGTTTAGGTGTAAATTGTAAAGGAGGCATTTTGCCTGCAGCTAAAATGATAAAGGTCTTCACATGGAGCTTAAATGCTGACTTGAAAGATGAAAGGAAAATGGTTTTGCTTAATGAGCTTCCCGTGTAATGGTCACTTAAGAATATTGTTTCACCTGCCCTAAAGAAATCTTTCAGGTTACCTTGTGGCTCACTGACTCTGATGCCAGAATAAAGTGCTGATTACTAAAAGGTTTTATTCTCTGATAAGAATGGATGGCAATTATAAAAGTTTCTATTGGGGGGAAGGAGCTAAGGGATTTATCATAAAGCAAGCTTTTTTTCCCCTCTTTCTTTCTCTTCCTTCCTTCCATCTTTCCACCTTTCCCTCCTTCCATGCCTCCTTCTTTCCTTCCTTTTTACTTAAAAAAAAGTTTTTCCCTTTCTCTGTTTGGGTGATCTCAGATAATCCCATGGCTTTAAATAAATAGTAAGCTCAGTGGCTGAGTGTCAGACTTACACAGCCAACTCAGACGTCTACACTGAGCACCTGCTGAATTAACACTCTGCCCAAGCTTGCCACCCGAATCCCTAAAGTACCATATTCATAATGGACAGTATTTTCATTGATCACTTCTGCATGATTAAGAAAATATTACTGTTACGTACATGAGAAAATATTTTTGGCCTGTGATGTGGTTCTTTCTTGTTTCATTAATTTTTGTTCTGATATTTATTGTTCCTTTAAACTTATTTGAGGATTCTTCTACTGCTCTTCCACTCATTTCTCTAATTGAATTTTTAAGTTACATTAAAAAAACTAATTATAGACTGCATATTTATATATGCTTTGCGATATCTGTTGTGTATCCATCTCTATCATCTATTTTATCTATCATCTATCAATCATCTATCTCATCTATTCTATTTTTTCTGTCATCTATCCATCATCTATCTTATCTATTTCATCTATCCATCTAGCTATATGTACATCTATAGTGTATCTTTATCATCTCTATTTATGTCTGTCTCTATCCCATAATTTCTTCCTTCCCAGAGCATCTCAGTGTGTAAATACATGGTAATTAAACAGCTCCTCAGTGGAATCAGTAGCAAAAAACTGGCCAGAAATTCCTCCCATTTCTCTAGATACACCCCTCATCGCTGAGATTTTGTTGACCTTTGCATCGAGAGATGGATTCTACTTCTTTATCCTTTTGAATCTGGTCTTGTCCTGGGACTGACTTACTGAGAGATTGTCAGCTGTGCATCAAGGTGGGATCCCAGGATTGAGGGCTTGAGGAGCCTTGCAGCTCCCTCTCTTCCTCTCCTGGAATCTGAGACCCCTTGGGAAGGAGCCTGCCCTGACCTCCTGCAGGGTAAGAATCATCCTGTCCCCATGGGGCTGGCAGATGTTTGCAGGCTCCTGAGGAACCAGCAGAAGAACCACCCAGCTGAACCCAACCCAATCTGTTGACAGCTAGAATAATGAGGCAATAAAATAATCATTGTTTTAAGTAAGTTAATTTTGAGGTCAGGACCAGATGGCTTCACAGGTGAATTCTATCAAACATTTAGAGAAGAGCTAACACCGATCCTTCTCAAACTCTTCCAAAAAATTGCAGAGGGAGAAACACTCCCAAATTCATTCTACGAAGCCACCATCACCCTGATACCAAAGCCAGAAAAAGATATCACAAAAAAAGAAAATTATAGACCAGTATCACTGATGAACATAGATGCAAAAATCCTCGACAAAATACTAGGAAACAGGACCCAACAGCACATTAAAGGATCTTATACCATGATCAAGTGGGATTTATCCCAGGGATGCAAGGATTCTTCAGTATATGCAAATCAATCAATGTGGCACACCACATTAACAAATTAAGGAATAAAAATAATATGATCATCTCAATAGATGCAGAAGAAGCTTTCAACAAAATTCAACACCCATTTATGATAAAAACTCTCCAGAAAACGGGCATAGAGGGAAACTCCTTCAACATAATAAAGGCCATATATGACAAACCCACAGCAAGCATTATACTCAATGGTGAAAAAAATTTCCACCATTGGAAAAAAAAGCATTTCCACTAGGATCAGGAACAAGACAAGGGTGTCCACTGTCGCCACTCTTATTCAACATAGTTTTGGAGTTCTAGCTACGGCAATCAGAGAAGAAAAAGAAATAAAAGGACTTGGAAAAGAAGAAGTAAAACTGTCACTATTTGCTGATGACATGATACTATACATAGAAAATCCTAAAGATGCCACCAGAAAACTACCAGAACTCATCAATGAATTTGGTAAGGTTGCAGGATACAAAATTAATGCATGGGAATCTCTGGCATTCCTATCCACCCGCCACAACAAAAAATCAGAAATTAAGGAAACACTCCCATTTACCATTGCGACAAAAAGAATAAAATACCTAGGAATAAAACTGCCTGAGGAGGTGGAAGACTTGTATTCAGAAAACTATAAATCACTGGTGAAAGAAATCAAAGATGACATAAACAGATGGAGAAATATACCATGTTCTTGGACTGGAAGAATCAACATTGTGAAAATGACTATACTACCCAAAGCAATCTACAGATTCAATGCAATCCTTATCAAACTACCAATGGCATTCTTCCCAGAATTAGAACAAAAAATCTTACAATTCGTATGGAAACACAGAAGACCCCAAGTAGCCAAAGCAATCTTGAGAACGAAAAACGGTGCTGGAGGAATCAGGATCCTCGACTTCAAACTATACCACAAAGCTACAGTAATGAAGACAGTATGGTACTGGCACAGAAACAGAAATATAGATCAATGGAACAGGATAGGAAGCCCAGAGGTAAACCCACGTACATATGAACACCTAATTTATGACAAAGGAGGCAAGGGTATATGATGGAGGAAAGACAGCCTCTTCAGTCTCTTCAGTAAGTGGTGCTGGGAAAACTGGACAGCTACATGTAAAAGAATGAAATTAGAGCACTCCCTAACACCACACACAAAAATAAACTCAAAATAGATTAAAGACCTAAATGTAAGGCCAGACACTATAAAACTCTTAGAGGAAAACATAGGCAGAGCACTCTATGACGTAAGTCACAGCAAGATCCTATTTGACCCACCTCCTAGAGAAACGGAAATAAAAACAAAAATAAACAAATGAGACCTAATGAAACTTAAAAGCTTTTGCATAGCAAAGGAAACCATAAACAAGACAAAAGACAACCCTCAGAATGGGAGAAAATATTTGCAAACAAAGCAACTGACAAAGGATTAATCTCCAGAATATACAAACAGATCATGGAGCTCAATATCAAAAAAACAAACAATCCAGTTAAAAAAATGGGTGGAAGACCTAAATAGACATTGCACCAAGGAAGATATGCAGATGGCAAGAGGCACATGAAAATATGCTCAACATCACTGATGTGCATTTCTCTAATAATCGGAACTACAATGAGGTGTCACCTCATGCTGGTCAGAATGGCCATTATCAAAAAAAAACTAGAAATAATAAATGATGGAAAGGGTGTGATGAAAAGGGAACCCTCCTGCACTGTTGGTAGGAATGTAAATTGATACAACCAGTATGGAAAACAGTATGTAGATTTCTTAAAAAGCTAAAAATAGTACTACCATATGACCCAGCAATCCCACTACCGGGCATATACCCTGAGAAAACCATAATTCAAAAAGAGTCATGTACCACAATGTTCACTGCAGCTCTATTTACAATAGCCAGGACATGGAAGCAACCGAAGTGTCCATCGACAGACGAATGGATGAAGAAGATGTGGCACATATACACAATGGAATATTACTCAGCCATAAAAAGAAACGAAACTGAGTTATTTGTAGTGAGGTGGATGGACCTAGAGTCTGTCATACAGAGTGAAGTAAGTCAAAGAGAAAAACAAATACCGTATGCTAACACATATATATGGAATCTAAAAAAAAAAAAGGGTCTGAAGAACCTAAGGGCGGGACAGGAATAAAGATGCAGACGTAGAGAATGGACTTGAGGACACATGGAGGGGGAAGGGTAAGCTGGGATGAAGTGAGAGAGTGGCATGGACATATATACGCTATCAAATGTAAAATAGATAGCTAGTGGGAAGCAGCCGCATAGCACAGGGAGATCAGCTCGGTGCTTTGTGACCACTTAGAGGGGTGAGATAGGGAGGGTGGGAGGGAGGGAGACGCAAGAGGGAGGGGATATGGGAACATGCGTATGCATATGGCTGATTTGCTTTGTTGTGCAACAGAAAGTAACACGGTTTTGTGAAGCAGTTATACTCCAATAAAGATCTATTTCCGGTGTACAGCAAAGTGATTCGGATATATATAATCTTTTTCAGATCCTTTTCCACTATAGGTTATTACAAGGTATTCTGTGGGTATTACCTAACCGCACAACTGACCTTTCCTTTGGATCGTATTCCAAAGACGGAGCCATATGCCATGCAGCAGGAAATCTCTCACATGCAACTCTCTCCAGCACAGTGTATACAATGTCTGTACAACATCTTTGCCCATCCAGCCATCCATGGACACTTGGGTTGTTCCTTGTACTTTGTTAGTACAGACAGAGCTATTGGGAAAATTCTCATGCATGTCTCCCAGAGCAGTCAGAAGAGCTGGGTTGTAGATGCCTCTTCAGACTTCATAGATGATGTCAAATTGATTCCCAAAATGGGTGATCCAGTTTTGGTCCGAGCACCAGCGCCTGATTTTTCAGATTGCCATATTTCTCACTACCTTCGACATTGCCAGACATTTTCATTTTTCATTCATAGAGTTGGGTGAGAAATTGTACCTAGCGGTTGTCTCTACATGGTTGATGCCAAAGCGTGTGACAGAGGGTTTTGCATATTCTGGTAATTCATAACTGAATCCTTTCTGAGTGCTCTAGTAGAACATATTCTTAAACATTGAAGATTTGAGTACGTTCCTGGCTTTGCTGTCTTCACTTTAGGCTGATGCTGTGAAATGTAAATTTTATTAATTGCTTTCATTCTCAAGTGAATATTAAAGAACATTTTTTCAGGACTTAGAGGGTAAACAAACAAGAAATGAAATTAATTATTTGAGGAACCATGTCAGACTAAACTCAAATTGATCCTTTTTCTGATTTCAAAAGATTGTTATTAATGGTCTTAAGGAAAGGTGGAGATGAATTAACAGAGGGATAAAAAAAAGGACTTATTCTGGAAGTGAGGATATAATCTGTTTATTTGCCCATCTTCCTTAAGGTGAATGTATATCTCATGAGAGGGCTTATAATATCTCTGCTGTGAATGACCTGCATTTATGATGAGGGATCTGTAAGGTTTTACGTCCACTCTGGTTGGTTTTGCGTTAGTGGTGATGAGAGGTTTTCTGTATTAAAGGGTGAGCTGTGTCTTCAAAAAGAGTCTGTTTACGTTTTTAAAAGTGATAAGACAATGAACGATAGAAGGAGGTGTTGAGGGAATTAAATTAGATGACAAAATAATTAGAAAACGATGCACTAACTCTATGGGTGAGCAGATTTCTTTCTGATCCTTACCGGAACTTGTAAACCAAATACGCTTAGACTGGCGCTTGTCAAATGTTAATGCATCCACCATCATCTGGAGATCTTGTTAAAAGGCAATTTCTGGATCAGGAGGTCTGGGGTGGAGCCCTGGGGATCTGCATTTCTAACCTGCTCCCAGGGAATGCTGGTGTTTTGCTGGTCCCAGGACTCAGTTGGACAGGCAAAGCTTCCCAGTAGCATCCTCCTGGGGTATCTGACCTTTGTCCCTCACTTGTAGGACAATTTTCAGCTTATTACTTTCCTTCCAATCTCCTTTGAGGTTGGAGATGAAAGCGAATTTAAATCACTGGGCTGCAGTCACGGTGCAACTGTACATCATCACAGACATTTGGAGCTGAAAGGAATTTTAGCGATTCATGCCTTAGGTTTCAAATTTTTTTTTTAGCACAAGTCTTTCTTTATGCTTTTTCGGAGACGAGTTTCAAATGGCGTGTAATTAACCATTGCGATTGGCAACTCAGGAGCATCTGGTACGTTCACAGTGTTGTGCAACCCCCGCCTCTGTTTAGTTCCAAAATTTTTTTATCATCCCCAAACTGGACCCCGTACCCACTAAGCAGTCACCCCTCATTCCTGCCTCCCCCAGGCCCCAAGAAATACTCATATATTTTCTGTCTCTATGGACCTGCCTATTCAGGACATTGCATATAAATGGAACAATAGAATATGTAGTCTTTTGCGTCCGGCGTCTTTTCAGTGAGCGTCATGTTTTCGAGGTTCATCCACGTTGTAACTTGTGTCAGAGCTTCACTCCTTTTTATTGGTGAATGATATTCCATGGTATGGACCCACCATTTTGTCTACCTGTTCATCCGTCGATGGACATTTCTTTTACGTTTAAAAAAATTTTTAGGGACTTCCCTGGTGGCGCAGTGGTTACGAATCCACCTGCCAATGCAGGGGACATGGGTTCGAGCCCTGGTCGGGGAAGATCCCACATGCCGCGGAGCCACTAAGCCCGTGCGCCACAACTACTGAGCCCACGCGTTACAACTACTGAAGCCCACGTGCCTAGAGCCCGCGCACGGCAACAAAGAGCAGCCCCTGGTCACTGCAACTAGAGAAAGCCCACTCGCAGCAACTAAGATCCAGTGCAGCCAAAAAGAAAAAATAAATAAAATTAAAAATATATTTTATATTGGAGTGTAGTTGATTTATAATGCTGTGTTAGTTTCAGGTGTACAGCAAAGTGATTCAGTTATACGTACACATATATCTATTCTTTTTCAGATTCTTTTCCCATATAGGTTATTACAGAATATTGAGTAGACTTCCCTGTGCTATACAGTAGGTCCTTGTTGTTTATCTATTTTATATATAGTAGTGTGTATCTGTTAATCCCAAACTCCCAATTTATCCCTCCCCTCTACCTTTCCCCTTTGGTAACCATGTTTCTTTTCTAAGTCTGTGAGTCTGTTTCTGTTTTGTAAATAAGTTCAGTTGTATCTTCTTTTTTTTTTGATTCCACATATAAAACATTGATTTGTTTCCACTTGGTGTTTGTGAGTAACTGTGCTATGAACATGTGTGTACATGTATTTGAGTCTTGGCTTTATGCCGACCAATTTCTTTTTAAGCGATACCTAGTGTGGCATCCCTCGATCAGAGAAGACCAAGCCTTGCCCGACAGACTCAGCACAAGGCGGGCACCTGATTCCCTGTGTTTGAGGGTTGTATGTTGTCCATTGCTGCCAACTCTACACCAGGTGGACACCCAGGCACGCCTCGTGGATAATCCCCAGGGTCTAAATCCAGTTGCACAAACCACCCCTCCTTCCTTTTGCAGAGGACCGGTGAAGTGAAATAAATTTCCTCCTTGGTGTTTGGCGGGGCAGGATGGAAACTTCCATGTGCCAGCTTGCTGGGCTGTGATCTGCTGAGCTGTGTTTAAGCCGTTAAGAAATAAATATCAACATGCCATGTCATGCTGGGTGTACCATGATTCCTGTAAACTCTGGGGGGCGGTGGAGGAGTTGGAAGTATGTGGGAGTCGCTTGTTTTCTTTATTTCTCTAAAGCCTGACATTTAGACATCAGAATTTTGAGCTTCCTCAAAATTGGAATGTTGGATTCCTCCATCCTCTGCTTGTTCTACTCGCTTTAAAGGCTGTAGGTAACTGTTAGCATCCTCGATGTGACGTTCTGTGCGTGGGTGGACCGCTGTCTCTATCGAGGTAGTAAGAGGCACAGGTGAGGTGAGAAGGGGTACCTTTTAAGGGATCTCCCAGGATAGAATCTATTATTGATGCAGGTGGAGAGGTAGTAAGCTGCTCCCCTTTCCCCGCGGCAGCAACTTTCTCAAGGTCAGGTGCATTCTGTCCCTAGTCGTCATCTCTGCGTTGTACAATATTTTGGCAGTATTTAATGTTAACGCATTAGAAATTCTGGAGCTTCCCGGGTGGCGCAGTGGTCGAGAGTCTCCCTGCCGATGCAGGGGATGCGGGTTCGTGCCCCGGTCCGGGAAGATCCCACATGCCGCGGAGCGGCTGGGCCCGTGAGCCATGGCCACTGAGCCTGCGCGTCTGGAGTCTGTGCTCCGCAACGGGAGAGGCCACAACAGTGAGAGCCCCGCGTACCGCAAAAAAAAAGAAAAATTCTGATGTCTTGGGATCCATCACTGTTTTTTTCCCTGGTTTTCCATTTAAGTCTCCCTGGAGAAGGGTGCAGACGTTTGTATTTTAAATCATTTCAAGGGGCTTCCAATGACTAAACTTATTTGGAATCAATTGTCTATGCCGTCGTAGTCTTAAAAGGCACTTAACTATATTCTTTGCCTGTTCCCATTTTCTCTTGACAAATGCCTTACTAGTAAGGATAAATCAAATTGTTGAATGAATGTTATCTGTGATGGACTGAACAGTATCCCCTTCCGCCAAATTCTTGTCTACTCAGAACCTCTGAATGAGACTTTATTTGGAAATAGGCTCTTTGTAGATGAGATTAAGTGAAGGGTCTGAGATGAGGTCCTCCTGGATGAGGGTGAACCTAAATCCAGTGACAGGGTCCTTCTAAGAGACAGAAGAGGAGAGACACACAGGAGAAGCCACATGAAGACGGGGGCAGAGACGGGAGGGATGCGGCCACAAGCCCAAGGACACCTGGAGTCCCCAGAAGCTGGAAGAGCCAGGAAGCCCCGGGAGCACAGCCCTGGGATACCTTGGCCTCAGATGTCTGGTCTCCAGGACTGGGAAAGGATGAATTCCTGTCGTTTTAAACCAATAAGTTACTGATCATTTGTTATGGCAGCTACAGGAAACTCCTATACCGTGTAACCTGCCGAGGCTATGTGTAATAAAGAGATAGCTACACATTCATTTTTACACTTATGAAAATGGAATAGAGCTATATCCCGGAGTGACTGTTCTCAAAGTTCAGCACACGTTGGAATCACCTGGAAGGCTGTGGATACTATGGCTTGTTGAACCCACCCTCAGCGCTTCTGACCCAGTAGGTGTGTTATTAGGGCTTCCCAAGGAGCCTTTGTCACAAGCTTGTAGCCGGTGTGCTTGCTGGGAGGCCACACCTTGAGAACCAGTCTACTAAATAATGCAAAAGCTTCATTTGCCTAAAACAGCCAGAATTTTAGGCAAGCGATATTCTTAGTGGGACTGGAGGATTACAACAAAGTGTGTTAAATTCTTTCTTGAATAAGGTGAATTTTTTAAAAAGATATGTTTTAGGCTGTTGGCTGAATAAGGGCTCTTCTTTCAGGGAAATAGGAGTTGCGCTTTCTCAGGCGTGTGTGGTTCTTGGGTATTTGGGCTGTCCACCTCTGTGACCATCATTCTTTTTTTTTTTTTTTAATGGTATCTCGGTTTACTTTTACATTTGCCTGTCTCTTATTACAACTGAGTTCTTTTTTTTAGAAGAAGATTTATTTATTATTTATTTTTTTTTGGCTGCGTTGGGTCTTAGTTGCAGCACACAGGCTCTTTGTTGTGGCTTCTCTCTAGTTGTGGCATGCGGGTTTTCTCTTCTCTAGTTGTGGCGTTTGGGCTCCAGAGCGCATGGGCTCTGTCATTTGTGGCACGTGGGCTCTCTAGTTGAGGCGGGCGAGCTCAGTAGTTGTGGCGTGCGGGCTTAGTTGCCTCACAGCATGTGGGATCTTAGTTCCCCCGACCAGAGATTGAACCCTCATCCCCTGCATTGGAAGGCGGATTCTTTACCACTGGCCCACCGGGGGAGTCCCTGTGACGATCACTGTCGACTTCCTCTTTACTTTTCCTTCAGTCCATATCGTTCATGCCCTTTCCTTTGTTCTTGAGTTGTTCTGGAGCCTCTTCACCCTTAAGGACCGTTCTCCCAGCCTGTGCACCCACCTCTCCATCCCCTGGGCAGAAGCCCAATGGTGACGCTCACCCCAGGTCCCCACGGATCTTGGTCCTGCCCCGCTCCACTCTTGTGTGTGTCTCCACCCCGCCAAATGCCTGGGGTTCACGCAGGCACAGTCCATCCTCAGGGACGGAGACAAACAAAAGCATGGTGTAGTTCTTCCTGAAATTTGAAGACATGTCTCTCTCCGTGGTGATTACTTCTGTCTCCCACTATGATGACTTGTCATTTTCTCTGCATCCTCCAAATGTGAACAAAGCAAATTTAGGACCAGTGACCTTTACTCAATTCTCTCACACCGTAAAATTTTTGATTGCTCTGTTTAGAATGCATTTCTTATGTATTTCCTTGTTGAATTTATTTTGACCTAGTTCACTTGCCATCGGAAGCTGTTATTGGTATTTTTTTCTGAAACATCGTTACAGGAAGGAAGGCGATAGGCAGTTGCATCTTTGACTATTATTTTTATATTTTACTATTTCTTTATGTCATCTTGAATCTGATCTTTTCATTTTTTTAAGTAATATATTTGTCATATTTACATTACTGCAGCTGTTTTGAATTGTTTTCATTTCAAATTGAGAATAATTTTCAAAGCTTCATGTTGGACAGCACATGTAGCTATTGTATGAGTTTGCTACTGCTGCCATAACAAGTTTCCACAGACTGGGTGGCTTGAAAACAGGAATTCATTCTCTTCAAGTTCTGGAGACCAGAAGCCTGAAGTCAAGGTGTCCCAGGGCCGTGCTCCCTCCTGAGGCTCCAGGGGAGGGTCCTTCCCTCCTTTTCCTGCTTCTGGGGGCTCCAGGCGTCCCTTGTGGCCGCATCCCTCCCGTCTCTACTGCCATCTTCACGGGGCTTCTCCTCTTTGTCTGTGTCTCTCCTCTTCTGTCTCTTAGAAGGACCCTGTCATTGGATGTAGGGCCACCCTCATCCAGGAGGACCTCATCTGGATCATTACATGAATTAGCTCTGCAAAGACTATTTCCAGTTAGGTCACATTGAGATGTTCTGGAGGTTAACATTTGGACACCTTGGGGGACATAGTTCAACCCACTGTCCTAATACTAGCTGTCCTAATACTAGATTCTCTAAGAGCAAATTTTTGAGGACATCACAGAATGTGGAGGATTGCGAAGCCATGAGAATTTTTCTATATCAAAGTATTGCAATGGGAGATTCTCTACTGACTGTGAAAGATATATACCTCAAGAGATATGACAATGGCACTCCCTGTTATAGAAATACCAGTAGAGTCCTTTCCATTTTCCCTGATTGGAAACTATTTGAGATGCTATTTAAAGTGATCATGAAATAGTTGGGTTTGGCTTTTTATAAAAAATAACAGTTGTGCAGAAAAAAAAAAAAAAAGCTTGGAAAGGCTGCTTAAATGTTCTCTCCTCCTTTGCGACTCCATCTAACAAATTCACCAGACTGTGACCAGGATCACCCTCCTAATATGCCCAAGTCTGACTGTGATCTCCAAGGAAGCTCTGTATGGCCATCAGAATAGCTCATACTCTTTATAGGGTCCTTTGATGGCTTTTGTGAGGTGGACCCTGATTGTCCGTCTGTCTGACTGCATGTCATGCTATTCTTCAGTGCTCCAGCCACACCAGGGTCCCAGATGTGTTTGCCTCTAGGTGCATGGTGATGTGGCTATTTCTGCTTGGAAAAAGGTCTCTTTTCTTCTAGAATGTTCTCTCAAAGCTGGTATCCAGCTGTCTTCTGGACTTTCCTTTTAGTTTCATCATAGCCATCATTTGCTTTGGGGAACCTTCTCTGATCCTTCAAGCTGCTTTTAGATGTTCCTTCCGGGTACCCTTATCCCCTTGTGCATGTGGCACTCTTTTCTACTGCAATACCTTCTTTGATGATGGATTTCCAATCCTGAAACACCACGGCAACTCCAAACAAAGGGACCACCTAGATAACGATGACCAATGTGTGGAAGATGGGAGTAGCCCGTTTGCTTGAATTCACGGGAAACCTTCTGGGTCAGCTGAAATCATAAACCAACATGATCGCGTTCACAATAGTTTTATTCCCCCCAAAACCATTTTTTTGGCATCGGTTATCCAGCCCCAAATCTTCATTCCATTAGTGATTTTTTTGGTTTTATTTGTATTTATTTTTACTGAAATACAGTCGACTTACAGTGTTGTGTTAGTTTCAGGTGTACAGCAAAGTGATTCAGTTACGCGTACATATATATCTATTTTTTCCAGATTCTTTTCCCTTGTAGGTTATTACAAGTTATTAATATAATTCCCTGTGCTCTACAACAGGTCCTTGTTTATCTATTTTATATTTAGTAGTGTGTATATGGTAATCCCAAACTCCTAATTTATCTCTCCCCCCTCTTCCCGTTTGGCCGCCGTAAGTATGTTTTCTATGTCTGCGGGTCTATTTCTGTTTCGTATATATGATGCCAGGCTCCTTTTTTCTTTTCTGGATGGATCCTAGGGTGGTGTACGGAGGGGGAGAGAGACACTTGGAAAGCTCTCAGCAAGACAACATTTGTGTTACTGTGATAGGGGCTCCCGATCAGGGTGCCATGGATGAATGGTCCCATCGGATGAAGGTAGATGTCCCTTAACTCTGATGATGGTCCTTGGCGAATAAAGGCTGGCATCTGTTCTCTTCAGGTTTGGCTTTGAGGATGCTCCCTAGAAAATGGCAGTTGAAAAGATTATCTCGGAAGCAGTGTGAAATAATGGAATGATCTTCAGGCAGCCGTGGCCCCATGGCTCCCCGTGGCCCGAATGGCAGTTGTATAGCAAGCCTTCTGGTTTGCACGAAAGAGAGAGCAGGGGGAGAATGTATGAACACTTCTCTTCTGTGTCTTCACGGAAGACGTTTAAGGCGTGCTTCCCTTCTGGGTTTTTATGCAGTGCAGTTTTACAAGGTGACGTATTCATAGGAGGATGTGTGTTATCCAAAGAGAATCAGTTGATGAAAATGTTTTGCCATCAGATGGAGGGGTAGGTGCACTTTAAAATGATTGATTTTCTGTGTTGTGAAATTCACTTTAAGAGAGGAGGATGTAGCTTTTTTTTTTTTTTTTTTTTTTTTAGAAAATTAAAAGAATGACTTGTTCTTCTAAGGAGTAAACATGACTGTTTGAAAAGAAATAGCCTCAAGGAGAATCGTTATTTAGTACAACTGTAAACTTTTGAAAATTTTTCTGAGGGAATAAAAAAGAGAGATTTCACAGAAAAAAAAAAACAGCTTATGGTTACTAAAAGGAAAAGAAGTGGGGGAGGGAATAAATTAGTTTGGGATTAACAAATACACACTACTGTATATAAAATAGATAATCAACGAGGACCTACTGTGTAGCACAGGGAACTGCACTCGGTATTCTGTAATAACCTAGAATGGAAAAGAATCTGAAAAAGGATCGATATACATAAACGGATTCATTTTGCTGTACACCTGAAATTAACACAACACTGTAAATCAACTATACTCCAATTAAAAACAAAAAAAAAAGAGGTCTCATTGGAAGAATGATCCCTTCATGTGCTGGGTTTACTTCGAAGCATTTAAAAAATTTAACTATCTTGGCGGGTAGAAGGAGGTGATGACTGTAGACTTTGCCTTTCCCACAAAGGACCTTTTAATACCCGTGAAGCACATGCATTGTCACACGTTGTCCGTGGGTCAGTGTGGAAATGCGGGCTTTTGAGTCTTGCAAATCAGCGGAGCTCCTTAAAGGCATTCCTAAAATGAAATTCTGCCATTGGCAGCAGTGTGGGTGAACCTAGAGAATCTTATGCTTAATGAGATAAGTCAGAGAAAGACAACTACTGTATGATATCACTTACATGTGGAATATAAAAAACACACCAGGGTGACTATAACAAAAAAGAAGCAGATTCTTGGATGTAGAGAACAAAGGAACGGTTACCAGTGGGGAGGGGAAAGGGGGAGGGGCAAATCAGGGGTATGGGATTAACAGATGCAAACAGCTATTCATAAAATAGATAAGCAACAAGGATATATCGTATAGCACAGGGAATGATACCCATTATCTTATAATGTTTTTAAATTTTTAAAAATTTTTTTGAAAGAGAAAATAAGTTTTATTTCATTCTTTTAAAAAAAATTTTATTGGAGTATAGTTGATTTAAAATGTTGTCTTAGGTAGGTAGCTAGTGGGAAGCAGCCGCACAGCACAGGGAGATCAGCTCGGTGTTTTGTGACCACCTGGAGGGGTGGGATAGGGAGGGTGGGAGGGAGGGAGACGCAAGAGGGAGGAGATATGGGAACATATGTATAACTGATTCACTTGGTTATAAAGCAGAAACTAACACACCGTTGTAAAGCAATTATACTCCAATAAAGATGTAAATAAATAAATAAAATAAAATGTTGTCTTAGTTTCTGCTGTACCACAAAGTGAATTAGTTATACCCCATTATCTTATAATAATGTATAATGGATGTGAAAAAGTGTCATATTTTATGGCAAGATGAGAAGAAATATGAAAATTCTTCTCTGCCCTTTGGTCTCTCTCTCTCCCACCCCAGTGAGCATCCTGTACCTGCCTTAGGCATTGACCAGACCTCCCCCATCAGCAGGAATATCTGCTCAGCCATAAAGAGCAGCATTTTCCCAGCGCCAGCAAGACGACTCCTAAAAAGATGACGGTCCGGGCTTCCCTGGTGGCGCAGTGGTTGAGAATCCGCCTGCCGATGCAGGGGACACGAGTTCGTGCCCCGGTCCGGGAAGATCCCACATGCCGCGGAGCGGCTGGGCCCGTGAGCCATGGCCGCTGAGCCTGTGTGTCCGGAGCCTGTGCTCCGCGGCGGGAGAGGCCACAACAGTGAGAAGCCCGCGTACCGCAAAAAAAAAACAAAAAAAAGATGACGGCCCTTCTTGACCTTGTGAGGGACCACAATGATGCTCAGATTTGGATTGTGTAAACTGTCACTAATACATCATTTAACTACAGCCCCGTGTCTCAAAAGCCTTACCTAACTGTCCCTTGACTTCTAACAGGGCGGAACAGTTGTCAGAGCCTTCTGAGATGCTCTACCTGGGTTTTAATCCTCATTTTGGCTCGAATACAATTTTCCACTTCTTTCTTCCGTTGATGGATTAATTTTTTGCCTCATGTTGCAAGATAGGTGTGGCTATTTTTATAAAGTAGGGGGGAAATCAGAGGAAAATAAGATAGCAAGCAACCTTTACCCCACAGGGAAGGTAGGACCTGCAACAGCTTAGCTATCTCTCAAGTTGTCTGCTCATGGACGGGCCATCTTTGTAAAGACAACACCTGCTTCGTTTATCACACATCTTAACATGTTTAGTACCTTTCGAGGGACTTTCAAGATCAAGTCCAGACTTTTTTTTTTTTTTTTTCAAGTCCAGACTTTTTAATGGGACACTCAAGGGTCTTCATGCCCTGGTCCAAGCTTTCTCCCTTCCTTACCTTCTGGTACTCTGAATCACCACCCCAACCATATGCCCTAGCCATGCTTAACCATTTATTTCCTAGAACATCACAGGGCCTTTGGACTTCTCGGATTTGATTACGCTGTATTGTCTGCCCAGCACGCGATATGTGAACAGTGACTTTTTTGAGAAATCTTTTAACCCAGGTTCCAATTTTCGCTCTTTTTAATTGAAGTATAGTTGATTTACAATGTTGTGTTAGCTTCAGGTGTACAGGTGATTCATATATATATATGTATTCATCCATCTATACACGTATTCGTTAAGAAGTCATTGTTTTTAATTTTATTGAAATATAGTTGATTTTCAATGTTGTGTTAATTTTTGCTCTATGGCAAAGTGACTCTGTTATACATCTACGTATATTCTTTTTCATATTCTTTTCCATTATGGTTTATTCCAGGAGATTGTCTATAGTTCCCTGATCCATTAACAGGAAGTTATTGTCAATGGAAATATATATATATATATGTATATATTCTTTTTCAGATTCTTTTCCATTAACAATGACTTCTTAATGAACGAGTATGTAGATGGATGAGTGAATGGAGCTTAACGTTTTAGGGTCTTTGACGCTTTTGAGAATCTGATGAAAGATAAAGACCCTCTTGCAGGCAAAACGCAGGCTTATATCACAAAGGTTATCTCAAGGAATCCATGGGTCCCCTGACGTACAAGCGTTCATTGCTTTGGGAGAACCAGTGGTCACTGCGATGGGATCAGAGAACTCCATTACAAGATGATGCCCTTTTCCTTCTTTTTTTTAAACGTTGAAGCCTTTTAACAGGCAGCCCTATACTTCAAGTGACTGGTCTAGAAATGAATCACAGTGAATTTCATTTCACGCCGACCCAGTCAAAATATTGATTACAAGCAAGGGAAGGAGGCTTGGGTGAGTTAATGAAGCCCTGGGGAAAATGGATGGTGTTTAACAAAGAGGAATGCGATTGGTATGCAGACAGACTGCAAAATGAAACCTGTTTCTTTTTTCTGTTTCGTGCAACAAAAGAATATTCTGGAAGCTGGAGGGAAGGGTAAGGCAGAAAACATGTAAGGGTACCATGTTTAGAAGAGAAAGACTTGTGTTTCCATTCTGTTTTTCCCCAAAATTGCTGTGTGCGTATGCGATGTCAGGGTCTCTCTGTGTGTCTTTGTTTGCCCTTCTACAAATCAGGGGTGCACACATCTTCACCATTTCCTGGGATGCTCAAATGTGGATAAAGAAATGTGGGGAAGTGATAGAGGGACTGCAAAATACCATGCACGGGAAAATGATTGCTGTTCCTACCATTATTGTCATGCTACAGATTAATTATGGTCAGGTAGGTGGACATACTTGAGTCGGGAGAACATGATACAAGCGAGGGGTTTTGGAATCGAAACAATCTCAATCCCTAATTTGCTGAAACTGAGAGCATTCTGGAAGAAGTTCAAAGAACCCGCATCTTTGCTACTCTGGCTGGTTGTAAGATATTTAAGCAATTGTTTTATACTCATGCAGAAATGGTGCCCAAATTAAGTGATTCTGTTATTATATTACTTAATTGGCTTTAGGTGATTATATAATTAAAGGTGCATTTATTCATTTACCCATTTTAAAAAATAACATTTCATGAGTTCATCATAGAAATAGATAATAAAATAAAAACTACCCAAACCTACCACGCAGACATAACTGTGTTTAATGGTTTTTTTGCTGTTGTTGATGATGTCCTTGTATTGTTTCTCTATGCCAGTGGTTTTCAGCTGGGAATCATCTTGATCTCCAGGGGGCATCTGGCAGTGTCTGGAGACATTTTTGGGTGCTACATTCGAGGGCATAGGGTGCTCCTGGCATCTAGTTGGTGGAGATTAGGGATTCTGCTCAATCTACCACAGTACAGAGAATAGTCCCCACCAAAAAGGATGTCTGGCCCCCAAATGTTCATAGCACTGAGGTTGAAAACCCCTGATGTATGCATATATGTCTGACAATGTTGGGTACCTATTTCAGTCCACCATGGTTGGGTGTCAATGTTTTGATAAATAGCTCTCATGGTTAATTTCATGTGTCAACAGTGGATCAGAGGGTGCCCCGATAGTTGGCTAAACATTATTTATGGATGTGTCTGAAAGGATGTTTCTGGGTAAGATTAGGATTTGAATCCATGGACTGAATAAAACAGATTGCTCTCTCTATGTGGGTGGGCCTCATCTAATCAGTTAAAGACTGAACTATAATGCAAACTTGGAGGAAGGGAAAATTCTCTATATGTCTAGCTGTCTAGCTATCTATTATCTACTAGCTATTTGTGTATCTATCAATTATCTATGTGTCTATCAATCATCTATCCATCTATAATGTATATCTGTTATCTATCACCTCTCTCTCCCTCTCTCTCTCTCTCTCGCTCTTTCTGTCTGTTTGAGCTAGGACATAGATTTTCCCCTGACCTCAGACTGGAATCTCAGGCCTTTGAACCCAGACTAGAGTTGACACCACCATCTTGCCAGGTTCTTCAGCTTCCAGGTGGCAGATTACAGAATTTCTTAGCCTCTGTGATGACCTCAGCCAATTCCCATAATAAATCTCTCTCTCTAAATATATAGATTTATTGGCTCTGTTTCTCTGGACCACCATAATACCACTTTTATTCAAACCCAGAGTATTTCTGATCCATGAGTGCGTCAGCCGGCTGTTATTATCTTTCTGTTTCTCTTTGACCTGCAGACTCTGACACCCTGAATCCCTGTGCAGTAGTTGCCTGAACTTCAGACAGACGTTGTGTGAATCATGTTTTCAATGCTGGGCTTCTGCCTAAAAGTTGTTTCCTAACTCCTGATGAGCCTACAGATTCTGGGTGAAAATCAAAAGGCAGCTCTATCCCAGGCTCATTTTGGGGAGCTTCAGATCCCATTATTAAGTTTTGCTTGGGAGCCTGGAGTTCACCACGATGCCAGGATAGACAGTGATTTAATATATGCTTTCAAGAGAAGTTGCTTCTTGCGTTATTTGCGGGTCTTACGTATCTATAAGTGACCATCAAGATTTTTTTAACTGAAATATAGTTGATGATATAATGTTGTGCTAATTTCTGCTGTACAGCAAAGTGATTCAGTTATACATATATATATATATACATTCTTTTTTTATATTATTTTCCGTTATGGTTTATAATAGGATACTGAATGTAGTTCTCTGTGCGATGCAGTAAGAAACCATAAGGATTTTTATTCACATCTAACAAGTCATAAATAGTGACCATAAGTAGTTGCAAGTTTCCAAATTTTGCCCAAGGCCAGGTGTACCAGTTACCTGGTGTTCACTGATTGCCTAGTTGTGATCTTGTCTTAAAAATGATTCTTCTCCTTTAAATTCACATTGGGGGGAGTGTTACTCAACATAGCTACTCCAGACTTCATAGAGGTAAGTAAGGACCTCCCCACAGCCATATGTCTGGGATTAGGCACACCTGGGATTCAAACCTGGGCTGCACACCTGGAGACATAGTCCCCATCTCTGTGTGCTCCTGTCTGCTGTGTTCAGAGCCCCATTTAGACAAGAGCTGTGGGAACACTCCAGTGTGGAGCCAATAGACATTTCAGAATAAGTTCATGGTTGGCTTTTACGTTTGTTCTCAGGCGTCCTTTGAATTTCTCAAATACAAATGTTGGAAGAAAAACACAGATAGTTCCTAAACAGTTTTTAAATCTCTGAAGTTTATTCTATCTGTTTAAATTGTTTTTGTTTGGATTTTTGATGAGTGAGTTAAGCCTGATGGATGCGCACTACAGCGATGCGTTTTTGGTAAAATAAGTTTACACATGCTTTCTGTATTAGAGGGTAGATGATGAAATCTGGAACAGCTCTTGGAAACAAGAAATACAGTATTTATAGAGCTCAGAAAAACGGCAGGCTCTTCTTTTTTCACCCACGAGGCAATACTTTGTTAAGAGATTGTCTTGTCCTGTGACATAATTGCATGTGTTAATCCACAAGAAGGAAGTAATCATTGTGTCTGATTACAGATGGTAAGGTACCTAAAACCGAAACAAACAAACCCCAGTAGATAGTATGCCAGTAAATGCTACCTATAAAGGAAAATTGTCCTCTATGATTCGAAAAATGGCAATGAATTGATGTAGGACAGGTAAAGGAAAATTAAATAAAGTAGTTGAATATATTTAGAAATGAGGGATAAGAAAAATTCCATGCTGTCTATGGAAAACAAATTTAAAAGTTTCGGGAAGCCATAAAGGGTTTGAGAAAACATGTCTTCCCCGAAATTATCGTTTTTACTGGTTTTCTATGGCTTATGAAATCCTTCTCTCCTCTCCCCTCCCCTTCTCTTTATTTGCATTGAAGTATTGAAGGTTCATTAGTGTTTGGGGGATGATATAAGGCATCGGAAGCTGTGCACTTGTGAACAAGAAGGAATTGCCCTTCTGACATTTTTCGGACCCCAGAGGGAAGGGACACTTTGCATCCCATCAACAGGAAATGAGGAATTATATACTTGAAAGTCGCTGAGGGATGGATCTTAAATGTTCTCATAAAAAGAGAGAGTTATGTGAGATAATGGGAGTATTAAACAACCTCCTTGTGGCAATCATTTTGTAACATATACGTGTAACAAATCATTGCATTGTACACCTGAAACATATACAATGTTCTATGTTAGTTATATCTCAGTAAACCTGGAATAAAGAACACAGGTGCCTACTCTATAAAAAAGGATCACCTATGTCTCAAACAGAATAGCTAGACAGGGGATTTTAGATAAAATGAAAGGCTGCTCTCACAAAGGTTTTCAATGGATTTATTTCCTTTTTTCATGACAAAAGTTAATAGTCAGGAACTTCCCTGGTGGCGTAGTGGTGAAGAATCCGCCTGCCAATGCAGGGGACACGGCTTCGAGCCCTGGTCCGGGAAGATCCCACGTGCCGCGGAGCAGCTAAGCCCGTGCACCACAACTGCTGAGCCTGCGAGCCACAACTACTGAGCCCGCGTGCCGCAACTACTGAAGCCCACGCGCCTAGAGCCTGTGCTTTGCCGCAAAAGAAGGCACCGCAATGAGAAGCCCGCGCACCGCAACGAAGAGTAGCCCCCGCTCGCCGCAACTAGAGAAAGCCCGCGCGCAGCAATGAAGACCCAACGCAGCCAAAAACAAAAAAAAGAGAGATAATAGGATTTTCTGCACTCACAGTGGTGTTTGTTACTATAATGGTTCTAGAAACAGGCTTTCAAATAAAAATGTTAAATATAAGAGTACAGCCTAAGATATAAATTGATATTGTTTCAAAGAATCTGATATGCAGCAAAATACAGCAGAACAGAAAAGTAGAGGTAATAATATACATCTTCCTGGCATGTGTTGTTTATTTTATTCACAGTGTATAGGGGACAATGGAAAGATATTCTAACTTAGAATAATTTATTCTCTTTTTATTGCTGTGAATCTAAGCGTGCCTATGCATAGGTGGTTGGATACTACAAATCAATACTGCAAATCAATACTACTTAATTCTGTTCTCTGTAAGTGAAAGAAAATGTCTAATGAATAATTTCACCCATAAATATCATTGATACATTTCAGACCTGACTCATGTTTTTGGTGGTATTGAGAGTTTTTTTCTCTGCAAATCTAAACAAGTAAATTACCATGACGTTTTGATTTGGGATCCTATTCAGACTCTATGCCTAATATTATCACCTATCGGAGAGAAAAGGTAGTCAGATCTGCTGTTCAGCTTGCATTGTCTTGATGATTTTATGATCTCCTAGTAACCCACTTTTACATTCGTTCTGAATGGTTTTGAAAGGAATGCTGGCTTTTTTGTACAGGAGAGAAGAGGCTTTCTTCATTTCTCTTTGGGAATATTCTGTTTGTTTGTAAAATATTTTCAGTGTTTATCAGTTATCAGTATACCATGTATACAGCGGTCCCCAACGTATTTGGCACCAGGGACTGGTTTCGTGGAAGACAGTTTTTCCATGGAGCAGCGGGGGAAGGGGGGATGGTTTCAGGATGATTAAAGCACGTTACATTTATTGTGCACTTTATTTCTATTATTATTATTATTTATTTATTTTTTTTTTTACGGTACGCGGGCCTCTCACTGCTGTGGCCCCTCCCGCTGCGGAGCACAGGCTCCGGACGCGCAGGCTCAGCGGCCATGGCTCACGGGCCCAGCCGTTCCGCGGGCATGTGGAATCTTCCCGGACCGGGGCACGAACCCGCGTCGCCTGCATCGGCAGGCGGACTCTCAACCACTGCGCCACCAGGGAAGCCCTATTTCTATTACTATTACGTGAGCTCCACCTCAGATCATCAGGCATTAGATCCTGGGGGTTGGGAACTCCTGGTATACATGATTAAATAATTTAACTTATATCCTGTGTAACATGTCTAAGTTGATTTTAGCCATGCACAAATTGCTCTGAGATTGGGAGGCATTTATATAGCAAAGTCCAGTGTTGTTTACTGTGTGTCCCAAAGCGGGTTGTTTAAACTCCTAGGCTACTAATTTCTCCATCTATAAATGGGTAAATCAAATATGTGCTTTCATCTAAACCAAAACTGTTTTCCGAAGTAAAATCTGTTTGAAATTGCGTTGGGTTCCTCTGGGTATTTTCTGTTTGAATTTATGACTTTACTTAAAGTATTTCCATACCTGCCAACATTGAAACTTTGAGCTCTCAATAAGATGAGACAGTTTCATTCATTTTTTGGGGTAGATGCAGAATGTGTCTCGAAATCTGTCTTTAGCGATCATGGAGAAGGTCATGCTTTCCGGGCATGAACACTTCTTATAAAGCTTCTGCTCCCGTTAGCGACTTTGTCTAAGGCTTTGTGTTTCTGCAAGACGGTCGTGCCTATTGTTATGGGAACATGACACTTTCTGCTCATTTCAACTCTTGCATTTGGGATCCTCCATCCTGTCCCAGATAACCCTGAAAATTACAACTCGACACCGGCACATAGCTTTGGAGACATTGCCTCCGTGCACTGACAGAGAGTTTCTCTTGGAAACAGCATCTTGTTCAGAGTGATCAGTGGAGGACAGAGGATGCTGTGCTGTTTCTTGACAGGCGACATGTCCAGGCAGCAATACATGCAGATGCTCTGAGCTCCACAGACCCAGAGGTCTGTTAATGCAGCCTGATTCTCAAGGCAAACCATGACCAAAATCGGAAGCGAGGAAGAGTTTCGATCCATTTTAGAATGGGGATGTGCCGTGTTGATCTATCACAACCTAAGCTCTTTTAGAAGAGATGGATATTTTTGCTTCTAAGAGATGAGAGAATTTTAAAATGTTTTATTTACTTTTTTTAAGGAAAATATTCCCAACGTAGAGCATAACAGATTTTCTCTTTTTTTTAACATCTTTATTGGAGTATAATTGCTTTACAATGGTGTGTTAGTTTCTGCTTTATAACAAAGTGAATCCGCTATACGTATACATACATCCCCCTATCTCCTCCCTCTTGTGTCTCCCTCCAACCCTCCCTACTTAAGAGATATTTTAACTGATTTTTATTGAGATGGCATTGAGATCCTCAATAAACTTGCTTGTTCTGAAACATAGTTTCGAAACATAACATGTAATCACTGGCTACATTTGGAGAACACATTCACATTCATAGGTTCATTAATGGGAAGTAGAACATTAACACAATTTTTACTGTTTTTCTCCACTCCTGGCCCTAAGCAGAATAGATGGAATTGACAAGCTATTGTACCAGTACTTAAACGTGGACGGAACAAAATGTCACCCAGACCCTGCAGGGAGATTTGAGGAAGGTGAATGGTATTTTGGTATATACATAGAGTTGAACTGCAGGAACTGTGAATTTGGTCTATTACATGGCACAGTGGACTTTGCATATGTCATTTATGTCATTGACCTCAAAATAGGGAAATTATCCTAATTAACCATGTGGGTCCCATCTAATTCCATGAGCCTTTCATAGAGAACTTTTTTAAGGAGAGATGCAGCAGAAGGGCAAGTCAGAAAGATTCGAAGTGTGGGAAGAATCCACCTGGCATTGCTGGCTGCAAGGTGCAGGGGACACTTGCATGGACCAGAGAGAGGTCTCTAGGAGTTCGGGGCTGCCCCCACTGACCACCAGCAAGGAAAGTCTGTTACCCCAAAGACCTGAATTCTGCCAACAATCAGAGTGCCCACATAAAGTCTTATGGACCTAGACAAAATGATTCAGAAGTTAATATTGAAAAATGTACATGTAACAAAGTTTAGGGCACTATGATTAAAATGACCAATGTCGGGCTTCCCTGGTGGCGCAGTGGTTGAGAGTCCGCCTGCCGATGCAGGGGACACGGGTTCATGCCCCGGTCCGGGAAGATCGCACATGCCACGGAGCGGCTGGACCCCTGAGCCATGGCCGCTGAGCCTGTGCGTCCGGAGCCTGTGCTCCACAAAGGGAGAGGCCACAACAGTGGGAGGCCCGCGTACCGTGGGGAAAAGAAGAAAGAGAAAAAGAAAAAAAAAAAAGACCAATGTCAATGGGAGGTAGACCTATTAGATATTAAAACATTGTACTGGACTATGGAATATTATGCAGCTGTGAAAAAGGATGAAATAATGCCATTTGCAGCAACATGGATGGACCTAGAGATTATCATACTAAGTGAAGTGAGTCAGACAGAGAAAGACAAATACCATATGATGTCACTTATATGTGAATCTAAAATATGACACACATGAACTTATTTACAAAATAGAAACAGACTTTCTGACATAGAGAACAGACTTGTGGTTTCCCAGGGGGAGGGATGGATTGGGAGTATGGGATTAGCAGACATAAACTATTACATATAGGATGGATAAACAACAAGGTCCTACTGCTCAGGGAACTATATTCAGTTTCCTGTGATAAACCATAATGTTAAAGAATATGAAAAAGAATGTGTAAATATCTATAACTGAACCACTTGGCTGTACACCAGAAACTAAAACAACATTGTAAATTATACTTCAAATTTTTAAAAAATGAAAACGTATATATATAGAATGCAAAAAAAATAAAAAAAACCCACATCGTATTGGACCTATAGTTAAAATGGTGGGTCTTGGTTCATGACAGACCAAGAAAACACAAGAGAAATTCCAAAATCAGACCCAATTGTGTTTGGCAATATTGTATTTGGTAAATGTGGCATCGCATGTCAGCAGGGACAAATGGACATGTTGTTGGATGTTGTTGGGACAACTGGCTGGACATTTGAGAACTGAGAAAAAGATACAATGGGATGCATAGCAAACCGTACACCAAAATAAGTAAAAATGCATCAAGGATATACATAGGGAAACATGTAACTTGTTATGTACTAGAAATAAACCTTCCATTGCTCCAATTCCTGAAGCTATAAAGTTAAACACTCGTGAATCCACTGCATACAAGCATAAAACTCTTGCATCTCTCAACCAACCGTAAGCACAGTTTAAAGACAGAAGGCAAACTGTGAAAAGATGTCTGCAGTGTGTATCACACACAAAGAGATGTCTCTATTACAATCAAGATTTTTTTAAAATTTCAGAAATGTGCAAGGGAAATGAACAGATGACCCTCAAAAGAAAACACAGAAAAGGCTTTAACTATATGAAAATATACCGAACTTCATAATAAGAGAGTTACAAATCGACATCAGGCACAGATACCACTTCTTACCAATTAGATTGGAAAATTGCAAAAGTTTGGCAACAAACCCTGTTGGCCAGGCTGTAGAAAAATAAGCCCAATACGTTTGCTGGTGGAAATGCAAAATTGGACCACTTATAGGAGGATAATTTGGCGATATCCATATCCAGTTAACCTTTGATTAAGCAACCCTACATCTATGAATCCAGCCCAAAGATAAATAAGTAAAAATACTGCATCTCTTTGGACAGCGTTACTCATAGCTGCAATATTTGTAATCTGAAAGAAAGTATTTCAAATGTCTCTCAATAGGAGATTGGCTCAACAGATTATGGTACATGGATAGATAAAATACTATGAATACAAAATAAGAATCAGGATATTGGTGTGGAGTGAGCTATAGGTTATAATCATGAGTGAAAAAACAAAGAAAAAGGTGCACAACAGAATAAGTGTGTAATTAAGCTAAATTTTGTAGAAGACAGAGAACTACACAGATACCCCATGGACCTCCAAACCTCTGCATATATCCTTGTATTAGCAAAACTATCAGGTGGGAGAACGAATGAATGGCATTAGAATACCTATCTTTCACACTTGCGCTGTGCCATTTTGCAAGAGTTACCAAACCATCAGAGCTTCAGTATCTTTTTGCATGAATTGGAAATAATAATCCTGCTAATTACATGGTCTGCAGGTATCAATATAGGTAATACTTGGCTGTATGACAAACACAAGTCATACAACTGTTGCTCATTGTTCATGGAACATACTGGATCTTCAACACATGTACTTGTAGGATGGATAACTCCACTGAAGATCCACATCACCCCATCTGACTCTACAGTTTTCTTTGAAAATTTCTTTAAGGATGGATAAGTCCACTGAAGATCCACATCATCCCATCTGACTCTACAGTTTTCTTTGAAAATTTCTTTAGAAATTGAGAAATTTGTGAAAATGACAAAGGGAGAGGCTGCACACCCCAACAATACTGTCTTCCTGTCTTGACACCAATTGCAACTTCAAGGGGGTCCTTAAAACCCTCACTTCTGACGACTTGCTAGAAGGACTCATAGCACTCCCTGAAAACTGGTGCACTCAGGGCTATGGTTTATGGCAGTGAAAGGACACAGATTATAATCAGCCAAGAGAATATATACATCTACAAGTCAAGGATTGCCAGCTGTCACCAGGAGCTAGGAGAGAGGCTTGGAGTGTATACTCCCCCAGAACCTCCAGAAGGAACCAACCCTGTCAATACCTTGATTTCTGACTTGCAGCCTCCAGAATTGTGAGGAGGTTCAATTGTTGTTTTTCTTTTTAAAGCCAAGTAGACAGATAGGTGGGTGGGTGGGTGGGTGGATGGATGGATGGATGGATAGATACAGTCATCCCTCAGTATCCATGGGAAATTTGTTCCGGGACCCCCTTGGATACCAAAATCCACAGATGCTCAAGTCTCTTATATAAAGTGGCGTAGTTTTTTTTTTTTAACATCTTTATTGGAGTATAATTGCTTTACAATGTTGTGTTAGTTTCTGCTGTATAACAAAGTGAATCAGCTATACGTATACATATATCCCCATATCCCCTCCCTCTTGCGTCTCCCTCCCACCCTCCCTATCCCACCCCTCTAGGTGGTCACAAAGCACCGAGCTGATCTCCCTGTGCTATGTGGGTGCTTCCCACTAGCTATGTGTTTTACATTTGGTGGTGTGTATATGTCCAGATAGCATAGTATTTGAATATAACCTATACACATCCTCCCATAGACTTTAATCATCTCTAGATGACTTATCGTACCTAATACAAGGTAAATGCTATGTAAACAGTTGCAAATCCAATGTAAATGCTATGTAAATTGTCCTTGACACAGTAAATTCAAGCTCTGCTTTATGGAACTTTGTGGATTTTATTTTCCCTGAATGTAGTACATCCGACGTTGGTTGAGTCCTCAGATGCAGAACTCACAGATATGGACAGTCAACTGTAAATAAGTAAAACCAGCTAAGGGAAATAGTGCATGGGGCATAGTCCAGAAGGGGTCCTAAGGTGGAATTTCCACTGTCCTGTTCCAAAGAGGTCATAGATGGTGTTACTTCCTCCCAGATATGGTTATGATGACACACAGAGTATTGGCTGCTAGGGAAGCTGGCCTGAGCCTTGGTACCCAGAGTCTTTATTGGAGCTCCGTCCTCTCCAGCCCCTGGGGTGGACCATTGGCCTCCAGCCTCTACAGAGGTGGGGCTAATATCTGTGGTCTTCAGTTCCTCTGGAGATCAGAACTGATAGGCACAGCCCAAAGCCTCCATCATAAGTCACATTGTAGACTCTTCCAGTTGGCCCAAAGCTGCAGGTCAGCAGAGGCATTCCTAGCACCAGGGCATTCCAGGGGTCTGGAGATCACCTCTCAGAGCAAAAGCCAGGCATCTCTTTAGGAAGGGGTAACTGTTCACTACAAACGTATTTATATAGTCTATCAAATAGTAGTACTGAAGTACATTTTGAGATGTAATTAGAGGGATTTCTCTTGGGGGAAAAAAAAAGAGGTTCAAAATCGTGATGGGACCTAAAATTTGGAATATTCAAATCTTAGCAAAATGGCTAAAATCCTTTTATGAGGAACCGGTAACTTCTAATTTTCTTGAGTGATCTTGACAGGAAGTTGATTGTTCCAACTTTAAATCTAAGGACTTTGGGTAGCAAAGGAAACCGTGCTATTTCTATGTGAATTCTGTCAATGCACTGTTTGTACGAAAAAATAATTGCATGTAATTGTGAAGGATGCACGACCGCCTCAAAATTCATTTAAAAATCCCGCTTCGGGTCTTCCCTGGTGGCACAGTGGTTGAGAGTCCGCCTGCCGATGCAGGGGACACGGGTTCATGCCCCGGTCTGGGAAGATCCCACATGCCACGGAGTGGCTGGGCCCGTGAGCCATGGCCGCTGAGCCTGCGCGTCCGGAGCCTGTGCTCCGCAACGGGAGAGGCCACGACAGTGAGAGGCCCGCGTACCGCAAAAAAAAAAAAAAAAAAATCCCGCTTTGGGGACTTCCCTGGTGGCGCAGTGGTTAGGAGTCCGCCTGCCAGTGCAGGGGACATGGGTTCGAGCCCTGGTCTGGGAAGATCCCACATGTCGCGGAGCAACTAAGCCCATGGCCACAACTACTGAGCCTGCGTGCCACAACTACCGAGCCCGCGCGCCTAGAGCCTGTGCTCCGCAACAAGAGAAGCCACCGCAATGAGAAGCCTGCACACCGCAACGAAGAGTAGCCCCTGCTCACCACAACTAGAGAAAGCCCGTGCACAGCAAGGAAGACCCAATGCAGCCAACAATAAATAAATTAAAAAAAACAACCCGCTTCGGAATCTGTTTTCATGCCTCCTCAATTATAACATTCAGGAAATAAATTTGCCGTCATAGAATAAAACAGGATGGGTTACATCTTTCCGCACCCAGAACCGTTTCTGATGCTGTTGGCTGACGGGGCACATCAGTACCCGAGGACAGAGACATAAAGAAAATCTTCGCATCTGCGTTGGATGTTTTCTTCTAACCTGGACATGCATGGCTGAGACTTGTATCCCAACAACAAGGGAACTCCCGGGGGGGTGATTCGGAGCCTCCTTTCTCTAAGCCACCATCCTTAATCCATCGTCTCTTTGTCGGCTGACCTCCAGCACCAGGCCCTTGCTTTTTTCGTAGCATTATTATGTATTTCACAGATGCAATTCTCTTTCAAATTGCACATCAGTGAAGGTCACGCGTTTCTTAATTCCAAAACTTTTGACACCTCCCTCGATTTTGTCACCGGAGGCCTACTTGCTGTTCCAAGAAGCTTGTGCTTGTCATAGCTGAGAATTAACTTGAAGTGCCGGCTTCTGAATTGCAGATGCTCTCTGGGGGATGGGCATCAGTAGGGCCTTTTCGTAGGCATTATACTGAACGCTGGTGTGGGCCAATGCTTCCGGGCTCTGGGGTGGGGGGAAACGAGAGATGAGAGGAAGCCAGATGAGGTGTGGAATATGAACAAAGCAAAGTGGGTGACTATGCCTTATTTCAGGTCAGTTCCCGCCGATCTATAATCTCCTTCAGTTTTGTAAAACTCAGATTTTATATTTTTCGGGCCGTTTCAGATCCCCAGCAAATCAAGGGGAAAGTACAGAGGTTCCCCATAGACTCCTGCAGCCCGACACATGCACGGCCTCCCCACAGATCAGCGTCCCCCGCCAGGTGGTGCATCTGTTACGGTGGATGAACCTACAGAGACACATCACCATCAGCCAGAGTGCATAGTTTACGTTAGGGTTCACTCTTGGCGTTGTAGATTCTATGGGTTTGGGCCAATTTATAGCGACATGTATCCACCATTAGAGTATCATACATTGTATGTTCCCTGCCCTAAAAATCCTCTGTGCTCTGCCTGTTCATCCCTCCCTCCCCTCAACCCACGGTAACCACTGATCATTTTCCTGTCTGTGTAGTTTTGCCTTTTCCAGGATGTCATAGGGCTGGGATCACACATTATGTAGCCCTTTCAGATTGGCTTCTTTCGCTTAGTCATATGCATTTCAGGTTTCTTCATATCATTTCGTAGCTTGATAGCTCATTTCTTTTTAGTGCAGAATAATAGTGCATTGTCTGGGTGCCCCACAGTTTTATGTATCCATTCACCTACTGAAGGACATCTTGGTTGCTTCCAAGTTTGGGCAATTATGAATAAAGATGCTATAAACATCTGTGTGTAGGTTTTTGTGTGGACATAAGTTTTCGGTTCCTGTGGATAAATGCCAAGGAGTGTAGTAAATCTGCATGGTCGGTCTATCTTTCTTTCTATCTGTCTGTCTGTCTGTGTATCCATCCATCCATCCATCTAAATATAGTCTATCATCTATATCCATCTGTCCATCCATCCATCCATCCATCCATCCATCCATCCATCCATCCATCCATCCAT
>NW_021703779.1:7904376-8349177 GCF_005190385.1 Monodon monoceros | reverse complement strand
CATCCATCCATCCATCCATCCATCCATCCATCCATCCATCCATCCATTGGTTCTGTTTCTCTGAAGGACCCTAATACACCAGCTAAATAGTTTTGGAGTTATTGAAGTTTCCTCCCTTTTCTGAGCCTTAGTTGACACATCTTTAAAATAAGAATAAGCATACCTACCTCCTAGTGTTATGAAAATGAAGTGTGTTGGTTTCTGTAACACACTGGGTGTGTTCCCTGTAACACAGTGTGTGATAGAAAATGTTTATGATTGCTCTTATAAACCAGTATATTATTGAGAACTCTTTTGTTAGTCTGTACCGTCCCTCCCCCAAGGACAGTTCGCTGGAGGGGGAAGGGGGTGATTGACACCACCTCCAGGGATGCTCTTGGAGGAGCTCCTGGCTCTTGGGGCATGGTTAATTAGTGGGTGAAGCATATCTGCCCTATAACTGAGAGTGATGTAGGCTCAGGGAAGAACAAGCGGGTTAAGCTTCTAGCTACCGCAACTCTATGTATCTAAGGAACTCAGATTTGGGGTGAGGGATAAGGTGGTATCTGGGCATCTAGGTATGGGCTCAAACACATTCCTGGATTGTGACGGGATTTGGAACAGTAAACCCTACAGGTGACCACGTGTGGGCTTTGTAATAAGACAGACCACGGTATATTTTTAGCTCTCATTCTCACCAGCTTTGTGGCCCTAAGCAGACTGGAGACTATCTTGAAGCCCCCAGGTTCCTGGTTCACTTCTTGTGTGTGAGCATTATGGGTGAAAGTTGTGAGGTTTTCTTGAAAGAGTTTAGGCAGAAGGAAAGAAGAAAGTGGTCTCTGATATATCAAGTATGACATCAAGACCTATGGGGTCAGAGAAATTCACCTGATAGAGATTAGTTGGAGGGTAAATAAAAATTTAACTTACATTGTATTATGTTATTCAAGCTAAAGGGGAAAAAAACAACAATCTACCGTTAAGGGTTGTCAAAGATGGAATCATAGAAATGGAAGCTTCCCAGGGAAAAGCTTGTTAGCATCCATCCAAAACACTGCCTAGGAGAGAGGAATCATTCTAAGAGTAGGAGACACCAAGCCTGATTATACATCCACGGATGTGATGACCTGAGTAATACCCTGATATCAGTTGATGTTGGGATATGCATCCTAACTTGGTCTGATTCTGTGTTCAGAAAGTAGTCTTCTAGTTTTCCTTTTTTTTTGTTCTGTTATCATGGCTCTTTATTTTTTTAAGATCCATAGTGTTTTTAAAATTTTATTATGTTAGTTACGGGTATACAATATAGTGATTCATAATTTTTTAAGGTTATACTCCATTCAAAGTTATTATAAACTTTCGGCTCTATTCCTCGTTTCGTACAATATGTCCTCGTTGGTTATTTTATACATAGTAGTTTGTACCTCCTAATCCCCCCCCCCATATTTCCCCTCCTTCCTTCCCTCTCCCCACTGGGAACCCCTAGTTTGTTCTCTGTATCTGTGAGTCTACTTCTGTTTTGTTATATTCACTATTTTGTTGTACTTTTCAAGGTTCCACATATAAGTGAGATCATACAGTATTTGTCTTTCTGTCTGACTTATTTCACTCACCATAATGCTCTGCAAGTTCATCCATGTTGCTGCAAATGGAAAAATTTCATTCTTTTTTATGACTAATATCCCAATGTATATATGTACCACATCTTCTTTATCCACTTGTCTGTTGATGGACACTTAGGTTGGACACTGAGTAATCTTCTAGTTTTACATTGGCTTCCCACATAGGTATTCTTTTTTTAAAAAAATTACTTATTTTATTGAAGTTAGTTGATTTACAATATTATATTATATTAGTATCAGGTGTAAGTAGTTTGTTTTTTAAATAGCCAGTTTATTTAAAAGTTACCTTGGTATTCTAATCCTAGATACTAAAAGAGAGAACACAGTGATCAAAACAAAGAAAATCTAGGGTACTTTCCTGGTGGTTCAGTGATTAAGCATCCACCTTCCAATTCACGGGACGTGGGTTCGATCCCTGGTCCGGGAACTAAGATCCCACGTGACACGGGACAAGTAAGCCCATGCGCCAAAACTACTGAGCCCACGTGCCACAACTACTGAGCCCACGTGCCTCAACTAGAGAGCCTGTGTGCCGGAAACTACAGAGCGCACATGCTCTGGAGCCTGCACGCCACAGGTAGAGAGAAGCCCACACATCACAACTAAGACCCAACACAGCCAAAAATAAATAAATAAAATAAATTTAAAAATACTAAAAAAAAAAAAAAAGCAAAATCTAGAATATCTTTGAATTCGAGTATCTGCTATTACAGAATAAAGCAGCAGTTATTTAGGTATTTTTAATACAGAATTAAGTAGCAGTTTTAAATATTTGCTTTGATTTATTATATAAATTTGATTCATGTATTTAACAAAGCACTGAATTTTCAGGCCTGAACCCTATGAATTTTCTTTGTAGCCCCTCGAATACACATGGTTCAGATTTCCCTATGACTGTATCCAATGTTTCTCAACCATTGGGTGGGTTCACAGTCACATAGGTTTTCTTATATACATTTTCTGGTCTACACAATTGTTATATTTCCCATGGGGGAGAGGCAGGGAACAGAAGAAGAAAAAACCACAAATTAGCATTTTTGTATTGTACATCGATCATGTGAGTTTGGTTAATGTCACTCCATTACTGAATGGTTCACTCAGTCTTAATTTTGAGTTACAGAGTCAAGACTAGATCTTGCATCATAATTGAACCCATCCAGATGAGATTTTTTGGACTGTTCAGTCATCTCCTGGTAACCTCCTTGTTAATAGTTCTGTATAGGCTAGCTCTGCTGTGTAACAAGTGACCCCAACCTTAGCAACCTAAAAGAACAAGCGTTTATGATATGTGGGGGAGAAATCTGGGCATGGCTTACTGAGTACCCTACTCAGCGTCTTACAAAGCTACAATTGAGGTGCCATCCAGGCTGTGTGTACTTTTTCTGGAATTCAGGATTCCCTTCCAAGCTCATGTGCTTTTTGGCAGAATTGAGGTCATTGAGGTTGTAGGACTGAGCTATCATCAGGGCTGTTCTTGGCTCCCTCGAGCATGTAGCTATGGCATATAGCTCTATCCATGCAGTTCACAATATGACACCTCACTCTTCAAAGCCGGTAGGAGAATCTCTCACTCAGACAGTTGAGACAGAGTCCCATATCACATAAGCTAATCATAAAGTGACATTTCATCCCTTTTGCCGTATTCTCTTGGCTAGAAGTGAGTCACAGTTTCTACCTGCAGAAAAGGGGAGGGGAAGATACAAAGCCATGGGTCACTGGGAGTCAGTGTGGAGGGGTGGGGGGCTGCCACAGATTTCCGCTGTATGGCTTTTCTCCATGGATTTCTGGTCAAATGGCAATGCTTAACCACCATAGGGTAATTAAGAGGACTGCCTTAAATGGCATATGCAAAACCACCAGTCCATCATACATTGTGAGTCACATTCTTCTCTCAATTTCCATGTGAGTTCTTTTCTCAGGATCCTGTATTAGCCAGTTAGGAAGAGTATACCAAATATTGCTAGGAAATAGAAAACTGAAGTAACCTCTCACATGTACGCCCTTCCCCACACCTGACAAAATTTGGAATAAGGCCACTCAGGCAAACCTCAATCGTAGTGGGAAAAAGAATTAAAGTGGTGACACCCTTCTGTTTCATTTAGCATGTCGTCCCAGGTAATGAAATGCTATTCCATTTCTTGTGTGAACTGTCAAATCACACATCCTTATCTCTGACGTGTTAGGCTCTCGTTTGTTGGATTCCACGTAGCATCCCAGCACCACGAACGAATCTTATTTTTTGATGTGCGTGGTATACACAGTTTATAAAGTGAGATTGTCACTGTGTATTGCACTGAAGAATCCGTGCAGAATAGGAGAGATCAACATCCGTATGTTAAGTTAATGCCATTCTTTAATGCTAACTTTATTTATTTTGCCTCAAATGAATGTGCTATCCGGTACACAGGTTTTTTTTCCCCCTCTAGGTAAGTGCATCTTACATTGTGAATAATAAAAAAGGTCAGTTAAATCTGCACCAGTGGTGACCTTGCTCTCCCTTGATTCTGTAGCCGAAACCCAACTGGATTGTAGTCAAGGACAAACATTATTTTGTTATACAGAGGCCGCTGAAACTGCAGACTCAATTTGGGTAATTATAGGAGCGTTGTGTATGTCGGCCAAGTCGTAATTAAAGTTGGGATGTCTTTGGTTTCAGACTCTCTCCTACTGTCCGTTGTCCTCAGAGTTTGTTTTTGAGGATTTTACGTGCCAATGCGTGTAGCATGGATTAAGAATGCTACCCCAACTGTGTAAATGTTACTGTCTAGTTCCTATTAGCGGTGGTGGACTTGAGGTGGAAGCTTCAATTAACAGAGCCAGATCATTTAAATAGAGAAGAACATTTGAAATCCAACACATCCACCGTTATTCGACATGTATCCAAAACCCTCATTACTGTGCTAAGACCAAGAAACTCGGTGTACCTGTCAATCAAGAGCCTGGTCCCTTGCCCCCCTCTCCACCACCAAGTACACTGCATTGCCCAAGGAAGGAATTCTTCCCATTAATTGCACCTGGATTTCCCAGGCTTCACCCATAGGATCTTAAACTGGATTCCCATGACTAGGGATCAACTCCTTGCTTTCCTTATGTTCCATAATTGGTTGGCAGCCTTTCTACTTGTGCCCAAACTTTCTTCCACTTCCACTGGAGTTCAAAGATGTTTCAAGGTTATCCATACACTAATCCTTTGTGGACAGCCCGTAACTATTCTATGTGCAGAGTTGCTTGTGGGTGCCATTGCTTTTGGACCTGCAAGCAAGCTGGCTTTCTCGGGTCCCTGCTACTATCAGGGACCACCTTAGGACATGCATCCTTGGATGAGACCCAGTTCTGTTGAGTTTTTCAGAAGCCTCAACTTGCCAGAACAATTCCATAGTCCATGCATTACTGATGATACTAACTCTACTGAGCTACCCTTTACCACCACGAGCACTGCAGTGGCTCGGTAAAAATACCTGAGCCTTACAGATTGTTAATGAAGAATAATGCTTTGGTGTTTTGCATGGTGGTACCCTTTTCTGTGTCCACCCTAGGATTCCCTGAGAGACTCGCTTATGAGTCTCTGGATGCAAGACTCATGGACAAAACAAGTGTCAGACATTCACAGTCCAGAGAGAGCTGGCCTCAATGACCGAAGCATTAAACCTGACCGTGTTTCTTCTCATCAGGTCAATTTCTTTCTAGGGACCCTTTTCTGGTCACTTTCACATATTCCTCTTGTGTGTCAAACACATTCCGACATCGGGTACAGACACACCTGGGGCTGAAGGACACACCCATGCAACATGAAAGGTTGACAGCATTACTGGATTTTCTGGTCTGCACATCCAAGAGTTTCCATCGTGCCCAAGTGAATGTTTTGGGCACCAATCGTTTCGTTGCGGGTCAACAGTCACGACACAAAAAAGTGATGCTTCACGGATCATGGGGTAGAAACTCAAAACATTTTAACAGAAACCATGTTCGGCTTCATTTGTGTAATGAACAGAACACTATTTCCTAAGGCTATGTTTCAAATCAGATGCCAATAACAAATGAAAAAATGTTACTTCTGTTTGGGGCGGGGGGGGGGGATGCTGGGGGCTGTGTAGGTGACAAATAAATCTGTTGCTGCCCTTCCCTCTTTCTTTATATCTCCAAGAGTGAATTCAAGGTCTCATTTACCATGCACAAGACATATGGGTAATGGTTAATTGGGGTGAATAAATTATAGGAAGTACATCTACATTTAGGTCCCAGAAGGTTCCGGTTTTTCTTCCACAGAAGCATCTGACCTCCTGCTTCCATAATTATCTCCTTGGCCTCGGTTAGTTAATTGGGTGAAGATGTTAGAAGACCTTAAAACCGAAACACTATTCCTAACTTGGTTTATCTCATCCTCATTAATGTTTAGAAGCATATTTCGAAGTCAGAAATACTGTCATCTTGCTGTTTTTGAAATATAGCTGGAGGGGATAAAGACTAGTGTTGGGTTAGAATCAGACTTCTTGGAGAGAGACGGGGGCCCTAAAAGCAATGTCTTGAATATCTACGCGTTTAACAAATGCATGTATTTTTCTGAGCGTTTCCTTAATGGGCATGGCAGATTGGATCTGACCGTACTCTGTTTTTCTTTAGGGTGAAGTTGTTTTTCTTGAGTTGTGGAGCAGTTGCTATGGCATTAAATGAGAGTTGCTGCAGCAGAACCGGGCACATATGGGCAATAAAAATACCCAGATTGGAGCTGATTGGGGTATCAAATTTTGGGAAAATGACCCAGGATGACAATATGATGGGTTTACCTTGCCTCAGAAAAGGAGATGTTGTTTCCCTCCTCTGTAGGATGACATATGAACGAGAACACCGGCAGATGGGTTGGCTTGTTGGAGAGGACGAATAGGGAAAGACTGTACCTTCAAGGACAAGTTAGAATGTTCTTTTTTCTTTTCTTTCTTTTCTTTTTTTTTTTTAAAGAGAAAGTGGGTAAATTAGACCTATCCCAAGTTATAGGGCAATTTGTGGGGCATTTGATTACAAAATAAGAGGGAGGGCAGAGCGTTAGGTTACAATGTAGAATGCAGTAGGATGGCATCGAACCTGCAACTCTCCACCTTTGTGGCTCCTCTACAAAATGCAATTTGGTAACCGAGACTGGACAAGGTGATTGTTTTCCATCTTTGTTTCACAAACTTTGGGCAATGTGGGCACAGCTGGATTATAAGTAAGAACAAATATTTGTGCTTTGCTGTGATTTACTGCCATCTGATCCAATAATGATATTTTAGAGCGGCTTTCTTCTACTCCCATCCTGCGGCAGTATACATTATCAAACAAAGCCACATAGATCGACAGTGATTCAACAGCAAGCCGTACTACCCAAAGCACGCTTTTCGCCATGTGTGAAAGTTATACAGTCCGGAACTTCCCTGTGTGCAGAGGAAACAAATTCAATGCCCTCCGAGGCAAGAGACAAGAGGCACGGAGTCTTGCTGATTTCATGAATATTCTTGGCGTAGAAAGGACGCAGTGTGGGTGAAGGATGTGAAAATAATTATGTAAATTCAGGATGCCAAGGATCTTGTTTACACAAACTGTAGCCTCACAACCCCACCTCTAAAAGTGCCGTCTGCTGTGAATAGCCCTGCTAGCATTTCTTTTTTTGGCCACACTGCGTGGCAGGTAGGATCTTAGTTCCCCGACCAGGGATTGAACTTGCACCCCCTGCACTGGAAGCATAGAGTCTCAACCACTGGACCGCTAGGGATGTCCCCTCTACTAGAATTTTAAACCAAGGCAGGCTCTGATCTTTAGAAAGCTTCACCTTGGAGATAGAAGAATTCTATAGAATCAGAATCACCCTTGCTCTGCTGCACTGAACATTGGGGGGCATCTGGTAGGCTCCCTAAAACATTTCACATTAAACTCCTGGGTCCAGGTGGTGGACGTACGTTACGATGGTCCCAGTGATGTCTTCCTTTTGGTGTTCACGCCTTTGTAGAATCTCTTCTCCTGAAGTGAGGGTAGGATGTGCGATTTGCTTTAATCTAGAGAATATGGCAAAGGTGAGAAGACATCACTCCTATGATTATTACATTACATTATATTATATTAATTATATTATATTATATTATGGGCTTCCCTCGTGGCGCAGTGGTTGAGAGTCTGCCTGCCGATGCAGGGGACACGGGTTCGTGCCCCGGTCCGGGAAGATCCCACATGCCGCGGAGCGGCTGGGCCCGTGAGCCATGGCCGCTGAGCCTGCGCGTCCGGAGCCTGTGCTCCACAACGGGAGAGGCCACAGCAGTGAGAGGCCTGCGTACCGCAAAAAATAAAAACAATAGTTTTGCCCATTTAAAAAAAAAATGTGTTTTTGGACTTCCCAAGTTGTAAGAGGTAATTATATATTTAGACTGTACGTCCTTTGTGAGATTTATGTGTTGAAGTGGTCCTCATTCTGGAGACCTCCTTTCCATTACTTTAATGGTATCTCCAGAAAATTAGAAGCCTTTACATTTTTGATGAATTCTAGTATTTCATTTTTGTTAATGGTTTGTGTTGTTTGTGTCCTACGAAGCCAGTGCCTTCCATAAGGTATTTTGTTTACATGATCTGTATGTCTCCGTGTTTGGATAGAATGTTTGTGTCCTCTGAAAATTTCATATATTGAAATCCTAACCCCCAAGGTGGTAATATTTAGAGACAGGTCTTTGGGAGGTGACTAGGTCACAAGTGGGGAGGCCTAGGGAAATCACTGAGATGAATTTGTTTAAAAGTATAGCTAGTAAGCTAATAGGGAGAAAAAAATTTAAACTAAAATACTCAATTCATCCAAAAGAAGGCAGGGAGGGGGGAGAGGGCAGAAAATACAGGACAAATAGAACAGATACAGGAAGATGGTAGAATTAAACTAATGATGGTATTACTATAAATTGTCTAATATTCCAGTTAAGACAGATATTGTCCAACAGGACACATGAAATAAGAAGAACCAACACATTCTTTCTACAAGGAGGGCAATTTAAATAATAACCCCAGAAGGGATTAAAAGAAAAGCATAGAAAAGGATATCAGGTGCAAATATTAATTGTGGGAAAATGGAGAAACTTTATTAACATCAGATGAAGTAGACTTCAGGTCCGGAATGAATAGCTGAGATAAAGAGGGAGATCTCTTCTATTGACATTGCCTATTAAACGCTCTGCAATTAAATGAGACCCTGTAAATCAGTGCAGCCACTGTGGAAAACAAACTAAAAATAGAGTTACCATATGATCCAGCAATCCCACTCCTGGGCATATCTCTGGAGAAAACCATAATTCAAAAAGATGCATGCACCCCAGTGTTCATAGCAGCACTTTTTATAATAGCCAAGACATGGAAGCAACCTAAATGTCCATTGACAGATGAATGGATAAAGAAGATGGGGTACATGTATACAGTGGAATACTACTCAGCCGTGAAAAAGAATGAAATAATGCCATTTGCAGCAACATGGATGGACCTGTAGATTATAATACTAAGTGAAATTAAGTCAGACACAAGAAGACAAATATCAAATGGTATCACTTATATGTGGGATCTAAAAAATACAACAAACTAGTGAATATAACAAAAAAGAAGCAGACTCACAGACATAGAGGACAAACTAGTGGTTACCAGTGGGGAGAGGGAAGGAGAGACGGGGGAGGGACAAGAGAGGGGTAGGAGATAAAGAGGTACAAATTATTATGTGTAAAATAAGCTACAAGGATATTTTGTACAACACAGGGAATATAGCCCATATTTTATAATAATTATAAATGAAATGTAACCTTTAAAAATTGCATAAAATTTTTTTTAAAAATAAAGTTAAAAACGTAAACAAAACCCCCCTTTCACGAATGCCAGAAACCTCTCCATCCACTTGATTCTCCACTGAAACCTCATCAACTCGGAAGCACTATTTTTCTTGCCCTTCCTCAAATTGACTCTCTTTATCCTCTCACCGTCACATTCACATGCTCAGGAACTTAGGTCTACATTCTCTTCACATTGGCTTTTTCCAGAGCATCCCTCCTTCAGCCTCTTCTCAAATGCCTGCTCCTGTGAAATTTACCTTTTTGCCATGACCCTCCAGTCTCCAGCTCCTATGGACGCCCACCACTGGAGCTACTCTCCTTTTATTTCCTGGAGGGCTTGCGTTTTTACTGCTCTGACGTAGTCTACAATCCTTTCATCACGTTGTGCTTTTTAGGTCCAGACTTTCTGGTCCTCGCAGTTAAGAAGCTTGCTACCCACGTGCCTTCACAGGTGTAGGCATTAGCATCACCGAGGAAACCGCTGGAGATGTTAGATAAGAAGGGTCTTAGGCGTCAAGCCCAAACTCTAATGCCTCTTTGGGGACATTTTCCCCTAAGGATTGGTTCTGTCCATCTGCGATAATCCTGGGCATTGCTTTTCTTCTCCAGCTCCCCATGGAATTCCAACATGCAGCTGGGATGGATCACCCTGAGTGTAGAGCTTTCTTGCCAACCTCCAAGCCGTCAAACACACCCGACTTCCAACCCATCCCTTCTCAGATGCTCTCCCTACTAGAAAAGAGTCTTGGGGACATATTTTAGCGGGAGCAAATGTCAGCACTTAAATTGGTAGAATTCAGTCACTGCATGTAGTTCCTGGCTCCGCGGAAGGTCGTCAAAGTTTTGTTCTAGTATTTTTATTATCACCTCTACTAGGCAGCTCCTGATGTAACAGAGAAGAGTAAACCTGACTCCCTGTTCATCTGTTCCATTAGCTCTAACCTTTGTGGTCCGTTGTCTGTGCTTAGGCTGGCTCTGCACCTTTTGTAGAAGAATGTTGCCTAGAGCCTGAAATATACATGACAGCACATTCTCAAGGCTCTGCCTCCCAGGCTTGACCTTTAAAGGCGAACTAAAAAGTTGCAGAACAGAAAATAACATTTGTCTTGTTGGAGGTTTATAGGAACATTATGATCAGAGGTACGTGGACAGCTGCAAGAACAATGGATTCTGGCACCAAGATGTTTGCAGCAACCAGCCACACCCCCAAAGAAGTCTGAACTTGAACTCAAGTGGGATAATTCTTTCCGACACTGTCCTCCACCTTCTCAGTCTGCTGGCTTTCCTTAATAAAGTTGCTATTCCTTGCCCCAGCAACTCATGGCTTGATTTATTTTTGTCCTATGGCAAGCAGTTCGAGCTTGGACTCAACACCTACTCTGCTTATAGACACAGTTAACCCTGACCTTGAACTCAAACTTAATAGGGTCGAACACAGGAATGTTAATTTTTTTCTATGACGTTTTTGTTTTTACAGTAGATCCTTGTTGGTTTTCTATTTTATTTTACTTTTTAATTAATTAATTTCGTTTTGGCCGTGTTGCGTCTTCGTTGCTGCGTGCAGGCTTTCTCTAGTTGCGGCGAGCGGGGGCTGCTCTTTGCAGCCCGTGGGCTTCTCATCGTGGTGGCTTCTCTTGTTGCACAGCACGGGCTCTAAGAGCGCGGGCTTCAGTAGCTGTGGCGCACGGGCTCTAGAGTGCAGGCTCAGTAGTTGTGGTGCATGGGTTTAGCTGCTCCGTGGCATGTGGGATGTTCCCGGATCAGGGCTCAAACCCATGTCCCCTGCATGGGCAGGCAGATTCTTAACCACTGCACCACCAGGGAAGTCCGGTTATCTATTTTAAATACAGTAGTGTGTGCGTGTCAGTCGCAAACTCTCTATCCCTTTTCCCCTCTTCCCCCCAATAATCAGAAATTCATTCTCTAAGTCTGTGAGTCTGTTTCTGTTTTGTAAATAAGTTCATATGTATTTTTTTTTACATTCCGCGTGTAAGTGATATCATATATTTGTCTTTCTCTGTCTGACTTACTTCACTTAGTATGGTAATATCCAGGTCCATCCATTTTGCTGCAAATGGCATTATTTCATTCTTTTTATGGCTGAGCAGTATTCCATTGTATATATGTACCACATCTTCTTTTTTCATTCATTTGTTGATGGACATCTAGGTTGCTTCCCTGTCTTGGCTATTGTAAACAATGCTGCAATGAACATTGGGGTGCAGGTATCATTTCAAATTAGAGTTTTCTCCAGACACATGCCCAGGAGTGGGATTGCTGGGTCATATGGTAGCTTTATTTTTAGTTTTTTTTAAGGAACCTCCATGCTGTTCTCCATAGTGGCTGCACCAATTTACATTCTCACCAACAGTGTAGGAGGGTTTTCTTTTCTCCACACCCTCTCCAGCGTTTTTTGTTTGTAGATTTTTCGATGATGGCCATTCTGACTGTTATGAGGTGATAGCTCATTGTAGTTTTGATTTGCATTTCTCTAATAATTAGTGATGTTGAGCATCTTTTCATGTGCCTCTTGGCCGTCTGTATGACTTCTTTGGAGAAATGTCTATTTAGGTCTTCTGCCCATTTTTGGATTGGGTTGTTTGTTTTTTTGATATTGAGCCACATGAGCTGTTTGTGAATTTTGGAGACTAATCCCTTATTGATCACATCTTTTGAGAATATTTTCTTCCATTCGGTGTGTTGTCTTTTTGTTTTGTTTGTGACTTCCTTTGCTGTGCAAAAGTTTTTGAGTTTAATTAGGTCCCACTTGTTTATTTTTATTTTTATTTTTTTTGCGGTACGCGGGACTCTCACTATTGTGGCCTCTCCCGCTGCGGACCACAGGCTCTGGACGCGCAGGCTCAGCGGCCATGGCTCACGGGCCCAGCCGCTTCGCGGCATGTGGGATCTTCCCGGACCGGGGCACGAACCCGTGTCCCCTGCATCGGCAGGCGGACTCTCAACCACTGCGCCACCAGGGAAGCCCCCCACTTGTTTATTTTGTTTTTATTTCCATTACTCTGGGAGATGGATCAAAAAAGATCTTGCCGTGATTTATGTTAAAGAGTGTTCTGCCTACGTTTTCCCCGAAGAGTTTTATAGTTTCTGGTTTTACATTTAGGTCTTTAATACATTTTGAGTTTATTTCTGTGTATGGTATTAAACTAGTTTCATTTTTTTTACATGTAGCTGTCCAGTTTTCCCAGCACCATTTATTGAAGAAACTGTGTTTTCTCCATTGTATAGTCTTGCCTCTTTTGTCATAGATTAATTGACCATAGGTGCTTGTGTTTATTTCTGGGCTTTCTATCCTGTTACATTGATCTGTATTTCTGTTTTTGTGCCAGTACCATATTGTCTTGATTACTGTAGCTTTGTAGTATAGTTTGATGTCAGGGAGCCTGATTCCTCCAAGTCCATTTTTCTTTCTCAAGATTGTTTGGCTACTTGGGGTATGACTTTGATTTCAAAATATTAGTGAATGATAATACAGACTGCTCGTCATGGTGTGTTGATTTGTGAGAAAATGTTTTCGTCTAAAGTACTTGATATTTTTAAAAATATTGTATGCAAAGTTTAAAGCATCATAGACCCTAACTATTGTGCAAATATTGTTTAGAAAAATTAGTGCAAGTAGAACACTTCCAAATCTTGATTGTCTAGTGTCCGAATGTGATTTGAGTGTTCTCGTGGAGTGATACAGGGAACAGGTGCTCTCAGGAGGAACCCGTAAGAGATCAAGGGATACAGGGTAAGATGGATGGAGAAGCCAAGGATCCTTTCCTGCCTAATCCCAGGGGAGCTCTGGAATATAAGTAACCCCAGAGGGTTCTTCTCAGCCAGGAGAATGGAGCTGGTCCACCTCTGCATCGCTTAGCCATTACTGGCTAGCAGTTGTCCCTGGGTGTGTGTGGTGGGGTGTCATCTTTCAGGCATCTCCAGGTGAGGTGGAGACAAAGATGATTCTGTGCAAAAGTTCAGGCATAAACCATAGCAGACAACACCACAGCATCCTTGTAAAGGCAACCTTTGTGGGAACAGCCGCATCCACCCGCCTGAAGACAGTCTATAAAACCCTCTGTAGGTGCTCTCTCGGCTCTAATAAAACGCCATTTATATCTTGCGCTTCGTCCTTCTTCAGGGCACTTCATTGTCTGCCTCCTGTACCTTAGCTTTTGGCTGTGAGTTTGTCACAAGCAATTAACTTCTGTCTCTGAAGTAACCCCACTGAATTCACCAAGGAGCCCCGAGGTTCGGCTGAGTTTCTGCCTCACAGTTAATGCACAGGTTTTTAATGGGTTTATAATATGCTTCCTCTCAAGAAGAAGAAGAAAAAAAAACCGATTACTGAAAGCTTCTGCACCCATTCAACCCATTCGTGATATGTTTAAGTCTTAGGGAAGGATAAGTGAACATAGAAATAGAAATTGCCAAGTGTTTTATTTTTTATCTATATACATGTTCCACCTCTAAAACCTCTCATCTCTACTTGGTCCTTACGTCCTTTACTCAATAGAAGAATATACAAGATGAAAAAGAAGAGGATTTGACAATGGATAGAATCTTGATTTCAGGATTTTTACTAATCATTTTCATTTGGGGATTTTCTCCACTAAAGTAATGTCTCCTCATTCTTGTGCAGTGAGACTTTTTCTCCCCTCATGCTTAGGAAACCCCATGACGATACACATCCCTTGTTTTGTTTTTATACTCATTTTTCTCCATGTAATAACTTATTTGAGTTGTATATATTTAAATTGTAGGTTGCTATGAATATTACACCAGACTGGTAGTTCTCAGATTTTGCACTTTGTAAGAATTAACTGGGTGGAGACTTTAACATGCAGATTCTGTGGCCCCATGTCCAGATGTACTGGTTCCATCCGTTTGGGTAGAACCCAGAAATGTGCATGTTCAACAGAAATTATAAAGCAGGTAGCCCATGGTCCAGAGCCTGAGAATTGCTAAATGTGACTGGTTCCAAAGAAGCAGAAGATTGGCTGACATTTTTGCATTTCCTCATGCTCCTTAGCCAATACTTTGCATCAGATGGGTGCTCAGAAATATTTTTAACTGTAGACTGACCACAGATGGTCAGTGGTTCCCACATTCTTATGACGCCATCTAACACAAACATGCAGCTGAAGCCTTTAACTTCAAATTTGAAAGTAAAGGTCTGGGTTAGGTTCTCATACCTCTTTGGAAGTATGGACTAGGTGCATCTACTGCTTTATTGCCTTCTCTGAACTCTTAGCCACCTTGGGGCTTGTGTAATTTTGTAATAAGTGATAATATGGCAATCACTGTTATGCAGAATTTTCACACTTCAGTCTTACTATTCTCAGCACTGTATTCTATCGAATGGATTGCCAGCTCATGGATAACTGCTTACACTGCCTGGAGCACACACCTATGCTCCCACGACGTTGCCAAGCAAACTCCTATTCATCCATCAAAACCCCCACTACATGTCACCATCCCTGAGAAATTTTTTTTTTATATCTCTTTATCAGTTCCTGTGAAGATCTTTCTTGATTCTGTACCGTCTCTGTATTGTAAGCATTTCTGTGAATTTACATGTCACATTCTCATGGAATGTGTATATGATTACCTCCCTCTTAGCCTGGGAGATACACTGCAGGTAGAGACTATATGTTTATTTTTTGTTTGTTTGTTTATGTATTTATTTAGTCATTCACTTATTCACTTCTCTAATTTTCAGTGATTGGCATATGGCCTGAAACGTGGCAGAAAAAATGTAGTTGAGTTTGTCTAAATTATATTGCAGTGGTTCACCAAATACTTTGGAGTGATGTTGTCTCATAGGGGACATTTGGCAATGTCTGGAAATAGTCTTGGTTGTCACAGCTTGGAGTGTGGGTGCTCTTGGCATCTAGTGGTGAGAGGCCCGGGGTGCTGCTAAAAATCCTGCAGTGCACAGGACAGGCTCCAGAGCAAAGAATCGTCGTGTCCAAAGTATCACTAGCGCCCAGGTTGAGAAACCCTGATTATATTAAATGCTCCCCGATGGCAAGTTCTGTCATATAATGTGATATTTCTTAAAGCGCCTAACAAATTACATACCCCGAGTAGAGACTAGACAATATGGCAAAGTTAATTTTATTAAATAAGTTGATGCTTGTTGATTGATTAATTGAAGCAACATATTAACCTTTTAGATTTTATGTGGGTTTTTCTTTTTTGCAGACATACGTGAGCTTTGTGTCAGAAACATCTTTTCCACTGTCTTTATTTCCAGAATAAAATCTGGGGAAATCTATCTGGTGTGGTTAATCATTACCTCATGTACCTACTCTTTGTCATGTTAGAAATAAATCCTAGGGTATTTTCTCCATATACCTTACGTGTGCTCACTTCAAACTATGAGTAAGAAGAAGAGTACAGAAAGTTTTATCTAATTTTTTTCTACCCTTGTTGACTCAACGATCCATTTTATCAAAGTGAAGAATGGCCCCAAAGGGACAATTCGGCACATATTTCCAATGAAGGGATCTCAGAACTGTGTTTAAAATGGGACACATCTGCCATTTACGGTGATATACTCGTATATTCCCCACGTAGCCATAAGGACAGAAGTAATTTTGCTTTTATTTAAATATTCTGCCATCATTCGGAAGGCTTGAAACGCATGCCAACTGCTGAGAGAGAGATACCTGTAGCCCAGTCTCAGTTGTCAGAAGGCTTACAGGCTAGAGAGAGAATCAGAGGCTCAATCCTGATACTATATTCTGATGAGAGAGGGCACCTGATCTCATCAGGCGGGTCCACAAGATTTGTAGGAGTGAAAGATGGCTGAGCCATGTGAGAACTTTTGAGGGTAGCCCTGTGTAGAGGTTGAGTGGAGAAGAAAAGATCAACCTATTACTAAACACTAAGAAATGTTTCTTAATGAGATAAAGCACAATATACTTTAAGAGCAAAAGTGGGTCCCTCATGGCTGGTGCTTAGCATGGGAGAAAGTGTGGGGAGAAACGGAATGGGAGAATTATGATATGGGGGTGGCAGGTGGAAAAGTATTAAAAAGCCCGAGAGACACAGGATGGTGTTTAGAATTCGTATGGGAATTGATGCAGTGATGTGGTCTCTTTTCTGTTGTAGAGGATAAATCTGGATACTTACTGTTGACTGGTCTGGAAGAGAAGCAAGATGGTGCCAGGGAAAAGAGATGGGTGCTTTTTTTTTTTTTTTTTTTGAGCGGTACAGCAGGTTTTCTCTGAAATTTGCAACATTATTGTTGTGCTAATGGGCATGGGGTACTAGTATGGTTTGTCTGGGGAGGGAGGGTGAGAAACACAGAAGACCAAGAGGGATTCACCGAGTAGAATTGACAAGACGTGTTGACAACTCATGGGATCTCGGCGGAGGGGTTGATTCGTAGATACTTTTGACTTGGAAAGTGACTGGTGGGGACCCAAATTGAGACAAGGGACCCTGGGATAGCAATGATGACCAGTGGCGTGCTGGCAGCGAGGGGTAGATGATGCATTTTGGACAGGACGAGTTAAAGATGACGGAGGCATCCCAGTTAGGATGGCTTTTAGGTAGTAGAAAATAAGAATGAGGAGATTAGAAAAACAGCTCTGAAACTGCAGCTTGATGTTTTGGGACGTGACGATCCGTATTCCCCTTCCTCATGCAAACAGTTCTCTATTTTCAGTAGAGATCATCATTGCCTTGGGGGACAAGATCTGGATTTGCCACTTTCTTGGGAAAGTATTGATACTTAAACTTGACAAAGATGACTGGAAGAGATTAGCTGTTGTTTCTTATCATGAAAACAGACTTGAAACAGAATGCTTCCATTCTTTATCCATCCTCCTGGAAAGACTAATTATCTGGTATCAGGATCAGACAGATCTAAGCTGGGCTATATTTCTTATGGGCAGGGCACTTCTGGGTCACCCAGTTGTCCCTAACTATTCAGCAATTATGTATTTTGTTTGGCTTGTGTTGATTGCCACTGTATGTTCTTATGTAAATGTGTGTTCTGCAAATATTCCTTTCCAAACAAGCTTTGGTTTCTTGCGACAAGTGTGTTTCCTTCCAATGTTAGCAGGCTACCTTTCCCCCAAAGTGGGCACTATGTACATTTTAACTGTATATTATTATTATTATTATTACTATTTTCTGGAAAAATACTTGAGTGCTTTGGGAGGGAAATCAACAAAATCATATTGACGTGCTATTGGGTTAGTCTTAGCGTCTAACGTGGGAAAAGGCAGTTGGGGCTTTGAATTTTTCATATCAAATCCGCTTATGAGACAGAATTCAGGAGATGAGGGGCTTGCACCAGTCCTAAATCCACGCCGACGATTTAGGACTGGATCATTCTCTGTTGTGGCAGGAGCTGTCCTGTGCTTTGTGGCATGTTTAACAGCATCACTGGCCTCTTCCTATTTGATGCCAGGAGCAGCTCCCACCCCGAGTCCTGACAACCAAAGATGTCTCCAGACCTTGCTACGCATCCCAATGGAGATAGTACTTTGAGGCTTAGCAAATAAAAACACAGGGCACGCAGTTAAATCTGAATTTTAAATAAGGAATGACTCATTATTTAGCATAAGTATGTCCCTTGCCATCTTTCATCTGGCAGCCCTGCCTGGGGGACAGAAATTGCCACCATTCGAGGAACACTGCTTGCTCTTCTCACTAATTTTCTTCTGAATTTACAAATGTCTCTACTAGGTTCTTAGGTCATGGGAGTGACATGGGATTTTGCATTAGCAGAGTACTCAACTTCCATCGACAGAGGAATGGAAAGAGAAGATGTGGTAGGACTTCCCTGGGGCCACAGTGGTTAAGAATATGCCTGCCAGTGCAGGGGACACAGGATCGAGCCTTGCTCCGGGAAGATCCCACATGCCACGGAGCAACGAAGCCCGTGTGCCACAACTATCGAGCCTGCGCTCTAGAGCCCGCGAGCCACGACTGCTGAGCCCGCGTGCCACAGCTACGGAAGCCCGTGCGCCTAGAGCCCGTGCTCTGCAACGAGAGAAGCCACCGCAGTGAGAAGCCCGTGTACCGCAACCAAGAGTAGCCCCCACCCGCCGCAATTAGAGAAACCCCGTGCACAGCAATGAAAACGCAATGCAGCCAAAACAAAAGAAAAAAAAGACGTGGTATCTGTATACAATGGAATATTACTCAGCCATAAAAAAGAACAAAATAATGCCATTTGCAGCAACATGGATGGACCTTGAGATTGTCATACTGAGCGAAGTCAGTCAGACACAGAGAGACAAGTATCATGTGGTATCAGTTATATGTGGAATCTAAAAAAAAAAGGTATAAGTGACCTTAGTTACAAAACAGAAGTAGAGTCACAGATGTAGAAAACAAACGTATGGTTACCAGGGGTTAAGCAGGGCTCGGGGGGAGGGATAAATTGGGAGATTGGGATTGCCATATACAAACCACTATATATAAAATAGATAAACAACAAGGTCCTACTGTAGAGCACAGGGAACTATACTCAATATCCTGTAACAACCTAAATGGGAAAAGCATTTGAAAAGGAATAGATACATGTCTATGTACAACTGATACACTTTGCTGTACACCTGAAACTAACACAACATTGTATATCAACTATACCCCAGTAAAAATTTTTTTAAAAAGGAGAAATGGATAACCTGAAAAAAAAGTAGTATTTCAGTCTGAAAGGTCCATTGAGCTCACACAAATCACCTATTAGAGCCTTTAAATAAAAAGAAAGAAAAACTTTATAAAAAAATTCCATCTTGAATTAAAAATGCTGTGTTTCAAAAATAAAAAAGGATAAATAAATAAAGGAGTATTCAACTGTCTTGCTTGTATATGTTTAGGGGAAACTGCAAAATCCAGAACAGTCTGGTCGAGACACCCACGTTGTCCCCATTTATTGTTAACTGCGTACTTTCCACGTCGCTTCATCTACACAAAGCAGACAGCGTTAGATACTAATGTTTGCTAAGTTAATCTGTGAGTTGAAAAGAATGCTCTACTGTGAAGTTCTCTGTACTTCTTTAGAATTTCACTTGTGGGGCAGGCCTGAAAGTTATAATTTACTGGTTTGTTGACTCTCTTGTCTGGAGGCTACTTCTGCTGCCACATCTTCTCTTGTTCAAACAAAATAAAGTGTACTCTTGTACCCCAGGAATCTGGTGGCCTTCATCCTCCGGCCTGTTGGCCCTCGTCTGATTACCCAGCGTGAAGAATCGTCTGTTGGCAGCGAGACCAGACTGCTGGCAAGGGGCAGCTCCTCGTACACCAGCCAGCAGACCCATAAAATTAAGAGGCAGCATTTCACGGGCTATTTCTTGGACGTTTTAGAGCGCTCAAGCATCCTTAGAGAATAATGCGTAAAATATAGACAGAAACATGTGCAATGGATGTATAAACTCCTTATGGGCAAGATCTGTGTCCATTATTATTATTTTTTTTTGGATCAACCTCCATTCCATATTTTGCACATGGAAAGGACTCAGTTAAGTGCTGTTGCTGAAGGAAAGTTAAAATAGAATGCTTCTGCCTTTAACCAGAATCTTTTCCCTCCTACCTGCGGCGTCGTTTCACTCTTAGACTCTTAGACACATGCCTGCCTGTTTCTTTTCTACAACACAGATCCCCCTCATCTGTGGTAATGATGATGGTTATGAGGGTGATGACGATGTAGCTTATGGTGGTGGTGGTGGTGATGATTTTTTTAATATATATTTTAATGCTTTTCTTTTTTTAATTAAATTTAATTTATTTATTTTTGGCCGCATTGGGTCTCCGTTGCTGTGCGCGGGATTTCTCTAGTAGCGGAGAGCGGGGGCCACTCTTCGTTGTGGTGCGCGGGCTTCTCATTGCGGTGACTACTATTGTTGCAGAGCACGGGCTTCAGTAGTTGTGGCACGTGGGCTTAGTAGTTGTGGCACACGGGCTCTAGAGCGCAGGCTCAGTAGCTGTGGCGCACGGGCTTAGTTGCTCCGTGGCATGTGGGAGCTTCCTGGACCAGGACTCGAACCCGTGTGCACTGCATTGGCAGGCGGATTCTTAACCGCTGCACCACCAGGGAAGTCCCAAACACCACTATTAATATAAATTATTTTAAATAGTCATAATATGTTTTTAATATAATAATCCATAATGTAACCATTATGAGTATAAATTACTGCAAATATGAATAATTCAGAGGCAGTCTTGTGGCCATTAAGGGCAACACAGCTTAAGTTTTCTATAATCTGCCTCTACCGTGTATGTCTGCATTTGTCATGTTACCTTCTGTTCTGGGCATTATTTCTCTTCTCAATTCTTCTGTGGTGTCTATACCTTGATTGGAAACTGCTCTCTTCTCTTGAACTGTAATGGCTTTGCCCCTTCCTCACCCTTATTTAAATGCCGTCTGTCTTTCCAAATGTCTCCTCACCCTCTGCCTCTTCTGATTTTCCAAGCAACGTCGATCTCCCTTCCCCTAAGACACACTGTCATTAGGGTCTAGTTTGTGATTGAGTCACAAACTGACTTGCGTTGCTACTGAGGAATTCCATGAGCACACACATGGTGTTAACCATCTAATGAAACTTGTACAAATGGGTGACTGGTATGATTGACCATAAAATCAGAAAAAGGAAACATCTATGCATTCGTATTTGTAACTTTTGATCAATGGGCGTAAACAACTTAAAAACAAAGTTCTAGCCTCAGAAAGAAATGTGTTGTATAATGCAGTAGAAGTGAATGTAAAGCAAAAGTATTGTGTTGGCCAAAAAGTTTGTTCGGTTAGTGAATATGTTGTTCAATAAAGTTCTTCGTGTAAATGAAAAATGTGTATTTTTACATACAACCGACTGACCTTTTTGGCCAATCCAATAGAAGGAATAACCTCCCCCCAAATCCCTACACTGATGAGCAACTCCTTAATTTCAGTACTTTGTTTTAGCACCCTATGTGATCAAATTTCTCTTCGTTTTTCTTTTCTTTTATTCTATTAAAAAGATATTTTCAAATCTAATTTCACTTAGAATTCTAATAACACGTCTAGTATTCATGCATTGACAGTTTAAAATTTTCTATTATGTTTGAAGTTAATAATGTGATTCTTTAGTAAAGTTGAAACTGCATATAACCTATCATTCGGCGATTATGCTTTAAGATAGATATACCTTAGAGAGATGAAGGCAGCTGTGCTCAGAGATACACGATGAACATATTCACATCAGCATTGTTGATCGTTAACCCAGACTAGAGATAAACCAAATTAACATGACCAATAGGCTGGATAGTTACATTTTCTATTTTTCTGTTGGGAAAAAAATTAAAATAAATTAATATGTAAAGAAAAAGAAGGAAGATAAAAAAGCAACAAACAACAGCAGGTCGTCACAAGTTTTACGTCTGTAAATACAGAAATGTTTTAAGATGTAGTCTTAGGGGGTCCTGCTCTGTGTTGGCTGCACACCCATTGCCTACAGATCACCGATAAAGAGTGCACTTACGAAAGCCTTGGTGGGTGTTGTGAGTTGCTTTGTTTTATTTATTTTTGTAATTTTTCTTTTATACTGGAATATAGTTGATTAACAATGTTGCGTTAGTTTCGGGTGTACAGCAAAGGGATTCAGTTATACATACACATGTATCTTTTCTTTTCCAAAGTGTATTCCCATTTAGCTTGTTACAGAGTCCCCTGTGCTCTACAGTAGGTCCTTGTTGGTTATCTATTTTAAATAGAGCAGTGTTGACATGTCACTCCCAGAGTCCCAGTCTATCCCTTCCCCCCCCCCCACGTTTCCCCTTTGGTTACTGTAAGTTTGTTTCCCCTTTGGTTACCGTAAGTTTGTTCTCTAAGTCAGTAAGTCTGTTTCTGTTTTGTAAAAAAGTTCATTTGTATCTTTTTTTTTTTTTTTTTTGCGGTACGCGGGCCTCTTACTGTTGTGGCCTCTCCCGTTGCGGAGCACAGGCTCTGGACGCACAGGCTCAGCGGCCATGGCTCACGGGCCCAGATGCTCTGCGGCACGTGGTATCTTCCCGGACCGGGGCACGAACTCGTGTCCCCTGCCTCAGCAGGTGGACTCTCAACCACTGCGCCACCAGGGAAGCCCTGTATCATTTATTTAGATTCTGCATGTAAGTGATGTGTGTTGCTTTGTTTAAAGAGACTGGTTAAAAGGTTGTAAGAGATGCTTCTGGCGGTCTGATCCTGCATCACATGAAAAATGCGATTCTGAGAAGGTGAGTCTGATGGTCAGAGAAAGTCATGTCGGGGAACCTTCCTGACGATGTTGGCATTCCTGGTGGCTTCCAATGGTCTACACTTGATGTTCTGCAACACGGAATGTACTTTCTCTGAAAAAAAATGTACTTTCATTGGGAATTCTATCCTTTTCCAACGCCAAAATACTTGAATGATGTAATGATGGAGAGAGAATACACTTAGTTGGTAGGATTTTCCTGGGAGGTAATTAAAATAATGTAATGAAGGGAATAAAAATAGTCGTAATTGATAAATTAGAACACTTGCATTGTCCTGAGTTTCATAGAGATGCAAAGAAGGAAGACAGTAAAACCACTGCGTAAAGGATGAAAATGTGTGAAAACCAAAATGCTACAGTATTGTAATACCTTACCACTGACGTTTGTTCTCTGAAATCTGAAAAGTGGTCATTTTTTTTTCGCTATAATTGCATCCGTAAGGGACATCCAATTCAAATGGTTCTAGTCATGCTGTGCTTTTGTATAGTAAGAGAGAATACAGTTTTAGTATTTATTATAAGGGAAATTCCCAAGATTCTCCATTAACATTTTATAAGCTGCAAAGTAAAAATGAGCTTTTATCCTACATTAGTTCAAATTATGATGTATGTGGAAAACCACAAAATAAGCCATATTTCTAAACATCTTTCCCTCGGTGGTTCTCATTCCGAATTAAAATGTTTTGGTGTAAGTATATAAAGAGGCGTGATGTAAAACTAATCCTGAATGTAAGTTGTGTTAACATATATTCAAACAGAAACATCTCGCTCCTAAAATTGGCGTGGATATATTGTTCATAGCAGCAGTACATAGCTCAGTGTAATAAGAGGGAATAATTAGATTTGCTTGTCTTGAGAGATAAGCTGGACAGTGAGTACCTAACATTTTTTTAACCAAGATGAGGGCTTTACTGTAACACTAGATCATACTTGGTAAATGTCATTCAACAAAAAGCTCGATGTGTCTGAAATAGCACTGTGATTATGTCATAAAGATTTTTTGTTCATATTGAAAAGAAAAGGTCATGCAGCAGAATCCCATGAACAGGGGTCTCTAGACTTGCTTTTAAAAATGATTCAGTGTTAATACATCAGCACCATCGTATTGGCTTCAGGGTAAGTCGGTATAAATGACACATCCTGACTCAACAGGGATATTTAAATCCAAGTCCTTTGGGGCCACACGTATTGCTACCATGACTGATCCTTTCGTGCTGCAACCTTTTTCCAGAGCTTGCCAGATTCTGCTAACAGATGTGATGCAACTTTATGGAGCCTAGTGCAGTTAATGAAATCGCTAAGATGTTACTCCTAATACGGAGATGAGTAACCAGCTCGTAAATTGACTCTAGGTAGCTCTCGGCTTTAAGAACAGACGGAGAGCCAGCCCTAAACATGCGGGTGATTTGTGGTAGGTCCTCAGAGACTTCACCTCCTTTTTGGTTTTGTCAGTAACTGCATCTCCTGTTCCCTCGTGGGAACCCTGATAGCTTGCTTGTCTGCTCCACCCTGAAACCTTCGACGGTCCACGTACCTCTGACCTCTGGGTTCTTCAGAGCCCATCACCGGTGACGAACTCCATTCTGGGCACTTTGCCTGAATGTTTAAAAAGAATGCAGCACAGCAGACTGGTACGCCCAGTTAAATTTGAATTTCAAAAAACCCTAGTAATTTGAAAAGAAGCATGCACCCTAGTGTTCATGGCCACACTATTTACAACAGCCAAGACATGGAAGCAACCTTAATGTTCATTGACAGATGAATGGATAAAGAAGATGTGGTAAATATATACAATGGAATATTACTGAGCCATACAAAGGAACAAAATAATGCCATTTGCAGCAACATGGATGGACTTGGAGGGCATTATGCTAACTGAAATAAGTCAGACAGAGAAAGACAAATACTGTGTGATCTCACTTATATGTGGAATTTGAAAAATATAACAAACTAGTGAACATTACAAAAAGAAGCAGACTCACAGGTATAGAGAACAAACTACTGGTTCTCAGTGGGGAGAGGGAAGGGGGGAGGGGCAAAACGGGTGGGGAAGTGAGAAGTGCAAACTACTATGTATAAAATAAGCTACAGGGGCTTCCCTTATAGCGCAGTTGTTAAGAATCTGCCTGGCAATGCAGGGGACGCGGGTTCGAGCCCTGGTCCGGGAAGATCCCACATGCCACGGAGCAATTAAGCCCGTGTGCCGCAACTACTGAGCCTGCGCTCTACAGCCTGCAAGCCACAACTACTGAGCCTATGTGCCATAACTCCTGAAGCCCACATGCGTAGAGCCTGTGCTCCGCAACAGGAGAAGCCACTGCAATGAGAAGCCTGCGTACCGCAACCAAGAGTAGCCCCCGCTCGCTGCAACTAGAGAAAGCCCGTGTGCGGCAACAGAGACCCAACACAGACAAAAATAAATTAAAAAAAAAAGATGTATTATGAATTCCCATTCCCCAAGTAAAAACCATGACACTGAAGGAAATCTGGTGCGTATTTAGTACCCTTTAACAGTTGTTAATATCTGTTCAAATTATGCTGCAGAGGACCAGACAGTGCTCTCTGGACGGTTCCTGCAGAGCAAGACCTTTACATTTCCACTTTGGTTTCATTCACCAGAGAGTCCAGTACAGTCACTGAATATCACTCACGGTTCATTTCCCCATGTTGAAATTGCATCTTTCATCACGACATGGTATAAATAAAGACTTTTTTTCTGACCATAATATCTAGACCAGTGGTTCTAAACTGGGGGCCATTTTTGGTTATCTCATTGGGATGGGGATGTTACTGGCTATTACTGGTGTGGACCACAGACTCTGTTGAACACCCTACAATGCAAGGACAGTCTCTACCATAGAGAATTATCTGGCCCCTAATGTTAATAGTACAAAGGTTGAGAAACCCTGATGTGGAGCTATGATATGGAATTGTGCTATTTGATCTTCTGGTCTCCCTTCAGGACCAAGCATGATCAATTACAAGTTTTGATGCAGTGTATTATTAATAGTTTGCATTATGTTCATGATGTTAAATACCAAAGAGAAAATCAAACAAGGCTGTAGTCACACTTCAGTGCAATTCTACAAGTATTGGTAGAAAATACTGCCTGCTTAGCTGTGGGTATTCAAAGATGAAAAATGATGTGAACCCCCACCCCCTCAAGGAGCTTATAATATGTTGATTGAGGCGTGCCTGGAAATGGATAAATTTCATATAATGCAGAAATATGCTCAGGATAAAGTGGAAGCAAGATGGTGTTACTATTGCCTACTACGTTGTGTAATTATATTTAATAGAAGTAATTTGACTTCCTGGAATAGACAAGTATGATAGATAGATAGATGAGATAGATAAAGATGATAGAGATATAGGTAGGTGATAGGTAGCTATATAAATAGGTAACATAGATGCATAGGTAGATGGTAAATAGATAGACAATAGATAAATGATAAGCAGATAGATAATAAGTAGATAGATGATAGATGTTAGACTAGATATATAGGTAAGTAGGTATAGATATACAGGTGCATTTGTGTATGAACAGTAATAGTAATAATAAACTACTAATAAAATTTAGGAGCTTTCCTTGGGAAATTCATGTAGCTTGTTTGAACATTTCAGTTTCTTTCTTTTGTCTCCTCTCAAAGCCGTGTACAGAGTTGGTACCGTGTTTAAGAAAAGGGATCATATTGCAATTAGATGAGCTAAGCAAAGCTTCTCTTTTTCAAGTTGGAAGGAATTTAAGTATATTATTGCCCGGGGAAAAGAAAGCAGGTGGAGAGGAAAAAGGTAAGATGACTGGCAAGAGAATGTGGCTGATGAAATTAGGAGATAGAATAAAAGCAATTATGAGACAGCACAGGTGGAGGAGATAAGATCTGAAAGTCCGTATTTCCGTCTGAGATCGGAAGTGCGGGGCGAGGAGGGAGGAGGGACAGGAGGAAAGGAAAAAGGTACAACGTGAACACAGAAGAATCTGGATTTGGGGTCTTGTGTTATGGAAGACACTCATAGATTCTTTCAGTTCCTGAGTATGGACTAACTTTCTCCTGGAATGTCCTAGGAAAATAAGCAGTAAAAAATGTTGTGAAAAGAATGTAAGAAGTGGAAATGAAGATTTTTAAATATCCATTTTTTTTTTATTTTTTATTTTTTGCAGTACGTGGGGCTCTCACTGTTGTGGCCTCTCCCGTTGCGTAGCGCAGGCTCAGCGGCCATGGCTCACGGGCCCAGCCGCTCCGCGGCATGTGGGATCTTCCCGGACCGCGGCATGAACCCACGTCCCCTGCATCGGCAGGCGGACTCTCAACCACTGCACCACCAGGGAAGCCCTAAATATCCATTATTTTATTTTTGACCCTGAGCAAATCTTTTAGTATTCTTAAAAATTCCATTTTTCCATCTTTTTTAAACTGAAGTATAGTTGATTTACAATGTTGTGTTGATTTCTGCTGTACAGCAAAGTGACTCAGTTATATATATGTATATATACACACACACATTCTTTAATATTCCTTCCCATATGGTTTATCACAGGATATTTAATATAGTTCCTTGTGCTCTGCAGTAGGACCTTGTTGTTTATCCATCCTATATACAATAGTTTGCTTCTACCCACCCCAAACACCCAGTCTATCCCTCCCCCCCCCCCCCCCCTTGGCAACCACAAGTCAGTTCTCTGTGTCTGTGAGTCTATTTCTGTTTGCAGATAGATTCATTTGTGCCATATTTTAGATTCCATAGGTAAGTGATATCATATGTTTTTTGTCTTTCTCTTTCTGACTTAGTATGATAATCTCTAGCTGCATCCATGTTGCTGCAAATGGCATTATTTTGTTCTTTTTTATGGCTGAGTAATATTCCATTGTATATATGTACCATCTTCTTTATCCATTCATCTGGTGATGGACATTTAGGTTGTTTCCATGTCTTGGCTGTTGTAAATAGTGCTGCAGTGAACATTGGGATGCATGTATCTTTTTGAATTAGGGTTTTGTCTGGACATATTCCCAAAAGTGGGATCGCTGAATCATATGGTAGCTCTATTTTTAGTTTTCTGGGGAACCTCCACACTGTTCTCCATAGTGGCTGCATCAACTTACATTCCCACCAACAGTGTAGAAGGGTTCCCTTTTCTCCACACCCTCTCCAGCATTTATTGTTTGTAGATTTTTTGATGATTCCGTTCTGACTGGTGTGAGGTGGTACCTCACTGTAGTTTTGATTTGCATTTCTCTAATAATTAGTGATGTTGAGCAACTTTTCATGTGCCTTTTCATGTACTGGCCGTCTATATATCTTCTTTGGAGAAATGTTTATTAAGGTCTTCTGCCCAGTTTTTGATTGGGTTGTTACTTTGTTGTTGAGTTGCATGAGCTGTTTGTGTATTTTGCAGATCAAGCGCTTGTTGGTTGTGTCCTTTGCAAATATTTTCTCCCATGATTCTGTAGGTTGTCTTTTCATTTTTTTTAAGGTTGCCTTTGCTGTGCAGAAGCTTGTTTGATACGGTCCCATTTGTTTATTTTTGCTTTTATTTCTATTGCCTTGGGAGACTGACCTAAGAAAACATGGGTACGATTTATATCAGAGAATATTCAAAACCTCCATTTTTGGTGCATTCCCTGACTCTAGTGATTTTGTTGCCATCTTGTCTGTGTTTGTCTTTATCCTGCTATATTCTTTTGTTTTTGAGCCACACGAAGCTACCACGAGAATTATAATAACAGTTAAAATCATGCAAAAATGCATATTAGGTGCATAGAATTGGTGCCTTTTAGTGGACCTATAAGCACCTAATGACGTAGTCTCAAGCTAGGTAAAAAAAAAAAAAGGCATAATTGCAAGAACAAATTGATAAATCCACAATCCTACTGTGTGATTTTTTTTAGATACCTCTCTCATAAAATAAGATAATAGCTGAAACAAATAAAATACTAGTAAAGATATAGAATATTTGAGTTATATAATTAATAAATTTTATATGAGATATAGATAGGTAGATGTCATATCTAGATCTACCATCTATCATCTATGTAATCTGTCATCTATCTGTCAATCTACTCTATCGTCTGTTATCTATTGATCATCTATCTGTCTGTGTATCAACTATGTGTCATCTATCTATGTATCATCTATCTATTGATCGTGTGTCTAATCGATCTAATCTCTGTCTGCAACAGGACCTAATAGCTCTTATTCTCTATTTTCTGCTCAGCTCACTCCACTCTGAACACGCTGTCCTACTATTCTGATCCCCAGTGATTAAGGTGCTCCCTAAAAGGCTGTGTCTAAAATGGATTCGTGTGAACCGTGTTTTAGACAAACCCACTGATTTCAAACCAAAGGTGGTCTCTGGTTCTCACTTTGGCATCGGGGCTAAGGGTGTGAGGGCCCCTGTTTCCCGGCTGAGCAGGGGGCTTGCAAATCTCTCTTGGGAGGGTCAGTGTGATTCAGCCCATTGCTCCCTGTTCGCTCCTTCCGGGTGACAGCTCATAAGCGGAGCTGACTCAGTCAACAAAGACTCATTTTTAAAGAGCGTTGCTCTAGGGTGGACAAAAGAAACAAAATCTAGTGAGAAAAGCCAAGGGAAATGAGATGGACATTACCAACACAGAGGCTATGAATGTCTAAATATGTTTACAAACAAATACGCTCTTGAGAGTTGGAGAACTTGTGTCATAAGTTGGAAGTCAAAGAGAGGTAAACATCTACGTCTGTGATAGGTTCCTGGCTACCTAGGACGATAGGTAGGATGTCCTCTGCTAGGACGATAAACTACCTTACTCCTAGGAAAGGGGTTGTTCACCATTCCACGGGTACCCTGTGAAGGTAAAGGTTGCAGTGATTAATCAACAAAGGGACCATGGACAAAATGGCGGAATCCATTCAATGGGGCTTCAAGTATTGGCTTCCAAAGCATGGACTTATATGATAGTGAGGTTATCTGTGTATTTCTGTGGTTTTTGAAGTGCCAGTTGTCCAAGAAGATCATTCTGTGGTGAGCATCCTGAAATAGGTCTTGACGATTCTTAGAAGAGGAGGTGGATCTTCATGCAGTGGCAACTGTGAAGAGATGGGTGGCGTGTGTGTTAAGTAGAAGGTGGGAATATATATGCAGGGTTATCAGAACTGTGTCTGAAGAGGTTTCTTACTGAGTGGTAGATGCTGGCAGGGCAGGGGAGATGGATTAAGGCACACAAGGTCTTAATTTTAAGATTATCATAAAGATTTGCTTGTATCTTCACATAAAACTTCATTGTTTCTCCGTTCCCTTAATTTACACTCACACCCATTCTCAGTTTTCCTTCCCACGTTCACTCCTGGATCCCCCTCCTACTTTCAGCGCCCCAAGGCACTCATCCTTCACGGGAGGGGGAGGGGCAGGGCTGCAGCTCATGTCTTGTAGCCCACCCTCGTCCTTTGTATGTCATGGCAGCTTCCCTTGAGGGGTCTTCCTGGATGTAAAGTGAGTGTCTCTCCCACATGCTCTTGTGCATGTAGACAGGAGTAAATTACAGTGCTTTTTATAAAGTATGGTGAGTCTTGCTTTCATGCGGAAGACCTTGTGTTCATGGAGAACAGAAAATGCCTGGATTTGACAAATGCACACACAAGTTGGAGGCCTCTCCTTTTCCCTGGGTACTGCCTACGTTTGTATCAAAGAGTCAGAAGCAACGGTAGGGGATGGAAATATCTCGTCCCTTTTGTTACCATGTATTTGTTGTTGGCATAAAGTGAGCCGTCTTTATTGCCATCTGGTTCCAAGGATTGGTCCATACAGATCCAACTGAGTTGACCTTCATCCCCAGCTACAATGCTACTTTATGTCTTTCTTTCTTGTAGTAGGTTTTGTGCCATCTGTAGGAACGTGGGGGTCCTTTGGCTGTTCTTGAGCCGAGGTCTTCCATGGACACCCTTCTGGAAACTGCTCAGATAGATACACAATGGTTTTGACCTCACTGGCTCTACCTGCCTTTTTTCTGATGGCACAAATCCACCCGTGGATTCAGTCATGCCCATACCCTTGGCTGAGATTGAATTATACAAGGCACAGGTAGATATCCTTGACTTCTTTTTAGGGTCCATAGTATCAGATCTCCCCTCTCTTCTAGGAGGTGGTGGTGATGTATGAGTTAAACTATACACCCTTTCCTTGAAGGAATAGAGATGGAATGTCTAGTTGATTAACTGCAAGAACATGGGGAGTAGAAGTAATATGAGATTCTAAATGATATAGGTTAATATTTGGTAAATAGAGTCTGACCACGTGTATCCAAAGAGCTAAGCTCACTCTGCTTCTAGAACTAATTAGTTAGAACTAATACAGCAAACATAATATCAAGACATGTTTAACTAGGAAGAATTTTCTCATGACCCTTTAATCAGAGCTGTGACTTAGCCATTGAGTAACCGAAGGACAAAGAATTGCTTTTCACTCATCCTAAAATGTCTAAACACAAGAGGTAGTATATTGCAAGTAGAAATAAAGTTTTAAAAGAGATGCTAGCTTTAAGTTTAGGGGTATAATTGAGATAGAATCTGAGTCCTCAGACCAGGAAAGCACCTTTTTTCTTCGGGGGAGGGGGAGTGCATTTTTTAGCATTCAGCTGGACAAATGCCTCATAATTTATTTCAATAACAACTTTGTTGAGTTGCAATTACCATATCATAAGGGATCTGTAAATCCCTTGGAAGCCCATGGCACCTGATATCAGTGTGGGATTCTCTGATCTAATGGTGATCACTTTTTTTTCTAAACTTAATTAACCTTTTATTATTACAGAAGCAATGTATATGCAGTATGGAACATTTTAAAAAACAGAAAGTAAAAATATAGAAATACATCAAATCCCTACCACGCAGTGATTACCACTAGTGACACTTTAATGTCCAGATCTTTTCATTGCATATAAATATCTTTTTACATAAAGGGAATCACAGTGACCATACTGCTTTATGATCTCCTTTTTTTTTTTTTTTATTCAATAGTATCCACCTTTTCATTTCAGTAAATTCTATTCCCGCATTCTATTATCTGGAACATATTCAAATCCCCCTAAGTGGCCTCCCAAATGATTGCAGTTGGTTTTTCAGAATCCGAAACAGGACCAGAAATCCATCTGATCATTGTGTGCATAAAATTGCATGATATGATGTTTCCGCCTTAACTTCCCCCTACACACACCTTTTTCTTTGCCATTGTCCCATTGAAGCATCTAGATCAGTTTTCCTAGAGGAATCCGTCCTCCAGATGTGTCTGCTAATTTCCTTGTGCCGTGCTTTGGTTCAGCTGCCCACTTTTTAAAAAAATTATTTATTTACTTGGCTGTGTTGGGTCTTTGTTGCTGCGCGCGGGCTTTCTCTAGTTGCGGCGAGCGGGGGCTCCTCTTCGTTGCGGTGCGCGGGCTTCTCATTGCGGTGGCTTCTCTTGTTTCAGAGCACGGGCTCTAGGCATGTGGGCAGTAGCTGTGGCTCGCGGGCTGTAGAGCACAGGCTCAGTAGTTGTGGTGCACGGGCTTAGTTGCTCTGTAGCACGTGGGATCTTCTCGGACCAGGGATCAAACCCGTGTCCCCTGCATTTGCAGGTGGATTTTTAACCACTGCACCATCAGGGAAGTCCCCCAGCTGCCCACTTTTAAATTTCTATTACCTCATTTATATAAGGTCATAGTTAACATATTTTTTTAAACAATGTACTGTCTCATTTCAAAGAGAACAGACATTCATGCATTTTGCAGAATGCGTGGAGAAATGGGACAGGCAGAGACTCACCTTCTGAAAAACACGTCTGAGGATTTTTCTTGATGGCACCAGCTGACTATTCAAGGTCTCTGCATTGCCCTCTGATTATATGAAGACTTCTTAGCTGCAAGTATAATGAAGACCAATGCCACCTGTCTATTGACCCTTTAATTTTTCCCTTCATTTAATTTCTGAAATGTATTTATCAATCAGTTTGCCTTGATTGGCTTCTGTAATTATAAGGAGCCTTGAAGGGTAAGTGGGGTGGTGTCCAAATCACATTAGCTGTCTACTAAGGGACGTACAAAGTTTTCTTCACAACCCATACCAGTTTGACTAATGCATCATTCCACTCGGCCTTATCCTCCCCCAAGGTCTGTGTGTGACAGAACAACGAGGAAAACCTGAATGGCAATCTTGGAGGTGATGATTCAGGTGTGGAAATAGCATGTGTAGTTTTACATTGTTTCACTAGGCAATGAATGGTTTAAGCCGTACGGATCGGTGATCACATTTGCAGCCATTTTAAGCACAGCTAATCTGTTCTCTTTCCAGTGTGCTGCCTCATACTCAGTAACAACTTTATAGAGTTGCGATTCACATATCAAAATCTGCACTTTTAAAGTGTCCATGTCGACGGCTCTCGGTGTACTCGCAGCTGTGTATCCATCACCACTTTCTCATTTCAGAATGTTTTTATTACCCCTCCAAGAAACCCTGTATCCCTCTGCAGCCACTTTTCATCCCCTCTTCTCTCAACTCATGGAGACCACGAATCTACTTTCTCTATATGTTTGCTTCTCCTGGACATTTCCCATAAATTGGATTACAGACTATGTGGTCTTTGCTGTCTGGATTCTTTCACTTAGCGTAATGTTTTCAAAGTTAAGCCCCCATGTAGCATGTATCAGTACTTCATTCATTTTTATGGTTGAATAACATTCCGTGGCGTGGATATACCTCCTTTTCTTTATCCATCCATCCACTGATGGACATTGGGTTTGTGTCCACCTTTTGCCTCTTAGGAATAATGCTGCTATGCATGTTCATGTAGAAGTTTTAGTGTGGACTCTCGTTTTTCTTTGGTTGGCATCGAGGAGTGAAATTGTCGGCTCATGTGGCAACTCTAGGTTTAACTGTTGAGAAACTCCCAGACTGTCTTCCAAAGTGGCTGAAGTGTCTTACATTCCACCAGCAATGGGGGAGCATACCAATTTGTCCACATCCTGCCCGGTGCTTGTTATGGGCTATATTTTTAGCCGCCTGTCAAAAATGTAGACTGTGAAAATTCTAAATCTAAAAACTGAATTGGCGGATGGACCTAGAAGTGATCATGCTAAGTGAAGTTAAGTTGGACAGAGAAAGACAAATATCGTATGATATCACTTATATGTGGAATGTAAAAAAAAACAGTTATACAAATGAAATTATTTATAAAACAGAAACAGACGCACAGACATAGAAAACAAATTTAGGGTTACCAAAGGGGAAGGGGGGAGCTTGGGATAAATTAGGAGCTTGGGATTCACAAATACGCTTTACTATATGTAAATAGATAAACAACAAGGACCTACTATATAGTACAGGGAACTGTACCCAATATCTTGTAATAACCTATAACGGAAAAGAATCTGAAAAAGGAATATGTATTTGTTTCTGCATTTCCTCACCTCTCTGATTAAATTTATTCTTTGGAACTTGGGAAAGGTCTAGGAGGCTAAAGCTTTTCTACAAACAAAAGGCGGGGAACCTGGGGGTTGGGGGCAGTGGCCTTGTCCCTGGGAAGCCCCTGCAGGGTCCTGCTTGGTTTCAGTATGATGGAAGCTTTCAGAAGTTTAGTGTGTGATCATTGCAGACCTGTGGGTGTCTGAATGATCAAGAACTTTCCCCATGTAAACAAACAGCTGTGCCTCTGCTCGGTGCAAGAATTCTCTCCTCGTTCAGCATCGTTACACGGACTGTTAATCTGAAGCCTGCTCTGGGTCCGGCATCTGACTGCCTACTGGGGGATGGGTAAGAATAACACAGTCTTTCTGCTCCAAGGCTTATGGTCTGTAAAGATGTAGACTTGTAATCTCACTGTTTCAGTAAAGGCGAGATGCACCTTCCTACAATACAGACTCGAATGAAATCAGATCCAGAGAGAAACTCCAAACCAAGACTGGGGCCAGGAGGTCCTCCTGGGAGACAGGACAGCTGAGGGTACCTATGAGTCACGTGTGGGGCGGAAGATCATAGAAGGAGAGCTGTGTGAGAGGACAGTAAAGCCCCGGGGGCAGAAAGCAGTAGGAAGGACTCAACTGAGTTGGTTTGAACCCAGTGGACACGCAGTGTTTATATTTACCCTCCGCTAACCCCTTCTCTGCCCAGAGACAGAGTATCGTTCATGCACCTCTCTGATGAACACCCTTTCATTCTGCACTTCTGAGGCCCATGAAAAGCCAGTTTCCAATCCTTGGGGTTGATGCCTGCCACGGGGCTGTTGGTCCACTCGCAGTCGAAGGAGGAACAGGCTGCAGGCAGGTACCTCTGTTTCTTGCAAGTGACCCTCCTGGATGTTAGAAGCATTTGTTTACATCCCATTAATGACTGTACTGGGAGGATAATTTCCCTTTCCTGACGGGCCTGTTGGGCCATATATTGTTGCAAAGCTCCACGGTATGGGCAGTTTCCAAGTCAGGCTGTATTCTGAGCGCTGCGTCCCCACCGTGCACATCTCCTTCCTCGCCACTTCATCAATATGTACCGGCTGAAAGTGGCACCTGCTACATTACGGACAGATACAGTGGCAGAGAGCCTCTTAGGCTCAGTGTGGGAAATGGTACATTTTGAAGCTGTCTTACTTCCCTGCATCTATGGAGAACTGCCTTCTGATAGACAGCCTGGAAACTGGGAGCCGTGTTCCTGTCATGGCAGAGTCAATCAATCCCTACCATGAGGATTGTTCCACAGGCTCCCAGGTCCTGACATCGCGTCCATCAGTGTTTGCCAAGCTCTCTTTTTTCTTAAAAAAAAAAAAATCACTGTTCTGGCTGTGAGGGAGGAGAACCAATGGAAGAGGAAGATATAGTACCTGCTTTTTAGAAATTTAATTTTATTAAATTTACTGTCTCCTGTTATAGTCAGTGGCTGGAACAGAAGACTTGCTGAAAATAGCCTAGAGGAAAGCACGTAACTGCCATGGGTCTCAACTTTCTCATTGGTAAAATGGGAGCTAGATGAGATTGTGTAGGCAAAAGACCTCTTTGCAGTTTTAAAGCGATACGAAATTTTAATGGGCAGTGACTGCCCTATTTAGTTGTCTTCATGCGATCCACTGTCTAGTAGAATAAGTATGTTCTGGCTTCAAAATGCAGACGTGTTTGCTAGGTAAGGTATCATAAGAATCTCTGTGTGTGTGTGTGTGTGTGTGTGTGTGTGTGTGTGTGTGTGTGTGTGTCTGTCTATTCTCTACTACTAATCTCTCCAAATGTTCACAAGTTAGCCAAGAGGAGGACATAAAGAGTTAGGAGAAATTAAGTATAACATGCCTCAAGCTTCAGTTTGGAGAAAAATCCAAGTCATAGCGTCCTACCTGGGATGTTATGGAAGATTAATGGATGAACTACCTTAATTTCCATTCAGCCCACACTAAAGTTTGTAGGACTTAATAAATTTCAGTGAGGTTTAGAGTTTTATGAGCATTGTGGATAATACAACGTACCACAGTTTTCAAAAAACAGAACCCACAAGATTTTATTTCTTTCAGACTTCATGGAATTTATCCCACAGTAAGATTTATAGCGCTTGCCTCTGAAATATTATCTGGCCAATGACACCTGATGCCAGTTATAAAAATGCATGTATAGATTTGTTCTGTTAGGGGAGTGTATTCTGATTCTTAGAAACTGACTCAAGACCTGCCACCTTCAGATTTCTATTTGGCTTTCCTTTTTAGGGAAAGATTTACTGTCAACATAAGGAACTTTGGAGAATTTCCCAGGCTCCTTCCATATGTGATTATCTTAACAGATAACTCCAAACAACTTCCTTTGACCTCAGCATGTTTTTTTAAAAGAGAGAATGTTGGCCAATCAATTACATTTAAATTTAAAGATTTGAGATTCTTGCCACCTGAAATTGAAACAAATCATTTTCAGCAACACGTACTTTAGCAATTTAGTAGGTTGGAAATATTAGATATAAACGTTTAAAGCTTAGAGATTTTTAAAATTAATTTTTGTTGGAGTGTAGTTGATTTACAATGTTGTGTTAGTTTCTACTGTACAGCAAAATGAGCCCATTATACATATACATAGATCCACTCTTTTTTAGATTCTATTCCCATATAAATCATTACAGAGTATTGAATAGAGGTCCCTGTGCTATACAGCAGGCTCTTATTAGTTATCTGTTTTATATACAGTAGTGTGTATATGTCAGTCCCAATCTCCCAATTTATCCCTCCCCATCTTTTCCCTCTTGGAAACCATAAATAAGTTTGTTTTCTACATGTGTGACTCTCTATCTGTTTGTAAATAGATTCATTTGTACCATTTTTTAGATTCCACGTATAAGTGATATCACAGGATATTTGTTAACTTATTTCATTGAGCATAATGCCCTCTAGGTCCATCCATGTTGCTGCAAATGGCATTATTTCCTCCTTTTTATGGCTGAGTAATATTCCACTGTATATATATAGACCACATCTTCTTTATCCATTCCTCCGTCCTTGGACACTTAGGTTGCTTCCATGTCTTGGATATTGTAAATAGTGCTGCTATGAACGTAGGAGTGCATGCATCCTTTAGAATTACGGTTTTCTCTGGATATATGCCCAGGAGTGGGATTGCTGGATCATATGGTAGCTCTATTTTTAGTTTTTTAAGGAACTTCCATACTGTCCTCCATAGTGGTAGAGTTTTTTAAAGTACAATTCACATACCATAAAAGTTCCACTTGTAAAAAAGACACAGTTCGGTGGCTTTTGGTGTACTCACAGATTCGCGCAGTCATCACCACTGTCTAATGTCAGAACGTCTTCATCATCCCGTAAAAACCCAGTATTCATGGAGCAGCCCCTCCCCATTCCTCCAGCTCTGGGCAGATGCTAATCTGTTTTCTATCTCTGTGGTATCTCAGCTTCTGTCATGCCCCGTTGGTGATCAAAACAAAATCAAAGATGAGGATCTTGGGGCTTCCCTGGTGGCACAGTGGTTGAGAGTCCGCCTGCCAATGCAGGGGACGCGGGTTCGTGCCCGGGTCCGGGAAGATCCCACATGCCGCGGAGCGGCTGGGCCTGTGAGCCATGGCCGCTGAGCCTGCGCGTCCGGAGCCTGTGCTCCGCAACGGGAGAGGCCACAACAGTGAGTGGCCCACGTACTGCAAAAAAAAAAAAAAAAAAAAAAAAATGAGGATCTTGTTCAGTGCAGCGTCTTGATTATTCAGAGATGTTTTTATTGCAATCAGGTCCACTGGATCATCGATTTCTGCCCACCCACTTCCCTCCACTCACCCAACACAAAGGACCCCATTCTCCAATCTTAATGAGGGCGTAAAGGCAATTAAACCAGATTCTCCATAGAATTTCTCCTTTTTCCTCTTAGAGTAAGCTCAAGAATTAGGGAGATTTATCATCAGAAATCCTACAAGCAGTAAATGCTGGACAGGGTGTGGAGGAAAGGGAACCCTCCTACACTGTTGGTGGGAATGTAAATTGGTGCAGCCACTGTGGAGAACAATATGGAGCTTCCTTTGAAAACTAAAAATAGAAGTACCATACGACCCAGCAATCCCACTACTGGGCATATACCCTGAGAAAACCATAATTCAAAAAGAGTCATGTACCACAATGTTCACTGCAGCTCTATTTACAATAGCCAGGACATGGAAGCAACCTAAGCAAATGTCACAACTTCTGAGTTAGGGATTCATATTCTTTATTCATTTGTTGGCTGCACTGGGTCTTAGTTGTGGCACGTGGGATCTCTGTTGCGGCATGTGGACTCAGTTTTGGCATGTGGATGCTTAGTTGTGGCATGTGGACTTCTTAACTGCGTCATGTGGACTTATTTGCACCATGTGGACTCTTAGTTGTGGCATGTGGACTGTTAGTTGCGGCATGCGGACTCTTAGTTGCAGCATGCATGTGCGATCTAGTTCTCTGACCAGGGATCAAACCCGGGCCCCCTGCATTGGGAGCGTGGAGTCTTACCCACTGGACCATCAGGGAAGTCCCCATATTCTTTAATAGATTGATTGATAGGTGTTGTCTGTGCCATTTTTTGTCTTTTTCTGTTTTGCCTTCTTGTCTTCTGGTGGTTGCTACAATCCTTCGTGTCCCTGGGCTTGCAGTTGAATGACTCCAACCTCTGCCTGTCGGTCACACAGCCTTCCTCACGCAACCTCTGTATCCCATTGTCTCCCCTCCTCTTATAAGGACACCAGTTGTTGGATTTGGGGACCACCCTAATCCAGTATGACCTCATTTTCACTTGATTCCAGCAGCAAAGACCCTATTTCCAATTAAGGTCACATGAGATTTCTAACAAAGGTACACAGTCATTTTGCCTTCCCAGAAGGAGCATTTTTAGGTCATGAAACGTCTTCTTTTTATACTCAGTTGCTAGCTTAGGGCACACTTTCTAGGAAGCTACATCACCTAAATCCATAGATACTGGGTTCCCTTACCATAAAGCAGTTCTAAACAATGAGATGCATCATGCTACAACATTCTATAGACAAGGGTTGTCTTGCTAGTACTTGGCTTGCTCAGCATGAGGTCTCCTGGTAGGGTGATCATAGTGAGATGAGACTCAATCTCCTGTCTTCTTTCTCTCCCTAAAGATCTCTGACACCCTCACAAATGAAGGGAATTTACAGAAGGTCTGCTGCTTTGACCACTGACTTTCCAGTTTAAAAGTCTAAGGAAGATTTTCATTTCTATTAAGATACACATGTATGTTCTTGCCTCCTTTGTCATAGGTTAGGTGACCATAGGTACGTGGGTTTATCTCTGGACTTTCTATCCTGTTCCATTGATCTATATTTCTGTTTTTGTGCCAGTACCATACTGTCTTGTCTACTGTAGCTTTGTAGTATAGTCTGAAGTCAGGGATCCTGATTCCTCCACCTCCATTTTTCTTTCTCAAGATTGCTTTGACTACTCGGGGTCTTTTGTGTTTCCATACGAATTGTAAAATTTTGTCTTGTAATTCTGTGAAAAATGCCCTGGGTAATTTGTTAGGGATTCCATTGAATCTGTAGATTGCTTTGGGTAGTATAGTCATTTTCACAATATTGATTCTTCCAATCCAAGAACATGGTATATCTGTCCATCTGCTTGTGACATCTTTGATTTCTTTCTTCAGTACCTTACAGTTTTCTGAGTAAAAGTCTTTTGTCTCCTTAGGTAGGTTTATTCCTAGGTATTCTATTCTTTTTGTTGTGATGGTAAATAGAATTGTTTCTGTAATTTCTCTTTCTGATCTTTCGTTGTTAGTGTATAGGAATGCAAGAGATTTCTGTTTATTAATTGCATCCCGCAACTTTAGCAAATTCATCTATGAGCTCTGTTAGTTTTCCGGTAGCATCCTTAGGACTTTCTATGCACAGCACCATGTCATCTGCAAACAGCGACAGTCCCACTTCCTCCTGTCCAACCTGGATTCCCTTCACTTCTCCTTCTCCTCTGATTGCCGTGGCCAGGACCTCCAAAACCACGCCGAATAATAAAGGCAACAGTGGACCTCCTTGCTTTGCTCCTGATCCCAGAGGAATTGCTTTCAGCTTTTCACCCTTGAGAATGATGTTTGCTGCACTACCCCACCACGTACACTCATTCTCAAGTCAATCAGCTTTACGTATTCTAGGTTGTAATGGTATTCTTTAACCAATGAGCCCCCCCAAATACGCTTAGTCTATCTTAATGTAACCAGAATACTTGAGTTTCATATCTAAGAGGTAATCGTGCAATGTGAATTGTTCAAACAGCTAGAAAAAAGCTAATGACCCTTTCTAAAAGATGAGGGCATTGAAGCAAAATTGACTTCTTTGTATGAGGAAAGGTTTAGCAGCCTATTCTAATAAACAATCAGTAATAACACGCCACCCCCAGCAATTTTCATTCTTGACTCTAAATGAAACTGACATGTGATTTGTCAGTGAAAAGAAAAATTGAAGTGAGCTATACACTGTTTTATTTTTCAAGCAGTCATGAAAGTTGTGCTTTTGCATGTGCTTTTTCTATGCTTTCCTTCCTTCTGCTACTGAATTGTTTGATGTTTTATGGATTGTTTGATATCTTTAATTGGTAGATGCTCAAAGGAAAAAGCAGAAGGTGCTTCTCCTCAGTGTTTGCATTAACACCTTTGTATCCCTTAAAAGCTGATCTGTGAACATAAGCAAAACATGGAATTGTATGCACCAGTGGATTACTCGAGGCTCTTCAGAGAAACAGAACCAGTAGGATGTGTATATGTATAGAGAAAGAACTTTATTATAATAAACCTCAGCAGAGGAAAGGAGAAAGAAGATGTGGTACATATATACAATGCAATATTGCTCAGCCATGAAAAAAGGAACGAAATAATACTATTTGCAGGAACATGGATGGACCTAGAAATTATATTTAGTGAAGTAATTCAGACAGAGAAAGGCAAATATCATATCACTTACATGTGGAATCTAAAAAATGGTACAAGTGAACTTATTTACAAAACAGAAATAGAGCCACAGATGTAGAAAACAAATTTTTGGCTACTGGGGGTAAAGGGGGGGGAGGGATAAATTGGGAGATTGGGATCGACATATGCACACTACTATATATAAAATGAATAACTAATAAGGACCTACTGTATAGCACAGGGAACTCTACTTAATACTCTGTAATGACTTATATGGGAAAAGAATCTAAAAAAGAGTGGATATGTGTATATGTATAACTGATTCACTTTGCTGTACAGCAGAAACTAATACAACATTTTTAATCAACTATACCCCAATAAAAATTGAAAAAGGAAAATAAGGGAAGAGATTTCCCTCCCTTCATTAAAAAAAAAAAGTACTAGTTTAGAACCTCTGAATGCTCAAAGTAAAATGTTTATTTCAAATCATAAAGGACAAATTAATTTATAATGAAAAATGATTACCTCTCAAACATCTAGACATTTTTCACTGTGTATATTGAAATTAGTTTGACAGCTTAAAATACGAAACAGCTAGAGTTTGTCCTATAATGTAAAACGTGTTGTAGGATGCCAGATGCACCATAAATCTTCATGCATTTGGGATGGAGGATTGTCTGAGAATGTTAGTTCATAAATGTTGTCTGGTGTTTTTCCTCTTTATTTTTTACATCTACATTTAAAATAAAATTTTAACAGAGTAATGGCCAAAAAAGAAAGAATTTACTTAAGAAAACCTGTGATTGTAGGTTTTTTCTTCCTCCTTTGAAATGCATATAAATCCTTTTAGAGAACTAGATAGGCCTTTTGCCTGCTTTGTAACGCAGGCGTGTCTTTCTCTAGGACCTGGGAGCCATCTCTTTGAAATATAAATGTCAAGGGGATATACCACCACATCTTCCTCTTGCTGGTGAGAGGGTAGGAGCCTAACTTCACTGGGCACTGAGCTCCAAGGTGTAGACTATGAGAATTTGTCTTTCCTCTGGATAAAGCCAGTTAGCTAACGTAGATGGTCACCTCAATTACCAGGAAAATTTAGGGTGAACTATGTGACACATGGTGTTACCAAGTCCTCTCACCTGAGGATTAGTTGTTGTTTATCTTGAAAATGTGTATGGAACGGGTTGTACCTGCTTGGCTTTATAAAAGGGGGAGATTTCATTTTGTCTTTGCAATCTCTTAGTAGATTGCCTGTGATGTGTGTCACATTCTGGTTTAAAGCCCATTCAGTAATAGAACTGTATTCCTTCTCTACTAAAAAAAGAAAAAACTTACGTCCTGCAGTGTTGCCCCATCTGTGTGGTTGGTTGAATCCGTGGTGGATGTGGAACCGTGAATATGGAGGTCCGACGTTTTTGTAAATTCATAGGAAAATTTTTGACTGGGCAGTTGCTGGGCGCCCCTAACTCCCCTGTGTTGTTAGAGGGTCCACTGTATATCTGTCATGAGGCTAAAATTAAGTGGTGCAGGCGAAAATGCGGCAATTCCTGGTACAAAGAAATCCCTGAAAACCCACGGGCCCCATGACTGTTCCTCCTGTATCATGCACCGTTCTGAGCAGAAGTGAGGTGAAACCAGCTCCCCTGGCTCATGAATAATTCAATGTTAGGGTGCCCATCCAGCCATTTCAAAAGTGTAGAAGTATAAGTCTATCATTTTAGGGAGTGTGCTGAAAACAGGAAAAGGCAATGTTTTCTCTGGTCATGTATTAATCCCCTACCTGCATAGGGGTAAGACATTTATCAAGTGGGACCCACCATCTGTTGTTTCTTTTAGCAGTTTTTTTGTTTTTGTTTTAATTTTTATTGCAGTACAGTTGACTTACAATGTGATGTTAGTTTCAGGTGTACAGCAAAGTGAATCAGCCGTACATATACATATATCCTCTCTTTTTTAGATTGTAGTCCCATATAGGCCACGACAGAGTATTGAGTAGAGTTCCCTGTGCTATACAGTAGGTTCTTATTATCTATTAAAATAGTTATCTATTTTAACTATAGTTAGCTATTATCTGTAGTTAACTATTAAAATAGTTTTAACTATAGTTAACTAATATCTATAGTTAACTATTAAAATAGTTATCTATACATAGTAGTGTGTTTATCTTAATCCCAATCTCCCAATTTATCCCCCCCCAACCCCCTGGTAACCATGAGTTTGTTTTCTACATCCGTGACTCTACTTCTGTTTTATAAGTAAGTTCATTTGTACCCTTATTTTTTAAGATTCCACCTATAAGTGATATCATAGGATACTTGTCTCTCTGTGTCTGACTTACTTCACTCAGTATGACAATCTCCAGGTCCATCCATGTTTCTGCAAATGGCATTATTTTGTTCTTTGTTTTTACGGCTGAGTAATATTCCATTGTATATATGTACCACATCTTCTGTATCCATTAATCTGTTGATGGACGTTTAGGTTGCTTCCATGTCTTGGCTGTTGTAAATAGTGCTGCAGTGCACATTGGGGTGCAGGTATCTTTTCAAAATTATCGTTTTATCCCCACCATCTATTAAGCACAGTTGATACTTAAGCCAAATGATGGATATTGGTTCCTTAATAGAACTTTACATATGATGGTATGGGATTTACTGTGAATGTATTTACTTCGTCACAAAGGAGGAAAATGGCAAGACGTCCAGGTCATGCCAAAGAGGAGCTCACTCAAATGCCAACATCACTGCTTCCTGATCTCTTTCTTCATTTCCCTGTTGGAAAGTCAGAACTGAATTTTAGAGCACCATGTTGTAATAAGGGGTCTCCAAGATCCTTCATCTGAAAGGTGAGGATAAAATATTTGTCCCACAAGTGTCTTTGGGTGACCATGGCTATAAAGTGGTTGGCTGCATGTGAGATAGCTATAGAAACTATGAAGTGCTATGAAATATAAGGGTCCTGCATTTACCCCCAAAGGTCTTCCACTGCCTCCTAATATGGTTTGGATTCCGTGATACATGATCCTTGCTTTTTACCCCCCGTACTGGCTTATCCCTCCACTTTCTAGCTTAACAGTTAGCAAGCCCCAATCCTGCTTGGACTAGCTTTTCCTAACCCCGACCTTAGGGTGCTGGAGAGAAACACTCAACATATCAAATGATCTAACTTTAAATTATGATAGCTACTCTCACAGCAGTCATTCCTCAGAGTTCTCCTCTCTTCTCTTAGTTAATTCATTCTGCCAAGACTGAATTTTCATTTCTCCTTTCTGATCAAATCTCCAACACCTTCTCACAGTGAGCCGATGAACTTGCCTTTTTTTTTTTTTTTTGGCCTTGCTGCTGCATGGCATACAGGATCTTAGTTCCCCGACCAGGGATTAAACTCGCACCCCCTGCAGTGAAAGCGTGGGGTCCTAACCACTGGACCACCAGGGATGTCCCTGAACTTGCTTTTCATTTTCCTGAAAAATGGAAAGGTTTTCAAGTGAACGTGTCCATGTTATCATATCTATATAGATCAAGCTTGAGGAAAGTGTTAATATAGTGGCTTAGTCATAGATTTTGCTCAGTTCTTACTTATCTCTGTAGCCATGACGATGAGGCTCGATCAAACGTGGAGAATAAGACCAATAGAATGTTCACAGAGTGACTGGGTCATAACGTCCTTTTGTACACCCAAGGCTGTGGGCTAGAGGAACCAGACAGACAACGTGAGTTGATGTAAACATGAAGATGGATGATTTGCATCTGGAGCCACGTTTGGGCTCAGCATCATGGCGGGTCATCCATCAGTATGCACCTGTGTGACTAGCCTCTTTTTAGGACTCTAAACCCTCAGGACCCAAGGCCGGATGCTCTTAGTGGACATCTTGCTACATGTCTCAGTAGTTCAGAGCAGGAGAGAAAAGTATGTCCTGTGTGACCATAGTAGAGAAAAGGAGGGAGGACTTTGCAGACTCTGTGTGATTTGTCTAGTCTCTGTCTGTGGATGTCTTTTCTCCACTCTTCTTCTTGAAACTCACCCCCTCCCTTGGGATACTATGTTGTTTTTCTTTTTTAAAAAATTTTTTATTGGAGTATAGTTGCTTTACAATGTTGTGTTAGTTTCAGGTGTACAACAAAGTGAATCAGTTATACATATATCCATTCTTTTTTAGATTATTTTCCCATATAAGCCATTACAGAATATTGAGTAGAGTTCCCTGTGCTATACAGTAGGTCCTTATAAGTTATCTATTTTATATATAATGTCTATGTGTCAATCCAGTCTTCCAATTTACCCATCCTCCCCTTACAACCAAAGCAATCTCAAGAAAGAAAAACAGAGCTGGAGGAATCAGGCTCCCTGACTTCAGAGTATACTACAAAGCTATAGTAATCAAGACAGTATTGTACTGGCACAAAAACAGAAATATAGATCAATGGAACAGGATAGAAAGCCCAGAAATAAACACAAGCACCTGTGCTCACCTAATCTATGACAAGGAGGCAAGAATATACAATGGAGAAAAGACAGCGTCTTCAATAAGTGGTGCTGGGAAAACTGGGCAGCTACATGTAAAAGAATGAAATTAGAATAATCCCTAACACCATACACAAAAATAAACTCAAAATGGATTAAAGACCTAAAATGTAAAGCCGGACACTATAAAACTCTTAGAGGGAAACATAAGCAAAACACTCTGACATAAATCACAGCAAGATCTTTTTCGCTCCACCTCCTAGGACACTAGGTTTTATCTTCTCTCCACTACACAAGGACAATGCTCCGTGGATACACTCTCCTCTGCTTCTCAACTGATGATCTGTTTCCTCAAGAGCATCATTCCATCAACATCGAATGTGCTGCAATATATACCACTTTAAAAAAAATTGGGACCCTGCAAAGCTTACCCCCATCCCTCAGTATTGCCAAAGAGCTCTGCTCAACTGTACCCACCATACCAAGTTCATCTCCTGAACTTCTTTGTGAATCTACTCCAGTAAGATTTCTCTTCTTTTTTCATTTTATTTATTTATTTATTAAACATCTTTTTTGGAATATAATTGCTTTACAGTGGTGTGTTAGTTTCTGCTTTATAACAAAATGCATCAGTTATACATATAAAAATATTGAACGCTTCACGAATTTGCGCGTTATCCTTGCGCAGGGGCCGTGCTAATCTTCTCTGTATTGTTCCAATTTTGGTATATGTGCTGCCGAAGCGAGCACAGATGTTCCTTCTTAAAGGAAGGACCACTCCACCAAGAACACGTTTATCCAGGTGACTACTGTTTCTGCTGACAAATACAGTGGTTACTTTTTGCCCCCATTGTGCTTGGTGTATCAGCTCTATTTGAAGTAGTTGACCATTTTCTCTGCATGGCCCCCAAGATGTTGCTATTATTTTGGACGTCCTCTGGACTCCTTTTCCAGCACTTCTGGCAATCCTTCTGCTTTCCCCAAACTCTAAAATTTGGACGGTTCCTGGGCTCATTCATAGGATGAACTCATCTTTTCATACATTCACTTCGTATTTAATATCATGCTGTTCTACAGTTTGAATACCTTTTAATCCCTGGTAACTCCCAAGTTTCTATCCAGCCTCAGTTCATTCTTTGCTTGTCCTAGAACTTTAGAAAAGTCTAAACTTACATATCCTATTGCCAATTTGGCAAACCTTACGCGCCCTACAGACATCTCCAGTTCCGCATGTTAAAAAATGAATTCTTGGGCTTCCCTGGTGGTGCAGTGATTGAGAGTCTGCCTGCTGATGCAGGGGACGCGGGTTCGTGCCCCGGTCCGGGAGGATCCCACATGCCGCGGAGTGGCTGGGCCCGTGAGCCATGGCCGCTGGGCCTGCACGTCCGGAGCCTGTGCTCCGCAACGGGAGAGGCTACAACAGTGAGAGGCCCGCGTACCAAAAAAAAAAAAAAGCCCCAACAAAAACAAACAAACAAACAAAAAACGAATTCTTAAGTCCTTCCTTTATTCTCAATTCTAGTCCATCCATGGTATTTCTCATATTCACATGAAAATTATCCTGCTGGGCTAACAGTTGCTGAGACCAAAAATCTTAAAGTATTTCTTCTGCTCTTTTAATATATAATGCACATTCAGTTGATCAACGTATTCTATTTGTTCTCCTTTCAGAATATGTCTGGAATCTTAAACATTTCCTACTACCACACTTTTATCCTTTTATTCCATACCCCAATTATAGTTCACATTACCAAATGTAATATTCTCATATCTGGTATCTTTTCCTTCATCCTTGTCACTCTTTAAATTTTTTTTTTTTTAGTTTACATTGGAGAAGGGTGATTAACAATGTTGTCGAGTTTCAGGTGTACAGCAAAGTGATTCAGTTATACATATACATGTGTCTGTTCTTTTTCAGATTCTTGTCCCATGTAGGTTATCACAGAATATTGAGTAGAGTTCCCTGTGCTATACAGGAGGTCCTTGTTGGTTATATGTCTTAAACATGGTAGTGTGTATATGTTGATCCCAAACTCCCAGTCTATCCCTCCACACACACACACCCTTTCCCCCTTGGTAACCATAAGCTTGTTTTCTAAGTCTGTGAGTCTATTTCGTAAATAAGTTCATTTTTATCATTTTTTAAAAGATTCCACATATAAGTGATACCATATGATATTTGTGTGTCTTTCTCTGACTTACTTCACTTAGTATGATCATCTCTAGGTCCGTCCATGTGGCTACAAATGGCATTATTTCATTCCTTTTTATGGCTGAGTAATATTCCATTGTATACACGTACCACATCTTCTTTATCCATTTCTCTGTTGATGGACACTTAGTCTGTGGATGGAGTGATCATTTTAGACCAAGTCAGGGCAAGCCTGTCTTGTTCTCGAAACCCTCCAATGACTCGTGTCCCATTCACGGTGAAATCAAGTCCTCAGAAGTCCTACAAGAACTTTGTCCACCTCTGAGCTCATTGCTCCCCATGTCTCACCAGCCGTCCTTTCTGGGCTCCCCCCGCATTCTCACGTGCTTCTCTGTAGCTCATAGAACGTCACTATCACACGCAGACCTCAGGAAGTTTGTCGTTGATGTCTCTGTTCCTTTTCCCTTCCACAAGCACGACTTGCTTCTTCACTTCCTTTGCAATATAACACTGTCAGAGACGCCTCCCCTGACCGTTCTGCACCAAAGACTTCCCTCAGTAACTCTCTACTCCCAATACTTTTTTTTTTTTTTGGCTGCACCACGGGGCATGCAGGATCTTAGTTCCCCAGCCAGGGATCCAACCCTCGCCCCCTGCAGTGGAAGCGTGGAGTCTTAACCCCTGGACCGCCAGGGAAGTCCCTCCTCTCCCAGTATTTTTGTATTACTAGAAAGAGCATGAAGAGATTCAGATGAAGCAACTACAAGGTACATTCTTTAGAACATACTTCGATGTAAATGTTATCTGTTATTTTCATTATGAGGGCCCCTTTCATAAAATCTGCATATGTTAGGATTCATAAAATGACCCTCAGGCTTGTAACTTATACCACGATGCATTATTCCTCAGTTTGGGGAATAAAATGCAGTTTTCAAAATGCTGTGTTTTTGGTGGCTTGGGCAGTTTGTTTTTTGTTTTGTGGTACACGGGCCTCTCACCGTTGTGGCCTCTCCCGTTGCGGAGCACAGGTTCCGGACATGGAGGCTCAGTGGCCATGGCTCACGGGCCCAGCCGTTCCGCGGCATGTGGATCTTCCCGGACCGGGGCACGAACCTGCGTCCCCTGCATCGGCAGGCGGACTCTCAATCACTGCGCCACCACGGAAGCCCTGGCAGTTTTAATTTCAGCACCTCGTACTGCATTTGTGTGCCACTTTCCCTAAGCTAAGACCTGAAGTTGCGACCCCTGATAAGAAGCACTCCATACTCCTAGGTGGCATTTTTCCTTTCCGGTCCAAGCAGTGTTTTCGATTGAAGGCTAGCATTTAACATGAACATTTGAGCACAGTGTATGAGCTGAGTTGGAATACTGAGTCCCTGAGTCTTAAAGGAATTGCAAAAAATGCTAATAATATGGCCACATCATAAAGTCTTAAAAGCCCAAGTGTTAGCATTGATAGTATATTCAAAACGCATTCCCGCAATGTAAAATGGTAATTTGCCCTTTGTGACTATGGAAACCCTTTCCCTGTTTATTATTTAGTCCTCTTCATGCCAGACCTTCTGGAAAGTACCCACACTCTGCATCTTCATAAAAAGGGTGGATTTTTTTAAAATAAAGATTTTGTATTGTAATGTGTCTTGGAGATAAAAATCACCGAAATGGCAGTAATCTTAGTTTTGTCCCTTTGAGGTTGAGGGTGTTACGTCTTCTCTGCTCCTGTTCGCTGGTCTTTGGTCTCTTACGTTAATGGGGAAAAAAAATTTGGTTCTAAGTTCGGTGTGTTGGAAGAAAAAATAAACCACCATGGAATCTAATATAAATTCTTAATATCCTAAGGTTAGTAATTGTTGAGGTGTTTCTGTATTAAGCTTTCTGAAAAGCTGTGCTGTGTGTTATGTGGGTTATGAGTGATTGGATTTGCCCTGTTAAAATTGTATAGAATAAAGCAGCAAGATTAGGAAAAAACTAAGTGGACGTAAATTAGGATATGTGGTTGGGAACAAGAGAGGGACACACGGAAAAGAAGATGCAAATCAGAAACACATAAAAGTGCAGTTGTGAAAACAAATGAATGAATATAACAAAACAGAGATACAGAGAAGAAACTAGTGGCTCCCGGTGGGGAGAGGGAAGGGGGAGGGGCAGGATAAAGGGATAGGGGCTTAAGAGGTACAAACTATTAGGTATAAAATCAATAAGCCCCGAGACTATGTTATACAGCACAGGGTATATAGCCAATATTTTATAACTTTAAATGGAATATTATCTTTAAAAATTGTGAATCACTGTGTTGTACACCTGAAACTTACAGAATATTGTAAATCAGCTATACATCAATAGAAATAGATAATAAAAATATCCATTACATAAAAAGATGAAAATATTACATACCTCTTAGAATATGCTAAAAAAAAAAAGTTTATCGGGCTTCCCTGGTGGTGCAGTGGTTGGGAGTCCGCCTGCCGATGCAGGGGACGCGGGTTCGTGCCCCGGTCCGGGAGGATCCCACATGCCGCGGAGCGGCTGGGCCCGTGAGCCATGGCCGCTGAGCCTGCACGTCCGGAGCCTGTGCTCCGCAACGGGAGAGACCACGACAGTGAGAGGCCCGCGTACCGCAAAAAAAAAAAATGATCCCGCCTAGAATCCCTTTCAGGGACCGATATCCTTCATATAGTTATAATTTCTGCATATTCGATGGACCTACATTTATCGAGGTCAGTGTATCATAATTTCTTTTTGCAGCATTTATTCCCAGGGCCGTAAGTTTTTGTTTCTTCGGTTTCTTCTGGGATATCTTTTTCTTCTCTGCAACCTCCTCTCCTGGTTTAGGGACAATCTCTTCTTTTTCAGTAAGGATCATCTCAGTGTGTCAGGGAGAGCTCACGTATGGGTTGATCCGACCATGAGCTCTGTAATTCCTGAGCCGTATCGCGGGGGATTTGTCCACCTGGATGTGCTTGTTGACCAGAGAATCTACATCTAAGACCTTAAGTTCAGCATTATACTTTGTATTTGTTAGCACGTGCAGTAAAGATTCAGCACTCTTTTTGGGCCACCGACCCTGCATCCAGCCCCACTGGACACACCAACCAACTCCACCATTGTGACGACGGAATGGCATCCATCGCTTCTGTAAAGTGACATCCTTCAGATACTTGGTGGCTTTCGGATATGCCTACCCTTATTGGCCTGGGCAGTTTCATGTGTGTTTTTAAAGTGAACACAAAGTTTTGAACCTCTTGATTTGCGTGATCTTGTAGGGTTTTCTGGGTCAAGTGAATAGCAACCCATTTTTAGAGGTCACTTCAGGCTGCTTACCGGAAAAAAAAAGAGATCATAATTTCTTAAACTCTTCTTGAATTTCTGTGCAAGAGAGAGTGGACAACGTGAAAGCCAGGACGAGAGAACGTGGACACACTGGTGACTATGATGGGGTGCTCGTTTTAAAGGTTCCGAGAAGCAAAGCATTTGGGTGAATGTCACAGTTCAGCAACCAGAGTTCGGAAAGAGATGACAAGGGCTTATCAACAGGCTACCCAAGGGGTGCTTGCAAGGGGAGAAGCCTACGTCCATTTTCAGAAAGTACTAGCACAGGTTGGGAGACAGAAGACCAGTGTGTCTGAATCAGGGGTTCCATAAATACTGCTAAATTTGTCTCTCGTAATTAGTATCCCTGTATCGTCAACAGATTTTGTCCCTCAGATGCCAATGAGTCTTGGAAAACATGGACTCAAGTTCACCATATCTATCCCATTCCTATTGTCATTGACATGCTCTTACTTTGGTGGGTTTTCATGTGTGCTTGTTTTGCGGGAAGGGGGAGAAATATAGTGGCACTTCTTAGCATCCATAATTGCACGTGCCAGTTCCTGGTAACGAATTGCTTTATATCTATAGCTATCTCTATATCCATATCCATATCTGCATCTAAATCTATACGGATATCTATCCATAGCCGCCATCTGTATCTGTATATCTATGTTAATGTATGTTCTATTGGTGGAGTTGTTTCTCTGGAGAAGCCTGAAAATACAGTCTGGTGCCTCATAGATGGTCGTTGAAGGTGTTTGGGGGTGGGCTGAAAACAAATGGTTTCCCTGACCACTTACCAGTTAGAAGAAGGATCAGATATTTAAAGACAGTAAGAGGCAAACAACTAAGAAAAGGAAGTGGTTGAGACAGATACTGTATGTTTTAAAAGGGGGGGAAAAATGGGAAGGAAATCCAAAAAAGAGGGGATATAGGTATACGTAGAGCTGATTCACTTTGCTGTACAGTAGAAACTCACACACCATTGTAAAGCAACTCTACTCCAATAAAAATTAATCTAAAGAAACAAAAACATTAAAAGGGGGGAGAAAGAGGCAACAGCCTCAGGATATGTCAGTCTTTTGGCTGACAGTCACTCTCTTCTGATATGTTTCAGCTCTTTTTTTCTTTTCATACCTAGAGTGGTGTGAGATTTGAAAGATGAGCTTCTCTTTTTTTTGTTTTCCCCAAATGCCAACTTGAAGATGTCTGAGATTTCCTTGTGACCTCATTAGTCTCTCATTCCTATTGGGGCAAGTCTTGCCTGTTTGCAGCCCATCAAACTGGAAACGCGCAGATCTGTGTGTGTGTGTGCACGCCTGTGTGTGTGTGTGTGCTGTCCTGTAGAAAGATTCAAGGTCCTGATGGTTCCCTGGTCACATCAATGTCCAGGCAATGGACACCTGTCATAAACTAGAGTCTTGCCTGTGGCCAGGCCTGAGGCACAAACGTCTTTATGAGCAATAAACCCTCCACAGAGAAGTCACCCTTTTTATCCCATGACAAAACATGACATGCCTACGGCTTGGTAAATGCATTTTTCTACATGATGTCTGTCATTTTTAGAACGACGTGTAACATTTCTTTTTTCATCAGCCTGCTTGTAGAGTTGAAATCAAGGGCTGGCTGTAATTATCTACATGTCTGAGGTTAAAAGTGGATGGGATTTAATCACTTAAAAAAGATGTCCATCGACCCAACCTTGGGGTTATCCTAATAACGTCCTGGTTCCCAGTCTGTCTGTATTTTACTCTGAACTATTACGTGCCTTCCCCTTGCCACCTGTGACCCATACCTCACGCTGGGAGCAGAAGCAGTTTCTCTGCTTGCAAATGCAACCTGTCCAAACTACCGCCTGCAGGTACTAATCCCACCACCAGCCGTCTACATGGGTCTGGGCCATTACTGAATCTTCTATACCTCAGTTTTCTCACCTGTAAAATGCTCATGTATGCAGTAGATGAGGATTTGGGGAACAATACATGAAAATTATTTAGCACATGGGACTCCACAGACATTAAGTGATACAACCCCTGGCTGAGAAAAACGCCAAATATGGAGAAGAGTGAAGACAGGCACACATGATTTTCAAAGCATAGAAACTCTCACTTACTTGGGTAGAGCCACGATGCAGCAATAAATCTTTGATTGATTTCTGAGGCCACCAGAGTTTCTTTTTTTTTTTTAATTTTAAAACTTCTGTTCCAGTTTTATTAAGATATAATTGACATATACCATTGCATTAGTTTAAGGGGTACAACAAAATGAATTTGATTTATGTATACATTGAGAAATCACCACGATGTGTTTAGTTAACATCCAGTGTTTCAAAATTAATGTAAAATGAAGATATTTTATATTATGAGAAATATGTTATTTACAATATGATTTATGATTTCTCTAATACTACATTTATATGCATTGCATTATATATGCAAGATATATTATATAATATATTTATATAACATCTGTTGTCTATATTATACATACTATTATATTAAATATTATAAATAATTATATTAAATATAATATGCATAATATTAAATTTTTAATATACCTAATTATGTATAATGTCTTTGTATGGTGACAGACCTTAACTAGGCATCGTGATAATCATTTTGAAATGTATATAAGTATCCAATCACTGGTTTGTGTATCAGGAACTAACATAGAGTCATAGGTCAATTACACTTCAAAAACAAACAAACTCATAGAAAAAGAGATCAGATTTGTAGTTACCAGAGGCGGGAGCTGAAGGGACGGGGAATTGGATAACGGTGGTCGAAAGGTACAAACATCCAGTTATAGGATGAATAAGGGGACTTCCCTGGCGGTCCAGTGGGTAAGTCTCCACGCTCCCAATGCAGGGGGTCCGGGTTTGATCCCTGGTTGGGGAACTAAGATCTCACATGCCGCAACTAAGAAGTCCGCATGCTGCAACTAAGACCCGGCACAGCCAAAAAAAAAAAAAAAAGAGATGAATAAGGAGTAGGGGTGTAATGTACAACATGGTGAATATAATTAACGCTGCTGCCTGTTACATAGGAAAGTTGTATAGAGAGTATATCCTAAGACTTCTCGTCACGAGAAGAAAAGTTTTCTTACTGCTTTCATTTTGTATCTATACAAGATGCTGGATGTTCACGAAACTTATTGAGGTCATCATTTCAGGATGTATGACCCTCAGAGTTACAGTTTCTTGTTTGCTTTTACTGTTTTTGTGGTTCCTACAACTGAGAGATTGTGGACGTTTGCCCTTCCAAATAGTTGGTAACAGTCTACTCTGTTTTCTGTGCATTTAGAGTGGTTTATAGGTTATATAAACAATTTATGGTGGTTTCTGTGCATTGATGTATAATTAGTCTTATTTATATATCACTGTGCTACATAATAAACAGCTAAGTCCAATTTTGTTTCAAATCACTGTAGCCGAGGGCACCGATGCAATTTAATCAATAACTCTTGAAGAGATTATTTCTCCCTAAGGATATTTCTGTGAGAGAAAGAGAAGCAGGGCTTAAATCACTTGGGCATGAAGGAAAAAGCCAAAAAGGACATTTCTCCTGTGCCAGAGTCCCCTGACTTAATACTAAAGACGCCTGGCATCTACCTCCCGCCTGATTCAATCAAAAGATAGTGTATGGTACCGTAAGCCACGTTGTTTTTATTCGCATGCTGGTTCTTTGGCATTCCTTGCAAAGTGTGCTTCCCAGTTTGAGAGTCTGTGATGTCTTTTGCAGTAAGCGTTTCCTGTCTCGCCTGTCCTGCATAATCGGGCAGAGAGAACTGCTGGTGTCAGGTGAGGGGAAGAATGTCCTAGGAGAACTTGTCCTAGGGACAAGATGCACAGAAAGACAGGTTTCCGGAACGTTGAAGGCTGCTGGGGATGTAGCAGAGAGCCAGAAACTGAAAAAGCCTCTGATAAGACCGCCTGTGACCCTAGGATACTGGGAACCTAAAAGAAATCCAGTTGCAAATATCTTTTTTTTTAAATAGGTGTTTTCAGACTCTGCGATATTAAAAGATGATCATCCCTTCTCTCTTTGCAAATTGCATCAAGATTGTGTGTCCAACCCACTGGGAATGGGAATTCACTAGATTCAGAGAATTAGGCTTGGTTACCATTATCTGTCATTGCCTGGAGGGCACCCCATCTCTGCCTAAGTATAGTCAAGAGGCAATAGGACACATCTGTAAAATGCAGAGTGGGCGAGATAATGTTTACTAGTTTTTTGTTGTTATTGTTGTTGTTGTTTTGCGGTACGCGGGCCTCTCACCGCTGTGGCCTCTCCCGTTGCGGAGCACAGGCTCCGGACGCGCAGGCTCAGCGGCCATGGCTCACGGGCCCAGCCGCTCCGCGGCATGTGGGATCTTCCCGGACCGGGGCACGAACCCGCGTCCCCTGCATCGGCAGGCGGACTCCCAACCACTGCGCCACCAGGGAAGCCCTACTAGATTTTTATAAAAGCGTTTGTGGTCAGAAAATTAAAGTACTGTGTCCGTTTCTTCTTAAATGTCTAATTCTTCTCTTTTCCTGTGGTCTGTAAGGTTAGGCAAGTCTCTCTTCTTGGTTAAACATTATTTCTGGTTAAAACTTCACTGAATATTATTTTCTCAGATTAAAATAAAAGAATAGTACACAGGTGTGTATGAATACTTATTATATTTGTTACATATAATATTTAGATGTGTATATAAATATGTATATATCCATATCCAGAGCAACGTTAACAGATTGAAGGATGGAAAACTGTGTCCTTACATCGATGAAAATCAAAACATGGTTAAAATACACCATAGCCAAACTTTACATTTTAAAAAATAATTTACTCTTTGCTTTCTGCATTTTCATTCTTATTCATGTCCTCTCATTAGATGAATACTTCCTAGAGAGGGGGCCAGTTGCAAAAGTTTTGAGAAACACAAAAATGAACACGCTAAAGCCTTACTTTCCGTGAGCTAACATTTTTGTGTCTGAGATTTTTTAAATATTTGTTCTTCAGCTCCCTTACACATTAATACATTTTAAGTTATAAAGGCTTGAAACCGCAGAACTTATTTTGAAAAATCAGTCAAACATCTGCTTACAGTTTATTCTTAGGAGACAAATAACATGCATTTCCAGGATGCATTTTTTCCAAAGAAGAAAGAAAAGCAAGCTTGTGTTGGGTTTTAAGAGTAGCATGCCTTTTAGAGATGCATTTCCTAAAAAATATTTTCAACAAATTAAGGAAAATGGGAGGAGCTTTTGTTTCATTAACGTTTCTTGAACACCTTCTACAATCAGTTTACTTTATAAAATCACTTGCTTTGTAAATAGTAAAATGTAAAGGCATTTGCCGGTTGTGGAGTTTAGCGTTTACTATTCTATGATGAACTTAACGAGTGAACCAGTTAAGTGTTTCTAGAGAGAGATTTTAACTCACATGGGTTCACGAGGTCCATAGATCATGCAGTGCCGTTGCTGTAAATTTTCTTTAAATCTGTGGTTCGCTTATCAAGTCAAGAAAGGTCCACACCTCAAGGAACTCACAAGGAGAAGACCCGCACAAAGAATGAGACAGGGAAGCAGGATCCCTGTGCTCAACTTCATTTCTGAGTCGTTCTAGCCAGCTTCTGGTTTCCGTCAGCCGTCAGTGACCACCTGATGTTTAAATAAGTGGTGAATTACTCAGCCGTAAAAAGAAACAAAATTGGGTTATTTGTAGTGAGGTGGATAGACCTAGAGTCTATCATACAGAGTGAAGTAAGCCAGAAAGAGAAAAACAAATACTGTATCCTAACACATATATATGGAATCTAAGGGGGAAAAAGGTCATGAAGAACCTAGGGGTAAGACGGGAATAAAGACGCAGACCTACTAGACAATGGACTTGAGGATATGGGGAGGGGGAAGGGTAAGCTGTGACAAAGTGAGAGAGCGGCATGGACATATATACACTACCAAACGTAAAATAGATAGCTAGTGGGAAGCAGCCGCATAGCACAGGGAGATCAGCTCGGTGCTTTGTGACCACCTAGACGGGTGGGATAGGGAGGGTGGGATAGGGAGGGAGACACAAGAGGGAAGAGATACGGGATCATATGTATATGTATAACTGATTCACTTTTTTATAAAGCAGAAACTAACAACAACAACAAAAATAAGTGGTGAAAACATTGCCTTGTGTTCCTAGGCTGGTGACACGATGGCTCGTTGGTTCCAGGATAATCTGTTTCTGTCCTGTGGCTTCAAACCCTTATTCACTATTTACTTATTTACATTCTGTGTAGTTTTCTCTGTTGTATTCAGTAATATACTTCATAAGCTGATTTTAAGTTGTTTAAATATGGACAGTCTTTGGACGCCTTGAAAATTATTGCTGTTCAAAAGAAGAGAGAGTTGGCTCTTAATTTACCTTTGAAGGACCCTATGGAAATGTAATTACAGAATTAAGGAATCTGACCCCAGCAGGCACAGATTCCATCCTCTCTCAGCTCTCAGGCAAGTTCTAGGTCTCTTCTTGCTGAAACACTGAGGAAGACAACACTTTTCTGTCACTCTCTGTTCTAGATTTCATCGTTATTTGTGCTCTTAAATCTTAAAGCAACCTTGTGAGGTGGGCAGGTTGTGTGTCCCATCAGAAAACTGCATTTTTGAAGATCACTCCATTTGTTCAAGGTCGTGCGTCTGGTTACAGGTGGAGGCAAATTACAATTCCAGACCCGTGTTTTAAGATACTGCATTTGGGGAGAGGTGGTTGGTGGGGAAAGAAAACCTTGGTCTTGAGGTCTTTAAAAATGGAATGGTGGGAATTCCCTGGCCATAAAGGCCTGGGTTTAATCCCAGGCTGGGGAACTAAGATCCCACAAGCCACGCGATGAAGCGGAAAAAAAAAAAAAAAAAAATGGAGTGCAGATGGGTTCTATGTTGAAAACATTACAGAGCATGAATAACATAAGTACGACTGGCCTTTTTACACAAATCCAACTGAATCCTGTTTCAAAGAGAGCTGATAATTTGTTGGGCGTTCTTCCAACTTTTAAAGATGTAAAATATGATAGTGTCTCAATGCTTTTCCAGGGGTTGGGTGTGTCAGGCAGTGGGGTTCAAGCAGGTGAAAGTCAGACGCTATGGGTATCAGAGGGATGACGGCATGAGGTTGTGATGCTAAATTCGGTGAAGTCAGTAGGGGCCGCAGGTCACAGAATCCTCTCTAAGAAGCCACGGCATTTTCCTGCTTCCAAAGCTGCTTCCACGGTTGGCAAAGTTTTTCTGTAAAGAGCTCGTTGATAAAGGTTTTAGGCTTGGACGGCCATGCAGGCTGTGTCACAACCGCTCAGCTCTGCTCTTGTGTGGAAACAGCTGTAGGTGATATATCAACCAGTGTGCGTGGCTGTGTGCCGATAAAACTTTATTTATATAAGAGAGTCAGTGATGGGCTGGATGTCGGCCTCAGGCTGTGCCCTGTGGACCCCTGATCTAATGTGAACAGGTATGTCGACGAAAATTCAATGAACTATCAAGTTAAGAAGAAAAAAGGGAACTTTATTCCAGCCAAACTGAGCATTATAAAGCAGGAAGCAGGTTCTCAGAAAGTTCTGAGAACTGTCCTGCCTGTTAGAAGTTGAAGGCACAGTCATATACAGTTTTGACACAAAGGATCCTATGTGAAAATGACATACTGACATTTTACATTAAAGTTCACCTAGGATGCACAGTCGAGGTAGGCACGTAGAGAGTGAGCGGTAAGTCACCATGACCCCTTACACACCTGGGAGAGGATTTAATCGTATAAAAAGTTGCAGTGCTAGGGCCTCCCTGGTGGCGCAGAGGTTAAGAGCCCGCCTGCCAATGCAGAGCACGCAGGTTCGAGCCCTGGTCCGGGAAGATCCCACATGCCACGGAGCAGCTAAGCCCGTGCGCCACAACTACTGAGCCCCTGTGCCACAACTACTGAGCCCACATGCCCCAACTACTGAAGCCTGTGTGCCTAGAGGCCGTGCTCCACAACAAGAGAAGCCACCACAATGAGAAGCTCGCGCACCGCAACAAAGAGTAGCCCCCGCTCACTGCAACTAGAGAAAGCCCATGCACAGCAACGAAGACCCAATGCAGCCAAAAAGAAAAAAAGAAGTTACACTGCTCGTGTCATAAGAAAAGGGAAAAAATGGTCTTTACAATCAGGCAGGCATCCCATCTTTGAGGAGGTCTGGTTAACGTGCAATGCAGATGCACATTGCACATTAGTGATGGAGGGAAGAGACCCAAATAGAGAATTTTATGTTTACATTCTCTTGTCCTGCCTTCAAATATAAATTTTTATTTCACCAGGTATGCCAAACAGGTGTAAGTGGAAACAGATACATATATGGAAGTGTACTGTGGAATGCACAGAATTAACTTTATCTCAGAGGTGCAAGAAAAAATTATTGAACTACAATGTTGCACACATACCCCCTTTCACTGGAGTGCTACCCACATTTCTAGACCCATGTTCTCATGTTCTTTTTCATAAATTATTTCCATTCTTCCCCACTGAGAGTGTATTTTTGTATTAGGTAGCATAAGGTGACATCATTTATTTTATTGAGATATAATTGGCATATGACCTTATATTAGCTTCAGGTGTACAACATAATGGTACATATATGGTCTGAGATCATGATCACAGTAAGTCTAGTTAACATCCATCACCACACATAGTTATAAACTTTTTTCTGGTGGTGAGAACTTTAAAGACCTAGTGTCTTAGCAACGTTCAAATATACAACACAGTATTACGAACGACTGCCACAACACTGTATGTTATATCCCCAGGACTTATTTATTTTATAACTGGAATTTTGTACTCTGTTCTCTGTGTCTGTGAGTTCATTGTTTTGTCGTAGTTTTTTAGATTCCACCTATAAGTGAGATTGTACAGTATTTGTTTTTCTCTTAGTTCACTTAACACAATGCCGTCAAGGTCCATTCATGTTGTGAATGACAGGATTTCCTTCTTTTTTGTTAGTAAAGTAAATTATATATATGTGTAAATCACAACTTATTTACCCATTCATCCATCAATGGATACTAAGGTTGCTTCTATGTGACATCACGGTTTTTAATTAGAAATATTTATTCAAATGAACATGCACTCAGGTACTTTGCATGGTGCTAATGAAAAGTGTAGGTCTTCAGTACATGTCTGTTAAGTTATTATCAATATGATTCTATTTATCAGAGAATTCTGAAAAGATGGAAGCGCTCAACTTTTTTGGTCATTCAAGCGAGTGAAAAAACACTGAGTTTTACTGACAGACGTAAATAAGAGCTTAATAAGCAGAGAAAAATTTTATGGTCCTTATTTGGAAGGAATTCCACGGAAAACTGATTTCCTTAAAATATATACCTACCCCACCTCCCATCCATCAGAATGGCCATCGTTAGAAAATCTACAAACAAGAAATGCTGGAGAGGGTGTGGAGAAAAGGGAACCCTGTTGCACCATTGGTGGGAATGTAAAATGATTCAGCCACTATGGAAAACAGTATAGAGGTGCCTTAAAAAACTAAAAATAGAACTACCATATGAGCCAGCAATCCCACTACTGGGCATATACCCTGAGAAAACCATAATTCAAAAAGAGTCATGTACCACAATGTTCACTGCAGCTCTATTTACAATAGCCAGGACATGGAAGCAACCTAAGTGTCCATCAACAGATGAATGGATAAAGAAGTTGTGATACATATATACAATGGAATATTGCTCAGCCATACAGAGGAGTGAAATTGGGTGATATGTAGAGACGTCGATGGATCTAGAGACTCTCATACAGAGTGAAGTAAGTCAGACAGAGAAAAACAAATGTTGTATATTAATGCATATATGTGGAATCTAGAAAAATGGTATAGATGATCTTATTTGCAAAACAGAAATAGAGACACAGATGTAGAGAACAAACATATGGACACCAATTGGGGGAGAGGGGGTTGGTGTGGGATGAACTGGGAGATTTGGATTGACATATATACACTATTGATACTATGTATAAAATAGATAGCTAATGAGAACCTACCGTATAGCACAGGGAACTCTACGTGATCTGTGGTGACCTAAATGGGAAGGAAATCCAAAAAAGAGGGGATATATGTATACATACAGCTGAATCACTTTGCTGTACGGTAGAAACTAACACAAAATTGTAAAGCAACTATACTCCAATAAAAAATAATAAAAAAGATACATATATACCTACCCCAAATCAGTATCTTCATGTTTTAATAATTCCAATGAGAAAACCAATGTGGTATGTGAGTGTGTGTGTTCAAGGGTGCAGGATATGAAAAGAAATTTAAAAGGCATCATTTGAAAACATCCGTTAAGACAGAGACCCATTAATTTTCTTGAAACTTCAGACTGTGTGTGTGTGTGTGTGTGTGTGTGTGTGTGTGTGTACAGCCTCACCTGTCATATCACACTTCAAATGTTATTCTCACTTCACCCACATTTAAAAGTATGTTTCTAGGGCTTCCCTGGTGGCGCAGCGGTTGAGAGTCCGCCTGCCGATGCAGGGGACGCGGGTTCGTGCCCCGGTCCGGGAAGATCCCACATGCCGCGGAGCGGCTGGGCCCGTGAGCCATGGCTGCTGAGCCTGTGCGTCCGAAGCCTGTGTCCGCAACGGGAGAGGCCACAACAATGAGAGGCCCGCGTACCGCAAAAAAAAAAAAAAAAAAAAATTAATTAATTTTAAAAAGTAGAATTTTTTGTCATTACTTTTCTCCAAAAATTATGTATCTCTGTGTGTAATTTTATAATATATTGATAGCGTGTTACCTTTTTTTGTAGACCAGACCATCTTACATCAGTACACATTTTCCCGGATATTCACAGAAATATTGGAAGTGTGATATGCTGCCTTTCTCCTCCTCCAGACAAGAGATCCTTGCAGTACTTGTAGATGAAACACCTCTGATATTGCCTATAGTATCATATATCCTGTGTTTCCTAGGGTTTCTCCTCTTTCGTTGTGTTAGGTCAATTGAGATGAATCACCAGGATCCCTGCAAAGCCCTTTATGCATCATTCATAAAGGTTGGACAGTAAAGTGTTCTAGTCCCAATGTGGGGCTCTCTAGAAATACACTATAAATCTCCTTCTCTTCAAGAAACCAACCGTTTATCTCAATAAAAAAGTAAATCAATTCGCCCCTTAAGAGGTGTGTGTTTGTGTGTCATGCAATGGAAAATCTATGGGTTTTGCCTTCCCATACTATCTTTCATTTTTTCTTCATTTTTCTTCTTTTTGTACCTGTATATATCTATATCTGTCTACATACATACATCTAGATACACCTAGCGAGACAAGGAGAGATACAGAGTATATAGAGGCAGATATACAGAAATAGACACATCTATAGAAATATAGATAGATAGATAGCCAGACAGAAAGACAGGTGGATGGATGGATGGATGGATGGATAGGTAGACAGACAGGCAGGCAGGCAGGCAGAAAGGCAGGGTAGATAGATAGATGGGTAGATAGATCAAGAGAGAGAGAGATTTGTATATATCAGTAGTTATGGAAACTTAGAGAGACAGAGATGGATAACACTTTCCTCTACATATATTTGAACCACTTCGAAAAATTAATCCCTCCTTTCCTATATAGTATTTCATTACCCATTTGCAAATTCAACAGCTAAAAGGGCAGTTGACACTTACAGCTTTGCCAAGGGAGTCAGTCCCTAGACCAAGAAAAGTGGACCTATTTAACCATTAAGTTAAACCATTTAGACACTTAATCAGAATGAATGAAATGACAAAAAAAAAAACCTTTCTTACCAGAATTGTGCTTTTTATTTTGTTTTAATCAGATAGTCATTTGCACAGATGCCTGCTGTGTTGGTTCATTTTCAGGTCTGTCTTATAGTGAATTTTGCACTAGTGTGAAGCTCCAGTTCAGAAACCCTTGTATTAACATTTATTATGACATGGTGGAAGCACTTTTGAAATTCATTATTTATGCTGTAGAACAATCCTTTAATGGAATACCTCATGCTAATTTTAAAGACTTAGAAAGGCCTTTTATAAACTGCTTCTAGAAAGAAGGCACTAAAGTAATTTCAAAGGGGTGGGCAAGCTAGTTCTCTTGAAGGATATTTGGGGGGAAGCTGGGGCAGAAAGATATTGAAACATTAGGAGTCTAGGGTGGTCATTTCCTAGAGGGACATACCCAAGGTCATAAATATTATGGTCTTCAGAATACGCCAAAAAAGGACCCAGATTTTTGGGACCCAGATTTTTTTTTTCTTTTTTTTTTTTTTTTGCGGTACGTGGTTCTCTCACTGTTGTGGCCTCTCCCGTTGCGGAGCACAGGCTCCGGACGCGCAGGCTCAGCAGCCATGGCTCACGGGCCCAGCCGCTCCGCGGCATGTGGGACCTTCCCGGACCGGGGCACGAACCCGTGTCCCCTGTGTCAGCAGGCGGACTCTCAACCACCGTGCCACCAGGGAAGCCCGGACCCAGATGTTTGATGTCCGTTCTTAGGAACTGTGAAATTTGGGAGAAATACCGGGCATTCCATTATCATATATATAGAGCGCATTTTTATAATTTTTACCTGCAAGACATTTAAATCTATTTGATTACTATGTTGAACCTAATGGAAAAATGATCCTATCATTTTCACTTAGACCATTTCATGTTTTTACACACACACACACACCCCCCATTGGTTTTTCTTTTTTCTGTAAACAATGAGTTTGAAGTAGGTACATGTTATTTTCATCCACTAAAAACGACTTTATTAAATGTTTGTTTCCAGTGTTTTTGGTTCACAGGTATTCATAGCTCATGGCCTATGAACGTGAAGTGAGCTTACAGACACCTGAAGATGCCCCAATTTTTGTAGAACACATTGCTACTGACTTGAATAATTGTTACACATCTGCCCTGTCCAGTGTGGTAGCCAACAGTCACGTGTGACTCCTTACCATGAAATCAAATGAAATCAAATGCAAAACCCACTTCCTCGGTCCCTTTAGCCATGTTTCCCGTGTTTAATGGACACACGTGACCAATGGCCACGCTTTTAAAAGCCCAGATTATAGAACATTTCTATCACTGCCGAAAGTTTTACTGGCCAGCGTTGTTCAAGGCATGGACTTTTTTGGGCAGAATTCAGCAGCCAAACAGCTTTTAAAAAGTTTTAAAATCTCTACTAGGTGTCCCAAAGGTCCAGTTTTCTGCAGAACAGCGTATGACATGATGTGTGATCTCTGAGCTAGCTTTCTCAATGTTCTGTGTCCATATGCAACATAGTTGTAGATTTTTGTCTCTGGAATAGATTTGCTAGAAATCAAAGCAGGGAACCAGGCAAAATGTCTGTTCTTTCTAAAGGCAACAGGTGGATGGCATGCACCTTGCAACACTGTAAAATCTTTTAAAATCAACTTGTTTTCCAATTGTCTGCCTCTGTTAACCCCACCTGTATGAGTTTCTTGAGCCTTCTGTAACAAATTATCTCAACCTGTGTGTCTTTTTTTTAATCGAAGTATAGCTGATTTACAATGTTGTGCTAATTTCTGCTGTACAGCAAAGTGATTCACTTATACATATGTATACATTCTTTTTCATATTCTTTTCCAATATTGTTTATCACGGGATATTGAATATAATTTGCCGTGCTCTACAGTAAGACCTTGTTGTGTAGCCATCCTATACATAATAGTTTGCATCTGCTAATCCCAAACTCCCAATCCATCCCTCCACCACCCCACTCCCCCTTGGCAACCACCAGTCTGTTCTCTATGTCTGTGATTCTGTTTCTGTTTCATAGATAGGTTCATTTGTGTCCTATTTTAGATTCCACATGTAAGTGATATCATATGGTATTTGTCTTTCTCTGTCTGACTTCTTTCACTTAGTATGATAATCTCTGGTTGCATCCATATTGCTGCAAGTGGCATTATTTCATTCATTTTCATGGCTGAGTAATATTCCACTGTATATATGTACCTCATCTTCTTTATCCATTCATCTGTCAGTGGACATTTAGGTGGTTTCCATGTCTTGGCCATTGTGAATAGTGCTGCTATGAACATAGGGGTGTATGGATCTTGTTGAATTACGGTTTTGTCCAGGTGTATGCCCAGGAGAGGGATTGATGGATCACATCTCAACCTGTGGGTCTTAAAGATACCCTGAAGTTTATCAGCTCACAGTTCTGGAGGCCAGAAAGCAGCAGGTTGGTTCCTCCTGGCGGTTCTGAGGGAGGATACATTCCATGCCTCTCCCCAAGCTGTTCCTGACTTTCTTCCCTTCTTTGCAGCCAAATTTCCCTCTTACGATAGGGAAAACAGTCCTTTGATTAGGGTCCCCCTCATCCAGCACTACCTCATCTTGATTACATCTGCAAAGACCTATTTCCAGATAACGTCTTATTCAGAGGGACTTGGGTTTAGGGCTTCACTGTATCCTTTTTGGGGATAGAACTCAATCCATAACGATATTCCTCAGCTTTTCTTTCCACTGTCACTCCTGGAAAATACTTTTGATCTTTTGCCCCCGATTTCACCCCAGGAAGTGAGTGCAAAACTCATTGCTTAGAACACAGGAAGGGTTTATTTTCAATTAGAGAGGGAGTATATAATGTGTAACGGTTGTGGAATCTAAAGAATGAGAACAGTGCAGAAACGGAAGGCTAGAAGCATTTGATGCCTACTCTCAGGTCCCTGAAGAAATATCCATGGCGTCCTCCCCGAGATGCAAGTGTTATCGGTCTCCCCATTCTGCAAGGTAATCGTGGGCATTGAATGGCTTTTCCCCCCAAGCCTATGCCTGATTACAATTTTAGAGAGGCTGGCTTCAGTCAAAACAGTCATAAAATTCAAGTAGCTGCTCTGAAGTACCATTTGATAGCCTTCATGGGGAAGGGATGCTTTAATCAAGAATGTCACACTGAATTGTGAGGAAGAGGCACTGAGAATAACTTTTACAACTCGGGCGCGGGAGTCTGACTGAGATGCTGAAGAGAAATGCCTTTGAGAATTGGCAGTTTGACGGACATCCACAAAACGCTATGGGATACAGGGTTGTTGATCGGAATCCCTGATTTATTTGTGGGGTTCTAAGTGTGGTAAGGATCTGGTTCCTCAGAGGACATCTGAGTTTGATTTGGTGAAGCAAATACAGACTCGATCAAGAAGAGAAGTGAGATCTCTTAAATGTAGGATTCAGGGAGTCTGATTTTTAGGATTCGAAAGTTCAAATTCACACTCAACTAGGTCTGTTGACTTAATTTCCTTTTTATGGTCACCCTCTGTTTTAGTTTTCTAGGGCTGCTGTAACAAAGGACTGCCCACTGGGTGGCTTACAAGCAGCCGCATAGCACAGGGAGATCAGCTCGGTGCTCGGTGACCGCCTGGAGGGGTGGGATAGGGAGGGTGGGAGGGAGGGAGACGCAAGAGGGAAGAGATATGGAAACATATGTATATGTATAACTGATTCACTTTGTTATAAAGCAGAAACTAACACACCATTGTAAAGCAATTATACTCTAATAAAGATGTAAAAAAAAAAGTATCATCTCACAGTTCTGGAGCTGACAGGTCTGGAATCTTTTTATCCAGGATTTCCACAAGGAAATATATTTATTTTTTCTTTAGAATTTGGCTCAGAACAGTAACATAAAGATACTTACATTAAAATAAATTGAGATGTGATCATTTACGATATATAATAATTATGTTGGAATATATTTGCCTTTCCGTGAATTTAATAAAAACTAAGATTTGGTTTTAGTTTTTTAATTAATTTTTATTGGAGTATAGTTGATTTACAGTATTCTGTTAGTTTCTGCTGTACAGCAAAGTGAATCAGTTATACATATATATCCACTCTTTTTTAGATTCTTTTCCCATATAGGTCATTACAGAGTACTGAGTAGAGTTCCCTGTGCTGTACGGTAGGTCCTTCTTAGTTATCTATTTTATATATAGTAGTGTGTATATGTCAACCCCAACCTCCCAATTTATCCCTCCCCCCACCCCCGGTAACCGTAAGTTTGTTTTCTACATCTGTGACTCTATTTTGTAAATAAGTTCATTTGTACCTTTTTTTTTTTTTTTTTTTAGATTCCACATATAAGCAATGTCATAAGATATTTGTCTTTTGTCTGAGTTACTTCGCTCAGTATGACAATCTCTAGGTCCGTCAAGATTTGGTTTTAGATTCAGTAGCATCCTTCTGAATATTTGGTATGAAACTTGATAGGAATAACTGACGTCAGTGGGGCTGAAACTCGGGGTAGAATCCTTCCTTGCCTCTGTCTGGCTTTTGCTAATGTCCGTTAATCCTTGGCATCCCTTGGGTCGTAAGTGCATCACCCCCATCTCTGCCCCTGTGTTCACAGGTCTGTGTGTCTCTCTTCATATGGCCCTCCTCTTATTAAGACACCAGTCATATTGGATTATGGACCCATCCTAACTGAACTCATCATATCTGCAAAGACCCCATTTCCAAATAAGGTCATGTTCTGAGATGCTGGGGGTGAAGGCGTTAACATATCTTTTTTTTCGGGGGCGGGGACACCATTCAAATGATGACATAGAAAACAACCCAATAAAATCCAACTTTTGCAACTTTGGCGAACAGTATCCCTATAGTGCCTTCCCCAAATACTCAAGCCCATATTCACAACTCTGTTTTTCAGAAATACCCATACAACTTAACATCCAGTTAATGTCTAATCTTTTCCTGATGTTTGTTTTATTCTTTGATACAGAATGCTAACTTCTTCAAGAGAAGGAAATATATTCTAATGGGAGCTTTCTACTCCCCTAAGTCCTAAACAAACAAATAAGCCAACAAGCAAAGAAAAAGCATATTTTTTAAAGCAATGTGGGGTGAAAAACGACTAGTATAAGATAGTCTGCTGGATGCTATGGAAAATGTAATGCGACATCCTTTGATTTGTTCACTAATGGTCCCCCTTGTGAGATGACGAGGTAGATTGTCTTGTAACTCATGTACAGTTTTACCTGTTAAACAACCTGCTGTTTTTCTTAAAGCCAGTGTGAACGCTCCATGGGACAATTCTCAAATCAGGGCAATGCTAATATTGCTTCTTGCTGCCGTCCTGCTCTGCAGTCTCCACGCTCAAACTGGCTTCTTCGGCAGTGGTGTTGATGAGACATCTGCTTGCCTCTAGTTCACACTTAAAGAGTCTAGTCATCGTTCCATGGGAAAACAAGATTTCTGGCCGCCCTTGGTGCGCCCAGAGGGAAAGCTGATACCTTGCCTCTCTGCTGAGTTTCCCAAGTCAACGGTTTTCCTCATTTCTAGTTTGACAATTATTTATTGTGTGAAATATCTAGCACTGGGATAACCACAGTGAAGAATACAGACATGATGCTATGATCCAGCTTATTAAGGAGTTGGCGTCTTGCGAGGGAAGGATGGCGGAACACATAGCATATTATAAGTCAGAAGACTCACGGAATACCGTGGCGGTCCAGTGGTTAGGACTCCGAGCTTTCACTACCAAGCGTGCGGGTTTGATCCCTCGTTGGGGAACTAAGATCCCACGAGCCATGCAGCAAGGCCAAAAAAAAAAAAAAAAGAGACTCTGTTCAGATCTAGATGCTGGTTTTAATCATCGAACCGTCCATACTTCTGTATGTGGATCATAATTCTGATGCCTGTCGAGTGAAATGTTTTAAGAGTTGACAAAGGAACTCATGAATGGTGAGACCAGTAAGAACCAACTGGTCTACCGTTGACTGTAATGAAGGGTACGCACATCTGCAACAGAGAATAGGATTCCTGTATCTACCAAATGGTCCACCTTTGCTGATTGGGGGTGGCCACAGGCTTCTGGCGTCACAACCTGCATTTTCAGAAAAGAATATCTGGATGTGATGCATTAGAAAGAACAACTCAAGACTGGCTGTTCATCTGGCCATGGTTTTATATGTGTGTTTGGAAATTTCAGCCCAGTTTCCGACGGGAGTTTTCCACTCATCTGGCGTGAGCCAGGGGTGAGAATAGATTTGCCTGGTAGCTCGGTCACCAATGCCTTCTGTTTATTTCTGGGTGTTGTCTGGCCTGTGTCAACAAGATAAGGCCTTGTTTCGAAAAGGGCCGTTTATCAGAAGACGAAGCTCAGAGGTGACCTTGGAGTCCTTCCTCCTCTATTTCAGAGTAAAGACTGCTGGCCTGTGAGTTTGTTATTTAGTTCACGGGTTCTGGTGAAGTGAAACGAGATGGGGACAGCAGTGGGGTTCAACAAGGGGCCGATAGAGCCAGCCCCTGTGCAGCGAGCCTTTCTCTGCCTCACGCTTGCATGTTCCTTCTGGCTTTGTGATTTATGAAATATAATTATCTACCATTCCAGGAACATATCTCTGAGTAAGCTCCATCATATGTGACCCATAGAAAAGCAGTGGGAGTTTCAGTGAGGTAGTATATCTGAGCAGGACCCGATGGGGCCTCCTGAGAACAGACCCCCTGACCAAGTTGTCTGCCTGCCTCTTGTTTGTAGAAAAGCCTTAGCCTCCTAGGCCTTCCCTGAATTCCAAAGAATAAATTTATTCAGAGAAATGAGAAAATCCAAAAACAAAGGAAAACAGTCAAGCAAGACCAAATAATAATAGTTTAGCCATTAAACAGAGTCAAGGACCTTTAGTTCCTCCTCAAGGGCTATAGATCTTATTCTGAGCCACATCCTGTGAGCTGACTTGTAGATACTGAAACCCCATTGGGTGGAAGAAGTGAACTACATGATGACCAGACTGTAGTCATGACATAAGCTGCCACAATTCCGAGAATTGGCATGAAGGAAATGGGAACAAACCGACCTTGGAACTGAAGGTTGTTAACTGTACTTAAAACAATCAAGATGACGGTGGTCAGACCACCGCATGACCAATTTCAAGATGAAGGTCAGAGCTGACTGTGCTATTTCTGCATGGGGCCCCCTCCCCATCTGTGTACCCCTGAAACTCCCCTTTAAAAGCTCATCCCACTGACCAGCAGGGGAGCGTAGGTTCTTTGGGACATGAGTCCACCTTCTCCCCAGGACTGCCGGCTTCCTCCGTAAAGTTCTCTTTCCTTTTACCTGACACTTGTCTCTCAATATTGGATTCTTGAGTGACAAGCATCAAACCTCAGTTCAGTAACAGCAGTAAGAAGAGAAGCAGAATTATATTGGAAACTAAAGGCAAGAAAACGTTGTTTTAAATTGAAATGTTAAGATGTTAACAGATATTACACACATGAGTGGGATGAGTCTTTTGACCATAGAGACAATGGACATGGCCAAGAGTGATCCAGGCATTATGTGCTGATTCAGGTATCAGTTCATATGCTTCTTTGGTAAAAACGCATCAGAGAGCTGTTTATCAGGCCATGATTAAGAGAAGAAAACAAATGCCATAATGAACCAAGGGCCAGGGGTGTGGTGTGGGAGGAATGGTTCTGAACCTAAATATTCCACACACAAGCAATGTCTCCATCACTACAGCATCTGGCAACTCAGATCTCTGTGCTTTTGCTCATGGCTGGAAGCATGGTTGTCACTTATCTGTCTGAGAAGGCAGGTCTGCCCGTGCTGTCCTGATTAAGTATGAACCCAAAGTTGAGGAAGGGTGAATAGAATTGAAGACCATGTATGATGCATGGGCTGAGACTGTAAACCGTACAGTATAAGGTCATTGCGGTAATTTGGTTGTGTATATGAAGCTTCCTGAGCTTGTAGACTTGTCATGGTGGGAGCCAGTGGTCATTTCAGGGGTGAGAGGAGAGCATTTTATGGAGAGTGAGAATGACTTGTAAACTATGAGCTCACTGACCTGCTGAACCTGGACACATGTCAGGGATACTGTAGTCTGATTAACGGGGCTCATGCCTCTGCTTGGAATTTTGGATCTTACTTTGATATTATGCCCCGGGCACTTCAGAAGGTGATAGAGAAGTTACACAAGAATCAGCATCACTGCTTAAGATACCACTTAAGGGGCCTCCCTCGTGGCACAGTGGTTAAGAATCCGCCTGCTAATGCAGGGGACACGGGTTTGAGCCCTGGTCCGGGAGGATCCCACATGCCGTGGAGCAACTAAGCCCGTGCGCCGCAAGTACTGAGCCTGTGCTCTAGAGCCTGCAGCCACAACTACAGAAGCCCGTGCGCCTAGAGCCCGTGCTCTGCAACAAGAGAAGCCACCGCGATGAGAAGCCCACACGCCACAATGAAGAGTAGCGCCCGCTCGCCACAACTAGAGAAAGCCCACGCGCAGCCACGAAGACCCAACGCAGCCAAATAAGTAAATAAATTTATTTTTAAAAAAAAGACCCAACGCAGCCAAAAAATAAAAATAAATAAATAAATAAATAAAAATACTGCTTAAGAGACTCTTTTACTTTCTGGTGCATGGCCAGCAACTTAATTAATGAATCTTTGAATGGAAAACATTATAATAAAATGAAGCAATAAACTTGCTGGACACAACTTTGCAAGTTAAAAAACAAAGAGGTTTGAGAAAACCTTTATGGAAAAGAAAATGGGTCAAAGTGTGAGGTGATACAAGAATGTATCTGTGCTTTAAATGTAGAAGGTAAGAACAGAGTGATGACAAATGGGTAGGTTTGAATAAAACATACCGTCGTGTAGTATATATATAGATATATAGTACAATCTATAATACAACATAATAATATAACGTAATAACATAATGTAACACAGTATAACATATGAAAATTCAACTGTATTGTTAAATGCCTACTTTTGCTAGGCAGTTATCGAGGTACTGGAGATAAAATAATAAACTGAAAAGAAAAAAAAGTCCCAACACTCAGCATTAACTTCTTAGTGAGATAAGACCCAAGAAGCAATAGATAAATTAAATGATTTACTTATAGAGTATCCTAGAAGTTGATGGGTGTTGCGTAAAAAAGAAAAGCAGCGTGGGATGAAGAGATTTGGAAGCGCTGGGGAGCACAGGGTATTGCAATGTGAGATAGGGTTATCTATGATTGTTTTGTGTTCCTAGGAAGCACTTGGGATCATTTCCTTGAAATGTGTTTGTCTACGAGCAGTTCTTGTTGAATTTGGTAGATGCTGGATTCTGTGTTGAGTGCAAGGGTTGCAGAGATGAATAGACCTCCGTATGTTTGGCTTTTATGGACGCGGCGTGTACTTTTATGGACTCGCCGTGTACCTTTATGAACTTGCCACGTAGTTTTATGGACTCGCCGTGTACTTTTAGGGACTCACCATGTACTTTTACGACCTCACCATGTACTTGAGTATTTCTGTAAGCACACATCCTGCTCTGTTTTCAGCTAACAGTGATACACAAGAGGGTGATCTGGATAGGACGGTGTAGGAAACTGAAACATTTACTTATTCCCTGTCACCTCACAGGGCACAAAACATATAAAACATATTAACAAGATTTAGCCAGCCTCAAATTTTTTTTTAAAAAAGAAAAAGGGTGAAGCATCTCTGTGGTACAGAAATACACATCAGAGAGCAGACCCGGTGTTCTGGGCTTGTCTTGATTGTCATTTAGAAGACAGATAGAGGGGACCGCTGGTTTGACTTCGTTGTAGTAACAACGTCTACATGTCCTTCATGACCAATGGGGAAAAAAGTCAGGGTTCTTGGGTAAAACCAATGGCTGGGGTGAGGAGAGTTCTCCAACCCTGGGAAAGCTGCCTCAGTCAACCAAAAAGAAATGCAAGGAACTTCAAACACATGATGCTCAATGAGAGAAACCAGGCATAAGAGGCCACACGTTGTTTGATTCCATTTATAGGAAATGTGCAGAATAGGTAAATCCATGTGCAGAATAGGTAAATCCATAGACAGAAAGCCGAACATTTTCTTTTCTACAAATCACGTTAGGGCAATATCACTATGCTCTTTAGGAGGAGATTTAAAATCAGCATCTTCAGACAAAAAAGCATTCAGCTACATTTCATAGCTCATTCTGTTTCCTTAGAATTTTAATGCCGATATAGTCCTTAAATGTGTATTAATTTTTTGCTGTTGTTGCTTGCGCTTTTGGTGTCATATCCAAAAAACTGTTGCCAGCACCAATGTCAAGGAGATTTTCCCCTGTGTTTCCTTCTAGAATTTTTATGGTTTCAGGTCTTCTGATTAAGTCTGAGTGCCAGACAGGGGATGAATGGATAAAGAAGATGTGGTCTGTATACAGTGGGGTGTTACTCAGCCATAAAAAAAGAATGACATTTTGTCATTTGCAGCAACATGGATGGACCTTGAGGTTCAGAAATTTTCTGATTCCTGTTCACAGAGGGAATGAAGGAAGACAATGTCTTTGGTCAGAGAAAGCTCAAAAAAATATTGACCGCGGAAGACACATCTTATTTCTGGAGCAGTCTTGGTGGAAATGGACATCCGTGATGTTTTCCCAGAGTAGCTGCCTGAAGAAATATATAAAGAGAAAGCCATAACTTTCATATGGCTTTTCTTATGGTTCCATGTCTCATTCTCATTTTCCTCCAACTAGGTTAGCAATCTTCGTCTGTCACAATTTATATTTGAACCGCAGTACGCTCTTAGAATCTCTCCTTGAAATCGTTCAGTCCTCTCTTATATAATCCAGGCAATACCAGTGTGGTCTTTATTTATTTTTAATTTTTATTAGAGTCTAGTTGATTTACGATGTTGTGTTAGTTTCAGGTGTACAGCAAAGTGAGTCCATTATACATATATGCACTCTTTTTTTTTTTAAGATTCTTTTCCCATATATGTCGTTACAGAGTATTGAGTAGGGTTCCCTGTGCTATACAGTAGGTTCTTATTAGTTATCTATTTTATATATAGTAGTGTGTATATCTCAATCCCAGTCTCCCAATTTATCCCTCTCCACCCTTATCCCTGCTAACCATAAGTTTGTTTTCTACATCCGTGACTCTACTTCCGTTTTGTAAATAAGTTCATTTGAGTGTTATCTTTACTTAGATCTCTAATTGTGATGGGACATTTAAAGTTCTGGCTGAAGCAGGAATGCACCCTTTAAATTCTCCACTTAGGTCACTGGGGGGCGTAAGAGTGAGAACATGGGTTGAGGTCTGGAGGTGAAGGGAGGTACTTATGTGGTCAAGAGCTGTGGAAGGGTAGGAAACAGCAGATAGGTTATGAAGGAAGCACCCAGGGCTTTGGAGGCTGGGAAGTGACTCTATCAAGACACTGCTTCAGGATCAGCAAGACAATGTTGTGTCTGTTTCTTTCCTCAGTCCCAAGAAAACCTTGGGACCATATTCACCACAGAAGGAAATACAGCGTTATTACAATTGACTCTGATTTATAAACCCCCAATCGTAGCATTCTTATTTCAGAGTAAAGTATTTCCATTTTGAAGCAAGTAAATCCTGCAATTTTATGGAAGGAAATTCTATCTGGAAATGTGCTGTTTCTTTCCTTCCTTCCTTCCTCCCTCCCTCCCTCCCTCCCTCTCTTCCTTCTTTTCTTCCCTCCTCCGTCCACTTACTTTCCTTTTTTCTTTTTTCTTTTTGGCAGAAGATAAGGGTGAAAGGGAATTCAAGTAAATCTAGAAAGTGCACAGTGAAAAGTGGAAAGGTTGGAAGTCCCTTGGTGCCAAATTCCATTACCAACACAGCTGCTTCAAAGTGAAAGAAATGAGATCCAAACTCAGGGACTCCCAGAAGATTCAATTTACGTGCATTAATATTTCAGGGTATGTCTTTAGTGGCGTGAAATGGAGGCATCAAGGACACACATCGCCTGCCGTGTATTAATACGTGATGAATTGCTTACCCTGCACCTTTGACAAATGCAGCCCCGAATGTGTCTCACTCCCTGCACCTGCGTGGAATTTAAAAATCTTGGCATAGAATGTAAGGTATTGATAAACTTGTTTCTCTTAAAAAATAATAAGAACTTTTCTCAGCGTATAATGAAAGTTCTCAGTACAGAAAAAAAAAAGACCTAATGTACAGCATGGTGACTAATATTAATAAAAGTATATTGTATACTATCTGAAATTTGCTAGGAGAGTAGGTCTTAAGTGTCCTCACTCCCCCAAAATGGTAACTATGTGAGGAGATGGGTATATTAGTTACTTTGACTGTGGTAATCATTTCACAGTGTATACATATATCAAAACATCATTTTGTAGCTCTTAAATATGTATCATTTTTGTTTGTCTCAATAAAGCTGGGGGGGGGGAAGAATATGTTAAAGGTGCCACAACCAAAAAAAAATAATAAGAATTTACACATACACATAGTACTTTAGAAATATCTTCACATATATATGTATACATATATAGATATGATTTTATTTTATCATGATAGTTTTCTGAGATAAGCAGTGAAATACTGTGAGAATTTGAGATAAGAAAATGGAGGCTTTCTTTTTTTTATTGAAGACTAGTTGATTTACGATGTTGTGTTAGTTTCTCATGTACAGCAAGTGATTGATATATATATATATATATATATATATATATATATATTCTTTTTCAGATTCTTTTCCACTATACAATAGGTTATTACAAGATACGGAGTAGAGTTCCCTGTGCTCTACAGTAGGTCCTTGTTGGTTATCTGTTTTATCTATAGTAGTGTGTATCTGTTCAGCCCAAACTCCTAATTTAACCCTCCCCCCCACAACCTTTCCCCTTTGGTAACAGTAAGTTTGTTTTCTGTGTCTGTGAGTCTGTTTCTGTTTTGTAAATAAGTTCAAGAAAATGGAGGCATTTAAAGTTTATTTGACCCGCCTAAATTTTAGGAAATATTGAATGGCGATGTAGAGATCCATAACCAGGGTGTATTTTCACCACATCACAGAGGGTATTAGTAACTGATTCGAGCAAAGGAATTCCTTGTGATTCTGTTGTTGGTGTTGGTTTTATTTTGGATTATAGGCAGTTTCTCTTCTCAGGCTGAAGGATTCTCCTTAGAAAAGTTGTCTGTTCTTTGTTTTCTCTCCTCTATCTGTAAAGCTCTAATTAAAAAGAGCTTAGTTAATCAAAGACCTTCTTTCTGCTATTGTGTACAAATCACAAATTAATTAGGCAAAAGGAGATTTCTAATATCAAGTGAGATCAAAATACAATAGTTTTTCATCCGTGGGGCTGCACTTAGAAGGGCTGGTAGCATCCCCGGCTGTCGGGACCACCATCCCCCGGGGGCATCCTCTTCTTATCGCCAAGCACCAAAGCAAAACCGAGACGGCAGAGTCATTGTCACCTCCAAGCTGGGAGTCTCCACTTAACTTTGTGGAGTTTATAGAGAATCATATGAGTGTACTGTTTAAAAAAATAAGGCACCATCTGGTCCAGAGAGTCTTAAACTTTCATGTGCACCAAAATCACATGGTAATTTCGTTCAAATACAGGTTTCCATTCAGCACGTGTAGGAGCTAGAGATGGTGGTTTTTTTTTTTATTTTTTGTTTTAGCAAAAAAGCTCTTTGAGAGGTTGATGCTGCCCGTCCAAAGGCCGCTCTTGGAATAATGAGAATCTTTGCTGGACCCCCCTCATTTTATACTGGAGGATTCTCATCTCCAGACCAGATGGTCCACGGAAGCTTTCTTTCAATCCTTGCTTAACTGTAGCACTTCCCAATCTGACTCTCACATATTGATTATGTGATATTAATATGTATATTATATATATATATATACACACACACACGATAATGATATACACACATACATTCATACATGTATCACAATATATTAGGAGAATATATATGTTTTATATGTATTATACATTCACACATATATGTATATATCATAATTTATGAGAAATGGAAATGTATTTTATGCATTCTGTGTACTATCTACTTATCTGTCATCTGTCTATCTACTACTAACTACCTATCGTCTAGCTATCATGATCTATCTCTATTATATTATCTGATCTATCTATTTATCTTCTGTCTATCACCTATCTATCATGATCTCTATCTAACCTATCTGTTATCTATCAGGATCTATCCCTAAGCTATCTACCTATCGTCTATCCATCTTCTGTCATCTATCTGTGAGTCATCTGTTCAGCAAGGATAGATTGTAGCTATAATCTGACATTTTTTAACATTACTACATCTTCTTGCTTTCTTTTCTGCTTGGCCTGAGGTTCTTCCTTGGAAACAATTTCTCCTTCTCTCATTACATCTCTTCCCATTATATACAAAAAGAAAAACACGGTTGTTTTTTCTTAACCCCTTTTTTCTCTTATTTAATGGATATTGATACTTCTTTCTTTAGTGATATTCTGGGCAGTTGTTTTCTATCAACTTCAACACAGTCTATGAGAAAGAGATTAGTGTTTCTCAACCATTTCATTTTTCATGTAATAATATGGATCATGGATATATAAGAATCCCATTTTGGAGGAAGGTTTTCTTCCCCCGGGCAAGACCAGTCTCTAACATGTATCTCTAGCTTCTTGACTGAAATGAGAATTGTTATTATTTTTTTTGGAACCTTTTTAAACAAATTGAGATATAGTTGCTGTACAATGTTACATGTTACAGGTGTATAACACAGTGATTCACAATTTTCAAAGGTTACACTCCATTTATAGTTACTATAAACTGTGGGCTCTATTCCCCCTGTTGTACAGTACATCCTCGTAGCTTATTTTATCCATAATAGTTTGTACCAAGAATTGATACTTTTTTTTTATATATATCTTGGAACATATTTGGACTCTAGATGCTGATTCAACCAACTTGAGTCAAGAAAACACAGTTCAGCTGTCATTGTGTTGGAAATCGTGCTGTTCCTGCTAATACTTTTGCTGTTCTCATATCTCAGCTTCTTGTTTTGAGAAGTCACAGGGACCTTTTTGGTTTTTTTAAGCACTAAATGCTAGAAATCTAGGAACTTCTTTGAAACCAACTTTAAAGGTGCTAATTTTCTCCCACCAAGTGGGCTGTGTTGTGGCCAGTAAATTTGTCCTTAGGAAATGGTCTTCTTTATTATTTTTTTCTCTTTTTGACCCATTACCCACTAGAGCAGTTCTGTGTGATTGAACTTTCTGTGATGGTGTGAATATTCTACATCTGGGCTCTCTGATGTGGTCCCTCTGACTACCTGTGGCTCGTGAGCGTTGGACATGTGGCCAGTGCAACTGGGGAATTAAACTTTTATTTTTTATTATCGGGGTAAAATACAGCCTCAAATTTACCATTTTTGCCATTTCAGAGCTTACAATTCACTGGCATTAAATGCATTCACATTGTTCTATAAGCGTTCCCACCATCCATCACCAGAACTGTTTCATCTTCCCAAATTGAAGGTCTGTCCCCTTTAAACCCTAATACCCCATCCCCTTCCCCAGCCCCTGACACCCACCATCCTACTTTCCGTCTCTATGAATTTGACAACTCTAGGTGGCTTATGAAAGTGCGGCTTTACAGTATTTGTCCTTTCATGTCTGGCTTTTTTCACTTTGCAAAGTGTCCTCAAGTTTCATCCAAGTTGTAGCCTGTGTCAGAATGTCCTTCCTTTTTAAGGCTGAATAATATTCCTTCTCAAGGCTCATATGCTTGGCTATTGTGAATAATGCTGCTGTGAATATAAATGAACAAATATATGTCCAAGTCCCTGCTTTCAATTCCTTTGAGTGTATACCCAAAGGTAGAATTACTGTATCATATAGTGATCCTATGTTTAATCTTTGGAGAAACCAGCAAACTGTTTTCTACAGCAGCTGCACCATTTTACAGTCCCACAAGGAGCTGAATGTTTCATTGTAATTTAAATTTTAATAGCCATCTGTGGCTGACGGCCATTGTGTCTGACGGCAAACATTTAGGTTACTAAAATAAAACCTGAAACGAATTTTTCACCGACTTGATACAGGTGAGAGACGACAGGAGTTTGGAATCTGCAGTGATTATAGTAATAATTATGGCATCCGTTAAACATATTTGGACTGATGATCAAGCATCTGTTTTGCATTTAAAAAGTATACAAGCCTATCTTGAAGTTTTAGGAGTCCAGGTAGAGAGACATTGTAATTTGGATACATTAATGCCAACCGTTACTCTAAACACTGTTCGGGTGTCTTCTGGAGTTCAGTATAGAGATGGTATCCTGGCCATACCTGTTTTTGGGGCCACCCCAGGTGAAGAGCTTGTGCAGGTGTGTGGGGGAAATTCAAAGGGTACTCATGGCACGGAGGAGTCCGTGTTCCACAGCAAGTGGGGGAGGTGAGGAGGGCCCTTTGTGAGAGACGTGGGACCCCAGCTGGAAACTCCCTGTGCTTCTTCCCACTCCTGCCTTCTACTATGTAAATACCATGTTGCTTTCCCTCCATTGTTGTTATATTGGAGTCGAGTTGATTTACAATGCTGTGTTAGTGTCAGGGGTACAGCAAAGTGATTCGGTTATACATAGACAAGTATCTATTCCTTTTCAGACTCTTTTCCCATATAGGTTACTACCGAATATTAAGTAGAGTTCCCTGTGCTATACAGTAGGTCCTTGTTGATTATCTATTTTAAATATAGTAGTGTGTATATGTTAATCCCAAACTCCCTAACAATCCCTTCCCCCTTACCTTTTCCCCCTGGTAACCATAAGTTCGTTCTCTAAGTCTGTGAGTGTTTCTGTTTTGTAAATAAGTTCATTTGTATTATTTTTTTAAGATTCCACATATAAGTGCCATCATATGGTATTTGTCTTTCTCTGTCTGGCTTACTTCACTTAGTATGATCATCTCCAGGTCCATCCATGTTGCCCCAAATGGCATGATTTCATTCTTTTTCATGGCTGAGTAGTATTCCATTGTGTATAGGTACCACATCTTCTTCATGCATTCCTCTGTTGATGGACACTTAGGTTGCTTCCATGTCTTGGCTATTGCAAATAGTGCTGCTGTAAACATTGGGGTGCATGTATCTTTTCAAATTATAGTTTTCTCCAGATACATGCCCAGGAGTGGGATTGCTGGATCATATGGTAGCTCTATTTTTAGTTTTTTAGGGAACCTCCAGACTGTTCTCCATAGTGGCTGCACCAATTTACATTCTCACAAACAGTGCAGGAGGATTCCCTTTTCTCCACACCCTCTCCAGCATTTATTGTTTGTAGACTTTTTAATGATGCCCATTCTGACTGGTGTGAGCTGATACCTCACTGTAGTTTTGATTTGCATTTCTCTAAATAGTTTTCGATGTTGAGCATCTTTTCATGTGCTTTTTGGCCATCTGTATGTCTTCTTTGGAGAAATGTCTACTTAGGTCTTCTGCCCATTTTTTGATTGGGTTGTTTGATATTGAGCCGCACGAGCTGTTTGTAAATTTTGGAGATTAATCTCTTGTCAGTTGCATTGTTTGCAAATATTTTCTCGCATTCGGCAGGTTGTCCTTTCATTTTGGTTCCCTTCCATTTTAATGAACTTGACATACGCAGTTATATCTCTCCATATTTGGGGAAAGGAGACACCGGGTAGGATTGAAGGGTCTTCCAAAGAAATGTCCCCCTTGGAGCACATCGCGCTTGTGTTTGCCAAATCCAAGTACGTATGACCAACATGGGATAAAGTGCACAGAATTTAAGGGGCATAGAGTATGCCCATGTAGCAAGCATTCATGTGAAGATACGGGCATTTAAAGTACCTGAGAAGGTTCCCTCATAGCCTCCCCTTCCTGGTCAACCAGCAGCTCCCAGCCTGGTCCGAGTAACCTCTGCTCTGATGCCTGTCCTTGGAGATTAGATCAACGTCATCTTGCTGGAGTTAGTATTGCTGTGTAACAAATATCCCCCTATGTAACAAATATCCCCCTACCTCAGTGATTTAAAAGAACAATGTGGTTGTGTCCACAGATTCTTTGAGCCCAAGATCTGGACTGGATGTGGAGAGGTTGGTGTGTCCCCGCTTCAGGATACCTGGAGCACTTGGTCCTCAACTGGGAAAACTGAAAGCCTGGGGTCAACTTCACAAATGGCATTTGGGGGCGAGATTGCAGGCAGTCTCATCTACTCCCATTTCTGACCCTTGGGGTATGATAATTTGGGATTAGGAAAATGGATGATGGAGCCCACATAAAGACTCTCCTGGTGGGACAGTCGCTTCATTGTAGTATGGACTCAGGATGGTAGAAGGTTCTCCATGGTGGCTCACGGTTTCAGATGAAAATACCAGGAAATCGTAGGGTTGCTTTAACAAAGTAATGCAGAGTGGGTGCCTGACAACCACAGAAATTCATCCTCTCTCAGGATAATGAATGACCACAAACCATGTAGGTTAAAACAACAGGAATTCATCCTGTCTTACTTCTGGGGACCAGATGTCTGAGACGAAGGTGTCCCAGGGCCGTGGTCCCTCCAGAGGCTCCAGGGGAGGGCCCTTCGCACCTCTTCCAGCTTCTGGGGGCTCCAGGCGTCCCTGGGCTTGTGGCCGCATTCCTCCCATCTCTGCTGCCGTCTTCACGGGGCTTCTCCTCTGTGTCTGGGTCTCTCCTCTTCTGTCTCTTAGAAGGACCCTGTCACTGGGTTTAGGTCCACCCTTATCCAGGAGGACCTTGTCTCAGATCCTTCATCACATCTGCAAAGACCCTATTTCCAAATATCACTTTCACAGATTCTGAGGATTAAGACATGGATATATCCTTTTTTTTTTTTTTCTGCGGTACGCAGGCCTCTCACAGTTGTGGCCTCTTCCGTCGCGGAGCACAGGCTCCGGACGCGCAGGCTCAGCGGCCATGGCTCACGGGCCCAGCCGCTCCGCGGCACGTGGGATCTTCCCGGACCGGGGCACGAACCCGCGTCCCCTGCACCGGCAGGCGGACTCTCAACCACTGCGCCACCAGGGAAGCCCTGGATATATCCTTTTTGAGGGCCACAGTGCTACTCAAGGTGGTCACTTCTGCACCTTTCCCTTAGCTGAAGCCACCATGCCCCTGTCTGGATTCCAGGGGAAAGGACTTAAACTCCACCTTGTGGTGAGGTGTAGTAAAATCGCACTGTAGAAGACGGTTCAGTTCCGGAGGTAAAGTAGTGTGGCCTGTTACTAAACCTCGTGACCCCCCTCAACGTTTGACCTCTGTCCACGTCAAGTCCACTGGCCTGCCCTGCTAATGTGTGACATGACGCTGCCTCTGCTTTTTCTTAAGGTTGACATTTTCTGACTATGTTCAAAGCAGAAACAGTGACTCTTTGTATTCCTTGGTCACTCCTGTACTTGGAGATATAAATATCCTAACGTTTGTTCAACACGCTCTGATTTTTTAAAAATTAATTAATTTATTTAATTTATTTATTTTTGGCTGCGTTGGGTCTTCGTTGCTGCGTGCGGGCTTTCTCTAGTTGTGGCCAGCGGGGGCTACTCTTTGTTGCGGTGCGTGGGCTTCTCATTGCGGTGGCTTCTCTTGTTGCAGAGCATGGGCTCTAGGCGTGTGGGCTTCAGTAGTTGTGGCACGCGGGCTCTGTAGTTGTGGCTCACGGGCTCTAGAGCGCAGGCTCAGTAGTTGTGGCACCCAGGCTTCAGGAGTTGTGGCTCGCGGGCTCCGGAGCACAGGCTCAGTAGTTGTGGCGCACGGGCTTAGTCGCTCCGCGGCATGTGGGATCCTCCCGGACCAGGGCTCGAACCCGTGTCCCCTGCACTGGCAGGCGGATTCCCAACCACTGCGCCACCAGGGAAGCCCCAGGCTCTGAATTTTAACTGAAGTATTTCATCACAGCTGTTAATAGGTGCTTCTGGCTCTTAGTTATACTGTTTCTCCTTTTACACTGGTTGATTTAGCATCTCAAGATGTGAAACATAATCACACACACGTTTATCCATCCATCCATCCATCCCTGTATACACACAAATATGTTTACAGGGGCGGGGGGAGAGAGAGAGAGAACTGACAGTGCTTTCCACGCTAAAAAATTTGTGTTGAGAGGCTCCTTTCTGTATTTCTGAAGTGTTCATTTCAATGCTGGTGTGGAGAATTCGACATAGCGTAATTGACTTGAAGGTCATTGCTGCATTTTAATAATATGTTCAACAGAAGTCATCCAGCTGATCCGATAGCAGTAACACCCATTTAAGAGGGAAAATAATCGTCTGTGAAAACAAATCCAGACCGAAAGAGCTCTCTTTTGTGAGTCCTCTGCATTCAAATTGCTTGTGTGTGAGCAGAGATAAACATGGCTGGCCTTTCACGAACACAGAGGTGCTCCCCAAATCACGACCCATATCTTTAAAGGACCTAACAAATATTAGAGAGAAGCAGGGTGATCGTCTATCAGAATGCAAACTTCTCCAGAGGGTGCTGACTACAAAAGCCATTTATTTTCATATTTGCTTCTGTTCTGTTAGAGCGTGTGAATCTGGGAATTTCCTTTTCAATACCACCCTGCTCAAGTTAAGAAGTTGTGCTTTGCTTTTGCTATTGTCTCTCAGAATGAAGAGGAAATTAAATCTATGGGGCAAGCAAGGCTGCAGAGGTGTTTCTGGGAGGTCCCCTATGGTGTACATGGACCCAAGGAGATAAAGAGACACCAGCTGAGGCTGTTCAAATTAATTCCTGATGCAGGCAGTTCAGGGTTGACCGTAACTTTGTGTGACAGTCTGCTAGGGCTGCTGTAACAAGCTATCACAAACTAGGTGCCATAGACAACAGAAATGTATACTCTCGCAGTGCTGGAGGCCAGAAATCTGAGATCCAGGTGTGGGCAGGGCTGAGCTCCCTCCTGAGGCTCCAGGGGCGGGTCCTTCCCGCCCCTTCCAGCTTCTGGGGGCTCCAGGCATCCCTGGGCTCGTGACCGCGTCCCTCCCGTCTCTGCCTCCATCTTCCCGGGGCTTCTCCTCTGTGTCTGTGTCTCTCCTCTTCTGTGTCTTAGAAGGACCCTGTCATTGGATGTAGGGCCACCCTCATCCAGGAGGACCTCGTCTCAGATCCTCTGAGGCGGATTCCAGCCCATGTCTCTCTCCCAGATTCTGGTGGTTTGTTGTCAGTCCTTGGTCCTCCTTGGCTTATAGAAGCATCACCCCAATCTCCAACTTCATCTTCACGTGGTGTTCTGCCAGTGTGTCTGTGTCCAAATTTTCTATCTTATAAGGACACCAGTCCGATTGCATTAGGGGCCACCCTACTCTTAATCTTAACCTAACAACTTACATCTGCAAAGACTCTACTTCCAAATAAGGTCACATTCACAGGTACTGTGGGTTTGGTCTTTGCGATGTATTTTGGGAGAACTGTTAGATTCTTAGCAGCATCAGGGTGCTCACAGCTGGAATGATCGGTGCCCATTGATGGTGTCCTTGTGCTGGAGTCTGTCTATGAGTCAGTGGCTGCCCTTTGCTCATGCTTCGGAGCCAGGATGATCCAGGATGATGAGCTGGATGGGTCCTTCCAAATCTCCTTGCCTATCACGGACTGGGAATCCACTGGTCCCTCATTTCCATGGCCAGGATGAGAGAGATGATATGAAAGGGGTAAGACACAAGCTTCTCTGCTCTTCCTTTTCTCAAAAACGTACCTACTGTCCACCCAGGCTCTGAAATATCCATAAAGAAAAAAAAAAAAAAAAGAGCTATTACACTAAGTAGAGCAGCTAAGGGAGGTCTGCAGCTCAATGTTAAACAGAAGTATGTCCAGGATCTCGAGGAATGCACAAAGACCAGGGTGTGTTTGAACTTCTGCCGGGTTTATAAATGTATTTTCAAATGCATGGTTTGGAAAAATGTCCATACGGATATATATGCCACGCAGCATGCAGGATCTTAGTTCCCCGACCAGGGATCGAACCCGTGGCCCCTGCAGTGGAAGTGCGGAGTCTTACCTACTGGACCGCCAGGGAAGTTCCCAGATATGTATTTTTCCTTGAATGAGGAAAGCACCAGTTTCCCCATTTTTGGTGTCTGTGCTTCGGAGTTCCTTCCACTGTCTCGACTGAATAGTAGAGCAGCTTCCTGTCTGCCCAGCTATGGCGATTGTATTCATTTGATTGCCTTCCTTTTCCCTCGTGGCTCCGTAGAGCACGCAGCTCCTTGGTGAGGGTGTGTGCGACGGTAAACCCTAACCCTATTTGGATGTATGTGACATTCGGGAAGTTCCCTGCACACTGAAGTCCTGCAAAGTTCAGATTTTGCTTAGGGTTAAGCGAAAACTGATGGAGCTGGAATAACGGGTGGGCACAGATGCAAGATGCCTGTCTTGTTACTCAGTTTTGCTTTCCTCGTCTATTTACCTGGAGCCCTCATCTCCTTGAGAAGATTCTTTCTCTTTCTTCATCAAAGTCAGCAGGTAATTATTCTGTTAATATGAAGACCTGCAGCCTAGACTGCCGGGCTTTTGACAGCTGGAATCACTCCTGAGGGTGTAAGAGTGCTCCATTTCTGCTGTTGAAAATGTACACCTTTGAGTTTCTACCCTTTTTTTTTTTTGCTACATTGGGTCTTCGTTGCTGCACGCAGGCTTTCTCTAGTTGCGGCGAGCGGGGGCTACTCTTCGTTGCGGTGCACGGGCTTCTCATTGCAGTGGCTTCTCTTGTTGCGGAGCATGGGCTGTAGGTGCGCGGGTTCAGCAGTTGTGGCACGTGGGCTCAGTAGTTGTGGCGCGTGAGCTCAGTAGTTGTGGCTCGCGGGCTCTAGAGCGCAGGCTCAGCAGTTGTGGCGCACGGGCTTAGCTGCTCCATGGCATGTGGGATCTTGCCGGACCAGGGATCAAACCCATGTCCCCTGCATTGGCAGGTGGATTCTTCGCCACTGTGCCACCAGGGAGGTCTCGTGAGTTGCTACTTTTATGAGCCTTCTTTTATACTTCTTTGGATTGGCCATTCTTTTCATATTCAAAAAAAGAGTGCATCTTCAAACAAATACGTTTTAGAAATAGTCAGCAAAATTGGCATCCTGGTCAAACACATTAGTTTCTAAAAAGAACAGGGTGTTTCAAGTGTATTTGATGGAGTGTGCTGTCATCCAAAGGGTTTACTTATTCACATCTATCCTTACTGAGCCTGAAGTACAGAAGAGAGAAAGCAGTGGCAGGAAAGGAGGAGCGACTCCACCGTCAAAAGCTTTCTGGTGCCAGCACAGGACCCTTAACTGCTTGTTTATGGGAACGTATACGGATGTTAATTCCAAAATTTAAAGGAATTAACACTGCTGATTGTTTCGCAAAGCTGACTTTTCTTTCATACAACTTGTCCACACCCCTTTCCCAGAACCCTCATTTCTAAAACTTGTGTGTGTGATGGGCGGAATGGTGTCCCTCCCCCCTCCCCAAGAAAGACATGTTCAAGTCGTAATCCCTGGCACCTGTGAATGTGAACTTTTTGGAGATAGAGTCTTAAGAGATGGAATCAAGTTAAGGTGAAGTCACTAGAGTGGATCTTAATGCAATACGATTGGTGTCCTTTTGAGAAGAGCAAAATAGGGAAAAGGTAGGTACGGGAAGAAAACAGCCACAGGAGACAGAGGCAGAGGTGGGAGGGATGCAGCCACAAGCCCAGGGACCCCTGGAGCCCCCAGAAGCTGGAAGAGGCGGGAAGGACCCTCCCCTGGAGCCTCCGGAGGGAGCAAGGCCCTGGGACACCTTGACCTCAGGCTTCTGGTCTCCAGGACTGGGGGGAGGATGGATGCCTGTGGTTTTAGGCCCTCAGTCTGTGGTTGTTAGAGCCGCCCTGGACTCTGCTATAAAAAATAACACTCTTTTTCTCTCACCATGCACCCCTACCCCCTCCCTCTGGCCTCCTGAAACGTGCCCGGGTCCGTGGCCCCACGCCGGGGAGCAAACTCACCCTTCCCATAGGGCGCCTGTCCCACCGGTACACAGGTCCGCTCTGGAACATGCCGGTGGCCAGCCCAGGCTTGGGCTGACTTGCCAGGTTCTGATTTTTATCGTAAACCCATCCATGTAAATAAGAGTGTGCGGGGGCCAAGCCCATCCGTCGCCGGAGCTGATGCTCCCACGAGAAGCCCATCTTTCCAGGTCCAGGTTGTTGCGGAAAAAATTTTGTAGTTGCTCTCTCTCTCTATATATATCACAACACACATCTGTATTTTTATATAGATATATAAATGCACGACATGTATATATTTATATACATATGTATGTCTAATATACCACACACACAAATATCTATATATATTTGTATATAATCCTGGGCTGACACACATAATTTTCTTTTTAAAAACGATGTCCTACAATTTAAAAGTAACTCAGTAATTTAACTTTAGGAAACTTTACATCTCTACTTAATCTTTTTTATTTTGAGATGATTGTAGAATCGCATGCAGTTATAAGAAATAATGCCAAGGGACTACCCTGGCGGTCCAGTGGTTAAGACTCCACGCTTCCCCTGCAGGGGGTACGGGTTCGATCCCCGGTCAGGCAACTAAGATCCCACAAGCCGCACGGCGCGGCCTAAAACAGAATGAAACAAAGGAATAATGCTGAGAGATTCCTGTGTGCCCTTGACCCACTTGCTAACACCTCAGGCATCTTGTTGTTGGCATTGATTGTCTTATTTTTGTTCAGTTTGAGATCTTCCTGCTTCCCGGTTTGATGAGCGATTTTTTTTTTTTTTTTATTGCCTGCTGGGCATTCTGGACATTGCGATAAGAGAGCCTGGAACTTAGTAAACCCTGCTGTTTTAGGTGGCTTCCTGTGACAGCATTACGACCTGGGAGGTGCGGGGCGATGTCTAGTTACAGCCAGGTGGGTGTAGAAGTCCGGGTCCCCTACTCAGCCCCCACTGACACACAAGGTAGAGATGCTACTTGGTACTGGTCCTTGGAAGTGGAGTTCCCACATCCCCATTAAGCCTCCCCAGTGCCCCCCTGGGTGGCAGGGGTAGGAGTACATCCTTGCTGCTTCCCGAATGGCCTCTGCTCTCACCAGTGGTGGTGGGGAACGTCATTCATTCTGGCTGGTGGTGAAGTTCCTGATCCCCACTGAACCTCTTTTGACGCCATCCCAGTGCGAATGGAACAGGATACCCCATTAACTGCCGGGTGCCGGTGGGATTCCAGGCTCCCCACGTGATCCCCCAGTGGAATCACCGCTGGGGAGCTACAGTTTGGCAAGCACAGACGTCTAGACACGCCACTTGTCTAGGGCCATGGCTTTTTGTGTAGTGTTTGCTCTTTCCTTTAGCGCACACACACACAGAGTTTGGCCCAAAGGAAGCCCCATGAAGATGGCTCACAAAGGTACTCTCTTCCTGAGTCATTGGTTATCATTATCCAACTTGTGGATTCCCTGGAGGTAAAAGCCATTGTGTGGAGAAACTGCCTAGGTAGCCTGGTACAGTAGAATTCTATGATTCCACACACGTGCCCATGGAAACCTTAGCGCTTAGTAACGTGGGGTTTATTGTGAATGTCAGGTTCTCAGGTGCCCGTCAAGAGCTGGTCGCCCAAGCAGGTCCTTCTGAAGATGGTAACCTCAGGCGTATTACTTTAACGCTCTCGCGAGCGAGCATGTATTCCAGACACTGTACTGCCATCTCACCATCTTGCGTTCACTCTTCTTGGCCCGCCACGTTGGACAAGGACTAAAATTAGCAACTGGTGACCATGAGAACGTCTTGGGTCTCTTTCAGCTGCAGTGCTCAGAAACCCCAGATCCACTGCCGTCAGCAATTTAAAACCTGAGTGATCCCACATAACCGGAAGTAGCTCAGGCTGAGTGATGTCTTTGATGTTGGCAATACCTTCCATGCTTCCCCCCTGCCGTCCTAGGTGTTGGTTTCCACATCTGGCTCTTGCCAAGATGGCGGGCACAACTGGACACGGTACAAACTTTCTCTGTTACAATCCTTAGGGTCTTCTTAGATTGTGGAAATCTGTCATAGAATCATCCCAGCAGCCTTCCTGTCCTGTCTTTTCGGTTAGAATTTGGGTCTTGTTACTCTCCATTCAGTTCCGAAACCAAACTATGGGTATAGCAGCCTGATTGGCTTAGATGGAACTGAATCTACCCTCTCCCCCTTTTATTCCCCCTTGGGGATGGGGATGGGTTCCAGTTCCATGAAGCATTTATCCCTGTATGAAATTGGGGTTGTGTTTTCAAGGAGAAAGGGAGGAGGATGGTGTATAGGGTATCAGCAAGGTCTAGGACACTGAGATACTCGAGGGCCACATCTCTGCATCACCCGTGAGGAAAGCCCTGGTGTAGATTCATTGAACATACACTCAACAAAGGTCTTAAATCAGAAACGGATTCGAGGTTATTTGTATTTTCAAACCGTCCCTCCACTGCACTCCTTAAGGAACGCCTCACACCTCTTGCATCTAACAAGAGTCTCAATGAACTTCTTGGGAAAACAAGGCCTTCTAAGGCCCTGGAGTTCTGAGCTCGTGTCTTTTACATGCTTCCCACTCCACTTATGAGAAGTACACTTGAGTAAGGAAGCCACCTCCGTGAGTTCTCAAAACTTTTCTTGGATCGATAGGCTCAAAGTAGCAAGCATTCCACGAAGAGCTGTCTCTTATTCTTTTTTTCCTTTCTAAAAAAATTTCTATTTATTTATTTCTGGCTGCACCACGCAGCTTGTGGGATCTTAGCTCCCGGACCAGGGATTGAACCCATGCCCCCTGCATTGGAAGTGCACAGCCTCAACCACTGGCCCTCCGGGAAGGTCCCTGTTTGTTATTCTTGAGTCTCACATTACATTGATGTATAAAGGCTCTCAATTTGTATTATTCTACCCTCCAACTTGTAAAGCCTGTCAGGGCCAGTGTCTCTTGCTAAGAATGTCATGGAGGCAGCAGATACATCGTTTTGGCATGTTCCCTTCGTTCCACGGGCTTTCAGAATATAGTTTCTCTCTTCCTAAGTGGGAAAACAAGAGAGCCAAGATCATTCATCCCCAAGAGATTCGGGGTACCTAATGAGGGCTAGATAAAGATGCATTTAGGAATGCATATGTCTTTTTTTTCCATCTGAAATACTGACATTTATATACTTGTCATTTTTAAATGAATAACCTTCCTATTTCAAAAGAAATAAACTTCTTGAGGAAACATGTGCAGAGAAAACCAAGATTCTATAAAAAAACACAATTTATTTATAATCACATCAACCTAGAATCACCAGGGTGCACCTCGTGGTATATACAGTTTCGCTGTCTTTCTGTCTCTCCTTTGTCCATTTTCACCCAGGACACAGAAGGAACTCTTGGGAAAGGTAAACGTTTGCTTAAAATAACTGAAATGTAATAATGGATCTGTTAGGATAGAATTCTTGTATACTTAAGTACATGTATTATATATTTTATGTATATGTATACGTTTAGATATATGTACAAGGTCGGATCTGTTGGGATAGAATTCTCGTACACGTATGTATATTTTATGTATATGTATATACACACACACACTTAAATATATATATTTTATTATATATGTTTATATTTCAGGGCACAAAAATTCTATCCCAACAGATCAAATTGTTATCGGTAGTTATTTGTATTCATGTTCCAGAAACGACATTCTTTCAGTCCGGTGGGCTGGGGGTACTGTAGCACAATCCAGAGGATGGTGAAGCTCCACGTAGATCTTTCTTTCTTTTTTAAATATAAAAAGCCGAGAAACCTAACCATGCATTACTAGCATGATTGGCATTGACGAGGACATCTGGATTTGAATGCATTATCATATGATATGATACCGCCTGCCTTATTTGCCCGTCCTCCCTCACCCACGGAACTGAAATTCTGTTCCAGGGACATGGTACTGCGCCAAAGACGTACAGAGAGACACCAAACCCTCAATTTCCCAGCTTCCCTTTCAATGAGGAGAAGCCATGGGGCATATTCTGGCCAATGAAATAAAAACGGACAAGTGGTTCATGCAGCTGTCAACTTTTTTATTTTAGTATTTTTTTTAGTTGACGTATAGTTGATTTACAATGTTGTGTTAATTTCTGCCGAACGGCAGAGTGATTCAGTTGTACACATATATACATGCTTTTTTTTTTTTTTTTAATATTCTTTTCCGTTACGGTGTGTCCACTTTTAAATCATTTAAAAGCATTCTTTTAAAGCACGTGTCTGGCTTGTGAAAAAGGACCATCTCAGTTTGCACACACTCTTTGCCACTGGCCTCTTCCTTCTTCTTCCTGCCTGGAATGTAGGTGCTTTGTCTGGAAGTACAGCAGCTTCCTTGAGACTGTGGGGACAAAATGGTATTTGCTAAGAATGGTGGAGGAGAAAAAGGGGTATATCCTGGCTTATTGAACCACTGCATATCATTTTCTGGACCTGCTCTAAGAAATGACCACAGGGACTTCCTTGGCGGTCCAGTGGTTAAGGATCCACGCTTCCACTGCAGGGGTCGCAGGTTCAATCCCTGGTTGGGAAACTGAGATCCCGCGTGCCGTGCAGCAGCAACGAGAACAACAAGACAGACCACAAACTAGATGGCTTAGAACAAGGGAAATGCAACCTGGGCGGACAGTGGACATCACGGTAACACCCCTTTGGATCTGCAGACATGCATAACGTCTAGGAATAGAAACACAACAAGGTCAAAGTAGCCCAGATCCTTCCCACCTTGGCACCATCATCAATCTGGACTGCTTATACTAGGACGAACCCCTGGGGTGAAGGAGACATTCTCTTATTTACACCCGTGTGATGCTTCATCTGTTATTGGAGCCAAAGCCAGCCCCTACCTACCTCTCTCAGCACCTTTTTAAAGTGGTGAGCTGTATAGTAGAATCATGTATGGAGTTCTGGGTTCTCCTAAATTCCAGTTTCACGACCAGTTTCCTCTTAATGACTTTTGTTTTCCCCAAACCTCCTTCCTGCTGCCTTCTCCTAAAAGCATACCTTAGTTCTGTATTGATTTCCAGTACTCTTAAAAAACTGTTATTGAAGTAGAGTTGATGTACAATGTTCTGTTAGTTTCAGGTGTGCAGCAAAGTGATTCAGCTCTACATATACATGTATCTATCCTTGTTCAGATTCTCTTCTCATATAGGTTATCACAGAATATCGAGCAGAGTTCTCTGTGCTCTAAAGTAGGTCCTTATTAGCTATGTATTTTGTATATAGTAGTGTGTCTATGTGAATCCCAAACCCCTAATTTATCCGTCCCCCTCCCTTCCCCCTTTGGTAACCATAGTTTGTTTTCTATGTCTCTGAGTCCGTTTTTGTTTTGTAAATAAGTTCATTTGTGTCTTTTTTAAAAATTAGATTCCACATATGAGTGATATCATATAATATTTGTCTTTCTCTGTCTGACTTACTTCACTCAGTATGATCATCTCTAGGTCCACCCAGGTTGCTGCAAATGGCATTATTTCATCCTTTTGATGGCTGAGTAATATTCCACTGTATACATGTACCACGTCTTCTTTATCCATTCATCTGTTGATGGACACTTAGGGTACTTCCACGTCTTGGCTATTGTGAATAGTGCTGCTGTGAACATTGGGGTGCATGTATCTTTTTGAATCAGAGTTTCCTCCCGATATATGCCCAGGAGTGGGATTGCTGGATCACATGGCAGCTCTACTTTTAGTTTTTAAGGACCCTCCATACTGTTCTCCATAGTGGCTGTAGCAATTTATGTTCCCACCGATACTTTTTGAGATGTTATTTTGTTCCCTTGGGCAAAGAAATTGCAGTTATTCTCTCCTCTTCTGTGTCAGAGACTGGGAATCTGAAATGACTTATTTGTGTTGTGTAGATAATGTTTGGTGAACAGCAGGAAGGTAGAAACCGTACCTGGGTTATTATTCGATAGGTACAGAGTGGCAGCCTCTGTCTTCTCTTCTGCGCCAAGAGCTTTTTAAGACCCCAAATGGGCAACCTCTACCCCAAGAAGAGGTCATTCCCTGTTAGAAGGAATCCCACACTCCCTTCTGTGGTTTTCCTAGACATGTATCTACAATTCTAGTGTGGCTCTTACTTCAGCTTTGCTTACAGTATCAGTGGATGCCTGCCTGTCGACTGCACCCATCCAGACACTCTTAATGGCAGAATTCAGGTTTTACTCATTCTCTGTAGATGGGTGTTCATTTGCGAGCTAGATGACGTTCCAGGGGCTCAAGTAAACTTTCAAAGATTAAGAGCAAAACTTCATGTTTCTTGCCTTGGTCCTGTGGTTTTTATTAGGTTGATAAAGTTGCTTGAGATTTTTTTTTTTTTTTAATTAAGAGATGGACCTTTCCCCATAGCAGGCATTCCGTAAATATTTGCTGGACGTAAGTGAATTAAGGAAGAGGAAGTGAGAGTGTCAGTGCAAACATAGACACTTTATGGGGTCTCTTCCTATACTTTTTTCTACTTCTTTCTCTACAGCTTGTTTGGTGATGGCTCATCCATGTAGGTTGTCACCAGCTTTCTGCGCGAATGTCCTTGCAATACCTGACGTTATATTTCTTGCTTCCTTGTATAGTTTCTTTTTTTCGAAAGAGAGATGCCTCCCAGAGACCATGCCTGATGAAGGAGAGGCAGAGTCCATTGCATAAATGGATACATGATTCCCCCATTTGCCCAAAGAGTAGAGAATTCCGGCCCAAAAGTTCTTGGGAAATCCAGCACTCGTTGCCCATTGAGTGGTGAACCCTGTAAGGCATATTTATTTTTGTTTGTTTTTTTTTTTTTTGGTTTTTTTTGGTACGGAATTTTCTTGTTTTTTCAGCTTTATTGAGGTATCATTGACATGCACAAAATTGGTACACATTTAATTTGTATACATCTAGATGAGTTTGGTCATATGTATACAGCCACGAAACCATCACCGCAATCAAAGTACTAAACCTATACATCACTTCCAAAAATCTCCTTGTTTTCTTTCTCTTGTGTGTGTCGAGAACATTTAACACGACACTTTTCCTAACATATTTTAAAGTGTACGATAGCATATTGTTAAGTATAGGTACCACGTTATACAGAACTTAACCATCTTGCATAATGAAAACTTTGTCTGTAGGATAAGGTGTTACGATCCAAAATGTATGAGAAACTTACACAGTTCAATAGCATAAAAACAAATATCCTGATTTAAAAGTGGGCAGATGACCTGAATAGACATTTCTCCAAAGAATATATACCAATAGCCAATAGGTACATGAAAAGGTGATCAAAGTCGCTAATCGTCAGGGAAACGCCAATCAAACCCGCAATGAGATATCACCTCACAATTGTCAGAATGGCCATCCTCAAAGAGAACAGAAGTAACAAATGTTGGCAAGGCCGTGGAGAAAAGGGAACGCTCCTGCACTGTTGGTGGGAATGTAAATTGGTACAACCGTTATGGAAAACAGTACGGAGTCTCCTTAAAAAACTAAAAATAGAACTGCCGTATGGTCCAGCAACCCCATTTGGGGTATGTGACCTCAAACATGGAAATCAGCATCTTGTTCTACATCCCCAGATTCATTGCAAGATCATTCACAATAGGCGAGACATGGAAACAACCCAAGTATCCACTGATGGATGAATGGATAAATAAATGTGATATATATACACACACACACATATACATAAGTACGTACACACTCACATCATACACACGCACAATGGAATACACTGGAATATTATTCTGCTTTAGAAAAGAAGGAAATCCGTAAGGCATCTACTAATCAACCTTCTTTCCTCCCCTCTTTCATTTCTTCCTTTCTCATTGTTCACTGGAATCACATTAAACAAAACATCTCTAGGAATGCCAGAATCCTTGCGATGCCTTGATATCTGCCTGGGATCTGCCCCTCATAGTATGGACCACTGCGGCTCACGTGGAGGTTGTGCATGGAGAACTCCATTTCTCTCTGTAACACTGTCTGCGTTAGGGACTCGTGCCTGATTAAAAAAAAAAAAAAAGAGTCAGCAAATGTGGATGGAAGGAAATCATAAACTCAAATGAAGTTGTTTAAGGAGCCTCTGGGAACTAAAAATCCATTTCCCTGAAGCAATGACCCCAACCTGCCCTCTACAAACCGATTAACTTGATTCTGAGATATGAAAAGAAAAAAGAAAACAAAAAAGACAGGATTGTACTTAGGTCACTGAGCCATATTTTATGCGTCCTCCACTATCCAGTTTATTTCCAAAAGTATCTGGGGAAAGGTTTCCAATGTAAAATCTGATTTTGTTTTACTGGCCAGAAAAGGAAAGAGAGCACAGAGTACACCTGGATGCTAGTCTCCACATTCCAAATGATGCACGAAGAGATGCCAGGAACAGTCATGTGACCCTTAATGCTGCAGTTCATATTTGGATGCACTCTGTCTACACACAAGGTCCAGCTTTTTAAATTTTTTAAAAATGTATTTTATTTATTTCTGGCTGTGTTTGGTCTTCATTGCTACATGTGGGCTTTCTCTAGTTGCGGCGAGTGGGGGCTGCTCTTCATCGCGGTGCGCGGGCTTCTCATTGCGGTGGCTTCTCTTGTTGCCGAGCACGGGCTCTGGCGCGTGGGCTTCAGTAGTTGTGGCTCGCGGGCTCTAGAGCGCAGGCTCAGTAGTTGCGGCACACGGGCTTAGTTGCTCCGCGGCATGTGGGATCTTCCCGGACCAGGGCTCGAACCCGTGTCCCCTGCATTGCCAGGTGGATTCTTTACCACTGTACCACCAGGGAAGTCCCGGTCCAGCTTTTAGATAAGTAACAAGCGTCTTATGTTCTCATCTCCTAATGAACAGGGAGAGTTTGCTGTTTAAATATTTGGAGACCTAAGAAATTAAATACAGTGTGACCTGTGGAATAAGGTGTTCCCATGCAAATCACAGGCACTTTTTCTAAGAAAAAGGAAAGGGATGTGGCCACAGGATTTCAGCTTTTATTACTGCACGTGTGGGTGAAGGACCATTTCCACATTTTACTCTAGAAAACTGAAGATTGAATAGAAACATGTTCCTGGAAATCCAAGAGAAACAGAGATTGCTTTTTACATTCTTATTTTTAAAATATCACCTGGGGGAATATAAACTGGTACAGCCACTACAGAAAACAGTACGGAGGTTTATCAGAAAACTAAAAATAGAAGTACCATACAATGCAGCAGTCCCACCCCTGGGGATACAAAATGCAAACTCTAATTCAAAATGATACACACACCCCTACGTTCATAGCCGCACTATTTACAATAGCCAAGACATGGAAGGCACGTAGGTGTCCATCTGCAGATGAATGGATAAAGAAGATGTGGTCCACATATGCAATGGAATATTACTCAGCCATGAAAAAGGATGACATAATGCCACCTGCAGCAACATGGATGGACCCAGAGATGATCATACTGAGTGAATTAGTCAGAGAAACACAAACATTATATGATGTCACTTATATGTGTAATCTGAAAAATAATACAAATGAATGTGTATACAAAACAGAAACAGACTCACAGACATAAAAAACCAACTTATGGTTACCAAAGGGGAAACAGAGGGGAGGGATAAATTAGGGGTATGGGATTAACATAGAAAAACTACTATACGTAAAACAGATAATCAGCAAGGACCTATTGTATAGCACAGGGAACTATATTCAATATCTTGTAATAACCTATAAGGGAAAAAAATCTGAAGAAAGTAATATATATGTAACTGAGTCACTTTGCTGTACACTTGAAACTAATACAATATTATAAATCAACTCTGCTTCAATTAAAAAAAAAATGAAAAAAATCACCTGGACCAAGAGAAACAAATTTATTTTTCCATCCTTATTTTTTAAAATATCAACTGGATTTACATATGTAAATAGAAGTGTGTATTCATTTCACACCCCCGCTGGACAGATCATTTGTCCTCTTTGAACTGAGATCCAGGAAGAGAAGTAGCAGCTGTACAGTATGAAATGCATTATGAAAATGAGGGTATGTGGCTTTGGCCAACTTATTCCAGTTGACCTTGACTGTCCTTGCCACTGTATTTAGCCTCACCGGGAAAACCGGTTGGTGAGTATAGAACCTGTAGCAGAAAATGTAGTAGCTAACTCCCATGTATAAAATTTCCTTATAAAATACAGTGTCGGGCTTCCCTGGTGGCACAGTGGTTGAGAGTCCGCCTGCCGATGCAGGGGACACGGGTTCGCGCCCCGGTCCGGGAAGATCCCACATGCCACGGAGCGGCTGGGCCCGTGAGCCATGGCCGCTGAGCCTGCGCGTCCGGAGCCTGTGCTCCACAGCGGGAGAAGCCACAACAGTGAGAGGCCCGCGTACCACACACACAAAAAAATAATAATAAAATAAAATACAGTGTCATGGAACACCAGGTAGGAGCTCTAACTTAGCTATTCTGTCAGATATACCTAAAAAAGACACTCGACTCCCAGAAACCACACGTGTATTAAAACCCATGAACAGTAATAAAAACAGGCAGCATTGTGCAGGGTTTCATCGTGTGCAAGGTTAGAACACAGTAGATATTTTGAGAGATGCACGTCATGCTAGAAACACGAATGATGGCCGCAGCATCTATGAAATACATTATGTATGTAAAGTGTTATATACATAAAATGCAAGAAACATTAATAACTTGATGGTGTTTATAAAATGCATGCAAAGACGTTATTTAAAAAATACACAGCCTGAAATTTCCATTTTCTTCCTTTATTTTTGCGCAAAATGATATATGTTGACAGGGCTACCGAATTTAGGATTGAAAGTTTGTGTTAACAGAGGGAGTTTGCCTTTTCCAACAGCAAATCCATCATTTCTTTTTGGAACTTCCCTGTGAAGTAAAGCACAGTGTTGCCGTTCAGACATGGCTGAGTTACCTTGTTTTAAACTTAGATTATACAGGCAATCAACAGGCACTAGCCCATGTGGAGGATGCATTTTATTAATTGGGATAATTCCTAATCCCTTCGCAAAGTCATGCGTTCAGTCTGAGCAAAACTGCAGCAACTAATCATTCAGTAATTTCCAGATCAGAGACCAGTGTCCCTCAAGTCACAGTGAGAGTCTCTAAGCTTTAGCTACTCAGAAAATATCAACTTCATGTTTGAATGGCTATATTCACTGCATATAGAATTCCATGTTCCTTTTTTTTCTTTTTCTCCTGCAAGCTCTTGAAAGTCACTCCTCAGCTATGAAGGACTTCCCGCTCTGTACGTCATTTATTAAAAACTTCATCGTGTCCATTTCCCTTCCATAGCCCCATAAATCTGTGGAACCTCCCCTTATTCTGGGTTTTCCTTGGTATTGTCATGGGAGTAATACATCCAAAACCAGAAGTGGACATCTAAGATGTATATTTTCGGTATGTATCTCCTCTCAACAGGCACAATGTGTGCTATAGTTTTGTAGCAGCCAACCCTTTAGGTTTCAGTGAGAAGTGAGAATTCATATGCAGGTGCGTTCAGGAAAAAGGTTCATCCCAGTATAAACCAGTAAGAGCCATGGGAAACTAATACTAAGAAGTAGAAACAGCTGAAAAAGATGGATTAACCCTCTTCGGGATACTCCCTGATGACCTGAATTTACATGCCACCTAGGCTATATTTTACATCAGCTTGTCAAGAACATCCCTTTCAGATGTGGTGACAATTGACCCAGGTCTTCTTGTACCTCTGTTTGCATCTCTGCACAGAAAGGACCTGTTATCTGGGTCCTTGGTGTGTGTTCAAGGTGTGTGTTCAAGTGTGTTCAAAGTTTTTTCATCTTCTCCAACCCAGCAATGGTTGAATGGATTTCTGGACATGCTGGGCCCCATTGTATGAGGTTGAAAAGGCATCGGTGTGTCCACGTCAGTACTGGGTTCCTTGGGTCTGTTATCACTGGTGGTGTTGGACGTTCCTTTATGCAAAAAAGGTAGTGAGACCTAAACGTAGGTTTTGTGGTATTTTGAGCAGTGACACCAAAGGAGCAGACTCTTGGCTTGTTGCGGGTTGACATTCGTTCAACCTGTCTGGCATTGAAAAATGAAGTCTCCCACGTGGTGGTTCTCGTCTTTGTTAGGACTGGAATGAAACCCGCAGGTGATAAGGTTACTGAAAGTGGGGTCCGGCTGCTCACCCCTCAAAAGTCAATAAAGAGGCAAGGTTGGTGGAAAGGAAAGTTTGCTTTATTTCAGAGGCTGGCAACCGGCAGGGGTGGGAAGCTGCAGACACCTGTCCAAGGGCCGACTCCCCCCGCCCTGAAAATCAGGGGGCAAGAGCTTTTATAGACAGAGGGAGGGGACCCCAGGCAGAAACATCAGAGTCAGCTCTGACGGTCATTTTGAAATTGGTCCTGCGGTGGTCTGATCTGTGTCATCTTTTTTTTTTTTTAACATCTTTTTTGGAGTATAATTGCTTTACAATGGTGCGTTAGTTTCTGCTTTATAACAAAGTGAATCAGCTATACGTATACATATGTCCCCATATCTCTTCCCTCTTGCGTCTCCCTCCCTCCCACCCTCCCTATGCCACCCCCCCAGGTGGTCACAAAGCACCGAGCTGTGACCAGCATCATCTTGATCGTTTTAAGTACAATTAGTCTTCAGTTCTAGGGTCGGTTTGTTCGCATTTTCTTTTTGTTTGTTTGTTTGTTTTTTGCGGTACGCGGGCCACTCACTGCTGTGGCCTCTCTCGTTGCGGAGCACAGGCTCCGGACGCGCAGGCTCAGCGGCCATGGCTCACGGGCCCAGCCGCTCCACGGCATGTGGGATCTTCCCGGACCGGGGCACGAACCCATGTCCCCTGCATCGGCAGGCGGACTCTCAACCACTGCGCCACCAGGGAAGCCCTGTTCGCATTTTCTTGAGGCCATTTCTCAGAATTGTGGCAGCTTATGTCGTGGCTACAGTCTGGTCGTCATGTAGTTCACGACTTCCACCTGGTGTGGTTTCAGTATCTACAAGACAGCTCACAGGCTGTGGCTCAGAATATGATCTATAGCCCTTGAGGAGGAACTAGAGGTCCTTGACTTTGCTTAATGACTAAACTGTTATTATTTATTCTTGTTGGACTGTTTTGCTTTGTTTCTGCATTTTCTCACTTCTCTGATTAAACTTATTCTTTGGCTAAAGTTTTTCCACAGAAAAAAGGCAGGGGGAGGACATGGGGGGCAAGGACCACAGGGTCCTGCCCCGTTTCAGTAATCGCTTTGATTCGCCTTGTTCTGTAGGTCATCACGCGGTGTTACCGCTTTCCTTGGGGCTCTCGCGCAGAGGGGGAATTGGTGAAGGGCTGAATTCCGATTGTGTGACTTGATCAAGTTATCATTTCAGAGTCTTTTCCATCCCACCATGATTCTCCCAAATAACAAAAGGGCTGTCCTAAAAGTCCTGGTGTTGTTGATGAAAAACTAATCTGTTGATCTAAGGAAGAAGTGGAAAATTTTATTCAAGCCAAATTTAAGGATTATAACCCAGGAAGAGCAACTCAGAAAGCTCCGAGAACTGTTCCATCCATTAGAAGTCAAGGCCCAGTTATATAAGTGTTTTTAGGCACAGGGCTGTACCACAAATGACGTGTTAGTGACAATTTACACAACCCAGATCTAAGCGTCATCGTGGCCCCTCACATGATCAGTAAGGAATGTCATCTTTTTAGGAGTCGTCTTGTTGATGCTGGGAGAATGCTCTCTTCATGGTTGAGCAGATATTCCTGCTGATGGGGGAGGTCTGGTTCTTGCCTAATGCAGATACACGATGCACAGTGCAGGGAGAGAGGAGGCCCAAGGGCCCAGAAAATTTGTGTTTAAATTTTTCTTGTCTTGCCATAAAATGTAAGTTTTATTTCTCAGTGTCTGTAACTAGCTTTGTGGCTTTAAGTTCAGCACTGAAAGCCTTTAGGACACGACTCTTCGAACTCCAGCAAAGATGGGGTACACTGAAGCTTTTTTTTTCTTTGTTCTAATGAATTTATTTATTTACTTATTTTTGGCTGTGCTGGGTCTTCGTTGCTGCGCGCGGGCTTTCTCTAGTTGCGGTGAGCGGGGGCTACTCCTGGTTGCGGTGCGCGGGCTTCTCATTGCGGTGGCTCTCTTGCGGAGCACGGGCTTCAGTAGTTGTGGCTTGCAGGCTCAGTAGTTGTGGCGCACGGGCTTAGTTGCTCCGCGGCATGTGGGATCTTCCCGGACTAGGGCTCGAACCCGTGTCCCCTGCATTGGCAGGCGGATTCTCAACCACTGCGCCACCGGGGAAGCCCCACTGAAGCTTTTTCTGCGTCCATTTCTGTCTTGGAAATGTGAATCCTAGCTCTATAACCACAAAAGTGATCTGTGCTTTAGTCCTGAAAACACCACTTAGTTGCTGCCTGGGAACTTGAATATCTGAACACGGATTCTAAAATGGAATTGGTATCCACCCCACTACCCTACCTGTCAAAGTGGATATCAACATCAAATTATGTAAATATGAAAGTGCTTTGATGATGGTTAATGACGGTGCATGTGTCATTGATTATCAGTATCATCGTGTGGGCACTCAGGTAGAATTTGTGCATCCCCATCGTTTTGAGGCATGATATAAAAGCGTTGCCATGCTATTGAGTGTAAATGAATAAAGTAATCTTACTTGCAGAGAGGCCCTCGATGAGGACACAGCGAGCGTTCGCCCTAACTGACATTCCTCATGCACCGAGGCCGCCTAGAATTGAATTGTCTATTTTCACACCTCCCACAACGCAGAGCTTTCTCAATGCCCCACTTTATGCCTGTTTCGGAGATTTTCTCTTGATGTGTAAAGGTGTTTCACTCTTGCCCCTGTAAAAGCTCCAGCTCCATCCGGCAGGTATTCGGAGAGAGCCCCGGTGGGGTTTACATTAAATAACAAGACACTTCACAGCAGCCCTATTAACTTTCTGAACCTTTCCCGGAACTGCCCCGAGCTGTCTCATTAGCTGGGCTCTTTCTGTGACTTTATCTGACATGCTGTCTCTTTTTCGTGGGTCAGCAGCTGGTTCCCTGTGGACGTTGGATCAGCGCCAAGCCCCGCCCACTCTGTTCTTATGATGTATTATCTCTTTGCACTTGCATTCGGGTCATCACACCCACTGCCGTGGCACCCTGCAGAGTACAGGGGCACCTTTGAAGCGATGCCAGCTCTTTAATCATGGCGAGGCTCTCTCGGGAAGAGAAATCGAAGCACCAGATGTTATCAGGGGAGCGACTTGGGAGGGTAAAAGGTGGAAGAATTTTCAGTGAGCCGCAGATGTGGAAAATGCCAGTGTATTTAAGATGTTCATTTATATAAATACATGGAAGCTGGGCAAACACTGACATTTTCAGAACGATGGTTCCTTAAAACTTTGTATTCCCTTTGGCTACTGGTTCCGCCTTTGATGAATTTTTGATAACTTTCCATCAAGGTTTAATCATTAATTATATATGTATATCAATATCTATATGTACATCTACATCTATATTTCATCCTCCGTATCATCTATCTATGGATAGATAGATACAATTATTGATTTTAGATACATGTCGATTATAGACACACATATATATTCACATATATATAATATTATGTGTGTATGTAATTAGATTAGATACCTGTATATGTAATTTATGTGTGTACCTATATGTGTATATATAGGCACATACGTACATGTAAAATATGTGTGTATATACATGTATGTGTATATCTGTGCCTATACATATATGTATATAGACATGTATATATGCACGCACATATATATATATATATATATATGTTTTTCAGTGATTAGCCTTTAATTCCTGATGGGAATCCATTATATTACTGTTACAAGTTTAAATCCTTTGCTTATATTTTGGGGAGCACCAAGCACCTTTTTTCACACAAGTAGTTTTTTGTTTTTTTTAGTAGAATGTCTGATAAACTACGGTCGGTCATGCTATCTCTTGCCTTTGATTATGCTTTGTTTTTCTCCCTTTACCCAGTAAGCTCTTGTTTTCATCTATGTCTGTTACTGCTATGCCTTTAAAAAATAATTAGTAAGGCATTATCCCTTACCCAGTGTCGCCTCGATTTTTAAGATGAAACGCAACGTGTGTTTTTACGCCATGTCGTGTAAGTTAAATAAACTCAGGAATAGCACCCCTGGATCTCTAGAAGATCACAGGAGGTACAAACTATATTTATTTAATTAAACAAATGAGGAGGGAGAATTAAATTCTCATAGGCCTAGAAAAGAGCCAGGAAGACTGAAGACTTGAGGGTGAGAGCTTTGGTGTCAGGTGTCTTCCCTGGGGATAGAGGGAGGACGGATTCAACCAGTGAATTCTGATTTTCACTTCTGGAGGCTGGTAAATAAAATCTGCTAGCCTGGGAATGTAAGGAGAGTGAAGTGATGTACCAGCTGGGGAGCTGAACACACATGTATTCAGTGAGAAATAGGATCTTTATACACTTTTATGAATTCACGTTTTGAGAGTACAGAGTTCGCAGGTAGATAAAAACATCGAGATTGAATTTGTCATGCTGCATTCATTTGGATGACGACCCAACAGAAACCAACAAAACTTAATAGAGTAAAATACTTTCAGTATTAGTAGCTGTGATCAGTACATCCCTCAAATGTACTGAGGTGTTACATGTGCATTTTTAATAGTGGGTAACAAACAGCTCCTGGGTTTGAAAGTCCTAGGTGCCCAACAGATCCAAACATCAAACATATTTCAAAGAAATATCACAAGTCATACTTGTTATATGATGAAAATGCCACTTATTTATACTTCCCAGCTCTTTTCCTTTCTGTACCAGTTATGTCTTAAACATCTTACACATTTTCCCACTTTTAATGTTTAAAAAAGGGGATTTATTTGATCAAAATCACTAAAGCACACACCTTTCAAGTGTGTTTATTTAATGTCAACTCCTTAGGATCTTTTATATCCCATTTACATATTTGCCTTTTACATGAGGTTAAATACATCCTATCAGGCAATATTAATCGAGCCTTCATAGGAGCCCATTGGTAATAATGGAAGATAAAAATTCAGATTGGAAAAAAAAAAAGAATAACAGAACAAGTAACATATTTTTTTAAACTTCAGATTGGGATGTCTCTAAAACATATGAATTTTGAGATGATGCTTTTTACGTGAGGTCATATTTGTACATCTTCTGTGTCTTTACCACTCAGTACCAGGTTTACCACTGACCCACTAATACAATCTGATGGCTTATTATCCATTCTGTTCTAGTTTTGAACCATGCATCGTGTCTGTTTATATAGACTAGGAATTACACACTTCTCCACACTTCTTAATTTACTTGGTCTCATTATCCCTGTAATATATAAATTAAAAATGACAAGATCGACGAACGAGAAGATTCCCATACAGAATGCAAATTATAACTAATTGTTCACCGTGCCTCTCCTTTATCTTCAATGGCGTGGAGCTTAATTTTTGAAAATCAGCATATAAACGTTTCAGACTCAGGGGCATTCTTTCCCTGGAGAAAGGATGAAAATAGCCCTAGATCATTGGTGAGCTTTATACTGATTATGGTAAAGAGCATGGGGCTCAAAGTCAAGGACATCCAGTGTCTAGGGTGTTCTGTATATGAAAGAGTCATTCATTGAGCATCTACTATGTGCAGTGCCCTGTGCAGGGATACAGGATCCCTCCATCCAACTTCGGGTCTGTGCCCAGAGATTCTGCAAAGGTCTTTACCCACCCTTTTGGGTTGCCGGCTTCTGGAAAATAATTCCACAAGTAGGAATTTTAAAATAGTGTTTGTTCTTAGCAGGTCCATCTGTTAGATCACTCTCAAGTGTTGAAATTTCAGTTTCAGTGTTCAAATTTCAAACAGTTGGCATATCCAAATCTAAAACACTGTTTCAATAATCCATCACTTTTGAAAATAAGGGTTGGTGCACCTCCGCTCCGTGCTTCTAGGGGGGCCTCAACTGTCTTTTTGGGTTATCAAACGGAAGCCTCCCTGGCTCCAGGATCAGAGAAAGCAGGTGGATGTTTTGATCGCCACGTTCCCACAATTACTGTGTCCTACTTTGAAAAGCAGCTGCTTCCTTTGTGAGACGCCTTATAAAACTATATTGGAACTAAATATACACTTGACACGACAAAAGAAAGTTTGATACGGCTTCCCTGGCTCTACTGAGCAGTAATACCAGAAACAGGTAACCAAGAAAATAATAATAATAGTGACAATAATAATGACTGTGTCTCCCCAGTGTTTGGGATCACCTTTATCGTAGCGGAGCTGTGTCATCTTCATTTTATAGCGTCTAAACTCACCATGATGCCTGGTAATTCATGCATTTTTAAAACAGTTTTTTACTGGCGTGTAGTTGGTTTACAATGTTGTATTAGTTTCCGGCGTACAGCAAAGTGATTCAGTTATGTATTATACATGTATCCGCTCTTTTTTAGATTCTTTTTTTTTTTTTCTCTACTTTAAAATTTTAGTATGCAGTGATGTTGAGGAAACAGCAAAATGGGCATATTCATACTATACCGTGGTGGGAATATAAACTGACAGAATAATTCTTGAAGGAAAGAGCATTTTGCAACAAAAAACGTTTGGAAAATGTACCGGTAAATTACAAACAGGTCTGCTATCGAATGGTAACAGTAGCTAATGTTTCTATTGTACTTTACTGCTCCTGGGGAAGGGAGAATAAAGAGTTTAGTTTTTAGTAGATTCCCGTCTATTCTGTCTTCATCAAAACCAGCCAGGTTGTCAGGCAAGGCAGGGGATTAAAATGGACGCAGAATCGCGTGTTCCCTCTCCAATGTCCAAATGTCCAAACTTTTAAATAATACTTTTTCCATTGTATATCTAATGCGTTTTCATTTCAGACAAAGTAGAAATATAGAAAAGCATAGCCATGAAAGTTGCTTGCATCTTCCGGCAGTAGAGCAATCCTGAAATCTATCACGTATCAAATTCCTACTTACATCGTGATGCTGATACATACTTATGAATGGAAATGACCTCATTTATTTGCAAAAAAACCTTGAACTAAAAACAGTTCTGCAGTAAACATATCAGTATATATATTTCTACACACTTGCATGAGAACCTCTGTTAGATAAAATCCAAAAAGTGGAATTGCTGGGTCAAAGGATATTCACACATTAAAGTTTGATTTCTCTGGTTATATTAACATTCGAATATAGAAGAATTATCTATTTCCCAACCCTCATCAACACTGGGTGTTAACACAAGAACTTCAGTATTCCATCCCCCAAATACCTCTTATTGGCTGGAAACGTTTCCATTTCTCCCTTTCTCATGGTTGCTGTACATGGCTTATAAATTCATTTTGTTTGGTGACACATAAGATGTATACAGAACAGATTTCCTGTCCTCTGCTTAGCCCTCCATGTGAAAGCTTGATGTTGACTCTAAGTCACCCTCCCTCAGGGTCCTAAGCAACCTGTGATGCCATATATCAATCTTTAGTTTTCATGAAAAGAGAAAAGGCACACAATCTAAAACTTCATTTAAGGTCAGGAGTAACTGAGAGGAGATTATTCTACTATCTGTTGATCACTTTTATCTCCTTAACAAACAAAACTAAAATTAAGTGGAAACTATGCAAGCTTCAAAGTCTAACGGCAGGCAGGAAAAAGAAAAAAAAGGACCTTCTAAGGAGCTTCTAGACTTGAAGAACCTAAAAATTACACTTATGAAGAACCTATGAAATTATACATAAAACCCAAGATTTTTAACAGCTGCTATAGCTACTTTTTCAGCTGAATTAAGAAAGCTCCTCATTTTGGAGGGCAGGAGACAGTGTAGAAGCAACATGGCATCACTGAAAGCAAGAAACGTTCACGACAAACTGTGGTTGCAGCCCGTCTTCTACGGAGCAGCAATGGTGATGATGGTAATGATGATGGCGCTGTTCTGGAATCCTAACTTGATATGTGTTGCAGGCAGAGATTCGTGTTGGCGTGACAAAAGGAGCTCCCTATGTTTCAACTGATGTTTCTGCTTTTATCGGTCAAGTCAGCCTCAATTGTTGTTTCAGATTCTTCCTCAATTTGTTTAGCATGCCTGTCTGTAAGCATTATAAGCGTGTTGGAAATATCTCGTCGTCTGTAAAAGCACACTGCTTTTGCGTCCACGTTGCCAGTTGCAGTCTTGTTGAGTTCTTCTCTCCTTCTGATGAGGTACCGGTTGCTAGAGGAATTCTCATAGTAGACGTAATCTCCCACCCGCTCGCCACCTTGTCCACCCGCCTGCCCGCAGAGCCCAAGCCGAGCCCCGGCTGCCGCCGCCTAGATTCTTTTAATTCGTGCATTTTTTTTAAAAAAAAGAGAAAGGGATGATTGCATACCAAAGCATAGAATAATAGGTCAACATCGTCGGTGGAACAAAAATTTGAAACAAAAATGAACGCCTGGATTTTTACCCCATTGTATAAGGTATTATAAAAAACTTTTCAAAATATGAAACGCTTTTAATTACAGATAAACCCCTCTGCTCTCCAAAGATTTCTGGTTCTACATTACTTTGTCTTTTGTTTTTTTTTGTGTAGATTCCTTTTTGTAAAAATATTATTTATTTGGTTGCGCTGGGTCTTAGTCATGGCAGGTTGGCTCCTTAGTTGCGGCTCGAGGCCTCCTTAGTTGTGGCATGCGAACTCTTAGTTGCGGCATGCATGGGGGGGTGTAGTTCCCTGGCCAGGGATCGAACCCTGGTGCCCCCTGCATTGGGAGCACGGAATCTTAACCACTGTGCCACCAGGGAAGTCCCGCATTACTTTGAATGTAGGTATAGTTGTAGGAACTTCCTTTGCAATCATCTTTTCAGATGAGAAGGTGTATTGATGTCTCCACATAATTTGATTACATTGCTCTGCAATTTAATGAGAATTAAGTTGAGGCAGCTTGGACTAAACATTCTTTATTCGGGCTAAGGAATATTTTCAGCACCCAACTTTTCACTTTATGTGTATCTTCTAGTTCTTGCATTAAAGAAATAAATACGGGCTTCCCTGGTGGCGCAGTGGTTGAGAGTCCGCCTGCCCATGCAGGGGACACGGGTTCGTGCCCCGGTCCGGGAGGATCCCACGTGCTGCGGAGCGGCTGGGCCCGTGAGCCACGGCCGCTGAGCCTGCGCGTCCAGAGCCTGCGCTCCGCCACGGGAGAGGCCACAACAGTGAGAGGCCCGCGTGCCGCAAAAAAAAAAAAGAAGAAAGAAATACTGGTGCATCCAGGACTCACACTCTGTTCATTGGCCTGTGTAGCTGCTGACGGGTAGTTTTTCCATTTTATCCAACCTTCATAACTGCTACTGACATCCTGATTTCTCATTCTTCCTTCACTGATTGGGGAATAAAGGCTTGTGTGACTTGGAAGGGTTCGAAAGTTGACATTTGCATGAGGCTAAACATATGTTGCCATGCCCTTTGCTAGATGAGCTGGAGAATTCTTTGGGAGACAGCTGCAGCATGCAGTCAAACAATTCAAGATCTGACATTGATAATGATGCCCTGCTACCAGTCTTAAATAAATCCAGCTCCATCTCGAGACATCACTGGGTATATACTAAGCTGGCCTGCTGAGTAAATACCATGCATACTTGGTCCAGACACCGTTCCCACGTATTTCCATGTCATGGAAGCCTATTAGCCAGGTGCATCAGTTGCTCCATGAATATATCACGTTTTTTTGTTAAAAAATGGATGGCCACCATCTTCCATGTCCAAGGTGAGTCCTCCGTGACCCAGCTGGCCGATGGGCAGCCGTGGTCTTCTACACCCAGGAAAAGCAGTGGGACACCGAGATGTTGGGTGGAGATCCCAGCAGTCCCGGGGAACAAGTGACAAATGACAGTGACAAATGACAGAGACGGCCAGTGGGGGGCTGTGAGCTCAGGTAATGACTGAGGGAGCTGATGGGAGCCGGGATCTTTCAGTCCAGGGAAACGAGTCAGTGACCGAGATTGCCTTCCATGATTGCTTTAGTACAGGGAAAGCAATGGACCGAGATGGGGTCTGGAGTGATCACCTTAAGCTAGGAAAACTAGCTGATGACTGAGGTGGGTGACCATGATCACATAAATCCAGGGAAAGCAATGCATGCCCGAGATGGAGGGTCCTGATTGCCTCAGTCCAAGGAAAAGAGTGGATGAGGGACCTATAATGTTGGTTACGTAAAGAAAGTTCATTCCTAGTTAAGAGGGCACAGAGTCATTTTAGTTATTAGTATGCGGATGGGTTTATGCCTGCCTACAAATTCATTCCACCTTTAAGAAAACATGTAGCACATGTTGTATGTAAATGTGCTCACTGTTAAGTCTCCATAATTCATATTTTCTGCATTTGTTCACTGATAATTACTTCAGGACAAATCTCACACCTGAAGGTTGGTTCTGTCATGGTTCTGACTCTGGCCCTATTTCCCTTGGTATTTGGGAGAATCTGCGCTCTGGGGTTCATTGAGGGCCCTGGCCCAAGATGTTCCATCCCCACGGGATCTTCCTGTCTAGAAAACTGCTGAATGACCATAGACGCTTGCCGTGTTTTAAGTCAGTGACTTTGTGTTTAGCCAGAGGCAGGTCAAACATTTTCATTTGTAAAGGAGGGTCATTAAAACGCTGTTTTGCAAATTCTGCAATTCACTTTAAATTGACTGGAAATATAGGTGGGATATTTAAGGAATTCTCTCCTTGCTTCTCTGGACACATCACCCAAACCCTACATGTCTTCTGATAACTGCAGGGTCCTAGGATCAGTTCTGGGAACATTCACACAGATCTGCCTCTGGCTCACAACCACAGGGACGTTTTTTTTTCATAGAAGATCTAATTTAGAAACGCTAGGCTTTGAGCAGTAATGGAAAAATGTCTGGGTGTCGGGAAAGGCAACAACAGTAGGTCAGCTCGCCATTGGAATACATACTTCACACTGGGGGAGTCAAAGCAAAGAGAAAAGAGACGGGGGAGAAAACAGAAAAAGTATGGATTCTGGAAAACATGTTGAACAAATCTGAAGCATTTCTTGAAGGGGAGTGGTAGAAATGAAACTCCAAGATGTCTAATTATTATTCAGCTTAGATACGAATCATGAGCTAAGGACAGCCCCGGATGAAAATAACCGAAAAGCAACGACAACTATACCGATAATAACCTCCACGGGGCTGTGAGCAATCCAGGTAGCGGCTCTCTTGCATAAGTAGAAAGAGATGATGCATGTAACTCCCCTCGTTTCAACATGACATTTCTTGGATGTTTTCAAAAGGAAGAGAATTTGGGTAACATAATCTGGGCTGTGATTAGAAATTCCCAGATGATCCATGAAAATGTCTTTGGGGATTATGTGTGATCATGGGTTTACCTGCAGAAACAGTTTTGCTTGCGTGTCAGAACATAAATTGTATCTCACTTTATATTGATTTACAAACCTGTTTCTGTCCAGCAAAAACATGTCATGGGGTTTTCCTACAAACTAGAGCCACCTTTGAGGAAAGAAGCCCCTTCTTGTTATCAGCAACCCCCAGTTTCCCTCAGGCATGTTGTTTCCCTGCTGAGTAACCCCAGAAGATGTGTCTCCAGCCCAAGTTTGCCAGTGAATACACAGTTTTTGGATAAATGAGATGCGTTCCTCAGTGCGACAACAAATCCAGAAGATAAAATATACTTTTTCTATCTCGAAAAAATTCTTCTATTCCATCATCAGCAAAGTGCCCTGTTTCCTATAGTAATTTTTGCAGTAGGATTTCAAGGCACGTTTTGTTCCTAAATAGGTTTTCCTGCAGAACAGTGGTCCTCACAGTGTCATCTGTATATAGAGCCCTGGGGGTCACCGAGACCCATTTGGGGGGAATGCGAGGTCAGAGTTATTTCATGACATTATTCAGAAGTTGTTATTATTTTTCACTGGGTTGACATTTACAGAGATGCTGCAAAAGACAGTGACTTAGCACAAATCAAGATGGTGTCAGTGGATGGGAGGTGATGGTTGTTGGATGTGTTGATTCACTTGATGGTGGTCATTGCACACTGTATACATGTATCAAATCATGTTGTACACTTAAAATATATACAATTGTATTTGTCAGTTATACCTCAGTAAGGCTCAGAGGGAAAGGTAGTGTCACTGCATCGCATGGTTTTAATTTTTTGAGAAATATCCATCCTGTTCTCCATAGTGGCTGCACCATTTTACATTCTCACTAAGAGTGCACACAGGTTCCAATTTCTCTACATCCTCACAAACAAGTTTCCTTCCTTCCTTCCTTCCCTCCTTCCTTCCTTTTTTCCTTCCTTCTTCCCCCCCTCCTCCCCCCTCTCTTTTTTCCTCCTCCCCTCCCTCCCTCTCTTGCATAAAAGCCATTCTAACATGCGTGAGGTGACATTTTATGCATTTAAAAATTTGTTGAGGGTAGATCTCATATTAAATGTTCTCACGATAATAAAAAAAAAAAGGAAAGGAAAAATGTAGGGACTAAGTCATCATTATATTATTTGCTGTCATATAATAGCAAGTTTAGGTAACCTGCCCACTGCCACTTAGCTAAGAAGAGATTTATCTACTCCACTCAGCATTCTTAGATGCTGTACTAGTATCCATTCCCAGCAGGAGACACTCTGTTTTCCAATTAATTACAGGTGTTTTTAGGTTATGAGGATTACCCACGTGAATGCATATTTCATTTATACTCCATGTTGTTTCCAATCGGGATATGAATATTATTCCAGCCTCCATGGAAATTCATTAAAATTCTCTTATTAAAAACAAAAATCAAAAAATACCCCGTTCTCCAATGGCCAACTTAATTAAACAGTTCGAATTTTTGTTTAGTAATTAACATTTCACCCTTCACAAGTAATCTTAAGTAGTGTAGATGCATCAGAATCTCGATTCTGATGGTTTTTTGCCCTAAGATGGGAGGAAATTAGTACACCTCTTCATCTTCCTTCCAATTTTTGTTTTTCTAAGGACACTGTTACATTTTCAACTTTCCATAATGTAATTAAGTCTTTGGGCTTCATGGTTGGTTGAATTCCAAAAAAGTTCTAACTCAATAAAAATGTATTTGAAGAGTATGTAAATATTATTCATTTAAACATTTTAATTGGATTTATAGAGATGGAAATGTATTCCTACCTCACTGAAACTTTGTTGCTAAAGAAACACATTTCCAGGTGTCAGAGTCTGTTGGATTCTCTGTAAAAATGTTTTTTTAGGTCTTAACTCTTCTGATTTGGTGCCATTTCTTTCTTTTTTTTTTTTTTGATTTTATTTTACTTTTTTTAAATACGGCAGGTTCTTATTAGTTATCTATTTTATACATATTAGTGTATATATGTCAATCCCAATCTCCCAGTTCATCACACCACCAGCACCCCACCCCTGCTTTCCCCCCCTGGTGTCCATTTGTCCTCTACATCTGTGTCTCTATTTCGGCCTTGCAAACTGGTTCATCTGTACCATTTTTCTAGATTCCACATATATGCGTTAATATAGATATTTGTTTTTCTCTTTCTGACTTACTTCACTCTGTATGACAGTCTCTAGGTCCATCCACGTCTCTACAAATGACCCAGTTTTGTTCCTTTTTATGGCTGAGTAATATTCCGTTGTGTATATGTACCACAACTTCTTTATCCATTCGTCTGTTGATGAACACTTAGGTTGCTTCCATAACCTGGCTATTGTAAATAGTGCTGCAGTGAACATTGGGGTACATGTATCTTTTTGAATTATGATTTTCTCAGGGTATATGCCCAGTAGTGGGATTGCTGGGTCATATGATAATTCTATTTTTAGCTTGTTAAGGAATCTCCATACTGTTCTCCATACTGATTGTATCAATTTACATTCCCACCAACAGTGCAAGAGGGTTCCCTTTTCTCCACACCCTCTCCAGCATTTGCTGTTTGTAGATTTTCTGATGATGCCCATTCTGACCAGTGTGAGGTGACACCTCATTGTAGTTTTGATTTGCATTTCTCTAATAATTAATGATGTTGAGAAGCTTTTCATGTGTCTCTTGGCCATCTGTATGTCTTCTTTGGTGAAATGTCTATTTAGGTCTTCTGCCCATATTTTGATTGGGTTGTTTGTTTTTTTAATATTGAGCTGCATGAGCTGTTTATATATTTTGGAGACTAATCCTTTCTCCCTTGACTTGTTCGCAAATATTTTCTCCCATTCTGAGGGTTGTCTTTTCGTCCTATTTACAGTTTCCTTCGCTGTGCAAAAGCTTTTAAGTTTCATTAGGTCCCATTTGTTTATTTTTGTTTTTATTTCCATTTCTCTAGGAGCTGGATCAAAAAAGAACTTGCTGTGATTTATGTCAGAGTTTTCTGCCTATGTTTTCCTCTAAGAGTTTTATAGTGTCTGGCCTTACATTTAGGTCTTTAATCCATTTTGAGTTTATTTTGTGTATGGTGTTAGGGGGCGTTCTAATTTTACTCTTTACATGTAGCTGGCCAGTTTTCCCAGCACCACTTATTGAAGAGACTGTCTTTTCTCCATTGTATGTTCTTGCCTCCTTTATCAAAGATAAGGTGACCATATGTGCATGGGTTTATCTCTGGGCTTTCTATCCTGTTCCATTGATCTATATTTCTGTTTTTGTGCCAGTACCATACTGTCTTGATTACTGTAGCTTTGTAGTATAGTCTGAAGTCTGGGAGCCGTTTCTTTCCCTCAAGTTTGCTTGGCTATTCGGGGTCTTTTATGTCTCCATACGAATTTTAAGACTTTTTGTTCTAGTTCTGTAAAAAATGCCATTGGTAATTGGATAGGTTGCATTGAATCTGTAGATTGCATAGGGTAGTATACTCATTTTCACAATGTTGATTCTTCCAATCCAAGAGCATGGTATATCTCTCCATCTCTTTGTATCATCTTTAATTTCTTTCATCAGTCTCTTATAGTTTTTTGCATACAGGTCTTCTGTCTCCTTAGATAGGTTTATTTCTAGGTATTTTATTCTTTTTGTTGCAGTGGTGAATGGGATTGTCTCATTAATTTCTCCTTCTCATCTTTTGTTGTTAGTGTATAGGAATGCAAGAGATTTCTGTGCATTAATTTTGCATCCTACAACTTTACCAAATTCATTGATTAGCTCTAGCAGTTTTCTGGTGGCATCTTTAGGATTCTCTATATATAGTATCACGTCATCTGCAAACACTGACAGTTTTACGTCTTCTTTTTAATTTCTATTCCTTTTTCTTCTCTGATTGCTGTGGCTAGGACCTCCAAAACTATGTTGAATAACAGTGGTGAGAGTGGACATCCTTGTCTTGTTCCTGATCTTAGAGGAAATGCTTTCAGTTTTTCACCATTGAGAATGATGTTTGCTGTGAGTTTGTCATATATGGCCTTTATTATGTTGAGGTAGGTTCCCCCTATGCCCACTTCCTGGAGAGTTTTTATCATAAATGGCTGTTGAATTTTGTCAAAAGCTTTTCCTGCACCTATTGACGTGATCATATGGGTTTTATTCTTCAATTTGTTAATATGGGGTATCACACTGATTGATTTGCATATATTGAAGAATCCTTGCATCCCTGGGATAAATCCCACTTGACCATGGTATATGATCCTTTTAATGTGTTGTTGGATTCTGTTTGCTAGTATTTTGTTGAGGATTTTTGCATCTATATTCATTAGTGATATTGGTCTGTAATTTTCTTTTTTGTAGTATCTTTGTCTGGTTTTGGTATCAGGGTAATGGTGGCCTCGTAGAATGACTTTGGGAGTGTTCCTCCCTCTGCTATATTTTGGAAGAGTTTGCTTGATAGAATTCACCTGTGAAGCCATCTGGTCCTGGGCGTTTGTTTGTTGGAAGATTTTTAATCACAGTTTCAATTTCATTACTTGTGATTGGTCTGTTCATATTTTCTGTTTCTTCCTGGTTCAGTCTTGGAAATAGCTTTCTAAAAATGGGTCCATTTCTTGCAGGTTGTCCACTTTATTGGCATAGAGTTGCTTGTAGTGGTGTCTTATGATGCTTTGTATTTCTGCAGTGTCTGTTGTAACTTCTCCTTTTTCATTTCTCATTTTATTGATTTGAGTCCTCTCCCTCTTTTTCTTGATGAGTCTGGCTAAAGGTTTATCAGTTTTGTTTATCTTCTCAAAGAACACGCTTTTAGTTTTATTGATCTTTGCTATTGTTTTCTTTGTTTCTATTTAATTTATTTCTGCTCTGATCTTTATGATTTCTTTCCTTCTACTAACTTCGGGTTTTGGTTGTTTTTCTTTCTCTAGTTCCTTTAGGTGTGAGGTTAGATTCTTTATTTGAGATTTTTCTTGTTTCTTGACGTAGGATTGTATTGCTATAAACTTCCCTCTTAGAACTGCTTTTGCTACATCCCATAGGTTTTGGATCATCGTGTTTTTGTTGTCATTTGTCTGTAGGTATTTTTTAATTTCCTTTAATATTTCTTGAGTGATCTCTTGGTTATGCAGTAACGTATTGTTTAGCCTCCATGTGTTTCTGCTTTTTACGCTTCTTTCCCTGTAAATTATTTCCAATCTCATAGTATTGGGGTCGGAAAAGATGCTTGATATGATTTCAATTTTCTTTAATTTACTGAGGCTTGATTTGTGACCCAAGATATGATCTATCTTGGAGAATGTTCCGTGTGCACTTCAGAAGAAAGTGTAAAGTGCTGTTTTCGGATGGAATGTCCTATAGATATCAATGAAATCCATCTGGTCTATTGTGTCATTTAAAGCTTTTGTTTCCTTATTAATTTTCTGTCTGGATGATCTGTCCATTGGTGTAAGTGAGGTGTTAAAGTCCCCGACTATTATTGTGTTACTGTCGATTTCCACTTTTATACCTGTTAGCATTTGCTTTATGTATTGAGGTGCTCCTATGTTGGGTACATAAATATTTACAATTGTTATATCTTCTTCTTGGATTGACCCCTTGATCATTATGTAGTGTCCTTTCTTGTCTCTTGTAACATTCTTTATTTTAAGGTCTGTTTTATCTGATATGAGTGTTGCTACTCCAGCTTTCTTCTGATTTCCATTTGCATGGAATATCTTTTTCCATCCCCTCACTTTCAGTGTGTATGTATCCCTAGGTCTGAAGTGTGTCTCTTGTAGACAGCATATATACGGGTCCTGTTTTTTTATCCATTCAGCCAGTCTATGTCTTTTGGCTGGAGCATTTAATCCATTCACATTTAAGGTAATTATCTATATGTATGCTCCTGTTACCATTTTCTTAATTGTTTTGGATTTGTTTTTTTAGGTCTTTTTCTTCTCTTGTGTTTCCCACTTAGAGAAGTTCCATTAGCATTTGTTGTAGAACTGGTTTGGTGATGCTGAATTCTCTTAGCTTTTGCTTGTCTGTAAAGCTGATTTCTCCGTTGAATCTGAATGAGATCCTTGCCGGATAGAGTAATCTTGGTTGTAGGTTTTTCCCTTTTATCACTTTAAATATATCACGCTACTCCCTTCTGGCTTGTAGAGTTTCTGCTGAAAAATCAGCTGTTAATCTTATGGGAGTTCGCTTGTATGTTGTCGTTTTTCCCTTGTTGCTTTTAATAATTTTTCTTTGTCTTTAATTTTTGTCAGTTAGATTACTATATGTCTCGGCATGTTTCTCCTTGGGTTTATCCTGCCTGGGACTCTCTGCACTTCCTGGACTTGGATGGCTATTTTCTTTTCCATGTTAGGGAAGTTTTTGACTATAATCTCTTCAAATATTTTCTTGGATCCTTTCTCTCCCTCTTCTCCTTCTGGGACCCCTATAATGCGAATGTTGATGTGTTTAATGCTGTTCCAGAGGTCTCTTAGGCTGTCTTCATTTATTTTCACCCTTTTTTTTCTTTATTTTGTTCCATGGCAGTGAATTCCACCCTTCTGTCTTCCAGATCACTTATTCGTTCTTCTGCCTCGGTTATTCTGCTATTGATTCCTTCTAGTGTAGTTTTCATTTCAGTTATTGTATTGTTCATCTCTGTTTCTTCTTTAATTTTTCTAGGCCTTTGTTAAACATTGCTTGCATCTTCTCAATCTTTGCCTCCATTCTTTTTCCGACGTCCCGGATCATCTTCACTATCATTATTCTGAATTCTTTTTCTGGAAGGTTGCCTATCTCCACTTCATTTAGTTGTTTTTCTGGGGTTTTATCTTGTTCCTTCATCTGGTACATAGCCCTCTGCCTTTTCATCTTGTCTGTCTTTCTGTCAATGTGCTTTTTTGTTCCATAGGCTGCAGGATTGTAGTTCTTCTTGCTTCTGCTGTCTGCCCTCTGGTGGATGAGGCTATCTAAGAGGCTTGGGCAAGCTTCCTGATGGGAGACACTGGTGATGGTGGGTAGAGCTGGGTATTGCTCTGGTGGGCAGAGCTCAGTAAAACTTTAATCTGCTTATCTGCCGGTGGGTGGGGCTGCGTTCCCTCCCTGATGGTTGTTTGGCTTGCTGTGACCCAACACTGGAGCCTAACTGGCTCTTTGGTGGGGCTGATGGTGGGCTCTGGGAGGGCTCACGCCAAGGAGTACTTCCCAGAACTTCTGCCGCCAGTGTCCTTGTCCCCATGGTGAGCCACAGCCTCCATCCCCGCCTCTGCAGGAGACCCTCCAACACTAGCAGGTAGGTCTGCTTCAGTCTCCTGTGGTGTCACTGCTCCTTCCCCTGGGTCCTGATGCACACACTACTTTGTGTGTGCCCTCCGAGAGTGGAGTGTCTGTTTCCCCCAGTCCTGTCAAAGTCTTGCAGTCAATTCCCACTAGCCTTCAAAGTCTGATTCTCTAGGAATTCCTCCTCCCGTTGCTGGACCCCCAGGTTGGCAAGCCTGACGTGGGGCTCAGGACCTTCATGCCAGTGGGTGGACTTCTGTGGTGTAAGTGTTCTCCAGTGTGTGAGTCACCCACCCAGCAGTTACGGGATTTGATTTTGCTGTGATTGCGCCCCTCCTACCGTCTCACTGTGGCTTCTCCTTTGTCCTTGGATTTGGGGTATCTTTTTGTGGTGAGTTCCAGTGTCTTCCTGTCGATGATTGTTCAGCAGTTAGTTGTGATTCTGGTGTTCTCGCAAGAGGGCGTGAGCGCACGTCCTTCTACTCCGCCATCTTGAACCAATCTCTTGAGCTTCACTGACTTCTAGCTGTCTGATTTTTCTGGGACAGGTCATGGATGTTCCTACTGAGACCCAGATTTCACCCAGTTCTGCAAGCCAGAAGTCCTAGATCAAGATTTTGTCAGGGTTGGTTTCTTCTGAGGTGTCAATTTTGGTTTGCCTGGTGCCATTTCTTGATGACCTGTCCTAGTATTTCTTCTGTTTGTTTTCATGCTAATGGAAGCTTTCCTGAATAATCACTTTCACTATTCAAAAACCATGTATGGGAGGAGGTAAGGTAAAAATTCTGGATTCTTATATTTTAAAAAAAGTATTTATTTTGCCTTCATCCTTGAATGTTTGGCTTCTTACAAAATTTCTGGGTTAAAAATATTTTTCTCCCCTCTCCACCTGATTGAAGACTTTGATTCATAGCTTCATAGCTTCTAGCTAGTCTTCTAGGTACCAGTGTTGCTGAGGAGAAGTACGACGTCAACCTGATTTTCATAAATTCTTAGATCTTTTCTTTCTAGAAGTTTTTACAACTTTTAATCCAGGGAGTGGGACTTTTGTTTTCCTGTGACTCAACATTTCTTGGAACATTTATTTTTATATTTCAAACATTTCTATAATTCTGGGGGAAATTATTTTATCTATATGTACAAATAAATATGCTTTTATAGACATGTTTATATGTTTATATAAATATATAGTAGACTTATTGTATATGTCCTAGGCTACTAACACATACACACACACACACACACACACCTCACCCTCCTACTGTTTATAAGAACATTTTCTTGTTTTCTATCTGGACAGTTCTCTCTCTCTCTGAGGAGAGGGAAAGGGAGTTATGTCTTCTTAATATTATACCTTTTCCTATAAGTGCATGTGTGAGTCTAATTTTATTTTATAAGTGTCAGACAGTAAGTTGCAAACATAATCTTCGTTTATTCCTAAATACTTCTGTATGTATTTTAAAAAATATGGACATTCTCTTATATATCATCAGTACAGTGATCAAAATCAGGACATTAACAGTGCTTCAAGACTATTATGTAACCTACAGACCTTATACAAATTTTGCCAACTGCCCCACTAATAGTTCCCCTTTGGGAAGAACAAAAACAAAAGATCATATATTTTCTCCTGCAGGATTACAGTCCAGGGTCCCACTTCATTTTTAGTTGTCATGAGCCTTTTATCTCCTTTGATCTGGCATGATTGTTGAGTTTTGTCTCTTGTGATGCTAGGTGATGTATTTATTTTTAGAATGCCCCTTGGTTTGGATTTGCTGGGTGGATTTTAGTTTTTTCTTCTCAATGCCGCGTGGCACAGGGATATTAGCTCAGTGCTTTGTGACAGTCTGGAGGGGTGGGATAGGGAGAGTGGGAGGGAGGGAGACGCAAGAGGGAAGACATATGGGAACATATGTATATGTATAACTGATTCACTTTGTTATAAAGCAGAAACTAACACACCATTGTAAAGCAATTATACCCCAATAAAGATGTTAAAAAATAAATAAAATTAAATTAAAAAAAAAAAAAGAAACATCTTTAAATATTGGTGTATTTAGCCCTGAATGTATGATGTGTGTTGTAAATATTTTCTCTATTTTTCTCAATTGCCTTTGACTTAAAGTGTTTTTCTGCCATTGAAAAAAATGTTTTTAATGTAGTCAGCCTTTTAAAAAATATGTGTAATGCATCTGGACTTTGAATCAGAATTGTGAAAAGGAATTCATGCAAGCTATTTTTTAGTACTAGTATTTTTATTTAACATGCAGTTTTCCCATTTGGAGTTTATTATTCCCTTGGATGTGAAGTACATATCTGATGTGATTTTTTTTTTTTTTTTTTGCAAGTGTCTAGCAGTTACCCTGACACTATTTAGTAAGAAGTAAACCTGTATCCAGTAATTTGAGATGACATCTTTTTTTTTTCACACACACACACTGTACTTTATTTTTACAAGAGATAAATAGACTGACACCAAGCATTGTAAATGGGTGACCACAACAAAAGCAACAATGATTGCAATGACCAAACACGAAGCACACTCACACTAGGTCATGATATTGACATTCAGCCCAGTAATCCTCCACTGTAACAGCTCCTTTACTTTGCAGTGTAAATCGATTTGTATATTTTTTGCCTCTGAGTCCTTGTGGGATTTTTTTTTTTATTCAAACAGAAAGTCACAAAATTTATAATCATTCTCATCAGTTCACTCAGTCCCGTGTAATTAATTTTTTTTATCTTGATCTTTTGTGAGCACTTTTATGAATGCGTCAGTTTTCCATTAGAGTTCTGAAAACGCTTATTCATTCAGTTCAGCAGTATAGTCAGTTACCGGAAACCTGTACTTGTCAGTCTTTTCCATGAATTCCTTGAAGATGAAACCCTTTTATAGGAACGTTTTTGCAAAAGCATCAGAGTGCACCCAGAACCGTCTGTAAATGACAAAAGACTTAAAAATGGCCACGGTTAAAGATTTGATGAAAGTTCATAATAATGCAGTTGACAAAGAAATTTAGTTATTTCTGAGATATACATTTTAAAGTAATAACTAGAATTGTGACTTATAACATTATACCAGAACATATAAGATTTTAAGAAATTTCATGTAATGTCTGAAACATTTATATTAACATATTTCCATACAAATAAGCCAAAGAAAGTTTAGTATTAGTTGATTTTGTTTGTTTCTTTCTTTCTTTCTTTTATACTGCAGGCTCTTATTAGTCATCAATTTTATACACATCAGTGTATACATGTCAATCCCAATCGCCCAATTCAGCACACCACCATCCCCACCCCACCGTGGTTTTCCCCCCTTGGTGTCCACACGTTTGTTCTCTACATCTGTGTCTCAACTTCTGCCCTGCAAACCGGTTCATCTGTACCATTTTTCTAGTTTCCACATACATGTGTTAATATATGATATTTGTTTTTCTCTTTCTGACTTACTTCACTCTGTATGACAGTCTCTAGATCCATCCACATCTCAACAAATGACTCAATTTCGTTCCTTTTTATGGCTGAGTAATATTCCGTTCTATATATGTACCACAACTTCTTTATCCATTCGTCTGTCGATGGACACTTGGGTTGCTTCCATGTCCTGGCTATTGTAAATAGTGCTGCAGTGAACATTGGGGTGCATGTGTCTGGGTGTATGCCCAGTAGTGGGATTGCTGGATCATGTGGTAATTCTATTTTTAGTTTTTTAAGGAACCTCCATACTGTTCTCCATAGTGGCTGTATCAGTTTACGTTCCCACCAACAGGAGGGTTCGCTTTTCTCCACACCCTCTGCAGCATTTGTTGTTTGTAGATTTTCTGATGATGCCCATCCTAACTGGTGTGAGGTGATCCCTCATTGTAGTTTTGATTTGCATTTCTCTAGTAATTAGTGATGTTGCGCAGCTTTTTATGTGCTTCTTGGCCATCTGTATGTCCTCTTTGAGAAATGTCTATTTAGGTCGTCTGCCCGTTTTTGGATTGGGTTGTTTGTTTCTTTAATATTGAGCTGCATGAGCTGTTTATATATTTTGGAGATTAATCCTTTGTCCATTGATTCATTTGCAAATATTTTCTCCCAATCTGAGGGTTGTCTTTTTGTCTTGTTTATGGCTTCCTTTGCTGTGCAAAAGCTTTGCAGTTTCATTAGGTCCCATTTGTTTATTTTTGTTTTTATTTCCATTACTCTAGGAGGTGGATCAAAAAAGAACTTGCTGTGATTTATGTCAAAGAGTGTTGTTCCTATGTTTTTCTCTAAGAGTTTTATAGCGTCCGGTCTTACATTTAGGTCTTTAATCCATTTTGAGTTTATTTTTGTGTATGGTGTTAGGGAGTGTTCTAATTTCATTCCTTTACATGTAGCTGTCCAGTTTTCCCAGCACCACTTATTGAAGAGACTGTCTTTTCTCCATTGTATATCCTTGCCTCCTTTGTCATAGATTAGTTGACCATAGGTGCATGGGTTGACCTCTGGGCTTTCTATCTTGTTCCGTTGACCTATATTTCTGTTTTTGTGCCAGTACCATATTGTCTTCATTACTGTAGCTTTGTAGTATAGTCTGAAGTCAGAGAACCTGATTCCCCCAGCTCCGTTTTTCATTCTCAAGATTGCTTTGGCTATTCGGGGTCTTCTGTGTCTCCATACAAATTTTAAGGTGATTTGTTCTAGTTCAGTAAAAGATGCCGTTGGTAATTTGATAGGGATTGCATTGGATATGTAGATGGCTTTGGGTAGTATAGTCATGTTCACAGTATTGATTCTTCCAATCCAAAACATGGTATATCTCTCCATCTGTTGGTATCATGTTTAATTTCTTTCATCAGTGTCTTATAGTTTTCTGCATACAGGTCTTTTGTCTCCCTAGGTAGGTTTATTCCTAGGTATTTTATTCTTTTTGTTGCAGTGGTAAATGGGAGTGTTTCCTTAATTTCTCTTTCAGATTTTTCATCATTAGTGTATAGGAACGCAAGAGATTTCTGTGCATTAATTTTGTATTTTACAACTTTACCAAATTCATGGATTAGCTCTAGTAGTTTTCTGGTGGCATTTTTAGGATTCTCTATGTATAGTATCAGAGATGACATCTTTTTAACGTACATCCCCATATCGATTTGGGTCTAGTTGTGAAGTTTCTCTTGTACTCTACTTATTTATCTATTAGAAACAAAGCCACATCACTTTTATGTATTTTTTTTTTTTTGGCTACACCGTGCTGCTTGCGGGATCTTGTTTGCCTGACCAGTGATCGAAACCCTGCCCCCTGCAGTGGAACCTTGGAGTCCTAACCATTGGACCATCAGGGAAGTCCCAAAACATACTTATCTTTTTTTTTTAAACCACTTTTAACAATAGAGACACTGTATTAATTTTTAAATGTCTGATGAGGTTATTCCTCTCTCAAAGCTGATTTTTTTCAGTGTATTTCTAGTTATTTTTACCCATTTTTCCATATACATGTTAATATCATCTTCCCAAGGTCCATAAATATAGTTTGTAGATCGATAGATAGATAGATAGATAGATACATATTTTTTTAGGTCGCGCCGTGCAACATGTGGGATCTTTGTTCCGCAACCAGCAATCGAACCCATGCACCCTGCATTGGGAGCACGGAGTCTTAACCACGGGACCACCAGGGAAGTCTCTGTAGTTTGTATATATTTTTATAGGTTTGATTGCATGTATTTATGACTGTAGGCAGAATCGACATCTGGAGATGGTTCCTGTTCCTCTTGCATCCAGTATCTCACTTTTAAAGAACTGGCCCCTTGGCCTTTGGTGAGCATTCTATTCAGATGTGTTAGGTGCTGGTTTCTTTCCATATCCCACAGTGAATCTTGGTTAGAAATCACCAGTAATGTTGCAGAAAGAGTAATTCCTCCATGATTGTAAGAACAGTCATGATTACCAGCTTACACAACCTGAACATCACTGTCTAAAATACTCTTTATACAAATACCATATGATATCACTTATACATGGAATCTAAAATATCATGCAAGTGAAATTATCCACGAGACAGAAACAGACTCACGACATAGAGAACAGACTTCTGGTTGCCAAGGGGGGGGGGGGGAAATGGGGGAGGGAAGGATTGGGAGTTTGTGATTAGCAGATGTAAGCTATTATATATAGAATGGATAAACAACAAGGTCTTAATGTAGAGCACAGGGAACTCCATTTAGCATCCTGTGATAAACCATCATGGAAAAGAATATGAAAAAGAATGTATATATATGGATAACTGAATCACTTTGCTGTGCACCAGAAACTAACACAACATTGTAAATCAAGTATATTTCAGTAACATAAATCTTTAAAACTAATATTTTAAAAAATAGTCTTTATACTGGTCAACTCAGAGAAATGTAAGAGATGTCAAGTTTATTCTTTTATCCATATATCATATTGCACATATTTTCCCTCTGCTATTATCCTTTTCTTTTTCTTTTGCCAGAAAAAGTTAATCGTTTTAGAATTCATTCCAGAGAAGCCTTTAGTTAATCATCCACATTGGCTGGACTAATTAGACCTTTTCCTACTAGAAGCTCCCAGACCCCTTAGCAGAATTACCTTCAAGAGTTATTTGCGATGTGGCATTAGCATTCCACAGCTGTTGTGTAATTCTGCTAAACTCCTGAGACTTTGTAGCTACAATGCCTTTTATCTGACTTCCGCTTTCTTTCAATAAAGAAACGGAAGTAGTATTTTCTTTGAGATGTCTAAACCTATCCAAATCGATAACATCTGAATGACACAGTTGTGAGATTAATAAAAACCCAGGGCTGTGTTATCCAAAGGCTGCCAAACATATTTATCTTCAGAGACCGTTATTCTACATAAAACTCCAGCAGTGACTTTCATAACTTTTAAGCATATGGGCTGGGTTCATTAATATGCTAAATTCTTAACATCATTCATAGATGCTCTTCTGATCAGAAGGTGTAAGAGGCATTATTATTAAGTAGCTCAGAAAGAGCCTTTCTTTTCCAAGGAGTCATCAAGCCAGCAGGTCTTTCTCTAATTTTTCTTTAGCATCCATTTTGTATATTAATGAAAACCATTATTTGAAAATATTTAACAGGTCGCGAAGAGAATGATCAAAGAATTGAGATAATTTAGCCTGAAGAAAGAAAGCCTGAGGACTGATTGAACTTTTAAAAGATCGCGCAGAGAACGGCCGCTTCCAAATTCTTTACAGATGCTGAAATGGGAAACCAGGTAAGATTTATGGTGAAAGTTGTACATTTTAGAGTTATTTTAATAGAGTGTGCTGTGTTTCTTTTTTAAGGTGTGCTTGCGTGGTGGTCATTGTATCTTCCCATTAGATGGCTCTAAAGCCGTCATCTCTTCAGCATTTTGTTCATTTGCACAGTCAGTCCGAAAACATTTTAAGCAGTGCCTTTTGTCACACTGCCAGTTTTAGCCAATAACAGTGCCATAAGGATCCCAGCTAAATTTGCTTTTCAGATACACCGTGCATTTTTCTTTTAACAGTAAGTATCAAGTTTTTATTTCATAAAAAGATACAGATTCAAGTTATTTGCAATTTGGGTTTCCCACAAACTGTGACGTGTTTTGATGTAAATTTTTTTGTTGTTTTTGTACTGTGTGAGGAAAATCATAGAAAAAAGAGCAAAAGTGTGTTTCTTTCCCAAATTAGAACATTTAAAAGTTTCTTATGTCAAGTATAGAAGAGCATACTTTTTTTTTTCAGTAAATACAGTGGATAAACATTTTAACTTCACATCATGAAGTATGAAGGAAGAGAACCAGAGGGATAGAAAAAGAGTTGGGGAGGTGGATTAAAATTTAAGAAATGTTGCTTATATCGACAGAGCATAAGTTTAATATGAGCGTCTACACAGACGTAGAGAACAGACATGCGGTTGCCAAGGGGGAGGGGCTTGGGGGAGGGAGGGATTGAGAGTTTGGGGTTAGCAGATGCAAACTATTAATATTATATAGAGAATGGATAAACAACAAGGTCCTACTGTAGAGCACACACAGGGAACTATATCCACTCTCCTGGGATAAACCCTAATGGAAAAGAATATTAAGAAAAGAAAGTCTTTATGTGTAAAACTGAGTCATTTTGCTGTACAGCAGAGATGGGTACAATACTGTAAATCAACTGTACTTCAATAAAAAATAACAATAATAAAAGAAAGCGTGTCCGTGCAATATGGGGGAATTTTTTTTCCCCCTAAAAAAACGTATTCTCTAAGATTCAAATTTAACTGGGCATCCTGTGTTTTATCTGGCAAGTCTTGATTTATGTCTGCAGAATGCCATATCGCTGAACCATAATCCCCTGTTCAGTAATGTTCTGGTCTGCAAGAGCGGGTGCAGACACATTCTCATCAATGCAACCATGTTTTCAAGCAAATGATATGCAAAACCTGAGTATATTGAATAGACCGACACCCAGCATTGGTTTGCCGTATCGGAGAGAGAAGTGTTTATCATGGTGCTGGACTCACCACCACTGAAGCTGCCTTCTCTCTCCTCCCAATATGGAAGAGTCTGAAGCCCCTCCTTACCGACCCTTGGGAACTTGGGTTTCTGTGTCTAGTGGTAGCAGGCATTGCCATTTTAAAAGACACTCATAAAAAAAAAAAAAGACTCATTGGGGATGGTTGGGCTAACTCAAAATACATTAAGAAAAGTTAACTCTAAATGCAAAACCCCCAGACGCTATTCTTCTGTAGACGCTAACCTTCTTGTGAAGGTTGCCAGAAATATGGAGATATAAAAGAAAGAATATATATTTTCTGTGTGCATTAAATACCTTCTTGGATAAGGGAGCGTGAGATCTGCAGAGGAAAGAAATTCGATGCAACATTTATGAAGGGCCTACAGCTGAATTATGCGAGAGGCTGTCACGGATAAAATGATGAATAAAAGTAGTCACTGTTCCCTAGAATTCATTATCAGGTAGGGAGAACGACACGGGCACAAACAGGTCTATTATAAGGCATATTGAGATAAATGGTGTTCATTTCGCAGGCTTCAAAGACAACAGGTACAATGCATCTTGCGTAACTCCCACTTGCAATTAAAAAAAAACACCCCAATCATCTTCATTAGACATGAATAATCCTCTCGAAATGGGTGATAAGGGAGCATTTCCTAATTGTTTCTATGTATAGAGTCCTTCAGACAGAGTAGGACAATGAAGGAAACAAGGAAAGCGTGACTCCTCTCCTGGGAAGGAGGAAGAGAAACCATACAGTTCATGAAATAACAGCATTTCAGCTTTGCTCTGAAGACGCCGAGAATGTTGATGACTGAAGATGGGGAAAGATGTTCCAAGAAGGGGGAACATCATTGGCAATTATTTGCTGTTCATTGAGTTTGAAAATTAGGTAATCAGGAAGCTTAGCAAATGTGGTTTCTACGCCTTGACCACGTGAAATACAGATTATGTCGGGAGTAAACAGCAACAAAGGGGAGCGAAATTGACCAGTACAAGATGAAGCCAGTGGCTGAGAGACAATGATGATGGCTATTATTGTTATTATCATATTTGGGGGGCAAATGTCAAGGACCTCAACTCTTATCACAATAAAGGCAGAATGTTCTGCCTCATTTTTAATATATCTGATTTATGGTGCATATTTAATATGAGATCCCAGGGATATGATGACAGGTGCCTACAGTATCTGAACAATATCTTTCTTTTTTTTTATTGGAATGTAGTTGCTTTACAGTGTTGTGTTAGTTTCTGCTGTACAAAGAAGAGAATGAGCTCTACGTATACATAGATCCCCTCTAATCTTTGAAACTAGGTGTCTTACAGGCTATGTTCACCTGGTATGGATGGCCGAACATAAATTGTTATCAAGCTTCAGAAACATTCACACCCCTCTTTCATTTGAACATGCCCGCCTGGAAAAAAAAAAAGTGGTTTTTAACTGATTTTTGAAATTATTTGTCGTATTTAATGAAAGATGGATGTTAACCTTTCCACTCGTGTTTAGACATGTAGAATGTGAGGGTTGGAATGTTGACAACCAAAGGCCATACAGTTATTGGTGTATATTGGAATATTAGTATATACTTTTTGTTTTCAGACATACGCACATACACATTATAGACAGGGACAGATAACATATATCTGTGTGTATGTCTGTATATATAGATAGAGAAACATGCATGCATGCTATATGTCTTTGAGAAGTAAACATATGTACATACATGTACTCATAGATGTATATTTGTGTCTCTATATACTTGCTGTATATTTGAATAAATGGAAGAATTATATAAAATACATATTTTTTGTGGAAGTAAGAATAATACAGGGAATTTATCTACTTTCCCCGTAAAAAAACAAGGAAATTACTAGCTGCAGAAGGGCATCTCTAGCGGCAAGGAACTCTGCTCGGTATTCTGTAGTAACCTAAATGGGAAAAGAATTTGAGAAAGAATAGATACATGTCTACGTATAACTGAATCACTTTGCTGTACAGCTGAAACGCGCACAACACTGTTAACTCTACTCCAATACAAAATTTTTAAAACATTGTTTAAAAAAGCATCTCATGTACTTGTAAAGATATGCAAGTAAATTCTTTAATTTTTTAAAAAATATTTTGCCTAAGACAGTGTTCAACGTTAGCCACCTAAAAGAAAGACAAAGCTACATAGCCTGCAAAGACTGGGGAGGATAACTGAGACGAATTCATGTATTTTTAGTGAAACTACACCGTGGCCCGTTCCCCTAAACGCTAGTCATAATGCGTGTCACATTTTACAAGCCCGAAAACCTCACTTACGTTTTGGAGACGCAATTACGTTTGGACAAAGAGCGTTGCTGAATACAGAATGTTCTTTTCTTTCTGCCGAGCAGAATATAAAGCGATCGCAAGCTCTCCAGCCCTGCTAAGTCCGAGGTAGTCCATTAACGAAGGACCCCTTTGCAATGCATCATATCCTCCTGATGCTTAAGCGTCCCCTGCCAGGAAGATTTGGGCTGAGATAGCCACGCTCTAGTTTGCACCTGACAACTTCACATTTCACATGGGTTTTTATGGAATTTGAGGGAATTAATCAATCTTTAAAAACTCAGCCGAAAGCATTCCATCAGAAAAATTGCTAATATCACTCCCCCTCCCAGTTCACGCATCTCACTTTAAAACACTTATAAAGAGCGTTAGTTGAAACATAAGGAAAAGACATAATGTGAAATGTCATGAGATAGCCCTAGAAAATACCTCCAGACCAAGATGCTCACTATGAATGACAGGATAGTAAACATAAACTACCAAGGATGAAAGCAGCAAAAATTTTAGAATCAGTCGTCACAGCTAAAATTCACTGACTGTGGAATATATGAAAGAGAGACTGACGAGCAGCTTAAGGTGACTTTTCCGTGGATTTCCTGATTGGTAGTCAAAACAGTATTTATCAAAGTATAATTTTGAAAGTCGATTAAACGGAGTGTGTTCCTAAAAATTAGGTAGTGAATTTCTGCTAGGACTGTGTTTTATTGCTTTCGTGAATATGTGCCATAAATGTGGAATTACTACAGACTCAAGGTCTTGAAATCATGCCAGGGAGCATTAAGGAACCATAGAGTTAAAAATCTTTAGGCCAAAGATTTATGCAAACATTCTGAATATTGATTTTCTTGGTCACTTTCTTTTTTTTTTTTTTTTTTTTTTTTGGCGGCACGCGGGCCTCTCACTGTTGTGGCCTCTCCCGTTGCGGAGCACAGGCTCCGGACACACAGGCTCAGCGGCCATGGCTCACGGGGCCCAGCCGCTCCGCGGCATGTGGGATCCTCCTGGACCGGGGCACGAACCCATGTCCCCTGCATCGGCAGGCGGACTCTCAACCACTGCGCCACCAGGGAAGCCCGGTGGCACTTTTTTTTAACATGATAAATACATGTATTATATGTGTGTATTAAATATATTATAAATACATAGATATGTGCATACATCCATACAGTGTTATATGAACTCAGTAGTCTTAATTTAATTCAGCAGTTATACACACACAGGCACACACAAGGTGAGATATATATCAATATATATAAAATATTTATCTCATCAGATGCCCTCTTATCTTTCTGCAGATCTACATAATTAAATCTTGACTACTACAGATTTGATACAGCAAATCGGAAACATTCTCCTGCATTTTCCAGTATCTTTTCAAGTTCTGTCCTTGGTGTTCTTGATAAAACTTTGCCAGATAGGTAACCAAAGTATTAGTTATCATAGAAACCCCTGAAGCTGTGTGGGTCTCAGGCCAGGTTCTAGGGCCTTGTGTTTGTTTCTGTTTTTGTTTGTTTTGCTTTGAGGCATTCTCACCCCTCCTTTGAGGCGTCTGTGAGGTAGACCAGATACTTCCCTGAGCTCTAGGATCCTACTGTGTTGTTCTGAGGGTCTACAGCTAGCAGAGGAATGGTCCCACATGGCCAGTCCAGCATTTCTTTCAAGGGATGGCTTGACATTGGGTTCCTCTGTTTGAGAAAAACGGTGAAGCTAGAAAATTGTTCGTCATTTAAATCTTTCTACGTAAAGTATGTTTCAGTGGATTCCATGGTCAATGAAGAGCCCTCACCAAGAGGTTCTTGAAATGGTTGCAGATAATAGGCTATGAAGGTTAAGGGAATTTGGGGTGGCTTATTTATTATTTTTTTTTAATTTAATTTTTTTGGTCGAGGTACAGTTGATTTCCAGTGCTGTGTCAATCGCTACTGTACAGCAAAGTGACTCAGTTACACGCATATAGACATTCTCTTTTTTATATGTTCTTTTCCACGATGGTTTATTACAGGATACTGAATATAGTTCCCTGTGCTCTACAGTAGGACCTTGTTGTTTATCCATCCTATATATAATAGTTTGCATCTGCTAACCCCAGCCTCCCACTCCTTCCCTCCCCCATCCCCCTTGGCAACCACAGTTTTGTTCTCTCTGTCTGTGAGTCTGTTTGTGTTTTGCAGATAAGTTCATTTGTGTCATATTTTAGATTCCACATGTAAGTGGGGTCCTATGGTATTTGTCTCTCTTGGGGGGTTTACTTTTATTTGAACTGATACTTGGATGCTGTGTTGATAGTCACTTAAATTATTCATCGCACTACAGTATTTAGAGGAGACAGTGATTGGCAATCCATATGACAGCTACAAGAAACCATTTTAATAGGCTCAAGGAATACCAGGGTTGAGCAATGTGGTGCTTGTTTCTTACTGTGCCATTGACTCTGCAAGAAAGAAAGAAAGTCATTTGGGGTCTACTGACTGAGAAAGAGAGTTGGCTACAGGGTTTGCATAGGGGGTTGGTAAAATAACCTCCTCATTTACTTCCCTGGGGATGTGAATGTGAGGTTGTGACTTAACCAGAGAAGGAACAGAAAAAATCCAGAGATGTTTCCAGTGACTAATGAGATTTTTTTTTTTAAATATTGTAGTGGAAAAGTGTTTCTGCCAACTGGTTTATTCGTCAGTGAACCCAGTCCCTTCCTAGATGACTTTCTTCTTTTATAGAGTCAGGACATCCTGAACCCCCCGAGGATAAGTTTCTCCATGTGTCCCTTGTGCCAACCAGCAGAAGCACATACATGGGATTTGGAAGGTGAACTTGAGCAAAGAAGAGATGCAAGAGGGTTAAGGGACCTTTAGACCTTGGGTTGAGGTGTTTGTTCCTTCTTGAGACCTGAGGCAACAGTCCTTCCTTGTATTCAAAAGTACGTTAATGAGAGTGACCCTAAGGGATGGTTATGCACTTCCTCTGGCTTAATCCTTTTGATGTAAACTTACTACTTGGTTCCTCTACCTTCTTAGATATTCAGAAAGATACTTATTACCGTGGGAGAATCTTTTTCTTTTTAAGTTAACCATGGGATAAAGCAGAACATGGATCTATCCATTTCCAGCAGCTTCTCCAATACGTTGTATTGGAGTGTAACTCTGATGTTATTGGATCTGTAAAGATGTATCAGCAGATCTGTTGCAGGAAGGGGGATCCCTTCCAGGGCCTGAGAGCAGGCTCTTGTCTAACACTAGGAAATGAATCGTCCGAGGAGAGACACACGTGCTGACAAAGCAAGAGACTCTATTGGGACGGGGCTCCTGGGTGGAGAGCAGGAGGGTGAAGGGACCCAGGAGAACTGCTCTGCCGTGTGGCTCGCAGTCTCCGGTTTTATGGTGATGGGGTTAGTTTCCAGGTTGCCTCTGGCCAATCTTTCTGACTCAGGGTCCTTCCTGATGGCGCGCGCATCGGTCAGCCAAGGTGGATTCCCCCAGAAGGATTCCGGGAGGTTGGTAGGACCTGTGGACTCCTCTCTCCTTTTGACCTTTCCGAATTCTTCCGGTTGGTGGTAGCTTGTCAATTGCGTGTTCCTTACCAGGACCTCCTGTTCTAAGAGAACTCATGCCAGTGGTTGCTATGGTGCCTGGCCAGGGTGGGCAGTTTCGCTCAGTGCTGGAAACAGAGGGACCACGGTGAATAAAACTACAAGGAAAGTGCACAGAGAGAAAACTGCTTGAAGCCGAAGTGTTTCTGCTGAGACTCACTGCTTAGTATGAAAGCCTGCATTGAAAAGCAAAGCATCAAAAGTGTGCAAATACACCGCAGTCCAAGGCAGTATTGAAAGATAAAAGGTTAGACTCAGACACCCAGCCTGTGTGCGGTAGAAAAGATAAACAAAACAAGCTTCCACACAAAAAGCAAAGTGCCCTGAGGCTTTTTGTAAGGAAGAGAGATAAGCCCTTCTTCCCTCCTATATAGATAGCAAATGCCACAGGAGCTTGTTTATAAGGACAGGAACAGGCAAGTCAAATAAACAATCCCTTGAACTTATTTACAAAACAGAAAGAGACAGACTTAGAGAATCAACTTCTGGTTACCTGGGGTTGGAGGGGGGGAGGGGGCAGGGATAGATTGGGAGTTTGGGAGTGACATGTACACACTGCTCTATTAAACATGGATAACCAACAAGGACCTCCTGTAGAGCACAGGGAACTCTGCTCAATATTTTGTAACAACCTAAACGGGAAGGCATTTGAAAAAGAATAGATACATGTCTGTGTGTAGCCACATGTATCCCTTTGCTGTACACCGGAAACTAACACAACACGGTTCTTCAGCGATACTCCAATTTAAAATAAAAAAATCCCTTTTAGAAAAATGTGCAGAATGGAAATGGGAGGAGGAGAGATAGTGGGAGAAGGAAAAAGAGAGCTACAGCCCCTGATGGACTCACCCCTTCACAGAGAAGGGAAAAGGCTCAAAGCAAAAAAAAAAAAAAAAAAAAAAAAAAAGAGCCTTTTCTAAAGGAGCTAGTCAACTAGAACGTACTTAGAGAGATGTGAACACGTTGTAAGTGTCCGGCTCAGTGAATCCTGCTGAAATCCAGGGCTAATCTCTACAGGAAGAGCTGCCCACCGGGCATGCTCTGGAGCTTGTGCTGAACAGGAGGATGGCTGGAGGACGTGGCCCCCCCCCCCCCCCCCCAGGAGAGGACCCAGTGATGAGACGGGATCTCCTCAGTCTATAGCCAGGCGCTAGGCTTGCTGCGGTTTCCCGGGGGCCCAAGCCCCAGTGTGTGCGGTAGAATCCCAGCACCGAGGTGAGCCTGCCATTCAGGAAGCTGGTGCCAGTTAGAATACCTCCAGCCCAGGCAGTGTGTCTGTGACGTAACGTTCATATTTTATGGCCAGACAAGAAACATTTAAACATTAAACCAATTTTTCTGCCCTTTGGTCTCCTCCCTCGTCTACTCCACATTGTATGTCTGCATTGGGCACGGACCAAATCTGCCCTGTCAGCAGGAACATCTGCTCAACCGTAAAGAACAACATTCTCCCAGCATCAGCGAGAGGACTCCTGAAAAGATAACACTCCTTCTTGATCTCGTAAGGGGCCACGATGACGCTCAGATCCGGACGGTGAAAACTGTCAGTAATATGTCATTTAATGTACATCCCTGTTTCTCAAAAAACTTATATAACTCTGGACTTCTAATGGGCAGAACAGTTCTCAGAGCTTCCTGAGATTCTCTTCCCAGATTATCGTCCTCAAATTTGACTCAAGGAAACATTTCCACTTCTTTCCTAGATTGACTGTTGATTAATTTTTGTTGACCTGTCCAAACCTAGTCCTGGTACCAGCTTCAAGCCCACACTCGTAGTCACTGACGAGCATGCAGATTAGACTTGGGTCTTCCCTTCTTGGCTGTTTGCAAGATGTTCCTGGCACTGGTGATTGACACTCAAGGGAGTCAGGGAGAGAATAACCAAGGGTGGATGCTGTGAGATAAACTGTTTACATGATAACTACCTCAGAGATAACCAGGGATGGCAGGGCAAACAGTATCACCCTTAAACTGAGGCTAGAAGGGCGTCTGTCCTGAGCCCAGGTTTCGAGGACACAGTTCTGATCCGTCTCCAGCCACGTGCCTCCGTGCAAGGAGTCCAAGAGATAAAGAACCTGCACCCACTGTAGACCCCACACCGGGTGTCTAGGACCCTCGAAATCTCTGCCCAAGTAGCTTTGCCTGCATCCACTTGCAGGGTCTTTGTGTCTTGTTCCCTGAGCTATAGCCTCAAGGACAGTGCCAGTCCTGTGGGTGGTCACGTGATCCGTCACTGGGTGGAGTATGGATGGATGTGTGTGTGTGTTTTTTTTAATTAATTTTATTTTTGGCTGTGTAGTGTCTTTGTTGCTGCACACCGGCTTTTCTCTAGTTGCGGCGAGCGGGGGCTACTCTTCGTTGTGGCACTCGGGCTCAGTAGTTGTGGCGCATGGGCTCTAGGGTGCGTGGGCTTCAGGAGTTGTGGCTCATGGGTTCTAGAGCACAGGCTCAGTAGTTTTAGCGCACAGGCTTAGTTGAGACTGTGATTAAAAATCTTCCAACAAACAAAAGCCCAGGACAGATGGCTTCACAGGCAAATTCTATCAAACACTTAGGGAAGAGCTAACACCTATCCTTCTCAAAATCTTCCGAAATATAGCAGAGGGAGAAACACTCCCAAACTCATTCTACGAGGCCACCATCACCCTGATACCAAAGATGCCACATAAAAACTATAGTCCCAAACCACTGATGAACACAGATGCAAAAATCCTCTTCAAAATACTAGCAAACAGAATCCAACAGCACATGAAATGGATCATACACCATGATCAAGTGGGGTTTATCCCAGGGATGCAAGGATTCTTCAATATACGCAAATCAACCAGTGTGATACACCCTATTAACAAATTGAAGGAGAAAAACCATATGATAATCTCAATAAATGCAGAAAAAGCTTTCAACACCCATTTATGATAAAAAACTTTCCAGGGCTTCCCTGGTGGCGCAGTATATCCCTGAGAAAACCATAATTCAAAAAGAGCCATGTACCACAATGTTCATTGCAGCTCTATTTACAATAGCCAGGATATGGAAGCAACCTAAATGTCCATCGACAGATGAATGGATAAAGAAGGTGTGGTACATGTATACAATGGAATATTACTCGGCCATAAAAAGAAAGGAAATTGAGTTATTTGTAGTGAGGTGGATGGACCCAGAGTCTGTCATAAAGAGTGAAGTAAGTCAGAAAGAAAAACTAATACCGTATGCTGACACATATGTATGGAATCTTAAAAAAAAAAGGTTCTGAAGAAACTAGGGGCAGGACGGGAATAAAGACGCAGATGTAGAGAATGGACTTGAGGATACGGGGAGGGAGAAGGGTAAGCTGGGACGAAGTGAGAGAGTGGCATGGACATATATACATATATGGACATATATAATGTAAAATAGATAGCTAGTGGGAAGCAGCCGCATAGCACAGGGAGATCAGCTCTGTGCTTTGTGACCACCTAGAGGGGTGGGATAGGGAGGGTGGGAGGGAGACGCAAGAGGGAGGAGCTATGGGGATATATGTATATGTATAGCTGATACTAACACACCATTGTAAAGCAATTATACTCCAATAAAGATGTTAACAGAAAAAAAAAAAAAAAGAAACCAGACTCACAAGGTTACCTACTCTCTAAACCTATGGATGTGACATCCTGAGAAGGTCAAAGTAGAGGTAGGATGCTCGGATCAGTGGTTTCCAGGACTGCAGGTGAGGGGTGGGTCTGACTACGAAGGGTAGAGGTGGAAATTTCTGGGGGTGGGGGTGGGGTATGAAAATATTCTCTATGTTGGTTGTGGAGGTGATTCCTTGAGTCTATGCATTTGTCAACTGTCACAGAACTGTGCACACAGAAGGATATATTTTACAGTACGGGCAGTGTATTTGTTTAAAAAAATCTGAAAAATATTTTCTGTGAAAAGGTTTCCTTTTGATGAATGAAACAGAAGATTAGTGAAGAAGTGATCGGTCAGGGAAATCTAATTTTGAACATGTCACACCTGGAAGTTTGTAGATTTTTGTAGAAGTGTTCCACCAGGATGGCGCGCCCAGAGCTGCTAATGGGAAACCTTAAAGGGCCTCAGCAGTGCTTTTTGGTGTGTGTGTGGGGTGAAGGTGGAGGGAATGGCTCAGAGGAAACTTAGCCTGACTTCACGGAGGTGAGGCAGGAGAGCCTACTAATATTTCCAGGAAAAACGTGGAATCCAAGTCTAAAGTAATGGAAGAGACATTTTCTCTGAGTTTCTGTCAACACACTATTAAATGTTAACGTTTTATATTGTAGAAGCCACAGAATTAAACGGGGTGTCTTATGCAGAAAATTATGGGTGAAATATTCTATTTGCAAGGAGATAGACTTGAAGTGTTCTTGCTGAGGTGGAAATTTCTGAATTGAATTGTCAGTATACCTGGGTGTTTCTATCAAAACTCTTACTGGTTTTTAACCTCTGATAAACATGTATATATTAAAAATGGGATGGAGGGCTTCCCTGGTGGCGCAGTGGTTGAGAGTCCGCCTGCCGATGCAGGGGACGCGGGTTCGTGCCCCGGTCCGGGAGGATCCCACATGCCGCGGAGCGGCTGGGCCTGTGAGGCATGGCCGCTGAGCCTGCGCGTCCGGAGCCTGTGCTCCGCAACGGGAGAGGCCACAACAGTGAGAGGCCCGCGTACCACAAAAAAAAAAAAAAAAAGCAGACTTCTGGTGTAAACTGATAATCGACACAGCAAAAGGGGAAGAGGGCAATTCACGGTTCAGAAGCACTGGGGAATCTGTGTGTATGACTAAGCTATGGATGCATAGGGAGTTATCCCCAAAGCAAGAAACAATGAAGTCTTATTATTATCCTCTTGCCATCAAGTGGTTAAACGTGATAATGGAAAATACTGCATTTTCCTCTTTACCTTTTCCATCTTGAAGGAAAAGTACAGAGAGACAGGCATTCAACAAGCTCTCATAATTTGTTCTTTGTCTGCATCTTAGCCATGCATCATGCAAAAAAAAAAGACCTTAACATATTCATAATCACCTTCCAAAAAAAGTTAAGTAAATGTCACCAATGATCATGCAACACAATTAAATATTTTCAACATGGGGAAAAAAATAGAAACCCAAACCTCCTCTGCTTGGGAAATGGATAGCACGCTTCTAAATCATTTTCCGGTTAACAATTAAAACTGTAATTATAATTCCAGTCGATGAGATATAAGCCATAAAGACAGCGCATATCAAAACCTCTATGATGTAGTAAATGTAGGATTCCAGGAGCTAGCCACAGCTTAAAGCATTCATTAGGAATCAAGAAGGAATGAAATCCAAGGGATTATGCCTTGCACTTGGGGAACTAGGAACAAGTAAGACAGATTAAGTCAAATAAAATAGTGGGAGGGCTTCTTACATATAATAGAAGTGAGCACAAGGCTCTTCATATCTTTGGCCAAAGGATTTAATTTCTCCCCCAAACCGAGACTAATTCCTCAAACGTTGAGACGCTGATAGAATTGTACTTTCATTCTGCCACAGTCACTGTATCCACATGAGTGAGGGTGACAATTTTCCTGTTGATATAGATGGAAATCAGGAGCAAGTTGAATCCAGGCTAAAGGCTTCAGGTCTGGAGTAGGTTTTCTGTGTTTGCAGCCCAGCTGCTTCTCTAATCATCCATGTGGACACTCTTTGACCTTTGTATTCTCATAACAAATGAGCATACTAATTGTAGCAACTCACAAGCATATAATTAATTGAGGCATGTCTAGAATACGTAGAGTAGCTGATTTATAGCAAGTCAGCCAAGGTGAAGTTTTATTAAATCGTGATTTTAAAAAATCATATTCTTTAACGCTGGTACTCTTTTACCATTTGGAAAGACGTCCTCGGGGTATTAGGTGTCCAGAGGAAGATGATTTCCATGCAGGCTGAAAATCCTCACAGCTGAATGGCACGGGATGAGTCAAATATAGTGGAGGGGAGAAATGGAAAATATACAGCCTGGAGAAGAGAGCTGAGCGTGATTTAAAGGGAAGTAAAGAGGCATTGGTGAATGCGGTCCTATATTTTTACTGTGGGAATGAATAGAAGGAAACAGATTTAACATATCACCTGCCAAGGGCTATATAACCTCCGATTCAGGTGTCAAGAAGAAGTTCGTTTTCCTTCCCCCGTTGTGTCTAACAATGCTGCAAATACACATCTCCAGCCTGAAGTTTGCTTTAAGATATAAATTAAATGACCTCTTTTTGAATTTTGTTTCCAATGGAATCACATGGACATAGTATCTCAGGAAATAAGTTCCATAAATAAGCCATGTAAAGTTTCATACTGAACAAAACTTTGCAGTCAATATTTGACCATTGTGCCCATCTACTTCCAAAAAGGATTTGCAGTCACCAAAATAAAAAAAGAAAAAGAAAAATGGATCAAGATCATTACACGTGCATAGCAGAATGAAATAATATCTAATAGTTAAATAACTAAGTAATATGGTATTTTAGTCATTTTGGCTCATTTCTGTTTTTTTACAGAAAAGATGTTGAGGGATAAATTGGGAGATTGGTATTGACATATACACACTACTATATATAAAACAGATAACTAATAAACACCTACTGTATAGCACAGGGAACTCTACTCAGTACTCTGTAATGACCTATATGGGGAGAGAATCTAAAAAAGAGTGGATATATGTATATGTATGACTGATTCACTTTGCTGCGCACCTGAAACACAACATTGTAAGTCAACTGTACTCCAATAAAAATTATTACTCTGGGCTTCCCTGGTGGCACAGTGGTTGAGAGTCCGCCTGCCGATGCAGGGGACACGGGTTCGTGCCCCCGTCCGGGAAGATCCCACATGCCGCGGAACGGCTGGGCCCGTAAGCCATGGCCGCTGAGCCTGCGCGTCCGGAGCCTGTGCTCCGCAATGGGAGAGGCCACAACAGTGAGAGGCCCACGTACCGCAAAAAAAAAAAATAATAATTATTACTCCAATTATAAAAGAGTTGCATTTTGTTGAAAATAAATTGTAGAAAATCAGCCTATGTTGACTGTTGATTATGGCAATTGGAAAATCCTCCCCAGGCTTTTCATGGGGTCCTATGAAAGGGCATGATGTCTCAAGACAGGTGACAGAAATGTGAGCCATGGCCCTTGGGAAATAGTCTTGGAAGAGCTGTTCTCATGTTTGCATAACTGGTAAGACCTCTCGGATCTGTGTTACTGCCCTGCTTTCGGGTCCCGGAGCCGTGGGCTGGCCACTCTCCTGTGCAGACCAAGCCCCACCCTGTCTTCTGCTCTCTGATCCTCAGATTTCTTCTCCTTCTCCTGATTCACAGTGTCCCTGCCCTGGAGCTCCCAGCTGTCCACAAGTTCCAACACTTCCTCAATTTTCTAGGCAACCAGAAGCATCAACATTTTTTGATTTTTTTTTTATAGAAGCAAAAGCAGCAATAATTTTTTGTTGTTTATAAATTTTAATTTCTAATAAAGTGAAGTATGTAAGGACATGGAAGGGAAATGCACTATATACAGAGCAGTGTACGTCCTATACACAAACCTAGTGTCAAGTAAAGCAGATTAAGACAGAAGAATCCTTATTTCCACCCTTCTCACTGCTAGTGTGATGTAAGTTGGTTGAAGCCACTATGGAGAACAGTATGGAGGCTCCTTAAAAAAAAAACTAAAAGTACAGTAACCATATTACCCAGCACTCCCCCTCCTGGTCATATATCTGGAAAAGAGGAAGACTCTAATTCGCAAAGATATATGCACCCTAATGTTCATTGCAGCACTATTTACAACAGCCAGGACATGGAAACAACCTAAATGTCCATCAACAGATGAATGGATAAAGAAGATGTGATACACACACACACACACACACGGACACAGAGACACATATATACACAAAATGGAATATTACTGAGCCATAAAAAAGAATGAAATTTTGTCATTTGCAACATCATGGATGGACTTGGAGGGCATTATGCTAAGTGAAATAAGTCAGACAGAGGAAGACAAATACCATATGATATCACTTATATGTGGAATCTAAAAGAAAGTACAAATGAACTTATTTACAAAACAGAAACAGATTCACAGACATAGAAATCAAACTTTTGGTTACGAAAGGGGAAAGAGGGGAGGGGACAAATTAGGAGTTTGGGATTAACATACACACACTACTATATATAAAAATAGATATAAACAACAAGGTCCTACTGTATAGCACGGGGAACTATATTCAATATCCTGTAATAACCTCTAATGGAAAAGAATCTGAAAAATATATATACATATATAACTGAATCACGTTGCTGTACACCTGAAACTAACACAATAATGTAAATCAACTATAGTTCAAGTTAAAAAAAAAAGAATCCTCGTTTCCTGATTGGCCAGAAGATACAGTCAATTTAAATCACCTTTGATACTACAAGTTTGGGTTCTTCAAAAATCAGTGTTTAAGCTTTGTCTTTTCTTTGTATGTTGATGAACTAGTTAACCAGCATAGGGGAAGTTGAGAGTTTAACCATAAAGTGTTTTTCCTATGCGCGCATTTACTTTTTACTTGTAAACGAAACAATGAAAACATCGTAAACATGGGAGGAGAACAAAAAAAAAAAAGACAACTGGTCATAGTTCTTCAACTGTGATGAATCAGCTAACTGCCAGGCTTTGTGAGGATAATCTTTATGTCTGAATCACTTTACCATTTGCTTCTTGTCACATCCTCTTAGATTATACAAGTACCTATGTTTCTTATTCTAAATTTTTTTTGGTAGTCTTCTGGAAAAGAATGGCCTTTCCTAAATCTAGATACAGCATATCGTTCGAGGCTATTTATTTATTGCAATTAAAAAAATAAAACCCAAGAACAATGTAAAGATGGTAAATTTGGTATAGTAAGATAAAACAGATTTTACATTGAATATGTTATAAATCATTAAATGGAAAAATATTTCAATTAAAATATAACCACACCCACTAGGATGGCTATAATCAGTAAGATGGAAAGTTACAAATGTTTCCAGGTGTGGAGAAATTGGAACTCTTGGACATCGTTGGTGGAGATATAAAAGAATTCAGCTTCTGTGAAGAACAGTTTATTCCTCAAAATTTACATGTAACATGAACATATAACCCAGCAATTCCACTCCTATATATATGCCAAAGAAAACTGAATACAGGTGCTCCAACAAAACAGGTACTCCACCGTATAACGTGCACAAAAGCATTATGTACAACAGCCAAAAGGCAGAAACAACCCAAATGTCCATCCATGGATGAATCAATTAACAAAATGTTGTCCTTGCATAGAATGGAATATCACTTAGTCACAAGCAGGAATGAAGCACTGATACAGGCTACAACATGGATGGACCTTGAAATGATTAGGCTAAGTGAAGGAAGCCAGACACAAAAGGCAAACATGATATGATTCCATCTGTATGAAATGTCCAGAATGGCAAATCAATACAGACAGAAAGTTAATTAGTGGTTGCTAGCAGTTAGGGGGACAGGAGAATGGGGAGTGATGGTAATGAGTAAGGGGTTTCCTTTTGGGGTGAAGATATTCTAAAACTAGAGAGATGGTGGTTACACAGCATTGTGAATGTACTAAAAAAAACATGTTTTGGAGTAATTATTTTCTTTTTTAAATTGAGGTATAGTTGTACACTATTATATCATTTTCGGGTGTACAACATAATGATTCACCTTCTTTAAAGATTCTACTCCATTTATAGTTATTACAAAACAGCGGCTCTGTTCCCTGTGCTGTACAGTATATCCTTGTAGCTTATTTATTTGATACCTACTAGTTTGTACCTCTAACTCTCCTCCTCCTATCTTGCCCCTCCCCCTTCCCGCTCCCCACTGGCAACCACTAGTTTGTTTTCTGTATCTGGGAGTCTGATTCTTTTTTGTTATATTCACTTGTTTGTTGTACTGTTTAGATTCCACATAAAAGTGATGTCATATATTTGTCTTTTACTATCTGGCTTACTTCACTTACTATGATAATCACTAGGTCCATCTACGTTGCCGCAAATGGCATGATTTCCTTCTTTTTTATGGCTGAGTAGTATTCCAGTGTATATATGTGCCAGAGCTTCTTTATCCATTATTTGTTTTTTTTTTAATTAATTTATTTTTGGTTAGGTTGGGTTTTTGTTGCTGCGCGCGGGCTTTCTCTAGTTGCGGTACACCGGCTTCTCATTGCGGTGGCTTCTCTTGCTGCAGAGCACGGACTCTAGGCACACGGGCTTCAGTGGTTGTGGCACACGGGCTCAGTAGTTGTGGCTCGCGGGCTGTAGAGCGCAGGCTCAGTAGCTGTGGTGCACGGGCTTAGTTGCTCCGCGGCAGGTGGGATCTTCCCAGACCAGGGCTCGAGCCCGTGTCCCCTGCATTGGCAGGCGGATTCTTAACCACTGCGCCACCAGGGGAGTCCCTATCCATTCTTTGTTGATGGACACTTAGGTTGCTTCCGTGTCTTGGCTATTGTAAACAGTGCTGCTGTAAACATTGGGGTGCATGTATCTTTTCAAATTAACGTTTTCATTTTCTTTGGATATAAAACATGTTTGACATTTTGTAACATTAACACATTTTAAAAACATGTAATAAAAAATGCCGTTGAGTATTTTAGTCCTCTCTCATTGAGCAGACAGTGTAAGTTGAAGTTGAGTGAACTGAGGTAATATTGAAATGTCTGCAAATAGCAGAAAAAAAAAAAAAAAGGGGAAACACAGCAGAGAACTCTTGTGAACAATAAAGTTGCTATTTTTTTTTTTTTTTTTTTTTTTTTTGCGGTACGCGGGCCTATCACTGTTGCGGCCCCTCCCGTTGCGGAGCACAGGCTCCGGACGCGGAGGCTCAGCGGCCATGGCTCACGGGCCCAGCCGCTTCACGGCATGTGGGATCCTCCCGGACCGGGGCATGAACCCGTGTCCCCTGCATTGGCAGGCGGACTCTCAACCACTGCGCCACCAGGGAACCCTAAAGTTGCTACTTTTAAGTGAATGGAATCACTGCAATAGAAGTCAGAAAAAATAATATTTGGTGGATAAATTCAGTCTAAGCTCAGAAGGAAGAGCTTGGTCCTCGTCCCAAGAAGATTTCGGCTTTCCGGTCAGCTTTGAATCAGAATCGTGAAACCGTGGATGAATAGCCCATGATGGCAGGATACATGACAAGCAAATACCTGTGGACACAGGTGCGTCCACAGAGACCTGGCACCGCTATTAGAATTCAACCTATGATTCTCATCTTCCTGCTTTCTGAGAGTCAACGGGGAGGGCTCGTATAGGAAACCACTGATTTTTGCCACGCCAGCCAGACACCCACTGTGGTGTGTTATGGATGTGACCATCACCATGGCTCTGATGTGAATTCCAATAAAATTCATGATGGAAGATAATTCAGTGCCGGGTATTTGCCCTCCCGCGATATTAAACCAATAGCAACACAGCCCTGCCTGTCAATGCAGTGAAGCGCTGACAGATGACAACTGTGCTGATCCTTGCCTGCTCCCAAAGTTCTCGTACAAACAGCAGATGGAAATGCTTAGCGCATTCACACGGGATATATTTTGCCTCGGTGCCGCTGACTGTGTCTGAAATCTTTACACAGAGGGATGTGGCCCTGAAAATCGGTGACCCGGTCCTAAACCAGAAAAGAAAATGAAGATGCAGGAGCCCTAAATGTTACAAACACAGTTCAAAGAGATGGATCTCCTCTTAGCAAACGATTGATTTCGGTACCTTGCATTAATGTTCAGTTCAACCCAATTCATCGGAACAACAACAAAAACTTGCTAAATGTATTTTCTGACCATTTCAACATTCACTCCCTCTGTCACGAATGAAATATCATGGTGGATTAGTTTACTATTTATATATTAAAGCTGTTACTGAGAATTTAAAGTGCTAGTACCTTGAAATGTATTTAAGATATCTATTTTGTACTGCCAGAGATGTTACACTAATTTTTTTTTCACCTGAGAATCAGAGTAATTTGCACTCTCATTCTGCCATCATATTTTCTATTTTCTGAAGGGCAACATACATTAAAAGTTGCTGTTTGCTTTTGTCTTGTCATCATCTCTACAGAGAGATTTCACAATCTACAGTTATCCTCCCAGAGGTCAAGATTACCTGGGAGAAAGGTGAATCCAAGAGGCAGAGAGTCAGATCACCCTGTGATTCTGACTGTGTAAAGAACTTAACAGAAAAAAACAAACAGAAAAAACCATTCGTACAAGTGAAGTTGGTTTTTCTGGTTCAGAGTTTTCCACCCCCGCCCCCCCGAAGGTTTGGTGTGAAATGCTGATAAAACATCATGAATTGAACAGGATTTGGAAGAAAACTTTGCTATAAACATGCTGTCAGTGGACAGTTTCATGAGTCACAAACTGGATTCGAATACTGAAGTCATTTAAAAAGCCAGTTTTCCTTATAAAGACTGAATTTTCCATATAAGTTGATCTAAGTTAAATTTCGCTAAATTAGTAAATAAATATAAAAGTTAGGGTAGACATTTAGAAAACAGTGGTTTGTGGGGACGCAGAAGGTATCATAGGGCACTGAATCCCAGACTTTGGTTCCACAGGAATAGCCCAAAGTTTTTGCAGAGAATTTCTCCTAAATTTAATCAACGTAATGGGTCTGTAACATATATGCTTGCCATTAGAAAAGCAAAACCTTGCAATCGGATTCTTATAAATAATTTTCCTTGTGTCTTTACCCTGCCACGCATGATTCTCTGGGGAAAATACATTGTGACAACGATTTCATAATTTGTCATTTACCATGGAATCTACTTTCTTTTATTATTATGGGTTTATCATTTAAAACGACTAGATTTTAGATATTAATTGTAAAAATGCTAAGATTAATTCATTCTTTTTTGTACTTTAAAACCTTTTATTTGCTTAATCATAAGGATAGATCATCTGTTCATTTTCTAAAAAATAATTGTGCCTTTACATCATTTTCCAAGAGCTTCATACAGCCAAGCAGTTTGGATTATTCAGCAATTTCTTGATAATTAATGACGACAAATCGAACCTGGTTATTGCCCTGTTCGGTAATGTTTTGGTATGCATATTCTTAATGAACTAATTTCATAGGCAGTTGCATTTGGAAGCAGAAATAGAAACAAAGTAACCAACTCAATATTTCGGTAACTAAAGTATGTTTCTCAGAGATAACACACAATTATTGTACATATTAAAATATATTAAATAGAGTCTTGAAAGAGATAAGGAATTTATGAATTTTAAAATGTGGTTAATTTTCCGTTTGTACCCCAGCAAAATATGTGTAACTTGCATTTTTCTATGGGTACTTGAGATCTTCAACTGCTGGTTTATACCCAGATCTGTGTATTGCCCAAAGATTCCACTTCTAGAAGGAGTGTGTGTGTGTGTGTGTGTGTGTGTGTGTGTGTGTGTGTGATTTAGATTCCATGGAGCATATTTTCTCCCAGGCATCTTACATTTTGATTAGCTAAACTTCCCCACCACTTATTTTCATAATAAGATGTGATTGGAAAATGGGAGGAAGGGCTGGGTTTATCAGTTTGTATCATTATGTGTAGGAAGACCAATGGGTTTATGTTTTTAAAGGAGCAAATGAATATCAAGGGCAAATGGAAATGTTCTTTGGCTGAATCATGTGTTGTTTGTTTCTCTACATAAATACGTCTCTGTCCTTTCATGTAGGGAATAAGATGAGAGGCCATTTCTTTCTTTCAGTTATAAGTAAAATGATACAGAACGGTAACCTCTGCTTTTTCATTACGCCATACAGATGGTCTGATATTCCCTCTGTCCCCTAGAATCTGTGATCGGCTTTGTTCCCTGGTCAGAGGAATTCTGGGAAATTGGAACCTTACACTGTGTGCACTTCACTGTTGTTGCCCCCTCTAATTTATGCATCCAGTGCATTCACTGTGTTTTTCATCGTTTATTGGAGTTGGATAAGCTTTTAATATCCCATGCCAATATACACTGTCAGGTCACTATAATAACATCAATACAGTATTGACAAAAGGACAGACAGAGCGATCGATAAAAGTGAAACAAAGAAAGGCAATAAGAAATAGATTCTAAAACATTTCAGAACGGATCTCAGGATACTGCTTGCAGTTCAGTAAGGTGACATAAAACTGGATTATTTAATACACGGGGTTTGTAGCACAGACTCTACCGCAAGAAGCTTAAATTGGATCTCCATTTCAGGCATACACAGAATTAATTTGCAGGTGACATGAGAGACTTCAATTTGAAACACGAAGGCTATTGAAGAAAGAAGTGATAGTTAGACACAGGGAAATTGAGAGTTGAAACATGGTTATTACTATTTAAGTAGTTCTAAAAGAGGAGATGGGTGAGCTTAGTATACCAACTGTGTAGCAAAAGATCACGTAAGAATCGTCAGTAGATTTGCGGGGGAATAATTGGCTGAGAGCTATGAATATCGCAGATGTACACAGAGGTTTTCCTGAGTAAACAAACTGGGATGAGAAACCCCAAAAGATAAGGAGCCCAAGTAGGAAATTCATAGGAATTCAACTCCAAATGGCGAGAAAATCGGTGAAAAGGAAATCAGACAGGAATGTTGGTTGTGCTGTGGCGTGGAAGTGTAACGTAGTTTATGAAGTGATGGTTGAATGAATGATGGTCTAGCTCCCTATTGGGATTAGGATACCACATCAGTCCGAGTAGTAGCATTATGCCAGGGGACACCAAAGGACTCCATCTGTTTTGGGGTAAAATGTAAGGAATAGGCAGGAAAAATACCCCAAACGCTGCACTGATCCTGATTTTATAAAGCAACAACAATCCCTATACATGCATATTGTTATAACGTTATATATGGAGAATGCACATGTATGTAAATGTATATGTGTGTATATCAGTATGTGTTTGAGTACATATTTGAGTGTCTATATGTATATACATAACAGTTGAAATTGTATTAAGTAATACTTGGATATTGCATTCATTAGCTTTTTTTTTTTTTTTTTTTTCCATTCATTAGCTTTTTAGTTGGTGAGGTTTCTTTCTTTTGCTCCACATGTCTGGACAGTGGTGGCCAGTCCTTAGGTTGGACTCTCCTGGCTCCTAATTAAGGAGAAGGGCCAAAGACCCACTTCTGTGAGTCACCAATGACCATGCGTCGTCAATGGCCAAGGGCAATGAACAGGGTCTGATTGGGAGTGAGGTCCCCTGACTCCCAAATTGAGATGATTGAAAGGGAGGAAGTTTGAACTTTCTTTTTTGGGGGCACCAGGAGCTGGGGTTTGATTTACCCTCCAACAGAAATAGTTAGGGAGGTCAAATCTGCATAATTTCTTAGGATCAAGAGAAAGGTGGCAGGATATTGGAGAACATTCCATGCTTGCCTTGCGTCCCCAAGTTGTAACTTTTTTTTTTAATGTGGACCATTTTTAAACTCTTTATTGAATTTTTACAACATTGCTTCTGTTTTATGTTTTGGTCCCTTGGCCACGAAGCATGTGGGATCTTGGCTGTCTGATCAGAGATCAAACCCGCACCCCGTGCATTGGAAGGCGAATTTTCAACCACTGGACCGCCAGGGAAGTCTCCCCAGGTTGTAACTTATTAATATTATCTTTGGGGGAACGAAAGAGCGTTTCGAGACATTCCTTCACAGATAAACAAAAGATCACCCATGGTGAGGGGCCAGAAACCTGATTGGTAGGTGAGAACTCCCAAGTGTCTCTTGACAAATCTGGTAAGTTTTGTTCAAGCAAAATGCAGGGGGTGTGGCAAACAATGAACAAGTTCATTCTGAAAATGACATTCCACTAAGAAAACCAGCATTTTCCAGGAAAAGGGCTTTCTTTAGTGCTCGGGTTTTCATTAAGAGAGAACTGTAAATGTATTTCTTGTTCTTATATTGGAGACTGTTTCATGTGTCTCATCTTGCTTCAGTTTACATGAAGAAGTAATGAAAATGTTTAAATTTTGAACATAGTGAATTAAAAGACATCTGAACTGTATGGCTGCTGACGTTTGGCCTTTAAATTCTGATTCCCAGCAATTCAACGTTCATTATTTGACCCTGTTCTAATGGATTAAAAAATTAAATGTAATTGTATAAAAAGTTTATAACATTAAAATACTTAGAAAATATCAGATTATTAAGAAACGTTTCATATTTTCAAAAAGCTGGTTTTCTCCTGAAATGTACAAATTTATTAAAAGTAGAAGATATAATACAAATTCTAGTTAACAAATTTTAAAAATGAGCTTTACAACTTGACATTTACATTGTGGCTAAAATAAGGAATGATAATCAAAATTCCAGTGTAAGGTATAGAATTACATATATATGTAGATATGGTATATTAAATATATGCATTATCTATATATACTATACATGTAACATGTTATACATTATATACTATATATACTACAATTAACGTATACCATATATTAAACATATACTATACATAGTATACAATAAAAATAGTATAGTATATATATAGTATACACTATATAAAAATATAGTTTTACACATGCTATATATAAGATATACATTTAGGGCTAAATATTTATCATTTAAAAAAATATTCAAGTCATATTTTATATATCTAGTTTTATACATACTACGTATAAGCTCTGTATGTACATGTGTAAGGTATCTATATATGTAACTACATATATATGTATATACAGTATATTCTATGCATTATATATTTATGTATATTATACATACGTAACATATAATATACATTTTATATTGTGCCCGTATACAATATATACATTAAATATATACTGTATAAAGTATATTAAAATAGTTTTAAAAAATCAAATATATATAGTTTCATATATACTATATATAAGATATACGTACATGAGATATATATATATAACTATAGAACTGTATATATAAAATGACTTTAAAATATTGTTTAATGTTGTCACATGCTTCTCAGGGGCTGTGTGTGGCTTTGGTAAGTACCATGCTAATTTATGAGGATTTCTGGAACCACAGGTTGGAAAATGAAGGGAGTGAGTTCGTGCTGGGCGGTGCTGGGAAATGATACTTTTTATTCAGTCATCTTCTGCATTAGGGGTTGGCAACCTTTTTCTGTAAAGAGCCTGATAGTAAATATTTTAGGCTTCCCAGGGTAGGAGGTAAAAGTTGGATGGATATTCTGTAGGTGCTTATATAACCATTTACAGTGTTGCCATGGACACACGTAAAAGCCATTTCTAGTAAGAGCTCAGGGACCCTTGTTCTGCATTCCGTCCAAGAGTAAGCGATTGAGAAATTAGCGTGTTGTTTTCCACTCATCTAAGCACTTCTGTAGCTCAAATCCTCCCACACCTCAGAGCAGTGTCCTTCCTACAGACAGCAAGCCTATAACTCACAGATCGCTGGGGTATTTGATTTCCGGAACATACGTCAGTACTTTTGGGGGGCACGAAAGGTACTGGTGGGGGCACAGATTTCCGGGTTGCAGTTACGCTCACTCTGCCAGAGGCGAGCCCTGGAACCCACAGGACATGCGCGCCCTGGCTTGTGCTGTGATACAGGAAACCCTAGAAGGCGTGGACCCCACGTTAGGGAGCTCTCCGTCCAGCTGTGTGGACTGAATTGCGCACAAGGATTTAGAAGCATAAACCAGATTTTAAAATATTCTTGTGTCTCTGTCCATGGCTCTGGGATTGTCTAATTTTTTCACTCATGTTTCAAAACATAATATGTAAAGTGAGATAGGATTCTCTCCCAGGAGTTCTGAGCGGCAAATGAACTCATATGAGGGAGCAGATTTTTCTCAGTCCCTGAGGGAAGAAAGGAGGCTTCACAGAGGAGATGTGACTCGATGTACATTTTGGACATTGAGACTGCCGAGGGGTTTGGGGCAAGTGAAGCAGCGCAAATGCAGTAATGGATTTGCAGGGAAAGTAGGGCTTTTTATTCTCAAGTGAGATTCATGGAGCTATCCCTCCGGAGATGGGAGAGAAATGAATCACAGGGTCGGGGGCAGGGTCTCATGTGGCATTCCCGGCAGCTAGCAAGTGCTCAGTAAATGTTTTCCGAATCAACCAACCAATCAGTCAATCAATCACCAATCTGTCCATCAAAGCAAGAATCGGTAAGACACTAGAACCTAATCCCCCAAGGAAACATAGAATGGCGTGAGCGATTCAAGCAGGGAAAGACATACTTATGTGTATTTCGGGAGCATCATTTTGGTGGCACGAACAGGCATCTGAGAGATTGTGTAGTAGCCGTTGGGGAGAAGTACACAGCTCTGAATTCTGACACCACTTGGGACACGGGAAGGAGCTGATTGAAAAGGGCTTTAGGAGTATGTTAACTTTGTACGGCTGCTGTAACAAAGTACCACCAACGGGGTGTCTTAACACAGCAGGAATCTATTATCTCATAGTTCTGGAGGCCAGAAGTCCAAAATCAGGGTGCCGGCAGGATCACGCTTGCTTTGAAGCCCAGAGGGGAAGGATTCTTCCTTCCCTTTCCCCAGGTGTCCCTCGGTGGTGGCGGCACCATGCCAAGTCTCTGCCTGTATCTTCACCCAGCAGTTTCTTCCCTCTGTGTGTGTGTTCCGATCCCCTCTTCTTACAAGGACACCAGTCCTATTGGATCAGGACCCGCCCTACTCCGGTAAGACCTCATCTTAATTATATATATGTACAGATATATTTGGTAGGGAGTCAGAGTTCCATGCCTAACACAGTAGAGGTACAATCCACACTTCTCGGTAACTAATGCAGCATGAAAAGTGAGATTTCAGAACATCCTGCGTGGTGCCAAAGTCTCCATGTTGGGTGTGGATGACCTTGACCTAACCTGACGTGAAGGACGTCGCCAGCACCTTAGTTGTTGAACCCACTCCGTTTATAGCGCCTGAGAATTATTTAGGAAGGACTTGGCACCAGAGGGGTGGACTTAGGAGAACTCACAGCCCGTGGAGATCCAGGCCAGATCATGGTCGTGTCTCTTCCATCAAGTAACCACTTACTGCAGGAAGACAGTGTAACGCTGCCTGTGTGCTGATGTGGAAACCTCTCCAGGATATACATGTGTGTGACAAAAGCAACATGCAGGAAGGATGCTGTGTCTAGTCTACTAACATACGTGTAAAACAAACACACACGAAATTACAATGTCGACCCTCTCGTCTGTTTCCACGATGTCCAGGGATAGAAGTACGAAAGCCTGGAAACTCTGAGTGGAGTTTGGGAGGAGTACTGAGTACCATTTTGAACCTTGGGATTTGAGACCATTTTAGGGTGTTCATTACTTTTAAATTAACAGTTGGTTTGAATACGGGTATGGACACACACTGTCTGCGTCTTTGTTGATACCCCATTGAACCCTCGCTCTGAGTCTTTGTTGGGTATCATTTCTCGGTGTTTTGTAGAAAGAAGCTGAGACAGAATCCTTCAGACGCAAGGTTGGCGGAGAGCGGTTTCCTTATCCTGACATAAACGACTTCCATTCATGAGGCTCAGTGCCTAGCCCTACGGCACCCTGAAGTCTCAGAGTCGTTATAACCCTACAGCACCGTGAGGTCCCTTATGGAAACACAGGAGACTGTGTTCTCAGGACCAGCAGCCAGCCATGCAGGAATTGCCAGTAGAGGGGAGAGTAAAGAGTAAGGTCACGAAAGCGTGAACGGTGAAGAAAGTACATTGGGGAAATAATATTGCTTGTTCGAGGGGCACCTTTCGAGCTGCAAGTGGTTCTTTCTCTTCTGCCTTTGCTTTTGAACGATCGATCCAGGGTGCTCTCTATTTGCAAGAGAGAAGGAGACAATTACCATGTCCGGTTGGGAAGCCGGATCTTTAGCCGTCCAATTTCACAGCACGTTGGTTTTCAGCCTGGACGGTCTGTGTAATACTGCGCTTTAAAGGAGTCATTTAGGGACTTGCTTTGTGGTCCAGCGGTTGAGACTCCGAGCTCCCAATGCAGGGGGCACGGGTTCAATCCGTGGTCGGGGAGCTAAGATCCCGCCTGCTGCGTGACACGGGGAGGCGCATTACAAGAGTTGCTCATGTTGGAGTGGTGGTGTGGGTTGAACTGTCTCCCACACCTAAAAGAGATACGCTGACACCCTAACCCCTAGTACTTGCGAATGCAACTTTATTTGGCAATAGGGTCTTTGCAGATGTAATCAGGTTAAAGTTGACAATTCAATATGATTTATAAAAAAGGGGAATTTTAGACATAATGACACATTTTAGACAAAAATGTCATTAGAGCTTAGGTAAATTTTAAGAGTAAGTTTTTATGTACCCTTTAACTGGTAGAGCTTTTAGAATGTGCCAAAAGCAAGTGAAATCTCTAAAAAAAATAAAGGGAAAAGATGCCGATGAATTGATAATTAAGACTTGGAGTCAAATCCCTAAGCAGTTCTCCGTCTCTGTCAGTTTTCATTACAATTACGTTTTAATACACATACAAGCCTCCCTTTAATCAGAACGGAGAGAGGGGTGCTCCCTTGATCGGTCACGTGAAGAAAAAAGTTGGCATCATCCCCCGGAAAGGTGGCAAAAGGTGTGAAGTCTAAGAGACTGTCTACAGTGCAGTTATTTTCACATTCCCTGCCATCGCATAACTCATACCCTCTCCATGCTCAATTGGATATTTTAATCTTTAAAGCAAAGAGGAAAAATATAACCTTTTAAAAGCAAATCTTCAGGTGGGAATGTTGGCGTATTTGCCTGAAAACGCATTCATTTTTGCTCCAGAAGACAATTTGCAGCGGGAAATCATTTCCATCTCACAGCCAGGAGATTGGAAAATAAAACTAGAATTGAAAGTTTTTCACCCGGAGTCCTGGAGGTGGGATGTGGCCGTGGTGGGGAAAGTGCTAATATTTTAGCAGCTTTTGTAATCGCGCCCTCATTTGCATGGGATGTGTTTGGGTTTTCTGCCAGGTTGCTCTCTGGCTCAAATCTGAGTCAAGGTGGATCTTTGTGCAAATTTAAATTTTGATTTGTGAATCGAGGGCAAACATTTTCCCTAATGGTTTCCAAATTGCTCAAAAGGCTTCAAATATAAATGGTAATCAGTTGATTTCAATCTGAAAGGAGCTTGTGTTCTCCCGGGAGCATTCAGACTTTAACTGACAGGTTACCAGAATCCAACCATTAGGTCTGTTTGTGTTGACTGTAGGAAGGGAAATTCAATTCCGTGGTTCCTTTCTTAAAGGTATCCATTAGCATAGGTGTAAATGGCAGGTACCTACTTGCCTCCGAGTGGGGAAGGATAATTTGCTGTGAAAAAGATTCATCTAACTTCCTGTAGAAATCCCTTCCCTCTGTTTCCTTACAATATCCACCTTACTAATGAATGGCTTGAAGTACGTTGAGAAACATACGCCATAGTCAAGATTTATGTAAGAATAAAGGAGCTAGTGCTTGGTATCTAAAGGAGATATAGCTTTGGGAGTTTTAACTAGCCACGTTCTTTGAACTCAGGTACGTTTACCTATAGGGAAAATAAAATTTACGTCCATTGCTCAGCTTGCAATGAAGATGCAGTTTAGGGAAGAAGAAAGAACCTTATTCTGAACCTGTAGGCTCTTTGCCCTTGGCAAACTGTGTCACGTCTGTAAGGTTCAGCTTGCTTGGTTGTAAAAAGCAGATAAAAGTATAGGTATGTGCTTTAGACACTTTCACAGCTGCAATAATGTTACTGGTTTTGATTGGTCTTCCAAAATCATTGAGGAATTAGACGGTCGGGATTAGTAAAGGTGTCTTGTGAGAAACGTTCTGTGAGCTCACAGCCCAGGAAGCTTGCAGTTCAAGTTCAGCTGTGGCTGGGCGGTAAGGCAGGAGAAACCTCCCTCTGAAGTCCTAATTCCAGGAATACATCATCTTGACGTCAGGCACACAGGAGAAGCAGTCTCTCTTCTTTTAAATTGAGACACAGTAGACATATAAACTGTGTAGGTTTGAGGTGTACCACATGTTGGTTTGGTACATTTTGTATGTTGCAATATGAGTGCCACTGTAGCGTTAGCTAATACCTCTATCATGTCACAGAATCACTTCTTTTTTGTGTGGAGAACGATTAAGATCTAATTTAAAGTTTATACTACGGTATTGTTGACTATAACCTCTATGTTATGCATTAGATTTCCAGAACATTGTTCGCTACTAACTGTTCTTTTGACACTGATGAATTTGCCAGTGCGTTTTGGTGCTACCAAATATAGCTTGCAATGCTGGTAGTACACAGGATTATGAATTCTGTAGACTGAACATGGCTTAGGAAAACTGGGATGGCTAGATGGTGATCACAGGTCACCTGATAAGTTTGGAAAGGTTTGTGCCAAAGGCTGGAAGCCAGCTAGCCACGGGCTAATGTGCACCTGCTTCATGTCTTTTCATGGCTTGAAAGCTCATTTCTTTTTAGCACTGAATAATATCCTGTTGTCTGGAAGCACCCTAGTTCATTGATCTATCCACCTACTGAAGGACATCTTGTTTGCTTCCAGATTTTGGCAGTGATGCATAAATCTGCTATCAGTATCCCTGTGCAGAACATATACTGTGTTTTTGACATATTATATCCAGCTTAAACACTGTGTTGATGTCATTTCTTATCCTGTCTTGTACTAAATCCCTACAGGGAATTTTTCTCCTCATATTTCTAATTAAAAAGCAAAAAGAAGGAAATTCCCTGGTGGTCCAGTGGTCAAGACTCCATGCATCAGTGCAGGGGGCATGGGTGCAAGCCCTGGTCAGGGAACTAAGATCCCACATGCTGCATGGCATGGCCAAAAAAAAAAAAAAAGAAAAAGGATTTAAAAAAATGGAGGCAATCAGAGACAGGACCAGAAAAAGCTTTGAGGGCAGACAGTTAAAAATGTTTTCATATCCACAGTGCCAAGCACAACGTATGGCGTATTTATTTTTAAATATTTATTTATTTATTTATTACTTATTTATTTTGGCTCCGCCAGATCTTAGTTTGCGGCATGCGTGATCTTTAGTTGCGGCATGCAGCCTTCTTAGTTGTGGCATGCAAACTCTTAGTTGCGGCATGCATGCGGGATCTAGTTCCCCGACCAGGAATTGAACTCGGGCCCCCTGTGTTGGGAGCACGGAGTCTTACCCTCTGGACCACCAGGGAAGTCCCTGTATAGTGTATTTTAGATGTTTAATATATAGATGTTAAAATATTATATGGCTACATGATATGTGAACCCCAAAATATTAAAAAATTCCACACATTTATAAAGAAGTGGGTAATATCAGAATCTATCCAACTTTTGCTTTAAATAGAAAGCTTGCTCATTATGAGGTGAAAAATGAAATATTCAGGAACAGGTCATTCAAGTACATTAGGATATACCCTTCTGCCATCGACTGCCCACCTTGGGTTTCTAATTCACTGGATTCTTTGCTCCTGGTCATTACAGATACTATAATTTTTCATTAGCCCTTTCATAGAGGTGTATGCATAAACACAGAATTTAGTTTAACTCACGAGAACCCTACAATGAATGATTCAATGCTTTCGGCTTCACAGCTATTCTTGTGTCTTTTGAAACCACGTAACAACCCTGATTGTTGCCTTAGTGCCAAGAGACCCATCTGGGTTTTCAATCGAAGTTATGACAAAATTAACAAGGGCTTCTGATTGTCTAGCACATTTTGTCTAGACCCAACTCGTAAAACATTCAACGTGATACAAAAGATCCATCCAGTCCTTTTAAACAGATGGCTTTGAAGAAGTTTTCCTATTTTGTATTCAGAACAATGTATTTGCTGCAATCATCCCCGGGCACATTGACCAAAGCGGGAAGATACCGTATCTGAATTGACAGGGCGGCCAGGTTTCCCATCACCGCCTTGAGACTGCTTTTGGAAGTTGTTTCGTAGTCACGTTGATCATCTCTCTAGAGAGAGGCCTGATGGAACAGAGGGACCTCACACTGAACCCTAAAATAGCAGAGACCTGTCAGTCTAGGGCTTTCCGCCATCAACAACATTATGCAAAAGACGCCTGGGGTGGTAGCAGCACATCCAACATTAAACGACTAAATGCCAGTGAAAAATGGCTCTCGCACCTCGACCAACCTCATTGCGTGTCAAAGAAGGAGCCGCTGATCGCTCAGAGCTTCGAAAGCAAAGGGCTCCGTCAAGCCAAGCCACGCTTGGAACGGCATTTGGGGAGGATGCCACAGCTGTGCACGCACACACTTCGTAACGAGTCCCACCCCGCCCATCTGCATGTCTCTTCTTCAAGAACGGCCAGGGTGTACTGTGGGTAGAGGGTCTGGAAGGCTGAGCTCTGCAAAGTGGAGGAACCCCCAAGCACAACAGCCAACGTGGAACAGCAAACCTTTCTTTCTGTTCATGCAGATGGCACGCACACACACAACTCAAAAGTCTGTGCCCACCGAGAGGATAAAAATGGACGCATAGACAGGTGTGTCAGACCACTGCCCCATCTGCCCTGTACATTCCTGCACGGGGAGTTTGTCGGAAATTCCCACCGTCTACCACTGCTCTCCCCTACGAGCACATACCCGTCCTTCAAGACTTGCTAAATTGGTAACCTTCCCAGGGAAGTCTTTTGTAACATTCTCTCCCTCAGAAATAGTTCAATGGCTATCCCAAATCATGGTCCCACCACTTGGTGTGTCACTTGCATCGGGGACTTTCTGACTGCATTGCTCTGTGACATAGCTCTCCACGCGATGCTGAGGTTGACACATCCCGGGGTCCCCCGTCAGCTCTGATTTCCTCCGTCTTCTGATGGACTGGAGAAGCATCCCTTTCCTCTTGCATCAATCATGGATCAATCCGAACTTCAGATGTGTCCTGGAATGGACTCTGTAAACGGAGAGCTTCCATAGATGCAGGTCACGAGCGTTATTATCCTAGAGTCAGGAGCTTTGCGTCTGCCCCTCACAGAACTGGCTGCCTCAGAACCTCTGACATGAGGGCACAATTTTCAAAAATTGTAGTAAAATTCACGTGACATAACATTAACCGTTTGAAGTGCAATTCCGTGGCAGGTGGTCCATTCACACGACGGTGTGTAACCATCATCACTTTGGACTTCCATAGTATTCTTATCAGCTCAAACGGAAACCCTTTACCCATTAGGCAACCACCCATCTGCTCTCTTTCTCGATGGATTTGCCCATTCTGGACATTTCCTCTAAAGGGAACAGTGCGTCTGTTTTAACGTGATAATTCTGCAAGGGGTCGAGGGTGGAAGCTACGCTGCCTACCAGTATAGTCCAGGTGAAACAGATGCACGACAGCTTCCGACCACTGTCGACGGAAATAGAGAAACAACGTAGCGGGATGATTGATCCTACATCCTAACTCAGCTCTCCGTTTGTATTTCCATCATTTCTGAAGAGTCTGACGATTATTAGATATCTGAATCCCGGGTTGAAGAAATGACACAACCGAATCTTCCTGCTCTAACTTTTCAATTCTCACCTCAGGAGATGCCTCTGTCTTTTTTTTCTTTTTCTTTCTTTTTTTTTTTTTTTTCTGTTCAACTATCACGGTCATGGGTTGATGTCTGCTTCCTTGGGTTTATTTTAAATCATAAGGACTGAGAAAAGACGGACTCTCTACAGAAGGTCATGGATTTGAAGGAAGGTTGGACTGCCTGTTGTCGCACCAGGTGATTCCGTCGTGCAGTCGTCTCTCGGGTTCTGTTTGGACTTGTCACATTTGCGCCGAGGGAATGAACCAGTCGGTGGTGTTTCGTATACAAGCACAGAGGACAGAGGAGATTCTTTCTCTTGACGACAGCAAGGATGGCATGATTTCGCCGATATAATCCTTTGTTTAGGAAGGGATCATCATCTGAAACGTTGAAGTTTCGATGCAGAGAAAACAGTAATGTCGAGAGTCACGAGAGTGTTTCCTTTTTATTTTCATTGAATCAAAAGCACCAAGTGTTTGGAGAGGCAGGAAGAAAAGTAATTTAAACAAACAAACAAAAAATCAAATTGAGCTTTTAATAAACACTAACCTGTGCAGCCCAAAAAACAAACAAAACCAAGCTCAGTTCTTTATTTTCATTACATGAAGTTGTTCTAAGAAATGGTTCCATTAATACTCAGTGTAACCTTTTTGTGGTTTTCTTGCTTTTAGGCACGCAAGGGAAAGTAAAGCTCAGGGAAGAAAGAAAAGGGTTTTAAATTTTAACATAAAACAATTAGCAGGTAGAGTTTGACATTGGCGTGGATGGGACAAGATGCAGGTCACGTTTTAGAGGAAACCACAGTTAGGTTTACAACCGGACCAATTATTTCTTAGCGATGTAAAGACGGTTTCAAACAACGGTCCTCCTGTCTTTCATAAATGGCTTCCATTGCTTTCCTCTATGTCACTGAGAGGCTAGATGTCTTTCACTTGTTTTAAAACCATGAATAACCTGAGTCTGCACGTGCCAGCGGTTTACCAGAAGTCTTGAGGTGTGAATCTGGGTCTGACCGTTGTGTTTGCCAGGAGAGGCTACCTGTTGTAGGAACAATGTCTGAATCACAGTGGCTTCGTCCAGCAAGAGTTCATGGCTTGCTAACGTCACAATCCATCATGGGCGGTGGTGTCCCTTCCAGAGGTCCCTTCAAAGACTGGGCCGGAAAAGGCTTTGCCTGATCAAGGCAGGTGGAGGTCACCTGGGCCACTGTATGTTTCCATACAATGGAAAAGGCAGAGGGTGGAGGACACTAGTGCACACAGCGTGTAGTGGTATGCGTCACTCTTGCCCAGATCCCACGGATGGGAACTAACCTCCTGGAAGCTGGGCTAGGAATTCCAGCGGGGGAGAGGAAGAGGGATGCAGCCAACCTCTGTCACAAGCATACCGTGTGATGGCTCCACATCACACAACACAGTGACCTGCCACATTTTAGGGACATCACCCTAACACAGTGAAATAGGAAAGGAGGTAACTTCATCATATTCCTTGTACTACACCTTGCTTTATGTCCAGAACTCATTCTCAGTGACCCCAACTCGAGCCCCGTTCTCCCCATTCTATTAAATATCTCTGCTGAATTTCTCTCTCCCCATATGTAGCACGGCACCCATGGAAGCCTAAATATTAGTATTTCTTGAAGACATAAATATACATCAGTCAGGTCTTACAATTGGATCCTTCTATTATTAAATTCCATGAGTGATTTAAAAGAAAATCCAACCCAATCAAAAAATGGGCAGAAGACCTAAGCAGACATTTCTCCAAAGAAGACATACAGATGGCCAACAGGTAGATGAAAAGATGCTCAACATAGCTAATTATTAGAGGAATGCAAATCAGAACTACAAAGAGGTGTCACCTCACACCATTCAGAATGGCCATCATCAAAAGGTCTACAAATAATAAATTGCTGCAGAGGGTGTGGAGAAAAGGGAATTCCCACTTTTGCTGGGAATCTAAACTGGTACAGCCACTATGGAGAACAGTATGGAGGTTCCTTAAAAAACTAAAAATAGAGCTATCATACGATCCAGCTGTTCCACTCCTGGGCATATATCCAGAAAAGATAAAAACTAATTCAAAGCGATACATGCACCCCAATGTTCATAGCAGCACTATTCACAATAGCCAAGACATGGAAGCAGCCTCAATGTCCATTGACAGATGAATGGATAAAGAAGATGTGGTACATATATAAGTGGAATATTACTCAGCCGTAAAAGAACAAAATAATGCCATTTGCAGCAAACATGGATGGACCTAGAGATGATCATACTAAATGAAGTAAGTCAGACAGAGAAAGACACATATTGTATGAGATCGCTTCTTCTTCTAGGGAATTGAGCGATGACTTATAAACTTTACATGTGTAGCTAATGTGAAAAGTCCTAGACGTTTGATATGTGTCTTCCAAAAATAAATGTACTCTTCTCAGATTTAACAATGTCAAAATATAGTTTCCCTCTGACATACTTTGGAATTATACCTCTGAACAATTCACAGTTATCATGGGATCCCTTTAGAAGATCCAGATTTAAATTTAATAAAATTTTAACAATAAGGAACTAATTTGATCTTTACTGTGACAGTAGCATTTGTTGAATGGCACCACCGTACTCATGGAATATTCCTGATTTTTCTGCCCTCAAATATTATGACAGTCCTTTCAAATCATTATCTTGAACTATCCTTTCAGTAACTCTCTCAGATTACATAATACAGGGGAGGGAGGTCTGTACATAATGTAGCCAATCTGCTCTAGAATTTACACATGAGTTAAAAGGTGGTCCAAGTTAGTAGTTAACATAGATGGGACTATTTGAGGTGAAATATAAGGACAAACTTCCGTTGAGGAGAAAAGATAGTACATTTGGCATGTGTTATAATAGTATGGGGCGGTTACCCTTTAATCAATGACATAAACTATTTGACAGGTTGTAGTAGCATTTATAGCTGTAGAGACGATGACGCATGTCTTGAAAGCCAAAAGGAAAAGATGTTCAAAACAAAACAGTGATACAAGCCAGCGTTCTAAGTGCAAGATTCCAAGGCAATGGTGTACACACATGTGCTAAGTCAGCCACTTTAATTTCCACAAATTGCTGGAGCAGGAAATTGAAATCACTTAATGGTACTTCTGGCGAGTTGAAAATTCCCACTCTGCTTGTGGAGTTTTATATAGACTGGCAGAGAATGAAGCCTTTATCATTTACGGAGTTCAGAGACAACGGGTTTTATGAAAGAGGGCAACATGAACAGGAGACCTCTAGCAATGCCGGCGCATCTCCAAGTGCAGGATGGAAGTTGGAAACAGGAACTGCTATCATCACAATCCAGGGGAAATCTATCAGCAATGCAAACCAGAGACGTTCCCAAAAGTCTCGAAGTCAGAGGTGGTAGACGTGAAGAAAAAAGTACACATCCCCATCACCAGAAACCTGGAAAGTAATTCCTGCCATTTGGACACTCCAAATCCTCAGGCCAAACAGAATCTCCTAGTGACTGGCATTAAGGTTCATAAGGGAGCTATGCACTAAATCAATTCTTGCACAAAAAAGAATGTGGAAAGAGCAGAGAAGCCCATCAACATCTTAGGAGTTCAAAGAAAAAAGTCTCCTCTTCTCTGCCTGCCGTTGATTCAGTATGGCAAAAGGCTTTGTTGGACTCGATTTCTTAAGGGGGCAGCAAGAATTGTGGGTTGACCAGAAGGAGAGCATATGGGCAACCATTCCTTGAGGCACAAAGAGTAAACCAAGAAATAAACCAAGAACAAGGAATAAACCAAGAAAGGACCAGAACAAGGCTTGAGGAATCATCCTTGTGTAACTGACAAAAACAGTGCACAAAATATCCTGGGTGAAAGAATTTTTAGACAGTGAAAACTTCTGAGAAGAAGCCCACCAACATCTTAGGAGCTCAAAGAAAAAAGTTCTGAGATTAAATTCTTCTCCCATCCGTGTCTTGTTTTCCCATACGAGCCGCACTAACGGGGGGATTTCATAGAATTTACTAGACTATTTATCAAATGCCTTGCCTTTCCACTGTGGTTTCTGACTTAACATATTTGAAAATGAGTCAGTTGAATGAAGCCAGGTTTTGGTCTTGTAGAGTTTTCTTCAGAGGTTCTACTTGGGCTGGGATTTGAAACAATCGTGCATATTTTGTTTTATAATTTCCTTCTTCCAAAAATTGTCTAACTGACTTTCTTGAGCCATAATGTTTTTTCTTTTCTTATTTTTTTTTAACCACCAAACGCTCCTTATTGATATTGATAATAATCAATGCCTTATCATGTGGAAAACCTTTGTGAGCATAGCATACATTTCCTAGTATGATGACTGTGGTCATTTCATAATTCCTAATGCAAACTTAAGTCTTTAGTCGACCTAGAATCTGAATACTAGATTTCTGTGTTTTCTCAGCTACAAAATAAATCTCCTCAGTTCTTTTCCATGGCTTTTATTTTTGTGTAAATGATAAAAGAATAAAGTTTTATTGGTTTAAGCTAAAGTGGACATTATTTTCTACATTAGTATTTGCACAATGTCAATGAAACTGCTTCATCCAACACCCAATTTTACATTTTTAAAATCATTGTACAATAGGGATTACCCATTCCAGAAAAATCTGAAAATTGAGTTCATGGAAATGAAGACCATATTCTGTGTTCTTTTTAACTTTAAGGTATTCCTGAGTATTAAGATAATGCTTAGAACATTCGAGATTTTCACATATTATATGATATTCAGTATAAACAACCACATATTCTTTTTATTGGAGTATAGTTGATTTACAATGTCGTGTTAGTTTCCAGTGTACAGCATAGTGATTTAATTATACATAGACGTACACATACTCTTTTTTTGTATTCTTTTCCATTATGGTTTATTACAAGATGTTGAATATAGTTCCCTGTGCTATACAGTAGGACCTAGTTGTTTATCTATTTTATATATACAAGTCTGTATCTGTTAATCCCAAACTCCTAATTTATCCCTCCCCCCTTCCCCTTTGGTAACCATAAGTTTCTTTTCTATGTCTGTGAGTCTATTTCTGTATTGTAAATAAGTTAATTTGTATCATTTTTTTAAGATTCCACATTTAAGTGATATCATATATGTCTTTGTCTGACGTAAATCACTCCGTATGCCAATCTCTAGGTCCATCCATGTAGCTGCAAATGGCATTATTTCATTCTTTTTTATGGCTGAGTAATACTCCACTGCATATACGTACCACATCTTCTTTATCCATTCCTCTGTCGATGGACATTTAGGTTGCTTCCATGTCTTGGCTGGAATTCTGACCTTTCTGAAAGTTTCAGCTGAATAGGTTTAGCCTTATTTTCACTCTGTAACTGGAGTCTCACTTTTACTCCATAAAGGACTAACAATGATTATTTTCTCCGATTTCCTGCTCCTGCTGTCAAATACATGAAATCAAAAATAAAGTCCAAAGCATCTCATACCCCCTTACCTCCATCATTTCTGCAAAGCCAAAGCCAACATGGAGATACACTCTCAATTGTTCCCAAATACAGACTGTACCTACCATTGTTCTTTTTGGGTCCTGTTGTCTATGTGTCTGCCTGGTACCATGCCTTACAGACACTCTCACCTAGAATAAATATGTTACCTTGAACCTCATTTAATAAGGCTTGATTATATTCTAGAGATCTAACTGGTCTTCTGTTTTCAAACGTGAATGGATTCATGAAAACGCCTACTATAAATCTCTTCCTCAATTTTTACCCCCAAGATCTTATTTTTTGTTGTTGTTTCTACTTCTGATGTATTACATTCAGGTTCTTCTTTGATGTACTAATCACCTGAATATTTCTCTTCTCTTTCAGAAAGCTTTATTGAGAAATAATTTGTCATAGAATGCAGATTTTCACTGTAAAAATCGGTATTACCCTGTGTGTACAATGTAACACACAACCCATCAAGATATGAGGGACCAGAAAGGTCCATCATTCCCCTCACCAGAAGAAATCATTGATCAGATTCTATAGTTTTGCCTACTTCATAAAACTGGAATCCGCAGTATCTACTCCTTTGTCTTAATTTTAGAATTTTTCATATTGCTGTTTATCAGTGGTTTTTTTTTTTTTTGCGGTACACGGGCCTCTCACTGCTGTGGCCTCTCCCGTTGCGGAGCACAGGCTCTGGACGCGCAGGCTTAGCGGCCATGGCTCACGGGCCCAGCCGCTCCGCGGCATGTAGGGTTTTCCCGGACCGGGGCACGGACCCGTGTCCCCTGCGTCGGCAGGCGGACTCTCAGACACTGCGCCACCAGGGAAGCCCTATCAGTGGTTCTTTCTTATCATTGAGTCTGACTGTGTTTTTTGTTGTTGCTGTTTGTTTTGTTTTGTTTACTGACCTGTTCATGGTTACCTGGCATATTTCTACTTTGCACCTATCATGAATAAATCTGCTATCAATATTCTTGTGTAATACCTTTTGAAGACATGCATCTTTATCTTTCTTGGTTCCATACATATCCACGGGAATTGCTGGTTTATGGAAGTTGTATTTATGTAACTTTTTAAGACACAGGCTGACAGTTTTCCACAGTGTCTGCACCATTTTAAACACATCCTCACCAACATCTGGTGTGGTGATCTCCTTTAAATCTTAGCTATTCTAATGTGCACTAATGACATCTAATTTTGGTTTTATATTGTAGTAGTTCCCTAATGCTAATGACATTGAGGGCATTTTAATATGCTTATCATTCACTTGTTTAGCTCTTTCTGAGAAGAATATTTAATTTTGCAAAAACGTAATTTAATCATCGTCCTCAGGGTTAGTGCTTACGTTTTAAATCATTTTGAGTTGATTTGTGTGCATCATCAGAGGTGGGGGTTGACGTTCATTTTTAGCCGTATGGATATCGACGGATTTCAGCAACACTCGTTGAAAATATTTTCCTTTCCCATTGCATTTCTCCATCACTTTTGTTTACGAAAAGTCTACACATATGCAAGTCAAATTCTAGACTGTTTTATCCCTTCAATCTGTCTCTCTCTTCTTTGGCTACTATCACATTTTCCCTCCCCCCCCCCCAATTTTTTAATTGTGGTAAAATACACGTAACATAGAATGTACCGTATATTCATAATATTGTACAACCATCACCAAGCATCCATCTCCTGAACCCTTTTCCTGCTGTAAAACTGCCCATCTGGGCTTCCCTGGTGGCGCAGTGGTTGAGAGTCCGCTTGCCGATGCAGGGGACGCGGGTTCGTGCCCCGGTCCGGGAAGATCCCATATGCCGTGGAGCAGCTGGGCCCGTGAGCCACGGCCGCTAAGCCTGCACGTCCGGAGCCTGCGCTCCGCAGCGGGAGAGGCCACAGCAGTGAGAGACCCGCGTACCGCAAAACAAAAACAGAAACTGCCCATCTCTTCCTCCAAACCAATATTTTACTTTCTGAGTCTATGATTTTGACATTTTGAAGCCCTCATGACTGGAATCACAGTTTGATATCAGTAGATGCAGAGAAATTCTTGGTCGAGTGTGAATTCTCCACTTTTTCTTCTTTTATTCCAGGCATTATAATACAGAAATTATATCCTTATATATAATATACCTAATAGTAGTAGATAAATAATATTATGTATTCATGATATAATTAATACTAATATTACTTTAATATTTATAATTGGTATCAATATGATTATGTCTGATGTATATAAATTATTTAATTTCTGTAATATAATGCCTGGAATAGACAAAAGAAAAAAATATATATTTTTCAGGTACAGGTATCACATCTTTGTCACCCTTATCCTGAATTAATTCGTCTCTTGATAATGTTGTGAATGACATTTTACTCCAATCCACTGATGAGATCTCTAGTCTGTTTCTCCAGTCCAGGGAAACTCATGAAATCTCTGCTCAGCAATTTAGCTTTCCTGGGACCGTTCTGTGTTAGGGTCCTTTGAGGCTCACACTGAATTGATGCAATGAGCAGTCAGGCCAAGATTTTTAAGGGAATTTGTACTGACTTTTGAGCTCAGCCTTCTGTGACCCCCTTCGTTGCAAATGGGCACCCCTGATTTACAGGGTCATGGGCTGTCTTGAAGGTCAGCCTCTGACTTGCCAAACCTGGAGAACGGGTGATCTTCCCCCCGGTTACTTGTGCTGTCGCACAGGGAGTGCCCTCAGGTGACCAGTCAGATATATGCCCACATCTCATCTATTTTTCTCTCTCTTTACATGAGGATGTGGACACCTCGCATTCTTCTGTTTGGTTGCCCTCCTCCAGAAATACATATTTTGTAAAATTTTGATTAATTGTTATTGGCAGAAAGATGAGTCCAATACAAGGCATTCTCCTAGCACCATAAACAATTCCTTGCCAATATACTTAGTTTTAGAAATTTTACACTTAAAGTCATTATACTGAATTTGGAGGAGAGACAAGAACTAGATCTGAAAATGCATAAAATTAATCATTCTCACTGAAAAGTTACCGTTAAATTAATTTGGAAAAACAGCAAATATTATTTAATTCGCCTGTGGCTGTAGCCCCCGTATTGGATATCTGAGTTCTCAGCATTTGAAATATTTAATATTTTATAAATTCATTTTGACTTCCTCTTCTTAAGTCTTAATAGTAGGTTAAATAAAAATCTGACACACATACACTTTCATGTAAACAGCACAGAGGGAAGTTACAGAATGTTTGAATTTCTCCAAATAGTTCCATTTCCCTTTTCAGTCACTACTCCCACCTACCCAGTAGCAGGCAAACAAACGCTTATGTAATTTTTAAAAATATTTTTTAAATTTATTTATTTACTTATTTGGCTGCTCTGGGTCTTTGCTGCGGTATGCAGGATCTTCGTTGCTGTGTGCAGGATCTTTAGTTGCGGCTTGTGGACTCTTAGTTGCGGCATGCGTGTGGGATCTAGTTCCCTGACCAGGGATAGAACCCAGGCCCCCTGCATTGGGAGCACGCAGTCTTAACCGCTGGACCACCGGGGAAGTCCCCCGATCTAATTTTATCATTCTAGATCAGATTTATGTTTTTCTCGAATTTCATATAAATGGATCACATACCATGTACTCTTTTGTTTCTGGCTTACTTTGTGCAGCAGAATGTTTTAGAGAGTCTTGAATGAACTTCTGTGGTTCAAGAGTTGTCCTATTATTCTTTAAAGCAAATGACTTTTTTTTTTATTTTAGAGGAATTTTAGGTTTACAGAAAAGTTCAGCGGAAAGTATATAGTCCCTGTACACACGCTCTTCTCCGGACATTTTAGCAGCATCTCGCATTAGCGGTGTGCATTTGATACAGTTGATGAACCCACACTGATACACTCACGAAAATACCCACTTTACATTAGGATGCACACTTCATATTGTACAGTGTTTGGGGTGCTGAAAAATGCTTAATGTCAGGCATCCAGCATTAAAACATCAAACAGAATAGCTTTACTGCCTGTAAAAATCCCCTGTGCCCCCCCACCTATTCCTTCCTCCCTAACCCTGTACCTCTCGCAACCAATGATTTTTTTGTGTTTTTACTCTTTGCTTTTTCCAGCATGTCACAGAGTTGAAATCATATGGTGTGTAGCCTCTTCAAATGGGCTGCTTTCACTTACATGTATTTAAGTTTCCTCCCTGTCTTTTCATGGCTTGATAGCTTATTTCTCTCTCTCTCTTTTTTTAAAATACGTCTTTATTAGAGTATAATTGCTTTACAATGGTGTGTTACTTTCTGCTGTATAACAAAGTGAATCAGCTATACATATGCATATGTTCCCATATCTCCTCCCTCTTGCATCTCCCTCCCACCCTCCCTATCCCACCCCTCTAGGTGGTCACAAAGCACCGAGCTGATCTCCCTGTGCTATGTGGCTGCTTCCCACTAGCTATCTATTTTACGTTTGGTAGTGTATCTATGTCCATGCCACTCTCTCACTATGTCCCAGCCTTGCCTTCGCCCACTGTGTTCTCAAGTCCATTCTCTACATCTGCATCTTTATTCTTGCCCTGCCCCTAGGTTCATCAGTACCGTTTTTTCTTAGATTCCCTATATATGCCTTAGCATACGGTATTTGTTTTCCTCTTTCTGACTTACTTCACTCTGTGTGACAGACTCTAGGTCCATCCACCTCACTACAAATAATTTTGTTTCTTTTTATGGCTGAGTAATATTCCATTGTATTCCATTATTAGAGAAATGCAAATCAAAACTACAATGAGGTATCACCTCACACCGGTCAGAATGGCCATTATCATAAAATCTAGAAACAATAAATGCTGGAGAGGGTGTGGAGAAAAGGGAACACTCTTGCACTGTTGGTGGGAATGTAAATTGATACAGCCACTGTGGAGAACAGTATGGAGGTTCCTTAAAAAACTAAAAACAGAACTACCATACGACCCAGCAATCCCACTTCTGGGCATATACCCTGAGAAAACCATAATTCAAAAAGATACATGCACCCCAGTATTCATTGCAGCACTATTTACAATAGCCAAGACATGGAAGCAACCTAAGTGTCCATCAACAGGCGAATGGATAAAGAAGATGTAGCTTATTTCTTTGTAGCATCACTCAGTGTTCCATTGGCTGGATGGACCACAGAGCACTTGTCCGTCACCTGTTGAAGGGCATCCTGGTTGCCAATTCCATTTTAAGGCAGGTAAAGCTTTTAATGCATCTCCTCCCTGCCACTCGTCTACTTTATCACTTCTTCCTTGGCTGCCTAGAAACATTTCAGGCCCCTAATTTTTCTGTCCTTTCCTAACATATTCATATGTTATAAACATAAGAATCTAAGTTGTAGGATAGGATTAAAAATAATAACGATCTTCCCAATAATAGCTAAAAATCACCTTCCCCAACTGCCCATCCTTCTCTAGGTGGTTGAAAGAGGAGAAATCTTCACTGTTAGAAAGTAATAGAAATATGAGATACTTCTCTCCACCTCAGCTCTAGCTAATGGTTTTAAAAGGGGTTGTTTTGGGAATACTACTCAGCCATAAAAAGAATGAAATCATGCCAGTTGCAGCAACATGGAAGGACCTAGAGGTTATCATACTAAGTGAAATAAGTCAAAGAGAAAGACAAATACCATATGATATTGCTTATATGTGGAATGTAAAATAATGATATAAATGAACTTACAAAACGGAAATAATAATATAAATGAACTTATTTACAAGACAAAAATATACTCACAGACATAGAAAACAAATTTATGGTTACCAAAGGGGAAAGGTAAATTAAGCATTTGGGATTAGCTGATACACACCACTATATATAAAATAGACATACAACAAGGACCTACTGTAGAACACACAGAACCTTATTAAATATCTTGTAATAACCTATAATGGAAATAATTTGAAAAAGTGTGTGTTTGTATGTGTATATATAACTGAGTCACTTTACTGTATACCGGAAACTAACACAACATTGTAAATCAAATATACTTCAGTTTTTTTTAAAAAAAGGTTGCTTTTAGTTATCCTAAAAATGAGTGTTTTATTATCGTGAGTCCACTGAGATTCTGGTCCTGAGGACTTTCTCAGTTCATATCAAGAGCCTGCTGCTGGAGCATGCTGGAATCTCACTCTAAGAGTGAGAATTATCCTTATCTTTTAAAAAGAAGATACGTTTGGTGTCAGTGTCATTTAACGTTTTAGGGATCATAATCGAGGCCCCGATGGTTCTGCGTGTGCGTCTTCAGTACACTGGTAAAGAGGAAAAAAAAATGATCAGAAACAATTGAAGTCACGGTGATTAATTCTGCATGTGTATGGCAATTTTAGAAATGCCTGCTGGGGAAGCAAAGGGAAGCGCTTAGCTCCTGTACTGTGGAAGCAGCTTTCTGAATTGCCAATCTTTGGGGATGGGGGAAGTCTGCAGGCTGGCAATGGAAATGTTTCTGTATTCTCATAAAGTAATAAATGAGCTGTCATCATTAACAGAGCCAGGAAAGGGTTGGCCCATCAAACAGAATCAGTAAGAAAAGAGCATGAGAGCCTGTCCGGGACTAATGAAGCTGACAGATTAAAGATACTCCATCATAGTACTTTACTAGTACACCTGGATTCTCTTTATTAAAAAGGCATTTATCTAATGATCCATTGCAAGCTATTACCAGAAACGGAGAATGGTGTTATTGATGGAAAGAGGATTGAAAGGCATTGAAGAAGGAATATTTCCTCACTGCAATAAACCTTGATAAAGTATTGACCTTTAAAGGAAAACTGTTGGTTTTGCATTTTGCACCGGGCTGTCAAGATTAGTTATGGAGAGAATTATTTAGCCAAATTCCCAGCACTCTGCGTTAATGAAGTCAAGACTTTTCTTTCTTTTATCAAGTAATTTTTATATAAAACAGTAGTTCCATGATTGGGATAGTGCTGAGAGAAAATTCCTTGTTATCAAACAAGGCAATAGGATTACTGTGGGAAAATCCATCACCCATTTGGTACCTTATTCTAGAATATGTCAGTGTGTCTGATTAAAATGACCGGTTGCAGTTGTGAAAATTATCTCACTCTTTTCAACCACCACTGGGAGGGCGGGACAGACTCCATGCACCAAACTAATTCATAATATTCCTAGTTGTTGTTGGATGATTAAACAGTTCGGGGGAAAATAATTACCAAATGCCCTTGTGGTAACGAGTACACTTAGAAAAATGTACAGAGAAGTTAGAAAATAGGACAAAGGGACAGAATTAGACATCTACAATTAGGTTACAAACTTTAAAATGTATTTTTGTCTGAGTATCTGTTGCTTCACTCCTATATACAGGCTACAACATAATATTCTTCCAAGGTGTTTAAAACCACACAAGCTTGCTACAATGTACATGAACATCTAGCAACTGTTAGGTTTGAGTGACTGTGTTCACTATATCAGGTCAACATAAGGAATATCTATTTGCATTATGTATACATTGTCTGGAAATTGTATATATGTTTTAGTTTAGCAGTGATAATTTTTCTAGCACCTCTACTGTGACTGTTCATCGTATGTATTTAAAACAGAGAAAGCACTGTGCTCAGTGAAAGAAGCCCGTCACAAAAGACACAACGTGTGTGATTCCGTTTATGTGGAATGCCTTGTAAACATACGAAAATCTATAGAGACAGAGAGCAGATTGGCGGTTATAATCTGGGATGGAGGGTGGGGAGGGATTGCTAATGGGTAAAAGATGTGCTTCTAGGGTGATGAAAATGTTCTGGGATGGGCGGTGGGGATGTTTGCACAACTCTCAATATACTAAAAAACCACTGCCCTGTACACTTTAAAGAGTGTATTTTTTGGGGCTTCCCTGGTGGCGCAGTGGTTGAGAGTCCGCCTGCCGATGCAGGGGACATGGGTTCGTGCCCCGGTCCGGGAAGATCCCACAGGTCGCGGAGCGGCTGGGCCCGTGAGCCACGGCCGCTGAGCCCGCGCGTCCGGAGCCTGTGCTCCGCAACGGGAGAGGCCACAACAGTGAGAGGCCTGCGTACCGCAAAAAAAAAAAGTGTATTTAAAAAAAAATTTATTTCATTGAGCTATGGTTGATTTACAATGTTGTGTTAATTTCTGCTGTACAGCAAATTGATTGTTATAAATATATGCATTTTTTGTATTCTTTTCCATTATGGTTTATCACAGGATATTGAATAGAGTTCCCAGTGGTCTACAGTAGCACCTTGTTTATCCATTCTCTTTATAATAGTTTGCATCTGCGAATCCCAAACTCCCACTCTATCCCTCCCCCGACCCCTTCCCCCTTGGAAACCACAAGTCTGTTTTCTATGTCTGTGAGTCTGTTTCCGTTTTATAGATAAGTACATTTTTGTCATATTTTAGACTCCACATAGAAGTGATAACACGGTATTTGTCTTTCTCTGTCTGACTTACTTCGCTCAGTAGGATCATCTCTAGGTCCATCCATGTTGCTGCAAATGGCATTATTTCATTCTTTTTTACGTCTGAGTAATATTCTATTATATGTATGCACCACATCTTCTTCATCCATTCCTCGGTTGTTGGACGTTTAGGTTGCTTCCATGGCCTGGCTATTGTGAATAGTAAGAGTGCATTTCGTGATATGTGAATTACATCTCAGAAAAGCTGTTAAAAACATGACAGGATTTGTAGCTAGTACCAACCCTGGGTACAGTGCCTGCATGTTTACACGGCTCCATCTCGTCAGGCAGAAACCAACACTAGTGCCTGTATGTTACCACAAAGCCGTCAAAACCCAACCTTCTTGGTTTTGGGTCTGCAAAGTGTGGTCTTTAAAATAAGCAGCATCAGCATTTTGTGTGGGGGGCGGAGGGGAGGGTCATTGCAGAATCTCGGGTCCTGAATCAGAGTCTGCAGTTTAGCAAAATTTCAGAGGGATGGTCTGCATCTTCACACGGATGTGGAGAGAAAGCACTGAGAGGTGCCACCTGTGTCATCCAGGAATTGTTGGGTTGGATTACCTGCTTCTGACCAGAACACACGTCTTTTAGGTTAATGTTTGAGCTAAATGAATGTCCTTGATGGAAACAGAACTGCTTTTGTCTTGGGACCCCAGGCCAAGAACTGTCCTGTCAATTGTATGTCGGAGCTGGACTCACGTTGCAGGCAGGGTAGGTGGGTGACAGCATGACCGGATGAGTGACAAAATAAGTCTTAGGAAGCCAACAGTGCCCCTTTGCTATAAAAACGCCATGTGATCCATATAATGGCGTGTGTAACCACAGGGTCACTGGTAGAAATATGCATCTTAAAAGACACAATTTCGAGCAAAATATTAAAAGGAGCTACTCCCAATGAATTCCAGTATATGCCTGAAGACACATTATCCAATTTAGAGACTGTAAAAGTACAACCATGAACTTAGAGTACAATAAGCTTAGGACACGTTAGTGGTTTCTGTCTTCAGTGTGTGTGAATTTGACAAATTTCAGCATTTATGAGTCTCCATCTTCGCCCTCCTTCATTCAAAAAGAGTTTTGATCAAAGAAATGGGGTATGTAAAAATGTTCCATAAGTCCGATCACGAGCTGAAGATGACTCACGTTTGGTTAACAAGACTACTTCATACTGAACTGATGGTTTCTCCGTGGGAAACACTTCAGTGATATTGTGATCAATTTGAAAATGTTCCTGCTTCTACTCCTAAATCCAAGCTCAGACACAGTCTTGTTTCCGTATGTGTGATAATTTGCATTATGAAGTGTTATCTTAAAATTTACTTTTTCTAAGGTTGATTGCCTCATCTTTCATGGTGCTTTCGTGCTGTCTGGCATTTGACTTTCTTAGCTAGCTGGTGGTTTGGCTTTGCCAAAGTGAAAAACCAGTTAAATAAAATCGTAAAATCTCAGAGTTGCTTTATGTATTCAATACTTATCAAATCTTAGTGTTGCAAAGATTTAAGAAAGGGTGTCACCACCCCTTCTTAAAGCTGGAACAATTTGCTCAGTGACCTTTGTCACACCATGAGCTCCAATTCCTTCATTCTGACGTTTTCTTCTGCCACTATGTCATGCATTTTATACTTATTATCTGTTTGAAGTTGCCAACTGGCTTTATGGGAGAGTTCTTGCATGTATTACCTCTATAAACGGTTTAATTTCTCTTTAATTATAATTTATCTTTAATTGAAGTATAGTCGGTGTACAATATTGTATAAGTTTCAGGTAGACAATACAGCGATTCACACTTTTTAAAGGTTATACTCCATTCGTAGTTAGCGTAAAATATTGGCTGTATTCCCCGTGCTGTTATTCATATTATAAATAACATTATATTATTATATCTGCGTAAGTTATTTTATACATCGTCATTTGTATCTCTTAGTCCCCTAAACTTTTTTTTAACAGCACCATTTTACTCATTCCTGAATAATAATAAGCCCATATTCATGATGTGTCAAAGTAGTGAGAAAGCACAAATGCTCTGAACGATAAATGTGGTTTTATATAATATGAAGTAATATGTGCGATGGTTTCATTCATTCCCTCTGCCACAAATAGTTATTGAGAACACAGCAGGCACTGGAGTTTATGTTCCATGCTGAGAATTGACAGGGAACTATAAAGGACAAAAATCTCTTCCGTTTTAAACATGAATCCAGATAAAAACATCAAGGGATCTTCTTGGAAAAATATATAAGATTAACATATTTGTTTTTAAAAATCTAAATATACAGATATATGCCCCAGAGTGGAATTACTGGGTCATATGATAATTGTATTTTTAGTTTTTTGAGAAACTGCCATACTGTTCTCCATAGTGGTTATAGCAATTTACATTCCCACCAACAGGGTACGAGGGTTCCCTTTCCTCTACATCCTCACCAACATGTTGTGTTCTTTTTCACGCTAGCCTTTCTGACAGGTGCGAGGTGATGTCTCATTGTGGTTCTGATTTGCATTTCCCTGATGATTAGCGATGGTGAGCATCTTTCCACGTGCCTGTTGGCCATCTGCATTTCCTCTTTGGAAAAATGTATATTCAGTTCTGCCCATTTTTCAGTTGGGTTGTCTTTTGTTTTTTGTTTTTGATGTGGAGTTGTAGCAATATGAGCTGTTTATATGTGTTGGATATTAATCCCTTACAGGTCATATCATTTGCAAATATTTTCTCCCATTCTGTAGGTTGTCTTTTCATTTTGTTGATGGTTTCCTTTGCTGTGCAAAAGCTTTTAAAACACCAACTTGAAAAGATACTACCTCAATGTTCACAGCAGCATTATTTACAAAAGCAGCATTAATTACAAGACATGGAAGCGACTTAAGTGTCTATCAACAGATGACTGATATAGAAGATGTGGTATATATACATATACAATGAAATAAGTCATAAAGAGAAACAAAATTTTGCCATTTGCAGCAATTTGGATGGACTTGGAGGGTACTATGTAAAATGAAATAAGTCAGACAAAGAAATACTATATGATAATCAGTTATATGTGGAATCTAAAAAATACAACAAACTAGTGAATATAACAGAGAAGGAAACTCACAGATATAGAGAACAAACTAGTGGCTCCCAGTGGGGAGGGGGGCGGAGCAAGATAGGGCTGCAGCGGTGGGAGGTGTATACTGTTGGGTGTAAGACAGGGTCAGGATGTATTTTACAGTACGGAGAAATAAAGGCAATATTTGGTAATAACTGCAAATGGACAGAAACCTTTAAAAAACTATTAAAATTTTAAATGAAAAAACTAAAACATTAAAAAAATTAATATGCAGAAAATAAATACAGAAAATGGAACATCTTCCAATGCTCTCCCTACACATGTAAAGCTTTTTTAAAAAAATTAACTTATTTAAGTTTGGCTGTGCTGGGTCTTCGTTGCTGCACGCGGGCTTTCTCTAGTTGCGGCGGGCGGGGGCTACTCTTCATTGCGGTGCGTGGGCTTCTCATTGCGGTCGCTTCTCTTGTTGCAGAGCATGGGCTCTAGGCGCGTGGGCTCAGTAGTTGTGGCTCACGAGCTCTAGAGCGCAGGCTCAGTGGTTGTGGTGCATGGGCTTAGCTGCTCCTTAGCTTGAGCCTGTGTCCCCTGCCTTGGCAGGTGGATTCTTAACCACTGCGCCACCAGGGAAGGCCCACATGTACAGCTTTTTGCAACAAAACACCATTCTACCCTTTGTCTGTATGAATATGACTGCCCTAGGTTCTATATAAGTGCAATCATATAGTATTTGTCTTTTTGCTTTTCTGTGATTGCCAGTTTTCACTGGGCATCAAATCCGCAAGGGTGATCCATGTTGTGGCATGGCGGGATGTCCTGCCTTTTTAAGGCTGAATTGTAGGTATGTACCACATTCCCTCGTGTGGATGGACCACATTTTGTTTATCCATTCATCCACTGATGGACGCATGGGTGTACAAGTGTTTGTTAGAGCCCTGCCTTCGGTTCTTTGGGGGTATTAACCAAGGACTGAAATTTCTGGGACTTATGAAATTCTGTTTAACTTTTTTAGGGAACTGCAATACTGTTTGAAATTTAAGGTTTTAAGGAAGGTTTAAGGCAGGAAAGTTATGCACTGGAAAAAAAAGAAAAAGAAAAAAAGCACAACCTAAAAGTTGAGGATTATGTTTTACTTGGTGGACATTCTGAGGACTTCAAGCCCAGGACACAGCATCTCAGATAATGCTAAGAAAGTATTCTGAAGAGGTGAGGGAGGATCCAGGATATACAGGAGGTTTTGCAACAAAGATCAGGTAGTCAAAATCAAAAAGATTACTGTGAATGAGAGAAAACCAGTTATCTCAAGTTAAGCAACTTACATAGCTTCTCTATGTATGGGGAGATGCAAAGTCTGGGCTCACTGAAATCGTTCCTTCGATCTGCACCTCGGCTGTCTGGGGCCAGCATCCTGTGTTTTCTACATCCCGAGTCTGCTCTGGGCACTTGCTGGAGCTGGCTGCAGTGGTGGGCATTTCCAGCCTGAGTTCCCTCAGGGCTGATCGTCAGGGTGGCTGTGATGTAGTGGCTTGACGGCTACAACATCCTTTGTTTACTGATACTGTAACCAAAAGTGCGGTCCAGCTGCTTGCTGGTCCAAAGCCAATAAAGAAGCAAGGTTGGTGGAAAGGAAAGTTTGCTTTATTTTGGGTGCTGGCAACCAGGGGGGAGCTCTGCCCCCCACCCGACAATCAGGGGGCAAGAGCTCTTATAGACAGAGGGAGGGGGCTACGTGCAGAAACAGCGATGTCAGCTCAGACCGTCATCTTGAAATTGGTCCTTGGTGGTCTGACCAGCGTCGAAACAGCGATGTCAGCTCAGACCGTCATCTTGAAATTGGTCCTTGGTGGTCTGACCAGCGTCATCTTGATTGTTTTAGGTACAGTTAGTCTTCAGTTCCAGGGTTGGTTGTTCCCATTTCCTTGAGGCCAATTCTCAGAATTGTGGCAGCCTGTGTCATGGCTACAGCCTGGTCATCATGTAGTTCACGTCTTCCACCTGGTGGGGTTTCAGTATCTACAAGACAGCTCACAGGACATGGCTCAGAATATTATCAATAGCCCTCGAGGAGGAACTAAAGGTCCTTGACTTTGCTTAATGACTAAACCATTATTATTTAGTCTCGTTGGACTGTTTTCCTTTGTTTCTGTATTTTCTCACTTCTCTGATCAAACTTATTCTTTGGCCAGAGTTTTTCTACAGACAAAAGGCAGGGGGAAGACATGGGGGGCAAGGACCACAGGGTCCTGTTCCGTTTCAATATGGCAGGCAGTATTGCTGCTCTGATAATCATTAAAAAAAATTTTTTTTATTGGAGTCTAGTTGATTTACAGTGTTGTGTTGGTTTCAGGTGTACAGCAAAGTGACTCAGTTATACATATATCCACTCTTTTTTAAGATTATTTTCCTATATAGGCCATTACAGAGTATTGAGTAGAGTTCCCTCTGCTATACAGTAGGTCTTTATTAGTTATCTATTTTATATATAGTAGTGTGTATATGTCAATCCCAATCTCCCAATCCACCTTTCTCCCCCGGTAACCATAAGTTTGTTTTCTACTTCTGTGACTTTCCTTTTGTTTTGTAAATAAGTTCATGTGTACCCTTTTTCCTTACTTTCCACATATAGTAAGTGATATGATATTTGTCTTTGCTGACTTACTTCACTCAGTATGGTCATCTCTAGGTCCATCCATGTTGCTGCAAATAGCAGTATTTCATTCTTTTTTATGGCTGAGTAATGTTCCATTGTGCATCTATGTACCACGTCTTCTTTAACCATCCATCGATGGACATTTAGGTTGTTTCCATGTCTATTGTAAATAGTGCTGCAGTGAACATTGGGGTGCATGTGTCTTTTTGAATTATGGTTTTCTCTGGGTACATGCCCAGTACTGGGATTGCTGGGTCATATGGTAGCTCTATTGTTAGTTTTTTTGAGGAACCTTCATACTGTTCTCCATAGTGGCTGCACCAGTTTACATTCAGTTGTGCTTCTTTACAAGAGTGAATCTTCACAAGATTCTGGTATCACTCATGACCGTTCCCTTGCTCTGTGGTCTTACTAGCTGGACGATTTATTTCATAAGAGGAATAACTTCCCGTCTGTGGCACTGCTTCCTCTCACACGACTTTGTACACCCTGTTGTGGCTGTTTAGTGGGCGGTGCGAAACCAAGGTGCCGAACATCTTCTGGAAGCAGGATTCCTGAGATTTGACATCTAATTCTTGATGCACCCTACGTCCAGCCAGACATGCGTCTCCTGACATTCAGCAGATGTCTTGCAAATCAAGTCACGGGATTCTTCTGTGTTTCTTAATTCGTCCTCCTTTGATGTAACATTTAGGAATTCTATTTGAGAGACTGGTCTCGCTGATCACCACACACTGACGCATTTCGAATGAGCGCAGCACGTCCAACAGGGCCATGCATGGAATAATGCTCAACGTCAGCTCTAATTTTGAAATACGTTTCATATTCCTACCCTGCTTTTGGTCACTTTGTGTTAAACGTTACCAACTATATTGTGGTCATAGCTTTTACTTAAAAACGTGGGTATATTGTTGAGGAAGTTTTCTCTTTTCCGTGTTTCCATGGCTGCTGGGGAGTAGCAGTCATGGAACCCCATCGAAATTCTATGAAGCTTTAGCCTTTTGCTGTAGACTGTGGACCTCTCAAGGGCAAAGATCCCTGACCACTTCTTTCCCTAATTCCATTTTCAGCAGAAGGCCTTAGAAGTGGAAGGTACTTAATGCACATTGAGTACATGAAGGAAAGAAGGAAGAGACAGCAGGGGGAGAGAAGGAAGGGAAAAGAGAGGAGGTGTTTCTTGAGCAGTGTCAGGCAAGTTACAAAGCATTCAGGAAGGTGAAGTGTCTCACTTTTCCTAAGTCATATAATTAAGCTTGTTGGAAACAATCCCGCCGTGACTCAGCCTACCGAGCCTCAGAACATCTTCATACCGTGTATCCCCTGAAAAGAGTGGCCACATCTCACCTATCAGTCTCTTCTTCCCCATGTCCCTAAACGGAGTCACTGATTTTTAGAAAGGGTGGATTTGACTGTCCAGCTGATGGGAGATTTCCAATTAGGAGCAGCTGTAGCCTTTAGGCTTATGGACTCCAGAATTCATCTCAAAGGCGTGGGCTTGGTGATCTGCGAGACTGATGTGAGCTCAAGTTAATGACTGACCCAGGAGACATAGATGACCCCCCCCTTACTACCCTACACCTGGCCTCTTCTTGGATTTTTCTGCTTCCAGTTCATGGGGAGACTAAAGTACACCAGGGAACTCTACCCTACACCTGGTGTGTCCACAGGTAAATGGTGACCTGTGATATCCCAAATCCCACCTCTCAGCAAGGACCCCTTCACCTGCCAACCCCTGCTGGGCCCACCAAGTCAGCCAGATAAATCTCTGTACCTTCCTCTCAACTTTTCTATGAAACAAAAACTACTCATAGACTCTCTTCAGAAGAGAAGTACAGGGCTTCCCTGGTGGTGCAGTGGTTGCGAGTCCGCCTGCCGATGCCGGGGACACGGGTTCGTGCCCCGGTCCGGGAAGAACCCACATGCCGCAGAGCGGCTGGGCCCGTGAGCCATGGCCACTGACCCTGCGTGTCCGGAGCCTGTGCTCCGCAACGGGAGAGGCCACAACAGTGAGAGGCCCGCGTACGGCAAAAAAAAAAAAAGAAGTACAACAAAATCAAATGCTTTACCAAAAAAATACAAAGGGTATAATTTTAGACATTGGAATGAATTTATATGCCCAAAGGTTATCATTGTGACATTTTTTCCCTAAAATTACCTGTTATTCATAGTTAAGTGAGTAGTTTATATATTAGCATATTTATTATAAATAGTCTCTGGTCCCAGCCTGGAAAATTCCATTGATAGAATTGTCCTGTGGCAATAATATCATAAAGCAGTTCTGAAATTGTAATAACATTTTGGAAACTTAAGTTTTGACCAGAATTAATGGTTATGTTAAAATTTACAGTGAAATCATTGTTACGTTATGATTTAGCATTAAAAAAGTCAAAATAAAACCCTGCGTTTCATGTCAGGTTTGGTTTCACGATCAAAGCCTGAAACACCAAATTAAAGGTTATTCTACAATATTTGTGACACTGTCTCAAGCCAGAAGTATAAACTAAAGGCTTCTCAAGAAGGAGCAGAATCTGATTAGGAAAAAAAAATGCCATTAAAAGTTCAAGACAATCTCAAATGAAATTCCTGGCAGAAGATTTCTTAGAAGTCAGTTAAATTTTATTGTCTGTATTATCATCTTTATAGGAGTTGGAAAACCTCTAGAGAAGTGAATTAAAGTTGATTCTTTGGCTTGTAATAAAATAATTTACCTAAGGGGATGTCTTCAAAATGATTTTTAAAGTAAAAATCATAAAAGAAAAATAAACCCAGGGAGGTTGTCTACATCATTTTTTTTTCTTTTTCTTTTTTTTCCCAAGGAATTGTATAACTAATGCTTAATAAACCTGGGATCTGCCACTTGCTAACCTGAGCCCTTCCCTGGAGAGATCAGTGGATTTCTTCTCTGCTGAAGGTATGCCAATTGCAGTCCACAGCGAGCGAGTCGTAAGTCTGCCTTCTCATATGGCAAAAACACCATTCGCCAATGTTCTTCCCTGCACACGGTGCTCCAAACCCCATAACCTTTTCCCTGAATGGAGCTCACGTCACCCATTCACACAGTCATTATCCAAACAGCCCAAATCCCAGTGATTTATGGGTTCTGCTGTAGCAGGACTAAAATGGAAATGTGGATGATAACTGTCATTTTCAGGTTCAGAGCTGGCACTGTGGGTCTAAACTGATTCTTGACTGTTTGTTGCCTTGCCAACAGGTAATGCTACATTTTGTCTCTCCCTGCAGCCACAGAAACGGATGAGAATATTTGTCTCTTGAATGCGTTAGATCTCCCTTGGTACCTTTTCCCAGAATATGACTGTTTTTTCCTCTGCAACTCATGGTGAAAAAAAATCTTTTGTTTAACAGTTGGGCTATATGTAGTGGTATCCCTGGGTTCACTGATACCCATACAGTGAGGGAATAAATATTAATTTATTGGGGAGTTTCTATGAAAACTCACAGAATCGTTTATATGACTAGTTCTTTTACAGTGATTTGTGAACTGTGCATTCTTGGCTTCTTGCATTTAAGGTTGAAAAGAGATGCCAATTGACCTTGAACATGCTTGGTGTCTACACCTGTATTTATAGTGAGGTGAGGGGGGGGTTCACCAAGGACCCTGACATGGAATACTTTCTCCCCAAGTTTCTCTCTCTCCGCATCCTATTAACTGCATGGTGTTGACAGTGAGCTCAAATAGTCTCATTTCTGTGTTTCTTCTTGTTTATTCTCTGCCTCTGACCCAGAATATAAACACCATGAGTCCAGAGATTTGTGTATCTGCCTGTTCAAGTATGTAACCCCTGGTAAGTAGTGGGTACACAATAAATATGTGTTGGTTGGATAAAAGAAAAACATATATATAGTTATCCATATATAATATATTTTATAAAACATCTTTATTGGAGTATAATTTCTTTACAATGTGTTAGTTTCTGCTGTATAACGAAGTGAATCAGCTATATGTATACTCATATCCCCATATCCCCTCCCTCTTGCGTCTCCCTCCTACCCTCCCTCGTATATATTATATACTAATAAGTGATATATTTTATATGTAAATAGTAATGCATAATCAATTTATTGTGTTTATAATTAAATTAATAACATTTATTATCATACATACATGACAAAAAAATAAGACAATGTTAAAAGGGCATGGGGTTCAATGAATCAGAAACACACACAAGAGTAGTTTCAAAACAAATTACTTTAAGAATATTCTTAACCTAATAATATATAATAATATCTAGCTATCTATCTAGTTATCTATTTATCTAGAGAGAGATTGGATGTTTTCGTTCCCCCTGCCACCCAATGTGATGGTATCAGGAGGTGGGGTCTTTGGAAGGTGATGAGGTCATGATGGTGGAGCCCCCATGAATGGGATTAGTGCCCTTATAGAAGATGCCACAGAGCTTCCTTGCACCTTCCTCCATGTGAAGACACAGCAAGAAGATGCCACAGAGCTTCCTTGCACCTTCCTCCATGTGAAGACACAGCAAGAAGATGCCATCTACAAACCAGAAAGAGGATCCTCACAAGACACTGAATCTGCCAGCTCTTGGATGTTGGACGCCCAGCCTCCAGAACTGTGAGAAATTAGCATCTGTGTTTTGTAACACCTGCACCCACCCCCCTGCCAGCCTGTGGTTTTCTGTTACAGCAGCCTGAACAGACAAAGACATACATAAAGTAGGTGGGGGGTTTCTCTAGTGGTGCAGTGGTTAAGAATCCGCCTGCCAGTGCAGGGGACATGGGTTCAAGCCCTGGTCCGGGAAGATCCCACATGCCGCAGAGCCACTAAGCCCGTGCACCACAACTACTGAGCCCACGTGCCACAACTACTGAAGCCTGCATGCCTAGAGCCTGTGCTCTGCAACGAGAAGCTCCTGCAATGAGAAGCCCACGCACCGCAAGAAAGAGTAGCCCCTGCTCGCCGCAACTAGAGAAAGCCCGCACTCAGCAACAAAGACCCAACGCAGCCAAAAATAAATAAAGTAAATAAATCTATTAAAATAATAAATAAAGTAGGTGGTAGTGGTTAGCAATATATTGACAACTTTAATGATTTCACAGATAACAGAATAAAGTAGAACTACCTCAAAAAAACCAACTGTGAGGGGCTTCCCTGGTGGCGCAGTGGTTGAGAGTCTGCCTGCCGATGCAGGGGACACGGGTTTGTGCCCCGGTCCAGGAGGATCCCACATGCTGCAGAGCGGCTGGGCCCGTGAGCCATGGCCACTGAGCCTATGTGTCCGGAGCCTGTGCTCCGCAACGGGAGAGGCCACAACAGTGAGAGGCCCGCGTACTGCCAAAAAAAAGAACAAAAACAAAACAAAACCAACTGTGGACATACAGACAGACATTACAAGGGAATATTAATAACATCAAAGGATAGATCATAGAAAATGGACATATTAGAAAGTGTTCTTTTCATCTGCTAGACCTTACGTTCAAGAGAGAACATTTTAAACAGCTTGACACGACATTTTTCTATTTCCCTATGAACCAATTCAGCAAACTTTTAGTTTCCATTTTATTCTCATTAGTCTTTTTTTATTGACGTATAGTTGATTTACAGTGTTTTGTTAGTTTCTGGTGTACAGCAAAGTGACTCAGTTATACATACATTCTTTTTCATATTGTTTTCCATGATGGCTAATTACAGGATATTGAATAGGTTCCCTGTGCTCTACAGTAGGACCTTGTTGTTTATCCATCCTATATGGAATACTTTGCATCTGCTAATCCCAAACTCCTGATCAATGCCCCACCCCGCCTTGGCAACCACAGGTCTAGTCTGTTTCTGTTTCATAGATAAGTTCATTTGTGTTATATTTTAGATTCCACATATAGGTGATATCATATATTTGTCTTTCTCCGTCTGACTTACATCACTTAGTATGATCATCTCTAGGTCCACCCATGTTGCTGCAAATGGCATTATTTCATTCTGTTTTATGGCTAATATTCCATTGTATGTATGTACCACATCTTCTTTGTCCATTCATCTGTGGATGGATACTTAGGTTGCTTCCATGTCCTGCTATTGTGAATAGTGCTGCTATGAACATAGGGGTGTACGTTTCTTTTCCAATTAGTTTTCTTTGGGTATATGCCCAGGAATGGGATTGCTGGATCATATGGTAGTTCTGTTTTTAGTTTTTTGAGGAACCTCCATACTGTTCTCCCTAGTGGCTGTATCAATTTCCATTCCCATCAACAGAGTAGGAGGGTTCCCTTTTCTCCACACCCTCTACAGCATTTATTATTTGTAGATTTTTTGATGGCCATACTAACCAGCGTGAGGTGGTACCTAATTATAGTTTTGAATTTCATTTCTCTAATAAGTATTGATGTTGAGCATCGTTTCATGTGCCTGTTGGCCATCTGTAAGTCTTCTTTGGAGAAATGTCTGTTTAGGTGTTCTGCCCATTTTTTGATTGGGTTTGTTTGTTATTTTGTTATTCAGTTGTGTGAGCTGTTTATTTTGGAAATTAAGCCCTTGCCAGTCACATCATTTGGAAATATTTTTCACCTAGTCCATAGGTTATCTTTTCAGTTTGTTTATGGTTTCCTTCACTGTGCAAGTGCTTATACGTTTGATTAGGTCCTATTTGTCTATTTTTGCTTTTATTTCTATTGCCTTGGGAGACTGAACTAAGAAAACATTGGTATGATTTGTGTCAGAGAATGTTTTGCCTATGTTCTCTTCTGGGAGTTTTATGGTGTTGTGTCTTATATTTAAGTCTTTAAGCCATTTTGAGTTTATTTTATGCTGTGAGGGAGTGTTCTAACTTCATTGATTTACGTGCAGGTTTCCAATTTTCCAAACACCACTTGCTGAAGAGACTTTTTCCTATTGTATATTCTTGCCTCCCTTGTTGAAGATTAATTGACTGTAGGTGTGTGGGTTTATTTCTGGGCTCTCTATTCTGTTCCATTGATCCATGTCTGTTACTGTGCCAATACCATGCTGTTTTGATTCCTGTAGCTTTGTAGTATAGTCCGGAGTGTGGGAGGGTTCTGTCTCCTGCTTTGTTCTTTTTCTTCAGAACTGCTTTGCCCATTCTGGGTCTTTTATGGTTCCATATAAATTTTAGGGTTATTTGTTCTAGTGCTGTGAAAAATGCCATGCATAATTTGTTAGGGATCTCATTAAATCTGTAGATTGCTTTGGATAGTATTAACAACATTAATTCTGCCAATGAAGAGCATGGGATATTTTTCCATTTCTTTTTTTTTTTTTTTGCAGTATGCGGGCCTCTCACTGTTGTGGCCTCTCCCGTTGTGGAGCACAGGCTCAGTGGCCATGGCTAATGGGCCTAGCCGCTCCACGGCATGTGGGATCTTCCCGGACCAGGGCACGAACCCATGTTCCCTGCATTGGCTGGCGGACTCTCAACCACTGTGCCACCAGGGAAGCCCTCCATTTCTTTAAAACATCTTCAATTTCCTTTATGGTTCTCAGTGTATAAGTCTTTCAGCTCCTCGGTCAGGTTTATTCTTAGGTATTTTATTTCATTTTTGGTGCTATTTTAATAGGTACAGTTTGTTTTACATTCCCTCTCTTATGTTTCATTGCTAGTGTAAAGAAATGCAACCAATTTTTGAATGTTAATCTTGGATCCTGCTACTTTGGTGAATTCATTTATTAGATCTAGTAGATATGTGTGGAGTCTCTACGGTTTTCTGTATATAGTATCATGTCATCTGCATATGGTGACAATTTTACCTCTTCCCTTCCAATTTGGATACATTTTATTTCTTTTTATTGCCTCAATGCTGTGGCTAGGACTTCCAGGACTATGTTGAACCTAAGTGGTGAGAATGGGCATCCTTGTCTTGTTCCAGATTTTAGCTGGAAAGCTTTCAGCTTTTCACCGTTGAGTGTTCTATTGGCTATGGGTTTGTCATAAACAGCTTTTGAGTATGTTCTCTCTGTACACACTTGGGTAAGAGTTTTTATCACGAATGGATGGTGAGTTTTATCAAATGCTTCTTCTGCAACTATTGAGATGATCATATGGCTTTTGTCTTTTATTTGTGTGGTGCATTACATTCATTGATTTGCCTATGTTGAACCATCCTTGTGACCCTGGGGCGAATCCAACGTGATCATGATGTATGATCCTTTTCCATGTGTTGTTGGATTTGGTTTGCTACTATTTTGTTGAGAATTTTTGCATGTATGTTCATCATCGATATTGGCCTATAACTCTCTTTTTGTTGTAGTGTCTTTGTCTGATTTTGGTATTAGGGTGATGGTGGCCTCACTTTGTGTGTCCTTTGACCTACAGTGGGTCTCTTGTAGGCAGCATATTGTACACTCTTGTCTTTTCATTGGAACATTTAGTCCGTTGATGCTTAAGGGAGTTATTGACAGATATGTATTTATTGCCACTTTAAACATTTTCCAGTTCAGTTTGTATTTCCTCTTTTTCCTATTGTGGCTTGATGGTTTCCTTTTGTATTATGCTTATGTTCTTTTCTATTTGGTTTGTGACTCTTTGGTTTTTGTGACTCTTTTGTATATTTTTGATTTGTGATCACTTGTTTTACATGGTTAGTCATATAGGCTCAAGCACATTCTTTTAAAAAAAATCTACATCTTCTTACTCTCTCCCCCCACATTTTAGGATTTTGCTGTCCTTGTTTACATCTCCACGTTTATCCTTTTGCTGTTCATTGTGATTATCATCAGTCATAAATCTTTTTAAAGTATCTGTATACTAGCTTATTTAAGTGATTTACTTTCCCATTGTGATTTTTCTTTCCTATAGATTCCTGCTGCTTCTTTATTTGGAGAAGACCTTTCAATATTTCTTTTAGGATACGTTTGGTTTTGCCGTATTCTTTTAGTTTTTGCTTATCTGAGAAATTCTCTCTCTCTTCTATTCTAAATGATAATCTTGCTTGGTAGAGTATACTAGGCTGCAGATTTTTCCCTTTTAGGAATTTGAATGTATCTTGCCACTCCCTTCGGGCCTGCAACGTTTCTGTAGAGAAATCAGCTGATAGCCTTATGGGGGGGTCCTCTTGTAATTAACTCTTTGCTGGTCTCTGCCTGCCTTTAGAATCCTCTCTTTAACATTTGCCATTTTAACTATAATGCACCTTGTTATAGGTCTGTTTGGGTTCATCTTGTTTAGACCCTCTATTCTTCCTGTACTTGGATATCTGTTTCCTTCCGTAGGTTTGGGAAGGTTTCAGCCAGAACTTCTACAAATACATTTTTGATCCCCTTTTCTCTTTCTTTTCTTTCTGGAATCCCTATTACACATAGATTGGCATGCTTCACATTATACCATAGATCTCTTATATTGCTTTCATTTTTAAACTTTTGTCTTTCTCCTGTACTGATTGGTCAATTTCCATCCTTCTATTGTTCAGATCGCTTATATTCATTCTTATGTATTATTCAGTCTACTAATCACCGCCTTCAGCTCAGCTTCCGTGTCAGCAAGTGAATTTTCTAATTTTCCTTGACGCGTGTTTATATTTTGTAGTCCCTTTTTACAGTAATCTGCATTCCTATTGATAGCCTTTATTTTTTAATTTAATTTTTATTTTATACTACAGTGGATTTACACTGCTGTTTCGAGTGTACAGAAAGGTGATTCAGTTATAGGTATACATTTGTCCATTTTTTTCAGATTCTTTTACATGACAGATTATGGAGTAGAGTTCCAGTAGGTTCTTGTTGATAATCTATTTTATATATAGTGGTATGTATATGTTAATCCCAAACTCATCCTTCCCCCCACCTTTCCCCTTTGGAATCGTAAGTTTGTTTTCAAAGTCTCAGTCTGTTTCTCTTTTGTAGGTCAGTTCATTTGTATCATTTTTTAGATTGTACGTATAAGGAATATGATATTTGTCTTTCTCTGTCTGACTGACTTCACTTAGTATGATAATCTCCAGGTCCATCCATGTTGCTGCAAATGGCATTATTTTGTTCTTTTTTTATGGCTGAGTAGTATTCCATTGTATATATGTACCACATCTTTTCCCATTCTTCTGTTGAGGGACACTTAAGTTGCTTCCATGTCTTGGATAAACAGTGCTGCAATGAACATTGGGGTGCATGTATAATACTTTTGAACCATGTTTTACTCCAGATATATTCGCAGGAGTGGGATTGCTGGATTATACGGTAGTTTTATTTTTAGTTTTTTAAGGAACCTCCACATTCTTCTCCCCAGTGGCTGCCCCAATTTACATTCCCATCAACAGTGTAGGAGGGTTCCCTTTTTCTCCGCACCCTATTCAGCGTTTGCTATTTGTAGACTTTTTTTTTTTACATCTTTATTGGAGTATACTTACTTTACAATGGAGTGTTAGTTTCTGCTTTATAACAAAGTGAATCAGTTATACATATACATATGTTGCCATATCTCTTCCCTCTTGCGTCTCCCTCCCTCCCACCCTCCCTATCCCACCCTTCCAGGCGGTCACAAAGCACCGCGCTGATCTCCCTGTGCTATGCGGCTGCTTCCCACTAGCCATCTACCTTACGTTTGGTAGTGTATATATGTCCATGCCGCTCTCTCGCTTTGTCACAGCTTACCCTTCCCCCTCCCCATATCCTCAAGTCCATTCTCCAGTAGGACTGTGTCTTTATTTCCTGTCTTACCCCTAGGTTCTTCATGACATTGTTTTTTCTTAAATTCCATATATATGTGTTAGCATACGGTATTTGTCTTTCTCTTTCTGACTTACTTCACTGTGTATGACAGACTCTACGTCTATCCACCTCATTACAAATAGCTCAGTTTCGTTTCTTTTTATGGCTGAGTAATATTCCATTGTATATATGTGCCACATCTTCTTTATCCATTCATCTGATGACGGACACTTAGGTTGTTTCCACCTCCAGGCTATTGTAAATAGAGCTGCAGTGAACATTTTGGTACATGACTCTCTTTGAATTATGGTTTTCTCAGGGTATATGCCCAGTAGTGGGATTGCTGGGTCATAGGGTAGGTCTATTTTTAGTTTTTTAGGGAACCTCCATACTGTTCTCCACAGTGGCTCTATCAATTTACATTCCCACCAACAGTGCAAGAGGGTTCCCTTTTCTCCACACCTTCTCCAGCATTTATTGTTTCTAGATTTTTTGATGATGGCCATTGTGACCGGTGTGAGATGATATCTCACTGTAGTTTTGATTTGCATTTCTCTAATGATGTTGACCATTCTTTCATGTGTTTGTTGGCAGTCTGCATATCTTCTTTGGATAAATGTCTATTTAGGTCTTCTGCCCATTTTTGGATTGGGTTGTTTGTTTTTTTGTTATTGAGCTGCATGAGCTGCTTATAAATTTTGGAGATTAATCCTTTGTCAGTTGCTTCATTTGCAAGTATTTTCTCCCATTCTGACGGTTGTCTTTTGGTCTTGTTTATGGTTTCCTTTGCTGTGCAAAAGCTTTGAAGTTTCATTAGGTCCCATTTGTTTATTTTTGTTTTTATTCCATTTCTTTAGGAGGTGGGTCAAAAAGGATCTTGCTGTGATTTATGTCATAGAGTGTTCTGCCTATGTTTTCCTCTAAGAGTTCGATAGTGTCTGGCCTTACATTTAGGCCTTTAATCCATTTTGAGCTTATTTTTGTGTATGGTGTTAGGGAGTGATCTAATCTCATACTTTTACATGTACCTGTCCAGTTTTCCCAGCACCACTTATTGAAGAGGCTGTCCTTTCTCCACTGTACATTCCTGCCTCCTTTATCAAAGATAAGGTGACCATATGTGCGTGGGTTTATCTCTGGGCTTTCTATCCTGTTCCACTGATCTTTCTGTTTCTGTGCCAGTACCATACTGTCTTGATTACTGTAGCTTTATACTATAGTCTGAAGTCAGGGAGCCTGATTCCTCTGGCTCCGTTTTTCATTCTCAAGATTGCTTTGCCCATTCGGGGTCTTTTGTGTTTCCATACAAATTGTGAAACTTTTTGTTCTAGTTCTGTGAAAAATACCAGTGGTAGTTTGATAGGGATTGCATTCAATCTGTAGATTGCTTTGGGTAGTAGAGTCATTTTCACAATGTTGATTCTTCCAATCCAAGAACATGGTATATCTCTCCATCTATTTGTATCACCTTTAATTACTTTCATCAGTGTCATAATTTTCTGCATACAGGTCTTTTGTCTCCTTAGGTAGGTTTATTCCTATATATTTTATTCTTTTTGTTGCAGTGGTAAATGGGAGTGTTTTCTTGATTTCACTGTCAGATTTTTCATCATTAGTGTATAGGAATGCCAGAGATTTCTGTACATTAATTTTGTATCCTGCTACTTTACCAAATTCATTGATTAGCTCTAGTAGTTTTCTGGTAGCATCTTTAGGATTCTCTATGTATAGTATCATGTCATCTGCCAACAGTGACAGCTTTACTTCTGCTTTTCTGATTTGGATTCCTTTTATTTCCTTTTCTTTTCTGATTGCTGTGGCTAAAACTTCCAAAACTATGTTGAATAAGAGTGGTGAGAGTGGGCAACCTTGTCTTGTTCCTGATCTTAGTGGAAATGCTTTCCGTTTTTCACCACTGAGGACAATGTTGGCTGTGAGTTTCTCATATATGGCCTTTTATTATGTTGAGGAAAGTTCCCTCTATGCCTACTTTCTGCAGGGTTTTTATCATAAATGGGTGTTGAATTTTGTCGAACGCTTTCTCTGCATCTATTGAGATGATCATATGGTTTTTCTCCTTCGATTTGTTAATATGGTTTATCACATTGATAGATTTGCGTATATTGAAGAATCCTTGAATTCTTGGAATAAACCCCACTTGATCATGGTGTATGATCCTTTTAATGTGCTGTTGGATTCTGTTTGCTAGTATTTTGTTGAGGAGTTTTACATCTATGTTCATCAGTGATATTGGCCTGTAGTTTTCCTTCTTTGTGACATCCTTGTCTGGTTTTGGTATCAAGGTGATGGTGGCCTCGTAGGATGAGTTTGGGAGTGTTCCTCCCTCTGCTACATTTTGGAAGAGTTTGAGAAGGATAGGTGTTGGCTCTTGTCTAAATGTTTGATGGAATTCGCCTGTGAAGCCATCTGGTCCTGGGCTTTTGTTTGTTGGAAGATTTTTAATCACAGTTTCAATTTCAGTGCTTGTGATTGGTCTGTTCATATTTTCTATTTCTTCCTGGCTCAGTCTTGGCAGGTTGTGCTTTTCCAAGAATTTGTCCATTTCTTCCAGGTTGTCCATTTTATTGGCATAGAGTTGCTTGTAGTAATCTCTCATGATCTTTTGTATTTCTGCAGTGTCAGTTGTTACTTCTCCTTTTTCATTTCTAATTCTATTGAGTTGAGTCTTCTCCCTTTTTTCCTTGATGAGTCTGGCTAATTGTTTATCAATTTTGTTTATCTTCTCAAAGAACCAGCTTTTAGTTTTATTGGTCTTTGCTATCATTTCCTTCATTTCTTTTTCATTTATTTCTGATCTGATCTTTATGATTTCTTTCCTTCTGCTAACTTTGGGGTTTTTTTGTTCTTCTTTCTCTAATTGCTTTAGGTGCAAGGTTAGGTTGTTTATTCGAGATGTTTCTTAAGGTAGGATTGTACTGGTATAAACTTCCCTCTTAGAACTGCTTTTGCTGCATCCCATAGATTTTGGGTCTTCGTGTCTCCATTGTCATTTGTTTCTAGGTATTTTTTTATTTTTCTTTGATTTCTTCAGTGATCACTTCGTTATTAAGTAGTGTATTGTTTAGCCTCCATGTGTCTGTATTTTTTTACAGATCATTTCCTGTAACTGATGTCTAATCTCATAGCGTTGTGGTTGGAAAAGATACTTGATACAATTTCAATTTTCTTAAATTTACCAAGGCTTGATTTGTGACCCAAGATATGATCTACCCTGGAGAATGTTCCATGAGCACTTGAGAAAAATGTGTATTCTGTCGTTCTTGGATGGAATGTCCTATAAATATCAATTAAGTCCATCTTGTTTAATGTATCATTTAAAGCTTGTGTTTCCTTATTTATTTTCATTTTGGATGATCTGTCCATTGGTGAAAGTGGGGTGTTAAAGTCCCCTACTATGAATGTGTTACTAACCCTTTTATGGCTGTTAGTATTTGCCTTATGTATTGAGGTGCTCCTATGTTGGGTGCATAAATATTTACAATTGTTACATCTTCTTCTTGGATCGATCCCTTGATCATTATGTAGTGTCCTTCTTTGTCTCTTCTAATAGTCTTTATTTTAAAGTCTATTTTGTCTGATATGAGAATTGCTACTCCAGCTTTCTTTTGGTTTCCATTTGCATGAAATATCATTTTCCATCCCCTTACTTTCAGTCTGTATGTGTCTCTAGGTCTGAAGTGGGTCTCTTGTAGACAGCAAATATATGGGTCTTGTTTTTGTATCCATTCAGCCAATCTGTGTCTTTTGGTGGGAGCATTTAGTCCATTTACATTTAAGGTAATTATCGATATGTATAGTTCCTATTTCCATTTTCTTAATTGTTTTGGGTTCGTTATTGTAGGTCTTTTCCTTCTCTTGTGTTTCTTGCCTAGAGAAGTTCCTTTAGCAGTTGTTGTAAAGCTGGTTTGGTGGTGCTGAACTCTCTCAGCTTTTGCTTGTCTGTAAAGGTTTTAATTTCTCCATCTAATCTGAATGAGATCCTTGCTGGGTAGAGTAATCTTGGTTGTAGGTTTTTCTCCTTCATCACTTGAAATATGTCCTGCCAGTCCCTTTTGGCTTGCAGAGTTTCTGCTGAAAGATCAGCTGTTAACCTTATGGGGATTGCCTTGTGTGTTAGTTGTTGTTTTTCCCTTGCTGCTTTTAATATGTTTTCTTTGTATTTAGTTTTTGACAGTTTGATTAACATGTGTCTTGGCATATTTCTCCTCGGATTTATCCTGTATGGGACTCTCTGTGCTTCCTGGACTTGATTAACTATTTCCTTTCCCATATTAGAGAAGTTTTCAACTATAATCTCTTCAAATATTTTCTCAGTCCTTTTCTTTTTCTCTTCTTCTTCTGGAACCCCTATAATTCGTATGTTGGTGTGTTTAATGTTGTCCCAGAGGTGTCTGAGACTGTCCTCAGTTCTTTTCATTCTTTTTTCTTTATTCTGCTCTGCAGTAGTTATTTCCACTATTTTATCTTCCAGGTCACTTATCCGTTCTTCTGCCTCAGTTCTTCTGCTATTGATCCCATCTAGAGTATTTTAAATTTCATTTATTGTGTTGTTCATTGTTTGTTTCATCTTTAGTTCTGCTAGGTCCTTGTTAAATGTTTCTTGCATTTTGTCTATTCTATTTCCTAGATTTTGGATTATATTTACTATCATTATTCTGAATTCTTTTTCAGGTAGACTGCCTATTTCCTCTTCATTTGTTAGGTTTGGTGGGTTTTTACCTTGCTCCTTCATCTGCGGTGCGTTTTTCTGTCTTCTCATTTTGCTTATATTACTGTGTTTCGGGTCTCCTTTTTGCAGGCTGCAGGTTCGTAGTTCCCATTGTTTTTGGTGTCTGTCCCCAGTGGCTAAGGTTGGTTCAGTGGGCTGTGTAGGCTTCGTGGTGGAGGGGACTAGTGCCTGTGTTCTGGTGGATGAGGCTGGATCTTGTCTTTCTGGTGGGCAGGTCCACGTTTGGTGGTGTGTTTTGGGGTGTTTGTGGACTTATTATGATTTTAGGCAGCCTCTCTGCTAATGCGTGAGGTTGTATTCCTGTCTTTCAAGTTGTTTGGCATACAATGTCCAGCACTGTAGCTTGCTGGTCGTTGAGTGAAGCTGGGTGCTGGTGTTGAGATGGAGATCTCTGGGAGATTTTCGCTGTTTGATACTGTGTGGAGCTGGGAGGTCTCTTGTGGACCAGTGTCCTGAGGTTGGCTCTCCCATGTCAGAGGCACAGCACTGACTCCTGGCTGCAGCACCAAGAGCCTTTCATCCACACGGCAAAAGAGGAAAAGGGGAAAAAATCGTAAATCTTGCTCTCAAAGTCCACCTCCTCAATTTGGGGTGATTCGTTGTCTATTCATGTATTCCACAGATGCAGGGTACATCAAGTTGATTGTGGAGCTTTAATCCGCTGCTCCTGAGGCTGCTGGGAGAGATTTCCCTTTCTCTTCTTTGTTCTCACAGCTCCCGGGGCTGCGCTTTGGATTTGGCCCCGCCTCTGTGTGTAGGTTGCCGGAGGGCGTCTGTTTTTCGCTCAGACAGGACGGGGTTAAAGAAGCCGCTGCTTCAGGGGCTCCAGCTCACTCAGGCCGGGGTGAGGGAGGGACACAGAGTGCGGGGCAAGCCTGCGGCGGCAGAGGCTGGCGTGACGTTGCACCAGCCTGAGGCGTGCCATGCGTTCTCCTGAGGAAGTTGTCCCTGGATCCCAGAACCCTGGCAGTGGCGGGCTGCACAGGCTCCCCGGAAGGTGGGTGTGGAGAGTGACCTGTGCTCGCACACAGGCCTCTTGGTGGCGGCAGCAGCAGCCTTAGCGTCTCCTGCCCATCTCTGGGGTTCGCGCTTTTAGCCACGGCTCGCGCCCGTCTCTGGAGCTCCTTTAAGCAGCGCTCTTAATCTCCTCTCCTCGCGCACCAGGAAACAAAGAGGGAAGAAAAAGTCTCTTGCCTCTTCAGCAGGTCCAGACTTTTCCCCGGACTCCCTCCTGGCCCGCCGTGGCGCACTCACCCCCTGCAGGCTGTGTTCACGCCACCAACCCCAGTCCTCTCCCTGCGCTCCGACCGAAGCCCGAGCCTCAGCTCCCAGCCCCGCCCACCCTGGCAGGGGAGCAGACAAGCCTCTCGGGCTGGTGAGTGCTGCTCGGCTCCGATCCTCTGTGCGGGAATCTCCCTGCTTTGCCCTCTGCACCCCTGTTGCTGCTCTCTCCTCCGCAGCTCCCCCCTGCACCTCCCGCAGTCTCCACCTGTGAAGGGGCTCCTAGTGTGTGGAAACCTTTCCTCCTTCACAGCTCCCTCCCACTGGTGCAGGTCCCGTCCCTATCCTTTTGTCTCTGTTTATTCTTTTTTCTTTTGCCCTATCCAGGTACTTGAGGATTTTCTTGCCTTTTGGGAGGTCTGAGGTCTTCTGCCAGTGTTCAGTAGGTGTTCCGTAGGAGCTGTTCCACGTGTAGATGTATTTCTGGTGTATCTGTGGGGAGGAAGGTGATCTCCGCGTCTTACTGTAACGCCATCTTCCCGGAAGTCCTGTAGACTTTTTGATGATGGTATTCTGACCGGTGTGAGGTGATAGCTCATTGTAGTTTTTGGTTTGCATTTCTCTAAGAATTAGTGATGTTGAGCATCTTTTCATGTGCTTTTTGGCCATCTGTATGTCTTCTTTGGAGAAACGTCTATTTAGATCTTGTGCCCATTTTTGATTGGGTTTTGTTTTTTTAATATTGAGCTGCATGTGCAATTTGTATATTTTGGAGATTAATCCCTTTTCAATTGCTTTGTTTGGAAATATTGTCTCCCATTCTGTGGGTTGTCTTTTCATTTTGTTTATCATTTCCTTTACTGTGCCAAAGCTTTCAAGTTTAACTAGGTCCCATTTATTTATTTTTATTTCCATTACTCTAGGAAGTGGATCCAAAAAGATCTTGCTGTGATTTATGTCAAAGAGTGTTCTGCCTGTGTTTTCCTCTAAGAGTTTCACAGTGTATGGTCTTACATTTCGGTCTTTAATCCATTTTGAGTTTATTTTTGTGTATGGTGTTAGGGAGTGTTCTAATTTCATTCTTTTACATGTAGCTGTCCAGTTTTCCCAGCACCACTTAGCAAAGAGACTGTCTTTTTTCCATTCTATATTCTTGCCTCGTTTGTCATAGATTAAATTGACCACAGGTGTGTGGGTTTATTTCTGCCTTTTCCATCCTGTTCCATTGATCTATGTGTCTGTTTTTGTTCCAGTACCATACTGTCTTGATTACTGTAGCTTTGTAATGTAGTCTGAAGTCCAGGAGCCTGATTCCTCCAGCTGTGTTCTTTTCTTTCTCAGGATTGCTTTGCTATTCAAGGTCTTTTGTGTTTCCATAGAACTTTAAAAATTTTTTGTTCTAGTTCTGTGAAAATTGCCATTTGTAGTTTAGTAGGGATTGCATTGAGTCTGTAAATTGCCTTGGCTATTATATTCATCCTGATAATGTTGATTCTTCCAATACCAAGCAGGATGTCTCTCTCCATCTGTTTGTGTCATGTTCGATTTCTGTCATCAGCATCTTATAGTTTTCACAGTACAGGTTTCTTATGTCCTTAGGTAGGTTTATTCTTAGGTATTTTATTCTTTTTGACGTGATGGTAGATGAGATTGTTTCCTTAATTTCTTTCTGATCTTTTGTTGTTGGTGTATAGGAATGCCAGAGATTTCTCTGTATTAATTTTGTATCCCTTTTTACAGTACTCTGCATTTCTGTTGATAGCCTTTCTTAATTCCTTCAGTATATTCATTACCTCCTTTTTGAACTCGGTATCTATTAGACAGAAGAGGTCTATTTCAGTATTTTTTCTTTCAGGGGAATTTTCTTGGTCTTTTAATTGGGAGTGGATCCTATGCTTCTTTTTACTTATACATTTCTCTGATTCTGTGAGTTTAGGGGAAACAGTTATCTAGTGTGGTATTTGAGGGCTGTTTTTATGTGGGAGCATCCCTGTGTGGCCTGCATCAGTCTGTTATTTTGGTCCAGGGGCTCTTTTTAGTATGGTCGCCTGCAGCATATTTTCTTACTCTGTGCTGGCCGTTGTCCCCTGGGTAGGGGGTGTGACAGGTGTTGTGATGATGGGAGCCTGCCCTGGCTATCCAGGGGGCCCTCCTTGTTTTTCTGTTAGTGTCACCACTCTGTTAGGATGCAGGGCCTACTTCTGAATTACTGCAGTAGAAGCCCCCAGATGTTTCTCTGAGCTTTAGTGTGAGGTAGGTAGGACTGGAGCATTTCCACTGGGAGAGAAGCCACTGAGTATTCCCCCACCAGAGCTGTCCACCCACCAGGGACTGTGCTCTGTGGTATTGCCTGTCACCTGTTGTTGGCACTGCCCTCGGCCCCGCCTCAACCATGAGGATGCCATCGGCCATGGTGTCCCTCAGGCGCAGTGTTAACAAAGCCACCAGCGCAGACCCACTGAAGTCAGCTCCCAGGACCGCAGTAGTTACGCACCTAGACCCACTATGTGAGGTATGAAGCATCCCAGACCCTGGCCCTACCTCTGCATCTGTGAACCCACAAAGCCCACAGCTGCTAAGGCTGAACCTGTCCCCGGCATGGGAGCAGTTCTCCATGCTCAGATGTCCCACAGGTGCTGAGTTTCCAAAGATGGTAGTGATAGCTAAATCTGTAGATTGCACAGCAGCAGGGAGATGGCTCAGATTTCAGCCCCGCTTCCTAAGTCATGGCCCCTGGGGCTCAACTCTCATTTCAGCTCCCTCGCATGGGCTCATGTCCTGTCCCCATTGCTTTTTTTTTTTTTCTTTTTGCATTTCGTCCTACCTGATTACGTGGAGATCTTTCTTGCAGTATTCGGTGTCTGATGTCTTCTGCCAGCATTCAGTAGGTATTCTGTGAGAATTGTTCCACATGTAGATGTGTTTTTGATGTACTCATGGAACGAGATGAGCTCCACATCCTTCTATTCTGCCATCTTGATTCCTCTTCTACATTAGACTTTCGTATGTTGCGAGGGACAGACTTTATCTTAGATGGCTCCTAGAATAAAAAAAACTACATTCTCGTATGCCAGAATATTTTTTAAAAACAGGAAAACTGCTACCAGTTTGCCAAATACTTAATCCAATCTCCTCATCTGTATCTTAATATTTGCACAGGTCTAGCATAGCTAAAAGCTGCACAGCGAATCTTGCTGTAAACAGTCAATTCTCTTTTGTCATCACAGCATCTACAGAAGCAAACACAGTGCCAGATGGAGAGCAGCCACTTCATCATACAGTTGTGTGTTAGCTTATGGGATGTGGATGGAAACCACTGGGTACAAATTTAAGTCACTCATCTCTTCCAGTTGACTTTTCCTCTTGTGTGTGCTAGAACATGGACGTGATGTGGCAAAATACCTAGACAAGGATCACCTTTTATGGAGATGGTGGAGAAACAAGAGCTATCCAGGATCATTTTGGATGAATCCAGAAACAGAGTTTCCATTCTCCTCAAATACACATCAGCTAAGACACTGATGTGCAAGAGCTAAAAGTTCCAATGTTGGTCAACAGATGCAAACATACCTAGTTTAGGTTAACGGATAGGTTATTTATCAGAAACGGAAACTGATTTCAGAAAATGGTGTATCCTTGATACTTCCATATTCTAATGGTATATGTTATGTATAGAGCTCTTATAATAGAGTGTAGCTTTTTCATTCTTGACGTATCCTTGATGCCATCATCTGGGGAGACTGGTGCAGGAAAACTCTGCATCTGGGAAAAGAACCATTGACCAAGAATGGGAGCGCACTAGAAAGATGTTTGTTATCTATGGGAACTTTCGGCAAAAAAAGCAGTTTTTTTAAACAAGAGCTTCTCATTTCGTATCCTTGTGGAGATTCTCACATATATTGAAATGATCGTTTTGAAAGCATTTTTCCTATTACTATTTAATTAGAGGTTTTTTTAAATCAGTGTAGAATAGGAACAGGGGCCTTATGTGTCAATAACCTCCATGACTCAAAATATCCTGAATACGAAATTATTTCCTTGGTTGCATCTCTCCTAAGGCTCACTGCACTTTTGACGACATATCCCATGAATTTGAGAGACAGTTTCAATTTCTGTCATTGTGCCATCAAGTTAAATTACTTGACTCCTTAGGATACTTCTCACAAGTTGGGTCATTCCGTTGAAAACTTTTGCCAGCTGTTAGAAATGAGGGAGTTGGTTTATTCTAAGAATCTTACTGTAATGATAACTATAAATTGAGATTCTGGGTTTCCAAAATCATACCCACCACTTAAATGCCTAACTGTAAAAATTCATGCCCTTTTGAAGAATGCCTAATTCCCTCTAGTGGGATATAACTGCTGAGTTTCTCTTAATAACCCCTCATCGTGGGTGGTGAGATGAATTTGAAAAGTTACATTTATATGTGTATTTTGCTGACTTATCTTAAGAAGATAAGTAAATAGTAGTCCATGCTGTTTTCTTTCCAACCTACAGAACGAAAACACAGGTAAGAAATGCAATCTGGAACACCATGTGTTAATTTTTCAGTCTCCGTTAAACTCTCCAAATGTTTCTTTACATCTGAAATTAAGCCATGGCAGTTTTGTTTAAAATGAGGAAAAAGGGCACATTTCCTTGGAATCACGTTTGTTTGTGAAAATCAACAACTACATAACTAAAAGATCAGAACATATATCCCAGCTGTGGGTTAATCCTTCTCCCTTGCCTTTGGGGGAGTTTTTATGAAAGGAAAATATATTCAAGGATTCTGACGATTGGAAGGCCTAGGGAATACACATTTAGAGGACATCTGACACGTGTAGGCTTCATTGAAAGCGTATTTGAATGTAGTTGTGAATTAGTCTGTGAACGTTCTAAGTCTCTCCTACACGCAAAAATAAATAGAAATGATAATCATATTTCAGTAACTTGCTTACCATTCCATGAGTTGATCTTGTGGCCAAGGTTATCTGATGTTGTTTCTAAGCCAATAAAAGGCGGGACTTCCCTCCATAGAAAAAGAATAGGATTAATCTCAAGTCACACATGCATTGGAATGTAACATTTTAACTAAGTTCAGTAAATCAACTACCTTATCTAATCCATAGAGAAGCTGTTTATGCACTGCTCCTCCAAGGAGGATCAAATAAAAAGTGTTTACGGTTTAGTTTGTTTTCACGCCCAGTGGCGGATGGTATAACAATTCTTGGCGAAGTTGAATACTTCCTACTTTAGAATACATTTTAGAATGCATACTGAGTCTGTTAATCAAGATAGAACACAGATTAAAATTCGTTGTATTTTACAATAAATTGCAGTAAAATAGACATTTTGCCTGTGAGCTGTTTTTTCTTGCATTCCTCACTGGTCATAGTGAAATGTGATTGGCAGTTATCCCCATGCTTGGGTGATCAAATAGACATGAAAATTACAAAGAACGAGCGCTGGTCAGAAAACTCAAGTGTTCTGTGTTGTAAATTATTGCTATAAACTTTGATACAAGAGGAGAAAAGACCCCCACAGTTACCTTATAGAAGAAATGAAGGGCTATGAATATACTCATTACCTATGGAAATAATAGAAATCATCACCACCACCACCATCATCTACTTATTATATTCTCATGAGGAAAATATTCATTTGTATTTCTCATCAATGTGGGGATTTTCTCCAATATACTGAAAATATATGTAAGGACCATCTTCATTAAAATTTGACCAACAATTTTTTAATCCACTGAAAATTGAGAAGGAAACAATGAGTTGGATTACATCTTCCAAAAGCTTCCTCAATCAAGACTTACAGAAATTAAACAAATAATAAATAAAAATGTAGGGGAAGCACCATAGGAAGCTTTATAGAGAAGAGGCTTTAAAATGTCTGGATTATTCCCCATCAAGATGATATATGACCATAAGCAGAATGAAAAGACAACCCACAGAATGGGAGACAATAGTTCCAAACAAAGCGACTGACAAGGGATTAATCTCCAAAATATATAAATAGCTCATGCAGCTCAGTATCAAAAAAAACACAACGCAATCAAAAAATTGGCAGAAGATCTAAATAGACATTTCTCCAAAGAAGACATACAGATGGCCAAGAGCACATGAAAAGAGGCTCAATATCACTAATTATCAGAGAAATGCAAATCAAAACTACCAATATAAGGGTACCACACCAGTGAGAATGGCTATCATCAAAAAATCTACAAATAACAAATGCTGGAGAGGGTGTGGAGAAAATGGAACCCTCCTACACTGTTGGTGGGACTGTAAACTGGTGCAGCCACTGTGTAGAACAGTATAGAGGTTCCTTAAAAAAACTAAAAATAGAACTACCATACAACCCAGCAATCCCACTCCTGGACATATTCCTGGAGAAAACCATAATTCAAAAGGATGCATGTACCCCAATGTTCACTGCAGCTCTATTTACAACAGCCAGGACATGGAAGCAGCCTAAGTGTCCATCGACACATGAATGGATAAAGAAGGTGTGGTACATGTATGCAATGGAATATTACTCAGCCATAAAAAGAACAAAACAATGCCACTTGCAGGGACATGGATGGGCCGAGAGATTGTTATACTGAGTGAAGTAAGTCAGAAAAAGACATCATATCATATCGCTTATATATGGAATCTAAAAAAATGGTATAAATGAACGTATTTACAAAACAGAAATAGAGTTACAGATGTAGAAAACAAACTCATGGTTACCAGGGGTTAAGTGGCAGGGGAGGGATACATTGGGAGATTGGGATTGACATATACACACAACTATATATAAAATAGATAACAACTAATAAAGACCTAGTGTATAGCACAGGGATCTCTACTCAGTACTCTGTAATGACCTATATCTAAAAAAGAGTGGATATATGTATAACTGATTCACTTTGCTGTACACCTGAAACTAACACAACATTGTAAATCAACTGTGCTCTAATAAAAATTAATTTAAAAAATGATACATATAAGCCATCAGGGAAACACAAAACCACAATGAGGTACTACTTCACACACACACACACTCTACAGTCAAGAAGACAATACCAAGTGTTGGAGAGGATTTAGGGAAATTGGAACTGTTGCCCATGGCTGGTGAAAACATAAAGTGGTACGTCTGTCTTGGGAAACAATCTGGCAGTGCCTCCAGTAAATACAGAGTGATCATATGACCCTACAAATCCATTCCTAGGTATATACAGAAAAGCAAGGAAAACACATCTACACAAAAATCTGTACACGAATGTTCACAGCATGATTAATTCATCACAGGTTAAAAGGTGGAAACAACCCAAATGTCCGTCATCAGATAAATGCATAGAAAAAATATGGTCTATGCATACAATGAAATACCATTCAACACTTAACAGACGTGAAGTAATGTTACGTGCTAGGACGTGCATAACCTGATGTAAAGTCAAAGAAACCCCGCACAGAAGATCACATAGTATAATATATGATTCCATTTATATGATGTGTGCAGAATAGGTAAGTCTATAGTGACAGGAAGTAGATTGCTGGTTGCCTAGGGTTGGGAGGTGATTGCTAAGGAGTGTGGGTTTTTTGTTTTTTTTTTTTAAGGTAACAAAAATATTCTAAAAATGGATTATGGTGATAGCTGCACAAATCTGTGAGACTATTAAAAAACCATGGAATTGACCCGTTAAATGGGTGAATTGCATAGTATGTAAATTTTAACTCAATAAACAGTTTGAAATGCATACATTTTAATAACGATTATACATGCGTATCAGAGGGCAGGACAGAGGTGGGGAGAGGGGTGAGGTAAAAAGAGAGAGACGGGTTCATAAAGCTGTTCATGAAGTTCCTTCCTCAGCTTTGAATCTGCTGTCCAAGGAGGAAATGTATATTGTCCCAGTGTTGGGGAGTAATCCTGGCATTAGCAAGGTTCATGAATTAAAATGAGATCCCATGATCAGTCCTAACATTTTAGTAGTACAGAAGGGTATGCCAACAAGATGAAAAAGAAGGAACTGGTAGGCATTTTTCCTGGTGCAGAGCATGACCTGTACTTGAAACAAACTGAAGCAACAATAGGCAAGAAAACATCCCTAGACATACTTTATTTCTTCTTTTTAAAAAAAAATTTATTGGGCTTCCCTGGTGGCGCAGTGGTTGAGAGCCCGCCTGCCGATGCAGGGGACACAGGTTCGTGCCCCGGTCCGGGAGGATCCCACATGCCGCAGAGCAGCTGGGCCCGTGAGCCATGGCCGCTAAGCCTGCGCGTCCGGAGCCTGTGCTCCGCAACGGGAGAGGCCACAACAGTGAGAGGCCCGTGTACCGCAAAACAACAACAAAAAATTATTTACTTGTTGATTTTTGGCTGCATTGGGTCTTCGTTGCTGCACATGGGCTTTCTCTAGTTGTGGTGAGCAGAGGCTGCTCTTCCTTGCAGTACACGGGCTTCTCACTGCAGTAGCTTCCCTTGTTGCAGAGCACGGGCTCTAGGAGCGTGCGCGGGCTTCAGTAGTTGTGGCGCATGGGTTTAGCTGCTCCATGGCATGTGGAATCTTCCCGGACCAGGGATCTAACCCGTGTCCCCTGCACTGGCAGGCAGATTCTTAACTACTGCCCCACCAGGGAGGTCCCCATACTTTATTTCTTAATGTGAGATGCAAGAATAGTGCATTGCAACAGATAAAATGAAAGAAATCATGCTGTGGAGCAAAAATGTTTAATTTCCTTTCCTACCCTCTCCAAATTGTTAATTGACAGAAAATATGCTTTCTATTAAAAAGGATTACGTTCCTGATACTTCTTAATACCAAGAAAGCTATGTAGAAGCCAGACAAAACAGTCAGAGTATAAAGAGCACATGCCACCCAAACATGGCAGAAAGTCTGTTTTATATAAAGCCTCAGCGTCAACACACTGCAGGGAAATTTTTTAAACGAATAAATAAATCATCACGGAGCAGCTGGAAAGAGGAGTATATTCCTCAGAGATGAGAGAAATGAAAGGGAGCAAAAGTCCAAAGAAGAAATGGAATTGGGAACTGGGAATTTCCCCTTTCGTATATGCACATGCCGACCCTGGTAACGTAAATGCTGGTTCGTACACGAGCACATATAAGGGAGTAGGAGAAAGGGATGGAAAACATCGTCCGGTCCAAGAAGGCTAGGCAGGCATTCAGAAACAAGCCCCAAACACTAAGATCCCCAAAACAAGTGTGCATTTGCAGAAAATGAACAGTATATAATAAGGGAAATCTTCTTTTTGATTTAAATTGAAGTATAGTTGCTCTGCAAATAGTACATCAGTTACAGGTGTCCAATATGGTGACGCACAGATTTTAAAGGTTATACTCCATTTATAGTTATTGTAAAATATGGGCTATATTCTTCGTGTTGTACAATACGTCCTTGTAGCTTATTCTAAACATAATAGTTTGTACCTCTTACTCCCCTCCCCCATCTTGCCCCTCCCCCCTGGTAACCACTGGTTTGTTCTCTAGATCTGTGAGTCTGCTTCTTTTCGTTATATTCACTAGTTTGCTGTACTTTTTTGATTCCACATATAAGTGATATCATACAAGGGAAGTCTTGTTGAAAAGTACATCGTTGAGAATACTTCCCAGTCTGAGCTCGGGGTGGATGAAGAGAAATAAATGAATGAATGAACAAATGAATGAGAAAAAACCAGAATCTCCCCCCAGTACGTCCAAGAAAATCCTTTACCTGTGTGTCTTTGCCACCAGAATTCATTCCATTTGTTTGCCTGAAAATCCTAAATTGAAACCATAGCCTAAAATAGTTCTAAACTGGATGTACCTCCAAAGGCTTGGTAGAAACACACTGACATTTTCTTCAGAGGGATGCACTTCAAATGGAATCCTCAAAGAATTCCTATAAATACAGTGCCAGGAACACCAACTCATCTAAACATCCCCACAAAAACAAACAAAAACCAAAAAATCATCCAAGGAAAAGAGGCACCAGGAGAGAAGCTGAAACAAAAGAAATAACAACCCACAGAAAGAGGTCTGCAAATGCAAAAGCAATCGGGCCCCTAAAAGTCCAAATGAAAAAGAAGTACGTGTAAAATATTAGAAGAAATAAAATATGCATGGGAAATATGATGAAGAAACAAGGTTATATCCACAATTTTGCCAGCCGACTTGCAAAACGATTGACTTAAACAGCAAATGAAGAGAAAATTAGTAAGCCAGAGGGTAGACTGGGGCACATTAGAAAGAATGTTGCAAAAAAGACCCCCCCCCAAAAAAGGGAAAGTAGGAAAGAGGCATTAAAAGACATAGAACAAAGGGGGTGAGAAATCACTGCCTACATGTAATTAGAGTTTTACAAAGACATGATAGATTGATTGGGAAGAAGGTAGTATCAAACGCATAATGATTAAGAAATTTCAAGAACAGAAGCAAGACACCATTGCCTGGATGGAGGCACAACCTATCTGAGAGTGTAAATGAAAAAAAAAAAAAAATCCAAGGCAAGGTATGTTGTCGTCAAAGAACACAGAACACAAATGTTAAAGGAGCTGTAGAGGGAAGAGCCACGTTTCTACCTTTAGTAGAAAAAAACTAGACTGTCTTCTGACTTCTCGTGGAAACGAGGAGCCACTGGAATTATACATACCTTCAAAACTCTGAATGAAAATAACTGTCAACCTAGGATTGTATGTCCAGAGAAGCTCCTTTTAAGGCAAACAGGAAGTAAAGGTATTTTTAGACAACAAAAAGGAGAGGTCTGCCGATAACACTGCTTTCTTCAGTGAAGTCCAAAGGATGCATTAAATAATTAGAACATATTCAATAAAGGATGCGTTAAAGAAAGAACATATTCAAAGAGAAATGCAGAGAACGCGGAGGGAGGGGGGAAGAAGCAAACGTGGGGAAAACTCTAAACAAAGTTTAGATTGTATAACGATACACATGAAAGGTTGCAGCAGCCTAACACTTGGGGATTTGATTCGAGTTGATACACACGAATGATGGAGATTACTTTAGGACTTAAATATGTGCATTAAAGTATCTAGAGAGATCATTAAAATCATGCACAGAGGGTATATAACTTCTGGAAATGTAACAGGAAAAGCTGGAGGGCTAGTTCCAAAGAATCAAAGAAAGGAGGATGGCTGTGGAAGGGGAGCCGTATAAGATGAAAGAGAGTAGAAAGCGCACAGATACATCAAGATCCTACCAAATGCTAATCAAATCAATTTTCCTATTCCAAGATAACGGCTGGAGGATTGGGTTATCAGAAAATGCATCTGTATGCTGTTTTCAGAGAACACAGATGTAAGAAGCAACTAGATGGAAAAAGAAATGTCACATACCTGCTACTCAAGAGTAGGTGGATGTAACTCTTGATATTGGAGAAAATGAACTAGAAGTCACAAAGGATTATTCCATGTAAAGAGAGTCAGTAGACATAGAAAAGAAACTTACGGTTACCGAAGGGGAAGGGGTAAATTAGGTGTTTGGGATTAACAGATACAAACTACTATACATAAAATAGATAAACAAGGATTTACTGTGTAGCACAGGGAACTATACTCAGAATCCTATAATAACCTATAATGGAAAAGAATCTGAAAAAAATATATATATAACTGAATCACTTTGCTGTATTGCAGAACTAATATTATAAATCAAATTCAATTAAAAGAAAATACAGGGTAACTACGTATTGCTAAGAAGTTCACTGCTCCAGGAAGATACACCAAGTCTAAACTTGTGTATATTTATTAGCAGCGCATCAAAGCACATTTGGCATAACAATGAGAAATCGACCAATCGGTAACCATAGTGAGTTAACTTTCTGCTCGTGGCAATTGGTACATTGAGCAGACTACATCAAGAGAAAATACAGAGTATTTGTATAGCACAGCTAACACACAATGAATACATTTCCTAAGGTGCATATGTAGAACACGACTGCCCCCAAACCGGAGACTCAACATGCATCTTTGAGTGCCACAGAACTTTAACAGCAAATGAACACATCGCGAATTATAAAGCCAGTCTAAAGAAACGTGAACTAAACTTTTGAGAGAGGATTTTCCATCATTCTTACATTTATGAATAGTTTCCTTCTCAAAGGTTCACGGCAATAAATAGCTTTACTCTGAATGGTACGTGTGTTTAAATGGGATACATTTTTATTTACTGTGTCTTCTGTAACTCCTGTTTTGCGTCGTATTAATGTAATTCCCTCTGCTTGCTTTTGATCTGCATCGCTCCAGGCCACAACTGGTCTTTGTTTTCCTTTAACCTTCCAGAATCATTTATCTATGCATTCTTAAGGGCTGAATTTAATCAGTATTTTTAAAGTGAAATCACTCTCTTTCTGTCTTTATAGGTGATTGCAACTGATTCATTTACATTACCATGAGTGACACATATAGGAACACTTCCAAAATTTTGGTTTATGCATTAAACATGATTTTACTGACGTTAGAGTATGTAGCTTTTCCTAGTAAAACATCATACGTATACAAACACATATATAACACACACAGATACCTGCAAAAGCATACTATATGTATACACGTATACATTTACATATGTACATATACATAGTCTGTTGTTGCAGGTATCTATATATGTATACAAAGACACATGCACGCGCGCGCACACACACACACTTATGATTTAACTCTTTCTGAAGTGATAATCCATTTACTTTTTAAAAATATTCAGGTCTTCTGTCCACTTTTTAATTGAACTGTTTTTTATATTGTATGAGCTGTTTATGTTTCTGGATATTAACCCCCTATCGACTGTATCATTTGCAAATATTTTCTCCCAATCAGTAGGTTGTCTTGGCGTTTTGCCGACGGTTTCCTTTGCTGTGCAAAAGCTTTTAAGTTTAATCAGGTCCCATTTGTTTATTTCTGCTTTTGTTTTCTGAGCCTTAGGAGACAGATCCAAAAAGATATTGCTACATTTTATGTCAGTGTCCTGCCTGCGTTTTCCTCTAGGAGTTTTACAGTATGCAGGAACCAAAGAGCCCTTGGAAATGAAGGGATAGTTCCTGAAAGACAATTGCAAACCATTCTGTTGATGTCCCCTCAGTGTGTTCCCAACTACAATACGAGTGGGAAACAATCTGAAACTCTTTTCCATGAAGGAGGACAACCCTCAGTTGGTTCCTGTTGTTTTGCTTTGTTTCCACCAAAGATCCGTGTTTCTTTGGGCGTTCGATACCGTTTGTTCCGGAGAGCCGATTAACTGTAAGTTCTATGAGCTGTATCCACTCTACCCCACAGCCTTCTTGAGACATGAACCCACATCTAACAGACCTTTGCTCTATCCACAGCACTTAACTCCAGTGCCATGGACGATATGGTCCATCACTAACGGATCAGCCCTGGCTAAATCAGTGGACGGGTACCAGGGAGCAGATAAAGGTACGGTATGAGCATCGGGCAAGCACGATCCACTTTTTCACAGCGTTTAGACTTGAATGGATGTGGGAAACTATGGAGTCAGTCAACAAATGGTGAAAAAAGCAAACTTGTGAAAGCTTGTAGAAGAGAAGTGGAAAAATGTTTACCGATCACTGACAATGTGAAAAGCAATGTATTAAACTTGCTATCGAGTTTTGCTTAAAAGTTAGTTTAGCAAGAAAGAATAGGTTTTTTTTTTTTTTTTTTCCTCAGAGTGATGTTTTTGGTGTTTCCAATCTCCTGGAGTGTGTTTCATGGTGAGCAGGGCGCGGGGAAAATGATGCGGGCAGAGACATTTCCTTGGGAGTTGGTATCTCGTCTGATCCCACAATTCTTTTCTTCTTCCCTTCATTCAAAAATGACTTTTTCTTTGTCTACCAGAAGCCCAGAACTCCTTTATGTCTTGGGGCACGTAGTGAGACAAAGTGGAAAAACACAGCCTTCCCTCAAGGAGTCAAGGTTTTGAGGCTAATACCGACAAGCTGGTTTGCAAGGTGTGTCCCTCAAGAAATAGTTACATGATACAGTATCACGTTTTCTGAATATTCAGTGATATTAAAACTGATTTTTAAATGCTATTAAAAATTGGTGCTTTAAATTACATGTCTGAAAAGGGATAATTATAAATGACTTGGGTTGTAATATATACCTTTCTTACAGAAGTCTTTGAATGCCAAATGCCTCTGTTAATAGCAGCTGTTAAACTGGTGAACGAATGACTTATACATATCTATATCTAATGATTATATTTAATATGTATGTCTAATACACAGAAACATGCACACACACCTCGATACCTGACTCCTTATAAGAATTTTCTGTAAGGAGAATTAGATAGACCTTTATAGCAACGGAAACCTTTGCAGACACTGCAACCATTATTACATAGAATATAACCATACAACCCATTTGGTTCACCTTAGCTGCACTTTCACAAGCCCTTAAGAAGTTGTCTTATGGTAGAACTACAGAGGAACGTCGGCATGTCCTTAAATTGGAGGATTTTTTCCCCCTCTGCATTTTTTTTTCATTCATAAATGACACTTGGTATATCACAGATGTGGCACTCACGGGAGTGGGGAAAGGCTGGTTGACACAATTTGCTATCCGTTAGAGGAAGATGAAATTTGACTTCCAACCTCATACTCCGTCATTACCTGCACGCTACACACGCACATTAGAAAATTTCTTGCATTTGTACGTTTGGACGCATGACATACGAATGTTCACAGAAATACTGTGTGTAAGAGTAAAATTTTAAAAAATCAAAACAACACAAGTCCATAAAGAGTAGAATGAAGAAATAAAGTGTGGGATGTTTAGCCAGTGAAATACTATAGTGCCATGACCCCCTCTGCATTTTTAAAAAATAATTTTTATTGGAGTAGATTTTTAATGTTGTGTTAGTTTCAGGTGTACAGCAAAGTGAATCTGTTATTCATATACATGTATCCACTGTTTATTAGATTCCTTCCCCATGTAGGTCATTACAGAGTATCGAGTAGAGTTCCCTGTGCTATACAGTAGGTCTAAACCAGATAGTTGCCTCTTTGCTTTACTTTTTTTTTCATTGTCACTTTTCTTAACTCATTAAAGTCACTTCGAAGCCAGTCCCCATTTTCCTTTGTCATAAACGAACCTATTTTGTTCAAGGATGAAAGTGTCGTTTTATAGAGAAAAAATGGTCGAATGTTGGGGATTTCATACGTATAAATGTGTATTGGGGCTAGTTGCCCTTAAAAAAAAGACGGCATACAGCTTAATTCAAGCCTACATCGATCTAATTCTGAGGAGACTTGGTTATTCCTTTATTAGTCATATTGTTCTTTTTTCTGTACACGGGCCTCTCACAGCTGGGGCCTCTCCCGTGGCGGAGCACAGGCTCCGGACGCGCAGGCTCAGCGGCCATGGCTCACGGGCCCAGCCGCTCCGCGGCACGTGGGATCTTCCCGGACCGGGGCACGAACCCGTGTCCCCTGCATCGGCAGGCGGACCCTCAACCACTGCGCCACCAGGGAAGCCCGGTTATTCCTTTATTAATTTCATAAAAATGTTTTTGTATGTCAGCACTTTTATTAGGAGCTGAAAGCAGAGGGAATATTTTCCTAAAACGGCTCTAAATACATGTGGGGATAAGATGGGAATATTTTGGCTAAGGTTGGACCTGAGACAGCATGCGCAGTGGCTAATGCCCATCTTTTCCTGCATCTTCCGCACCCTTTCACCCCAGCTGTGCCTCCAGCCCTCAGACGCCCCTGTCCCAGGGGTGCTGTTGCCTTTTCCCCTGCTTGGGTCTGTCCATGCACTTGCTTGTGGACAGGGGACCGCAGCTGGCTGTGAGCCTGACTTTCCTTCACCCTGGCAAGCTGTGTCCCTCTTGGGGCCGCTGCCTTCTAGCCAAATCCTAGACCAACAGCACAAAACTCAGCCAGCTGCCCTCTTCCGCATCTGCACAGCACAGCGCCTTATCAGAAGGGTATTTGTGCCACGGCTCATGAATCCCTAGACCCCAGTGACCCCACGGTAACGTCTGCAAGATAGCAGGTGTTTAAGATCAAGTTACTCTACCTGGAGGGCGACTCCCAAACAATCCAAAATCATCCCGTTAAGACACAACAGATCCAGGGGAAGGATCAGAGAATAAGGCAAGGAGGTAAGTGTGCTTCTGCCTGTAGGTAGGAACAAAGCATGATCCTAATCACGGTGTAGATTTGTGGATGTAAAAGTTTACAGAGACTTGGCTGTATTGCAGGTGGTACTTTTTCAGTACGGTTTAACTTTTCCTGTTCTGAATGGCTTATGTTCACATTAACTAAAGAATCTGAGTAGACAGAAAGGAAATAAAAGACTATATGTGCATTATATATACTTACATATTTATATACTTACATATTTATATTTAACATATGTACCTTGATTTATGATATAATCATAGCCTCAAAAATTTGCAACTGTAATATGGTTATAAAAAGGTGATACACAGCACAAAAACAGAATTATACATCAGTGGTACAGGATAGAAAACCCAGAGGTAAACCCATGCACCTATGGTCACCTAATCTATGACAAAGGAGACGAGAATATACAACGGAGAAAAGACAGTCTCTTCAATAAGTGGTGCTGGGAAAACTGGACAGCTACACGTAAACGAATGAACTCAGAACACACCCTCACTTCATGCACAAAAATAAACTCAAAATGGATGTAAGACCTAAATGTAAGACCGGACACTATAAAACTCAGAGGAAAACATAGGAAGAGCACTCTTTGACACAGATCACAGCAAGATCTTTTTTGACCCACCTACTAATGAAAATAAAAACAAAAAAACCCAAATGGGACCTAATGAAACTTAAAAGCTTTTGCACAGTAAAGGAAACCATAAACAAGACGAAAAGACAACCCTCGGAACGGGAGAAAATATTTGCAAACAAAGCAAGGGACAAAAGATTAACGTCCAGAATATACAAACCACTCAGGCAGCTCAATATCAAAACGAACAATCCAAGCAAAAATTGGGCAGAAGACCTAAATAGACATTTCTCCAGAGAAGACATACCAGCTGGCCAAGAGGCACATGAAAAGATGCTCAACATCGCTAACTATTAGAGAAATGCAAATCAAAACTACAATGAGGTATCACATCACATTGGTCAGAATGGCCATTATGTAAAAATCTAGAAACAATAAATGCTGGAGAGGGTGTGAAGAAAAGAGAATCCTCTTATACTGTTGGTGGGAGTGTAGACTGGTGCAGCCACTATGGAGAACAGTATGGAGGTTCCTTAAAAAACTTTAAAAATAGAACTACCATCTGACCCAGCAATCCCACTACTGGGCATATGCCCTGAGAAAACCATAATTCAGCAAGACACACGCACCCCATTGTTTACAGCGGCACTGTTTACAATAGCCAGGTCATGGAAGCAACCTAAATGTCCATCGACAGAGCAATGGATAAAGAAGATGTGGCGCATATATACAATGGAATCTTAGCCATAAAAAGGAACGAAATTGGGTCATTTGTAGAGATGTGGATGGACCTAGAGACTGTCATATCATACAGAGTGAAGTAAGTCAGATAGAGAAAAACTAATATCATATATTAATACATATATGTGGAATCTAGAAAAATAGTACAGATTAACCTATCTCCAGGGCAGGAATAGAGACACAGACATAGAGAACGGACGTGTGGGCATGGCAGGGGGATGGGGGGCAGGGGAGGGTGGGACGAATTGGGAGAATAGGTTTGACATAAATACACTACCATGTGTAACATAGGTAGCTAGTGGGAACGTGCTGTATAGCACAGGGAGCTGAGCTCAGTGCTCTGTGGTGACCTAGATGGGTGGCATGGGGGTGGGCTGGGAGGTCCAAGAGGGAGGGGATGTATGTATACATGGAGCTGAATCACTTCATTGTACAGCAGAAACTAACACAACATTGTAAAGCAATTATACTCCAATAAAAAAATGGTGATACAAATGTGTATATACAGAAATGCATACATATATATGTATATATAAACATATTCTTGTTACATGCAAAGGTATAATTGCGTATAGATACTTATAACTGCAACTACACTTCTGCGTGTAACAAGGACATATATTTAAATTAGCTAACACAGAGATTACCATACTGAGTGAAGCAAACCAAATATCACAGGATATCACTTATATGTGGAATCTAAAAAAAATTATACAAATGAAATTATACAAAACAGACACACAGACATAGAAAACACACTTATGGTTATCAAATGGGAAAGGGGGAAGGGAAAAATTAGGAGTATGAGATTAATAGACTCACTACTATACATAAAATACATAAACAACAAGGCCTTAACTGTAGAGCACAGGGAACTATACTCAGTATTTTGTAATAACCTATAATGGGAAAAAGTCTGAAAAAGAATGAATATGTGTGCATATGTGTAACTGAATTGCTTTGCTGTACTCCTGAAACTAATGCAACATTGTAAATCAACTATACTTCTATTAAAAAAAACCTCACTATTGAAAAAATAAATTAGCTAACCTAAATTCTGATATAATTTAAATGTGACACATATACGTATTGTATAAAATGGTCTTTGCAAGTAACGATAATGATGTATTTAATCAACTTACTTAAATAACTGTGATACAAATACACACATGTATTTATATATACACAATTATGCCTTTGCATGTAACAGTAACAAAGGTATTTATGTATCGTCCATTACGTGCCAGGCACTGAACAAGCCTCCAGAAACATAACTGTGAAAGCATATTCATTAATTCATATTTGCCTCAATGATGGTAATGTACTTTTGTTTTGTTTTCATGGTAAAGGATTATTTTGAAGTACACTTAAAATATACAACTATTTTATAGGAGGGTTTGATTTCCCATATTGTGTAAATCCAGTATTTTCATTTTGCATCACAACAATTTAACTAGTGTCGTAACTTCACTTCATGTTGGGTGCGTGCTTTGTAACCCGGTGGGGAGCCAGGTCTGGTATTCAGTCTTGGCTTCATTTCTAAATTGCAATGAAACTTTAGGAAAGTCATTTTATCCTCTGATTCTGTTCTAGTTTTTCATGTGAAAAATGCAAATAAAAACACAGATATCATGGAGTTGCAGAGGAATTAAAAATAACTGACGTGAGATTTTTACCTAGATGTGAAAGACCTGAAGTAGCGGGTTAAAATATTTTGACTTTAATTCTGTAGGCAACAGGCAAAAAAGTACAGGATTTGGGGAAGGTGGACAACACAGTTACAATACATCTGACTTAGGGAGTGTTGCGTTCCCTAAGCAGAAATGGGGGAGTGAAAAAGAAAGTGCCAACTCACAGCATCAGAATATCAAAAGACCACACGTAGACAGAGTGAACTGGGGACATCTGTTGAGATCCTCTAAACCGAAAAGCAATGATTAAATTTTTCATTTGCAACCTGAAATGGAATTTTCAAACTCATTAGAGAAACTTAAATAACATGAGAAACGATAAAAAAAAAAAAAAAATAGATGACTGTTCCACGGAATCTGAATTATGCAGCTACTGTTACTATCTTGAAGATAAAAACTAACCGTGAAAATGACAAACCATCCTATTGTGGATTTTATTAAGCTCGACAGAGAAGTTCAACTTTACGCAGTTAAGAAATGATAGAATTCATTCTCTCTTTTATTTATTTAACAGATATTTTAGTAAGAGTCTTCAGTACGCTGGAGACCATGAGAGACAGCAAGGTTCATAAGCTTTGGTCCCCCAAGAGAATAAAAATTCAGTGAATAAGACAAAACAATAAAGAATAAGCCAGATATAGAGCATCCATCATACACAACTTCTGTATATGTTCATTGGAAGGAAAAAGGACATCTGTTACGGTGAGCGGAAGCAATGCAAAGAGGAAATAATTTTTTTTAATAAAGATAAAAAGAGCAAACGGAGTGGATGAGGGGCTGCTGGTGAGACTTCAGGAAAATAGGATCCGTTGCAGCTGACAGGGTAAGACGGAGCAATAACCAATGGGTTTGGCCACAAGGAGATCATGGGGAGAAACTGTAAAAAATGGCTCTGCGGGGACTTCCCTGGCGGTCCAGTGGTTGGGACTTCACCTTCCAATGCAAGGGGGGTGGGGATCCCACATGCCTTGCAGCCAGAAAACGAAAACATAAAACAGAAGCAATATTGTAACAAATTCAATAAAGGCTTAAAAAAAAAATGGCTCTGTGGGGTCCTGGGGACTGTAGTCTGATGGGAATGGACTCGAGAGAATAAACGCGCAGAAACAAGGTAATGAATGCACTCACATTATCGAGGAACTTTTCTGAGAAGGGTTGCAAAGAAAGATGGGGTATGTGCTAGAGTTTTGTTTAAAAAGTATTGTAAAATGAGAGAGGGGATAGTTGGTGTAACTTCTGTTGGGAGTAATCAAGGACAGAGTTGAATGTTTGGGGCATGCAGGTGTGGGGGGGCGTTGAACATCTTGGCCACTTGCCAAGGGTGTGAGCTTCAGCGAGTTAACTTATTTCTAGAGTCCATCGTATCCTTGTGTACAAAGAATAATGAGATCCATCTTGAAGGGTCATTGAGATGCGAGAAAAACAGAAAATGCACCAAAGACAAAACACAGATGTGTCTTGGAGATGAGGGCAGTGTCGAGGAAGAAGAGATGGTTAAGGTAAAGATTCAGGAAGAAGCACCAGAGGGGGACGACGAGGGGGCAGAAGAGATTAGGAGATGAAGAAACAAGCAGGAAGGAGGTCAGAGAAGCGAGGAATCAACAGGAGAGGAGAAAGGCCAGAAAAAGCAGAGAGAAGACGACGGCACCAAGAACGCAACTCAGTTTATTGTTTGGAAATGTCACTTTACATTGAACTCAGGTGGGAAAAAGGTAAAGACATTAGTTACGGGGCTGTAGGTGCAGTGAGCACTAGGATAAAAGTATGTGATGATTCTAACGTGCACTGGGTGGCCAATAAAAAAAAAGAAAAAAAATGAAGGGATTTCACATTTCCTTTGAGAATCTTACTGAGTACACAGTCAATGCCAGGGGAATGCTAGAATCCCAAGGGAAGAATTGCAGCTCTTGTAAAAAGAAAAATGTTCTCCAGCTAGAGATGCAGTAAGGACAGTGTGGAAGACAGCTGGGCCAAAATCAGCTTGAAGGATTCAACCCCAAATGTACAAATGATGAAGCCTTTAAAAGAAGAGGGGACTTTGACAGGAGGAGTTGGAATTGGGGGCTGGATGATTCGTCTTTGGAGATTTGGTGGAGGTGAGGTGCTGGCAAGGCAGCTGCTAGGAACCATGCAAGAGACGTTTGGAAATGTGAATCTGGGGCACGCTGCAAATATCCGATTAGGGAATAATCTGCCTGGAGGTGATAATTAAAGCTGAGGAGGTTGTGTTAGTTCAAAGTTGAGAAGAAAATAAACAAATAAATAAGCTTTAACGAAAGAGGCTGGGACTTACTTCCCTGGTGGCACGGTACCAAAGAATCCGCCTGCCAATGCACGGGACACGGGTTTGGGCCCTGGTCCGGGAAGATCCAACATGCCGCAGAGCCACTAAGCCCGCGAGCCACAACTACTGAGCCTGGGAGGCACAACTACTGAGCCCACGCGCCACAACTACTGAAGCCCGCGCGCCTAGAGCCCGTGCTCCGCAACAAGAGAAGCCACTTCAATGAGAAGCCCGTGCACCGCAACGAAGAGTAGCCCCCGCTCGCCGCAACTAGAGAAAGCCCACGTGCAGCAATGAAGACTCAACACAGCCAAAAATTAATAAATGAATAAAATTTAAAAAACAAAACAAAACAAACGAACAAGAACACCCCCAAAGAGGCCACTTATCACCTGAGCCGGCTGGGGGTCCACTGGGAGAAGGTGGCCTCCGACAGGACTAAATCCATGGATCAGCGACTAACCCTGATGTATTTCCTCTTCTCTCGTGGCAACACGTATGCCTTTCTTCTCCGACTTTCCTCCCCCTCCCTGTCCTTCTTCTTCTTCTGCAGCTGCTTCTGCTTCTGCTTCTGCTACTCATCTCCCCCTCCTTCTCCCCCGGGGAGAAAAACAATCTAAGCTTTTCTCTTGAGCTTGACACATTTGAGATCTTCTGAGATGATCAAATGGGGAGACCACAAAAGTCAACTGATTTTATAAAATGAGAGTCTAGAAAGGAGGCCCTCGGGCATAACAAAGGAGAAATCAACTGCTGTAGAGATGAGATTTAAAACATGGGAATAGAAACAATAGCGAAGACATGGAAACAAAGTAAGTGTCCATCACAGAGGAATGGATAAAGAAAATGCGGTACAAGTACACAATGGAATATTACTCAGCCATGAAAAAGAACGAAATAATGCCATTTGCAGCAACATGGGTGGACCTGGAGATCGTCATACTAAGTGAAGTCGCATAGACAAAGACAAATACCATATGATATCACTTATATGTGGAATCTAAAATACGACACGCATGAACACATATATGAAACAGAAACAGACTCACAGACAGAACAGATGTGTGGTTACCGAGGGGGAAAGGGGAGGGATAAATTAGGAGTTTGGAATTAACATATATAAAATATATAAATTACTATATATAAAATAAACAACAAGGTCCTACTGTATAGCACAGGGAACTATACTCAATATTTTGTAATAACCTATAATGGAAAAGAACCTGAAAAGAATGTATATGTGTATAATGCCCTCAAAAACTCTAGCCATGGATAAGAATTGGGGTAGGTGGTTGGAAAAGGATGGGGGGGTGGCGTCCAGAGAGGCTTAACTTCTGGGCCAATGTGTCTGCAATACATCTAGCATACATATCTCTCGTAATACGTAAAAGATAACTGAAAGAAAAAAAAAATTGGGTGACAAAGCTTCAGGAGGCCCACTCAGTTTTTTCTCTCTGCTACATCAAAGTACAACAAGTTTAGAAGCGTTAACTACCAGTCATTTATTACCTCACAGTTGCCATGGGTCAGCAGTCAGGGCCCAGGGCAGAAGATCTAAACAGACATTTCTCCAGAGGAGACGTACAGATGGCTAAAAAGCACATGAAAAGATGCTCATCATCACTAATTATCAGAGAAATGTGAATCAAAACTAGAGTGAGGTACCACCTCACACCGGTCGGAAAGGCCGTCACCAAAAAGTCTACAAACAATAAATGCTGGAGAGGGTGTGGAGAAAAGGGAGCCCTCCTGCACTGTTGGTGGGAATGTGAACTGATACAGCCACCATGGAAAACAGTATGGAGGGTCCTCAGAAAACTAAAAATAGAGTTTCCATATGATCCAGAAATCCCACTCCTGGGCATATACCCTGAGAAAACCATAATTCAAAAAGTACATGCACCCCAATGTTCACTGCAGCGCTATTTACAATAGCCAGGTCATGGAAGCAACCTAAGTGTCCATCGACAGATGAATGGATAAAGAAGATGTGGCACATATATACAATGGAATGTGACTCAGCCATAAAAAAGAATGAAATAAGGCCATTTGCAGCAACATGGTTGGACCTAGAGGTTATCATACGAAGGGAAGTAAGTCAGACAGAGAAAGACAAATACCATATGATATTGCTTATATGAAGAATCTAAAAATAAAAACATACAAATGAACTTATTTAGAAAATAGAAACAGACTCACAGGCTTGGGGAACGAACTTATGTTTACCAAAGGGGAAAGCGCAGGGAGGGGGTAGGGATAAACTGGGAGATTGGGATGAACACATGGACACTACTATGTATGACAGATAACCCACAAGGACCTGCTGTAGAGCACAGGGAACTCTACCCAATATTCTGTGGTAACCTATATGAGAAAAGAATCTAAAGAAGAATGAATATATGTATTTGTATAACGGAATCACTGTGCTGTACACCTGAAAGTAACACAGCATTGTCAGTCAACTCTACTCCAATGAAGTTAAAATAAAAAAAACAGAAGTCTGGGCCCTGCATGGATGCGATGTGTCCTCTGTTTAGAGTCTCACAGGGTCAAAATCAAGGTGTCAGCAGGGCTGTGATCCCTCACACAGGCTCTGGGGAAGTCCGGCTTCCGAGTGCATTCATTATGGTCTGAATTCACTGCCACGCGGTTGTACAACAGAAGTCCCGGCTGTCAGCTCTGTGCCTACCCTTGCTGCTTAAGGCTGTCCTCACTCCCAAGAAATGGCAGGTTGAACCCTTCTGATGCTATGAATCGCTCACACTTATTTTTTTTCCCGCCACGGTATCTCTACCCTATAAACCAAGATAGTTCTCTGCTGTTAAGACCTCATGGGATTAGACTGGATTTACCTAAATAATCTAGGACTCTCTCCCTATGTAAGATTCTGAAATTTAATTACATCTGCAGTTTCCCTTTTACCGTGGAATGTTAACATATTCACAGATGGCTGGGCTTACTAATTTTTTTTTATGATTTCCTTATGCCAATTGAAAAAGAAATGCACACTATAGAAGTCGAGAATTACGCTTCGTTCGGCAGACATCCTGAGGCCTTAAGCCCAGGAGACAGTCTCTCAGGTAGCTCTGGGGGACAGCTCCAAAGAGGGAGGGGAGGAGCCTGGATATATACGAGGTTCTGCAACAAAAACCAGGCAGTAGGAGCGTCAAAAGATTACTGTTGATTAAAGAAAAAACAAACACCTCAAGTTAAAGATGTATGGGAAGATGCCAGAGTCTGGACTCATTAAAGCCATTCCTTTGATATGCACCTTAGCTACCCAGGGCCAGCATCCTGCTTTTCTCCATCCTGAATCCCCTCAGGGTGCGCATTGGGGGTGATGCGGTGGCTGAGGGCTTGATGGCCTCAACATCCTTTGTTCAGTGATATGGCAGGTGACTTTCTTTGTCCATACTTGTATCCTAAGTTGTTTATTTCTTTAAAAATAAAATATAAATATTTATTCCAAATTCCTCTCTAGTTTGTCTTCTGTAGAGGTTCAAAAGTTTCGGAGAACATCAGACAGCCATGCCTACCTACAGTTAATGGCTAAAAGCAACCCAGCTAATTTTTCCAAGGTACGAGGTGACATCTTAACTCCTTTTTCTTAGTCCAAGATGACTCACTTCTGCTGTGGCCACAGTCAACCTTCTTTCTATAACAGAACTTCGCTGCCTCAAATCCCACATTTTCTTAAGGCAGCCGGTTCCCTTGACATGTCTTTTGAAGGGATGATTATGATCAGAGCCCATGTAATTCTGTCACTGTTTTCAAAGAAGGAATTTAATCTAATAACTTATTAAATTGTTGGTTCTCGCCGCAGCAGGTCTGAAGGATATTCAAGGTAAACCATCTCACATCAGAATTCGGCGGCTGGATACCCTTATCCTTCCTAATGAAAATTTATTTCAGGCTAATAACACATTCTGCTCTCCGTTATATTGTTAAGGAGCTCTTCACGTGGGCTTTTTTGATATGCTAAGTTTATAACCAATAGTTTATGCTTGCCTGTTTTCCATTTAGAAATGAATGACAAATAGATGAAGCCCTAAAGAAGAAAATTGGATTTTTAAATCACTCAGTTGTCTTATTAGGAAAAAAAAAAAAAAAGAACTAACCAGGTGATGATTTACACTTGGAGTTAAACCAGATACGCATTAACTCTACTGAAGATGGAAACCACAATGCCACTATTTAATTGGCCATGTCTTTGCTGTCCTGCTTTGTCTCTATGAAGTAAACTTAGATTTACAAAATCACCAAGTGTCAGACCACTCGATCCATTGCAGCGCTTGCAAATTAAAATTCCTTTAGGGCCGATGCTAATAATAAGGGACATGATGGGGCATGTAGGACACTGATGATGTATGTTGGGCTTCAAGTACCTGCAGGTTCAATATTTTAAAAAAATCCAATTTGCAGGCCAAATGAAAAACACTTGTGAACTCAGTCGATTTGTCACCTGCTTTGGCCCCAAGTCCAACCTCTACCTATATCATACCCCTTCTGTCTCAGTCATAGTTTCCTCAGATGCCAATGGTTGATGCCACCTGGGGGACAGGCATCCCTTTAGTGAGGGGTTGTCCCCTGTTCTTATTAACTGTGACAAAGGTGGAAGATGGTGGTCAGTCATGGAATCAGGCAGGAGCGAGGCAGCGTACAAAGCGGCATATAAATAACGTGTGTCACCCACTGCCTTGCTACCCTCCAGGCTCCCTTGGGACTTCCTGGAGCAATGTTCTGGAATTCCATCCCCCACGAGTCTGGGGCTTTCTCTTTGCTGAATGTCTTCACTCAGTGGGAATGTTCTCTGGTCCCCACAGCATCACCTCTTGCCTATGTTCCCAATATCTTTTACATAAAAAAAACACCACCAACAGCAGTAACAAATCTCCATTTCTGGAGACAGGACCTTTTTTAAACACACTGTCTCGAATTGGAAGTCTGCAGAGATTTCTGATCGGTTGTGGATTCCTCATATTATCGACAGATGAGTGGATAAAGAAGACGTGGTACATATACACAACGGAATATTACTCAGCCATAAAACGAATGAAATAATGCCCTTTACAGCAACATGGATGGACCTAGAGATGGTCATACTAAGTGAAGTAAGTCGGACACAGACAATTATATGCTATCACTCATATGTGGAATCTAATTTAAAAAATGATACAAATGAACTTACTTACAAAACAGAAACAGACTTACAAACATAGAAAACAAACTGAGGGTTACCAAAGGGGAAAGAGGGGGAGGGATGAATCAGAAGGCTGGTACTAACATACACACACTACTATATATAAAATAGATAAACAACAAGGACCTACTGTAGAGCACAGGGAAGTATACACAAGATTTTCTAATAACCTATATGAGAAAAGTATCTGAAAAAGAATGAAAATACCTATATATATATATATATATATATATATAGCTGAGTCACTTTACTGGACACCTGAAACTCACACAACATTGTAAATCAACTAGACTCCAATAAAATTAAAAAGAAAAAGCAAAGCTGATTTCGCCATGGGTGGCAGGCACAATGGGACACAGCTACTTTTGGAAATACGCGCATTACGGATCCATACTGAAGCCAGCGACTCCAGGGTCAGGGGAGGGGTGACCCTAAGCATCCACTGATGTAACTTCTGAAGGCAAGTCTTAGTGCCAACTGACTACAAGTTTATTCATACTTGCTTCCCTTGCTATAACAAGCGGTGTGTTTTTGGTCATTGTTTTTGTTGCGTTTCTGTTCATGTTTTATTTTTTCCTTCTGCTGTCCTGAATCTCTGATGGGCACTTCTTTCTAACCATTCTTGTCTGTGCCATACTGCAGGGACATTCCTAATACCCTACGGCTTTGGATATATATTTTTTTTTGCCCCCAATGCTAAATGAAGACTAGATGATTTTTAAGTAGGTGAACACTCATTGTAAAAGAAAAAGCAGTGCATAAACGTGCCGTTATTGTTATTTGTGGACAGTGGTTATGCTGATGGATACGTTGCAGATTGCTGATTCCTTGAACAAAATGCCATTGTAACGATATGTCATTATTTGGCACCATTTTGGGGAGGGGTGGTAAAGACACTTTCCTACGGCTTAGGTAGTCGTTTCCATTATTTCTAAATAATACTTCCCTGTGATACAGTACACCAGGGCTTCTGACACATTCTTCAAGCAGAATCTTGAATTTGTGGGCACTGACAAATGGAATTCTGTCGCAGTGATGATCTGCTTTGGGTCAAAATGATTTATTTCCCCATGGAGTCGTTAAAAGGCTGTATGTACCAAGACAGGATCCCGAGGAAACGGAAAGGAGAGTTTGGCTTTAAGAAGTTTTATAAAATTCATAGATGCATATAATAACACAGCAAAAAGTGACCTTAAAGTCAACATATGCTCACTCCATCCTTTTAGACATAAGAAAAGAATAGGCTACAAGGAATCGTTGGCAGTTATTAATATTTTGGGGTCACAGAGCCTCTGAGCATCTGATTAAAATTACGAGCCTTTCCCTAAACCAATGCATATGTGCATCAAACACTGTACATTCTCTTTGGGCCTCCAGGGACTTGCTATAGAATTTTATCACTGGACTTCAAGAACCCTGAGGTTGGATGATTTATCTAAGGCCACTCAGGTGGGTCTCATGAGATATCCCTGAAAAAAGAGTCTTCGGCTGGAACTGAAACCACATATTTCAGGAATAGGGAACCACAGGTACTGCCTTCATAACTAATCTTCCCTATAAAATGGATGGAACCTTCAAACTCTGCCCCAAATACTGACACACTTACCTCAAACATGCTCATTTTCAAGTGACAATTTAAAATTGATAATTGGTGCTAAATTGGGATTTTTTTTAAGTCCTAACTGCTTTGTTTAGGTGTTCTGCTTTCTTCTTTATTTACTTGAGGCAACTACATTCCTAGTGTGTGTAAGATACTCATCACTGAGAATAAAAAGATAAATAAACCCTATTTTACCCATGAGAGGGTCACCATCTCCCGGGGACAGCAGGATACACTATCTAAGATAAAACTCTTGTTCCAAAGACCCTGAGTTACATTCTACTCCTCAGATCTGAAAGCCCTTTAATATTCTCAATATTCTTGCTGATATCTTCATGTTCTTCCAAGAGGTGAAAATAAAAATTTTGTTAATTGATACCATGTGTGTCATTCCAACACACACACACACACACACACACATATACATACATATATATATATATATATGTATCTTTCTTAGAATGAGACATTACACATTATTTCAAACAAAGGTACCCATAATTGTCCCAATTCAAAAGGTATGCCAGCCAAAAAATCCCCCTCAAATCCTCAGGGTTGATCTTTTTTTTTTGCATCATTTCTGCCCAAGGTCCTAACCTCCATCCTTTTGAAACAAATGCACAATTTGGGGGCAAAAGTCACTGTCTGACTCTGACCTCACCTCCCACACTTGACAGGTTTTAAAGTCTCTTGTGCTTATATATTATTTATATTTTATGTAAATATAACATATTTATAAATATAAGTAAAAAATATATTTTTAAAAATTTAAGGTTAGACCAGCAAAATGAATTACTCCACTTTTGGCAAGAACTTAATACATATTTACAGTTTGTAAAAAATAAACTCAAAATGCTTTAAAGACTTAAATATAAGACATGACACCATAAAACACCTAGAAGAGGACATAGGCAAAACCTTCTGTGACATGAATTGGACCAGTGTTTTCTTAGGTCAGTCTCCCAAGGCAATAGAAATAAAAGCAAAAATAAACAAATGGGACCTAATGAAACTCACAAGCTTTTCCACAGCAAAGGAAACCATACACAAAATAAAGACAACCTATGGACCGGGAGGAAATATTTGCAAACAATGCGACCGACAAGGACTTCATTTCCAAATATACAGACAGCTCATACAACTCAATAATGAAGACTCAAACAACTCAATCAAAAAATGGGCAAAAGACCTAAATAGACATTTCTCCAAAGAAGACAAAGAGCTGGCCCACAGGTATAAGAAAAGATGCTCAACATCACTAATTATCAGAGAAATGCAAAAACTACAATGAGGTTTATCACCTCATACTGGTCAGAATGGCCATCATCAAAAAGTCTACAAATAAAAAATGCTGGAGAGGGTGCGGAGAAAGGGGAACCCTCTTGCACTGTTGGTGGGAATGTAAATTGGTGCAACCACTAGGGAGAACAGGATGGAGGTTCCTCAAAAAACTAAACATAGAACTACCATATGATCCAGCCATCCCACTCCTGGGCATATATTCAGAGAAAACTCTAATTCAAAAAGATACATGCACCCCTATATTCACAGCAGCACTGTTTACAATAGCCAGGTCATGGAAGCAACCTAAATGTCCATCGACAGATGAATGGATAAAGAAGATGTGGTATAAATATACAACAGAGTATCACTCAGCCATAAAAAAGAATGAAGCAATGCCATTTGCAGCAACACGGATGGAACTAGAGATGATCATACTGAGCAAGCCAGAGGAGGAAGAAAATATCATATATTACTTGTATGTGGAATCTAAGAAAAATGACACAAATGAATGTATTTACAATACAGAAATAGACTCACAGACATAGAAAACAAATGTGTGGTTACCAAAGGGGAAGGGGGTGGGGGATAAGTTAGGAGTTTGGAATTAACAGATACACACTACTATATATTATACAGATAAACAACAAGGTCTTACTGTAGAGCATAGGGAACTATATACAATACCTTGCAATAAAGGGAAAGAATATGAAAAAGAATATGTGTATGTATGTATAACTGAATCACTATGCTGTACACCGGAAACTAACACGACATTGTAAATCAACTCTACTTCAATAAAAAGAGTATGTGGTTGTTTATAATGAATATCATATAATATGTGAAAAACGTGAATGTTCTAAGCATTATCTTTTTTTTTTTTTTTTTTTTTTTCTGCGGTACGCAGGACTCTCACTGCTGTGGCCCCTCCCGTTGTGGAGCACAGGCTCCGGACGCGCAGGCTCAGCGGCCATGGCTCACGGGCCCAGCCGCTCCGCGGCATGTGGGATCTTCCCGGACCGGGGCACGAACCCGCGTCCCCCGCATCGGCAGGCGGACTCTCAACCACTGTGCCACCAGGGAAGCCCTCTAAGCATTATCTTAATACTCAGGAACACCTTAAAGTTAAAAAGAACATGGAATATGGTCTCCATTTCCATGAACTCTGTTTTCAAATTCTTCCGGAATGGGTAATTCCTATTGTACACTGATTTTAAAAAATGTAAAACTGCGTGTCGGATAAAGCAGTTTCATTGACATGGTGCAAATATCGCTGTAGAAGATAATTATGTCCACTCAAGCTTAAAGCATTAAAACTTTATTCTCCTATCATTTTCACAAAAATAAAAGCCATGGAAAAGAACTGAGGAGATTTATTTTGTAGCTGAGAAAACACAGAAATCTAGTATTCAGATTACAGGCTGACTAAGACTTAACTTTGCATTAGGGATTATGAAATGACCACAGTCGTCATACTAGGAAATGGATGCTATGCTCACAAAGGTTTTCCACATGATAAGGCACTGATTATTATCAATATCAATAAGGAGCGTTTGGTGGTTAAAAAAAAAAAAGAAAAAACATTATGGCTCAAGAAAGTCAGTTAGACAATTTTTGGAAGAAGGAAATTATAAAACAAAATATGCACGATTGTTTCAAATAACAGCCCAAGTAGAACCTCTGAAGAAAACTCTACAAGACCAAAACCTGGCTTCATTCAATTGACTCACAAATATGTTAAGTCAGAAACCACAAGTGGAAAGACAAGGCATTTGATAAATAGTCTAGTAAGTTCTATGAAATCCCCCTTTTAGAGGTGGCTCATATGGGAAAACAAGACACGGATGGGAGATGAATTTAATTTCAGAACTTTTCACTTCCAATGCGCAAGAAATAAATGGAAATGACACAGTTTCTTTTTTTCTTTCTTTCTTTTCAAATAAATTTATTTATTTATGGCTGTGTTGGGTCGTCGTTGCAGTGGCAGGCTTCTCATTGCGGTGGCTTCTCTTTGCAGAGCACGGGCTCTAGGCGTGTGGGCCTCAGGAATTGTGGCACATGGGCTCTACAGCACAGGCTCAGTAGTTGTGGCGCACGGGCTTAGCTGCCCCGCGGCATGTGGGATCTTCTGGGACCAGGGCTCGAACCCCTGTCCCCTGCATTGGCATGTGGATTCTTAACCACTGGGCCAACAGGGAAATCCTGATACAGTTTCTTTTAACCGCAAATTCTGTATTTTAAGTTTAATAAGATCATTGCTCATTGCATGGAACTGGTTTTAAGTTACTTTGGCATATCCGAAAATTGTTTGGATATCTATGAAAATATTCTGTTCACTGTGAAAATTGAGATTCCTCTTAGAAATATTTCACTCAGGTAAACAGATGAGCAAACCAGGAAAAATGGACCGCGCACTTAAGGTTTGCATTTTTTAAACTGAGCTTGGAATCTCAAATGGTGCGAACATGTGGGTTTTGTGGGGACGCGCTCTCTTCTTAGTGACCTTGAATGAACTCAGCCCACTGATTTGTTAACAACACTCTCCAAGGTGCAGTCAGGCTGTCTCAGAATTCTTTCACCCAGGGTACTTTCTGCACCATTTTTGTCAGTTACACAAGGGTGATTCCTCAAGCCTCGTCTGGTCCTTTCTTGGTTTATCCCGCTGACAGCTACTCTTTGTGCCTCAAGGAATGTTTGCCCATATGCTCTCCTTCTGGTCAACCCACAATTCTGTCCGCCCCCTTAAGAAATCGAATGCAACAGAGCCTTCAAAGGTCCCAGGGTACGTCTGCAAAATGCCCACAAAGTGCTACGTCCAACACTCCCTCATCCTCAAAATCAAATGGATTCCTTTTACGTGCTAACATTTAACAGAATTTTTAAAATGTTATTTTTTAAAACTAAATGCTCAGGAACTTCCCTGGTGGTGCAGTGGTTGAGGGTCCGCCTGCCAATGCAGGGGACACGGGTTCGTGCCCTGGTCCCAGAAGATCCCACATGCCACGGAGCAACTAAGCACGTGCGTCACAACTACTGAGCCTGCACTCCAGAGCCTGTGAGCCACAAGTGCTGAGCCCACGTGCCACAACTACTGAAGCCCGTGCACCTAGAGCCCGTGCTCCGCAACAAGAGAAGCCACCGCAATGAGAAGCCCGCGCACCGCAATGAAGAGTAGGCCCCGCTCGCCGCAACTAGAGAAAGCCCGCGCGCAGCAACAAAGACCCAACGCAGCCAAAAATAAATAATTTTTTAAAAAGAAAAAAAAAAAAACCCTAAATGCTTAATCTATTTTGTTTAGCTATGACTATCAGGATGGTATATTCTCTTCTTGTAAATTCAAGGGGTTCAGGATTTAATATTTCCTGGGGAAGGCTAGATAAGTTTTTGGTGCCCTTGTTTGGGAAACTTATTATTAATACTGTTTTGCAGAAACAAATAACTTTTATTTTCTCCCAAACAGATGACTCACTGTGGAACCTTGCAGGCACTACACGTAAACATTTATAAACTCTGAACCCTGTAAGGCTCGTGAGTGATAGACCAGCCAAACAGGGCCAGACCGTGGGCTTCTTTAGTGTGTGCATGGTGTATCTCAGAATTCTCCTGTCTCAGATAATATTTCTCCGTTAAACTCTGCATTAGTTCAAGCTTAAATTCAAACAACTAAGAAAATGTTTTAAAATCTATTTTATAAAACCTGGCCACACTCATTTTCTTTTCAACATTGATGAACATTCTGCTGGAGATTGCTTTTAACACGCTTAAAATATTATGACAGATTTCGATGACAACCTCGGGTGCCGTTTTTTAAAAAGATTCTATTTCATTTTACGAATTAGTCCTTTGGTTGTTCAGACATCCCATGAAGCCATTTGGGTATATGCAAGATTAGAGAATTTTTATGGGTCTTCCGCAAATAACTGCGTGCTGAAAAACACTGACTACATGAAAGATGGTTATTTATCCATAAATTAATGAATTTTTAAATGCAGTATTCTATTTTAAAAAGCTGTTGTTATCTCCTTCTAATTAATTTTCCACACCATTACAAACAGCTCAAGTTTCTCCTAGCCACAATTATTTGGATGTCTCTCCCTGTGCATTTCTATACTATCCTAGGGTCCTTAAAAGAACTCATCAACATACATAAGCAGCTCATGCATGGGTTTAAGATATGCATGATTCCTTGCAGCCTGTTTTCATAGAGCATGTGTACTGGTAGCTTATTTGTTTTTATCTTCACAATGTAAAATTTAAAAACGCTGTTCACTGCTGGCCGAGGACGGGAGCAGGAGGAAGGGAAAAGTGCTGAACACACATAGATGTTTGGATAAATTTCTCTCCATGGGCGCGACGGCATTTGGCTAGGCACAGATGCTTGCAGCTGTCCAGCTCATGGACGTCTCTTCCTCCTTTAAAAAGTTTTCCAAGGCAGATACTGTCTGAACAACACAGCGTAAGGTGCATTCATGTTGGTCAAACAACAGACTTCCATTTTCCCTTTGGTTGTGTACTTCTTACCGGAGACAGAGAAGAAAGTTGGAAGGCAGTAGCACTGGGGAGGAACCTGGCTCTTTGCGTGGACAAAGGTGATATCCTTGGTGTGGTCACCCCTCAGAGCTGGGGGGGTGGAGCTTCACCCCCAAATTTGGATTGGTTTTTGACACTGATGCCTGCACGCACACACACACGAGGCTATGAAAAGTTTATGGCTCACATAGGGAGAGTTTTTGGGGAGGGCCAAGCAGGACGCTGTCTAGCTCATCCAAAAATATCTAGACAGAACAGAGAAAGAAGACTAGGGTGGGGTTTTTATTGGGTACAGTCTTGGTGCTGGGGTGAACTTCCTGCTGGCACACAAGGAAGGAGCACCAAGCTTTTTTAAAAATTAGTTTTCCCTGATAATGAACAGGAGACAAGGAAGGCAGGAAGCTTCAAAGCTGTCAGGAGTGCCCACTGAAGAAAACGGAATCCAACTTTTCATTACAGACTGGGATGCAGATAAGCAAGGCTGTGCGCATGGGATATTTGACAGCTGTTCTGTGAACAGAACATCACAGACCTGAGACCAGGTGGGATGAAGGAACTAACATAGTGTTGTAGGCCAATTATACTTCAAAAACAAATGAACACGTGGTCACCTAAAGGTGACCTAAATGGGAGGGAAGTCCAAAAGGGACGGGATATCTGTATGTATATGGCTGATTCATTCTGTTGTGCAGGGGAGGCTAACACAACATCGTAAACAACCATACTCCAATAAAAATTTTTAAAAAATGAACAAACTCATAGAAAAAGAGATCAAATTTGTGATCTCTTACCAGAGCAGGGAGCTGGGGAGGGGGAATTGCATGAAGGTGGTCAAAAGGTACAAACTTCCAGTTAGAAGATAAATAATTACTAAGGATGTAATGTACAATCTGATAAAGGGAATTAACACTATCGTACCTTATAAATCAAAGTTGAGAGTAACATCCTAAGAATTACAGAAGGAAAAAGTTTTTTTTCGATTTCTTTTATGTTGTATCCAGATGAGATGATGGATGGTCACTAAACTTACTGTGCTCACCATTTCATGATGGATGTAAATCAAAGCATTACGCTGTGCACCTTACAGGTGCACAGTGCTGTATGTCAATTATATCTCAATAAACCCGAAAAAAATTTAAAATAAATATAATTATATTCTTCCCCCCACCAAAAAAAAAATCCCTGAAGATATCTCAGAGCAACTACAGCAAATCAGGAACAATGAACCCTCTATCTTGTTAAATGAAATTAATAGGTACCCCTGTCACTTGCGTTTGTAGGAAATGGGTCATCTCTGCTTTTGCAGCAACTCATGTTCTAGATTTGTCACCTTGGATTCTTCCATGCCACCTTGATTTCAGCATAAGAGTGGTCACAAGCATTGCAAGGTACACGCAAAATAGGATGATGTGGACCATCTCTCCCTGCATCTCTGCTGCCTGAAGGACAGTCCTGATTCCTCCCAGGAAAGAAGTGTGATTAAATCAAAAAACAATCCAATCCAAAAATAGGCAGAAGACCTAAATAGATATTTCTCCAGAGACACACAGATGGCCAAAAAAGCACATGAAAAGATGCTCAGCATCATTAGTTATCAGAGAAACGCAAATCAAAACTACAGTGAGGTACCACCTCACACTGGTCAGAACGGCCATCGTCAACAAACAGTAAATGCTGGAGAGGGTGTGGAGAAAAGGGAACCTTCCTACACTCTTGGTGGGAATGTAAATTGGTGCAGCCACTACGGACGGAGGTTCCTTCAAAAACTAAAAATAGAACTACCATGTGACCCAGCAATCCCACTGCTAGGCATATATCCGGAGAGAATCATAATCCAAAAGGATACACGCACCCTCATGTTCACTGCAAAACCATTTACAACGGCCAAGACGTGGAAGCAACTTAAATGTCCATCGACAGAGGAATGGATAAGGAAGACGTGGTACATACATACAATGGAATATTACTCAGCCATGAAAAAGAATGAAATCATGCCATTTGCAGCAACATGGATGGACCTAGAGAGTGTCATACTATCTGAAGCAAGCCAGACAAAGACAAATGTCATATGATATCACTTATATGTGGAATTTAAAATATGATAGAAATGAACTTATTTACCAAACAGAAACACTCACAGACTTAGGGAAGGAACTTATGTTTACCAAAGGGGAAGGGTGGGGGGAGGGATAAATTAGGAGTTTGGGATTAACATACACACTCTACTATATGTAAGATACATAATCAACAAGGACCAAGTGTATAGCACAGGGAACTCTACTCAATATTCTGTGATAAGCTATATGAGAAAAACATCTAAAAAAGAACAAATATATGTATATGTACCACCGAAAGCCTTTGCTGTACACTTGAAACTTGTAAATCTACTATACTCCAATAAAATTAAAATACTGAAAAAAAAGAAAGGTGATTAAAATGTTATACCTGTGAAAACCACCCATCCCACTTTCTTTCTGCTCTGTCATGCTTACCACACATCCTGGCTGTCAACCTTTAAGCACTATTTTACTCCCTAAAGCTTACTTAGCAACAGAGGTTCCAAAAGGAAGATAAATTCCAAAAGAACATTACAAAGTAAGAAAAAGTATAACAGAGTATCTGGAAATGATGCATCTTTGCCGCTGCTGGTTGTGTACACCAGAGTAAGTCACAGTAAATGAATAAACACTGCTGGGACGCCTCCCCCCGCCCACCCCCATGAAATATGATCACACAAGTCAGACGTACAGTTTTGTCGCAACATTCCAAGTGTATATGTGTGATTTTAATAAGAAATTAGTAATTACGTAACATTTTCCAAGAGGTAAAGAGTATGATGATTTGGCAAGACGCATTACGCCTACCCATCATAAAGGACCTGACAGTTAACGAGTGATGGCCATGATATAAAAATCACAATATGTTCGCACTGATAGATGTGCCCCGATGGTGTAAATGTATCAGCTAGGCAGGTGTGGTAGAGATGTTCCCAACAAGGAGAAACGTAATCCCTTACATGTTTGTGGTGCCATGTTCAACTCTGTAGAATGTGGGTCGGGGCATGAGTGCCCTCTGAACACATGCCAGCCCCTGACGATGATGCCAAGTGCAGGTATATCCTATATCCAGCCCTCTCTGTGTCCTTTACATCTAGCACCTGTAGGAATGGAGCGTGAGGCTGTATGGGAAACGGAGCATTTACTGATGGGGTGTGGGGTGACTCCACCGACACACAGCGGGACCGCTTGGTTTTCTGAAGTGGTTTCTCCAACCTTGGCGCTTGACAGCGCAGAGGCTGACCTGTCGGCTGCTTTCATCTTTAGCTGACCACGAATACCGCGGGATCTTCAAAGCTCTGGAGAGGGCATGGGCAACGGTAAACACTACAGAAAAGCAAGTCACAGCTTAACGTGAGACGTTTTCGGTAGAGAGTGGGAGGAAGAAAGGGAAGCAGGGGATGGTGGTGACGGCTTGCGTTCTCGGAAGCACCAAGTGGTGCGTTGCAGCTCCCTGTGGAGAACTCTGGAGGCTGTGAGACCCCCACGCAGTGTCCTAGAAGAACTGAACTCTGACTCGAGAACACAGTACAGTTTTTTGGAGGTGATAAGATATGTTTAGTGTTTGGATTATAATGATGGAATCAGGGGTATGCATTAAATGTATTCATTTTTTGTGTCTCAATTAACTTAAAATAAAAGATATCGCTATACACAGAAAGATAGATGAACAGATACAGAATGATGGATGAATGGATCGATAAATAGAGGATGCACAGGTAGAGGATAGACAAGTAGACAGATGCATAGATGATAAATAGAAAGGTAGGTAGATGATAGATCGATAGATCGATATAGATGATAGGTAGACAGAATGATGGATGAATGGATAAGAGAGACACGTATATACATAGATGATAGGTAGATGATAAGTGGGTGGGTGGATGGATGGATGGATGGACGGACAGAAAGATAGATAGATAAAGTGTCCCAGAAGAACGGAACTCTGGAAGTTGAAATTACTGAGCACATAATCCACATTTCAATTTTTCTTTTGACTGTAAAAAGAAGAAAAAAAAATCGGTGTAATTTTGAGAGTTTTCCCTCTGGCTACTTAATGTGTTTCAGATATGATTTTTGCCTTAAACTTTTTTCTCAATAGAATAAAGCCATGTGACTGAAAGGTCATATCATGTTAGGAGGAGACATAATATTTCTCGGGTGCCCTGTGATGATTCAAGGTGAATTTCTCTGTGATGAGCTTCCTGAAGGTTTCGTCTGTCTGCGGGCATCTCTTACAAAGCACCAGAGGGCATCCGCTCTCATTGAAAAAGAAAGATGGGAAGACGTACAGATGCCACCTCATCTGCATCTCACTACGGGCTGCTTTCTTGACTTACAGAGGCTGCTCCTGTTTCCTCCTGGATATTGACACTGCACACCCGTGATCTGGAGCTTTAAGATATGGAGAAAACTGCCCACCAATTTCTATTGGACCTTTTTCTCCATTTCTCCCATGTCTTGATTACACAGCCCTTGTATCAGTACCGATCCCATTTGGGCCAACAGGAAATGAGCACAGAAAAAGGTACATGAGTAAGTGAATGAATTAGCCCACCTAGACTAGAATATTTTGGGTCTATCTATCTATTCCTCTATCTTACTTTAAGCTTTATTGGTTTATAATTGATAAAAAAATTGCACACACTTAATGCAGACATCTCGATGAGTTTGGAGCGATGCATACACGTCTGATACCACCACTCTGATCAGAACATTAAACACATCTATCATCTCTAAAAATGTTACTGTGTTCTTTATTCTGGGTAAGAACACTTAACACGAGATCTGTCCTCCTACCGCAATTCAAAGTGCAGGAAACTGTACATCTTGATTTGCGCATCTATCTGTGATACTGGGCTTGTTCATTCAACTCTCTTTGCCTCAGTTCTCACCTCTCATTATGCCACGAGCTGTTAGATCACATGATATCTTAGTCCCTTCAGGGGGCTATAACAGAGTACCCCAGGCTGGGTGGCTTACAGGGAACAAACATTTAGTTCTCACAGTTTTGGGGGGTGGAATTCCAAATCAGGGTGCCAGTATGGTCTTCTGAGTTTCAGACATTTTGCTGTGTCTTCACAGCAAGGAAGCTCCCTGGGGTCTCTGTTATACGTACACTAATCCCATTCACGGGGGCTCCACCCTCATAACCTCATCACCTCCCAAAGGCACCATCTCCTAACACCATCACATGAGCATTCAGATTTCAACATATGAATCCTGGGAGTGGGGGACGGAGGCACACAAACACTCAGATCACAGCAAATGATAACCCCCATGCATGGTGCATTTATTATTATACAACAATAAATCTAAGAACCAAGAGAACAGAGAGTAGTGCTTGACTTCAGGGCTTACTCTCATAATGGAAACCAAAGTCATAGTCAGGATAATTCGGAAAGCATGGAACAAAAGCAAGTCAAGAAAGTATATCCGGGGCTTCCCTGGTGGCACAGTGGTTGAGAGTCTGCCTGCCAATGTAGGGGACATGGGTTCGAGCCCTGGTCGGGGAAGATCCCACATGCCGCAGAGCAACTAAGCCCGTGCGCCACAACTACTGAGCCTGCGTGCCTGGAGCCTGTGCTCCGCAACAAGAGAGCCCGCGATAGTGAGAGGCTCGCGCACCGCGATGAAGAGCGGCCCCCGCTTGCCGCAACTAGAGAAAGCCCTCGCACAGAAACGAAGACCCAACACAGCCATAAATAAATAAATAAAAATTGTTTTTCTAAAAAAAGAGAAAGTATATCCTTATACCTTGGTCACTAGTGGTGACCCATCTATCTTTCACCATGTCCATGAAGAGAAATAGATACCTTCTCCGTGAGAATCTACTCTTCCAAGTTCAACATTTCATTCAGGGAACTTACATGGAGCCAACTTTCAGTGTGGAGTCCTGTATCATGGGCACAACATACGAAACCTGGCACCTAATACCCTTTCTGGCAAACATCTGGTGCACGGTAAGTGTCTGATGAATGAAGGGAATGAGACGGGCAGGGTAATTCAGTTCAGCTAGAGGGTGGGCAGGCGGGGAGCAGATTTACGGAGGGTCTTTCAGGTCATGCTAGTGAGCTTGCGCCTTATCCTAAACAATGCTGGTGAAGGGAAGGTTTGGGTTTGGTTTAATAAATTTATTTACTTTATTTATTTAGTTTTGGCTGGGTTGGGTCCTCGTTGCTGCGTGCGGCCTTTCTCTAGTTGCAGCGAGCGGGGGCTACTCTTCACTGCAGTGTGTGGGCTTCTCATCGTGGTGGCTTCTCTTGTTGCGGAGCACGGGCTCTAGGTGCGTGGGCTTCAACAGTTGTGGCACGAGGGCTCAGTAGTTGTGGCTCGCGGGCTCCAGAGCGCAGGCTCAGTAGTTGTGGCACGTGGGCTTAGTGGCTCCGCGGCATGTGGGATCTTCCCGGACCAGGGCTCGAACCCGTGTCCCCTGCGTTGGCAGGCGGATTCTTCACCACTGTGCCACTAGGGAAGTCCCAGAAAGGTTTTGAACGGTGGAATTCTCTTGATGGATGAGTTGTGTTTTAGCGACGTTACTGTGGAACCAACGAAAAGGAAGCAAGGAACACTTGTAGAAGGCAAGGATTCCACTGATGAATTACTGGAAGTAAAAGGAGGGAGGAAGGAAGAATATTAGACAATTCATGAAGCTTGAATGTGAGTGAAAGACAGACCGTTGGATGGATGATTTCGTTGGATGGTGGTGGCTCTGTTGTGGGAAAAACTGAAGGAGAAGGCAGGTTGGGATCGGGCGTAGGAAACATTTCAATTCGGGCAGGAGCCAGTGTACCTTCAATAAGAAATGACCAGAAGAACGGGCTTCCTGGGTGGCGCAGTGGTTGAGACTCCGCCTGCCAATGCAGGGGACACGAGTTCGAGCCCTGGTCCCAGAAGATCCCACATGCCGCGGAGCAACTAAGCCCGTGCGCCACAACTACTGAGCCTACGCTCTAGAGCCCGCGAGCCACAACTACTGAGCCCGCAAGCCACAACTACTGAAGCCCGTGCACCTAGAGCCCGTGCTCCGCAACAAGAGAAGCCACCGCGATGAGAAGCCCGCGCAATGCAATGAAGAGTAGCCCCCGCTCGCCGCAACTAGAGAAAGCCTGCACGCAGCAAGGAAGACCCAACACAGCCATAAATAAATTAAAAAAAAAAAAAAAAAAAAAAGAAATGACCAGAAGATATTCCCAACATCTCGGAGAGGGAACAGAGAAGCTTGTATATGTATGTGTATGTGTGTGTGTGTAAAGAGAGGGAAAATGCAGTGTTTCAAACGAAAGACTCCAGAAGGTAATTCCACAAAATACAGTGAGTAGAACAATAAACTGAGTTGGGGTTTTTTTTTTTTTTTTTTTGAACAAGAGGAGTTCTCATGTAATACTGTAAACAACTGGGTCAGGACATGGAAAATGTAGGCGACAGGTCAAGTTAGGAAGGATTGAAGAGTAGACTTTCAAGAAAAGGGGTGGCTGAACATTCCCAATGTGTACAGTCACAGAATGACAGATAAGGAGTGAACATAACCCATTCAGTGTGGCAAAGAAGATCTTTCTTTTTTGCTTTACAAAAATTGGGGCTAGAACAGTTTCAGTCATTTCAGGAGGCTACCAGACAACTGTCAGCTGATTGGAGAACCCGTAGTTGGAAAGTAGGATCATTTGCTCTGCACCCCTTTCCCGTGTGGTTTAGCTGAGAAGAGTAGGAAGGGTCTGGACCAGGTAGAGAAAAATGAAAGACCGAGAGCACGAGGTCTGCTTTCGTTTTCATCATCAAGGAGAGTGTTTTATTCTTCATGAAAAGTGTGAAAACGAGATGGATGGCATGATTCTGTGCCTCACGGGAATACGTCCACGTTACAAGATGTAAAAGGTACTTCATCGAAGTAGAAGAATAACCAGGAAAAAGCTGGTTGCAGAGGACATTCCCCGTAACTGTGGTAATATTGCTTTCAGAGTTAGGAGAGGAGAGAAAACGGCACTCGGGGAAACACAAAATGTCCCAGTGAAGTTTACTATACTTCTCCAGAAACCTAAGCAATCAACGCCCCGTCCTTAGTGGCACCCATTCAAAAGCTGAGCTTATTAAAAAAAATAAAAAATAAATACACACACACACACACACACACAAGTGCAGGAGTTTCGGAATAATCACTTCCTAGGGCCCCTGTCCCTGCCATATTCCATAATAGCAATGAAACCCAACAGGCTTTTTAAGAGCCCACACCTGCCTCAGAAAGAGACCGACTATGATCCCGTCATCCGAATTCATACTGTTCAGCAGATGCAGTGCCCCTTCCCCACACCCAGCAGGCAGGTCTCTGCAGGAGCCCAGCTTGGTCACCTTTCCTCAACACGACAGAGACACGAGCGCTTAGAGTAGCGTTCACCCATTAGCAGGCAGGACCAGCTTCTTGGCCCTACACGTTGTTTCCTCTACTTATAAAAGTTGCTTTATTTATGCAAAAATGAAGCCTGTTTACTCTGTCCACAAAGCTGTGGACAGGCAGCCGCCAGGGTGCTCATTTGCAGAAGCGTCCGCCAGCAATTAAGATCCAGGAGTTGGTGGCAATGTAAATTGGTGCAGCCACTATGGAGAACAGTACGGAGGTTCCTTACAAAACTAGACACAGAGCTACCATGTGATCCAGCAATCCCACTCCTGGGCATATATCCAGAGAAAACCATAATTTGAAAAGATACATGCATCCCAATGTTCATAGCATCACTATTTACAACAGCCAAGATACGGAAGCAATGTAAGTGTCCATTGACAGATGAATGGATAAAGATGTGGTATATATATAACCAATGGAACATTGCTCAGCCATAAAACAGAATGAAATAATGACATTTGCAGCAACATGGATGGGCCTAGAGGTGATCATACTAAGTGAAGTAAGTCAGAGAAAGACAAATGCCATATGATGTCGCTTATATGTGGAATCTAAAATATGACATAAATGACCTTATCTGTGAAACAGAAATAGACTCACAGATGTAGAAAACAAACTTATGGTTTTCAGGGGGAAAAAGGGGGGATGGGATGAATTGGGAGATTGGGATCAACCTATACACACGACTATGTATAAAATAGATAACTAACAAAGACCTACTGTATAGCACAGGGAACTCTATACTCTGTAATGACCTATATGGAAAAAGAATCTAAAAAAGAGTGGATGTATGTATATGAATAACTGAATCACTTTGCTGTACAGAAGAAACACAGCATCATAAATCAACTATACTCCAATAAAACTTAAAAAGAAAAAAGACTGGGGAGCAGGGAGGAATGTCAGAGCCACTGAAGCCTCTCACCCTTTCTGCTTCTCTCTTTGAAATGTTCCCCAGTAGAGTGGCTCTAAATTATTTGTAATTTTGACAGACATTCTTCTTCCTCAACCTTCCCTCTGACATATCTCATGTATTAAATATCAAAACAGCAGGCCCTGGAGATCATGATTTTGGAGGACACCATTTGGAAAAAACCATAGATTTTGTAATATCAAGAGGTTTTTTGTTTGTTTAAATAAAAGCTTTTAAATCACACATACACCCTCTTTAATAATGCTTTGAGATGCTTCACAAAGGTTAATATTTTCCTTCGTAAAACCAAAGCAGACTTTTGTAAAAGACTTCTGCATCTTTCCTCTTTATCCTGGCGGGCTCATTTGCAAATTAATTCATACAGTAGAGGGTTATACGTAAGACAGGCTGTGCTGAGTTGGCTAAATTGGAAACAGAGCTCATTTCTGGAAGTCTGATCTTAATTCTAGTTACTTAGTTCTGAATACTTCTCATATGAGGAGAAGAAAGTTTCATTGGGGGGATAAAGAAGAAGACAAGCTGTTCTCTGAATTCTGAAAATTTCTCTTTCCAGGATGGGTGAATAATCATTTCGGAAGGGTGATTACTGTGATGTCACAGGACATTGGTCAGCCACAATCCCACCCTCACAGCCCACTGTGATTCTGAATACACGCCTTTCCTGACCAGGAAAAGATGTATTATCAAAGTGAAGAGCTACATTTTATATCAGTACATTTTCATTGTGACTTTACAATCTGCTGGATTGTTGCATGATCTCATCTTATCGTTTTTATAACTTTATTAACATTTTATTTCTTTTTTGTATGTTGACAAATTAAGGCCTAGAGACACTCGGTAAATTGCCCAAGGACACACAAAACTATAGCATGTGAGGATCTCAGTTTATGTCACGTGGGCTCTCTAACACAAAGCCACTGACATTCTGGACCAGACCATTCCTCGGGGTGGGGCTGTGCAGTGCAGTATAGGAAGTTTTGCAGCATCTTTGGTCTCCACCTACTAGATGCCAGAAGCACCCGACCTTTCCCCCAGAGATGTGACAACTGGGATGTCTCCAGACACTGCCAAGAGTCTAATGGCGGCTAAAATATTCCACGTTGAGAGTCGCTGCCCTGGATTATTCAAGTAGACGAAAACAGTAATTCTCAAGGTATCCGCCCAAGACCAGAAGCATCGTCACACTCTGAGAATTCTTGGAGTTCTGAATTCTCAGGTCCCACCTCAGACCTACATGATCAGAATCTCGGATATGGGGGCAGCAGTCTATGTTTTAACTTCCCTCCAGGTGGCTCTGACAGTCCCTCAGGTTTGAGAGCCACTGGATTAGAATCATCCTTCATAGCTCTCCACACTCGTGCTTTAAAGGGAGAGAAGGTTGACAGAGAAGAAGGAAATTCCTCTCAATCCTCACAAAATACCAGGGGGTGCCGGTTACCCTTTAGTAACATGCCTCAAGAGTAGATGGAAACTGGCTGAAATGACGTCTCCAACTTATAACTCACTGTGTTTTGCTTTCTTCATCTATAAAGTATAGAATTACAAGACTTTCAAGATCCTAAGCATCCTGACTTCATTTCAGTTGTCTTTGACTGCTGGATATGCTGATTTGAAAAAAATTAGGAATATTTCTCATTTAGTCCTTCAGGGAGGGATGGTAGACCCTGGCGTGTCTCCCTAAGGTGGATGACTGTCCGACTGAGTAATGCCAAAAAATAATTTCCGAATTCCTCCACCATGAACCAGGGTGGCCGTGGTGTGAGGGTGTATGAGGTTCTTGCTGCTGCTGTAACAAACCACCACAACCTTGGTGGCTTAAAAGAACACACATTTATCCTTGTACAGTTCTGGAGGGCAGAAGTCCAAAATGAGTCTTAAAGGGGTAACTTCAAGGTGTCTAGCAGGGATGGTTCCTTCTGGAGATTCTAAGGGGAGGACCTGTTCCTTGCCCTTTCTAGCTTCTAGAAGCCACATTTATAGTGGTTGCTACCTCCATCTTCAAAACACATCACTCCCATCTCTGCTTCCACCACATCTCCTTCCCCCTGCCTTGACATTCTTCTGTCCCTCTTACAAGAAGCCTTGTGATAACAGTGGTCCACTGAGACAACCCAGGATCATCTAGTCATCTCAAGACCCTTAACTTAATCATGTCTTCCAAGCTGCTTTGCCACATAGGCTGACGTGCTCACGGGTATCAGAGATTAGGGTATGGATGTCTTCGAGGGCCAGTTACAGAGGAGCAGATGTGAGCATGGGTCCAGACATGTCCATCCAGATACCGGTAGCTTCCTATGGAGGCCACCATCAATCCAAGCGATATGGTGATGCCTACTGTTCGCAAGTCACACTGCCTCTCCCAGCACATCTTGATGTACAGTCCTTTGAGGAAACACATCATGCTCTCTTTACACCCACCCCTGAGTCATAAACAAAAGAGGGACATGGGCTAGGAAGGATTTGCATGCCCATAAAGGAACTGAGTCACACCTTGCAAGGATTCGGCTCTGACTGTGATCAAAGTCAAAGCCGTGGGACCCTCCATCCCAGTCAAGGCTCCATTATATACCACCCTAAAGGAAATGCCATAATCTCTCTGGACGTTGTTTCTCTGATAAGGAAAACGGGCCTGAGAAGGGTCTCTTCACTATGTCATTGTCATGATTTCATGAACCAATGAACGGAAAATCCTTAGCATGGTGTCGACAATACTGTAGGCACTCAATGATTGATGCTAACATTTTTAAGGGATTTAAATGTCACCAACTCCAGCCATTGTGCCTTTTCTCTTTATTACTTGCTACTTACTGTTAGTAAATAACTTTCAAGTGCCTGGTAGATGCTAAGTCTCCAGAAGAGAAAAAGAAGCAAGTTTTGGTCACTGACCTCAACAGCTAAAATTCTAATCCAAAAAATTGGGGTAGATTTAATTAGCAAATATTCATCATCGAGTCGTGTCCAATGGGCTTGTAATTGAATTAAGAGTAAAGGAAATCATGTCAACTGTCCGATTCTAGGTACTGCCTGTCAACTGTCCTATCTATTGCATGTCAACTGTAATAGTCTATGCATTGCATGGCCCCAACAGTTGAGTCCCTGGAGAGCTGACTTTTTTTAGAATTACTTTTGCAATAGGGAGATTCTGGGCTCATGCTGTGCACATATATGCAACCAGCTTCCCTTTAATCCTACAGGCCACACCCACCACAGGGGCTATTACTTTATACATCCTGGGTACACAGCGAGATTTTTGTCCATCAATAAAATGATGCATGTTCATATGGGAAATACAGTTCTGGAGGGCAGAACCTTTATGAAGAGGCAAGTGCTACATTCTTCCATCTTCACTCACTAGAGCCACACTGTGCGTTCCTCGACCGCGTCGACGCCATTCATCTTTTACATAGTTGATCTCATTTTCTGCACCAAAGAGGAGACATATGCCCTCCCGGAAGGAAGCCACGAAGAGGGAATTAATACTATTAAAAATTCTGACGAATGATTGTCTTCTCAGTTAAGTTTATCCAGTGATGGAAGGTGTAATAATGTTATTACAAGCGCGCCTTGGAGATACCGGGGGTTCGGTTCCAGATCACACGATAAAGGGAGTATCGTTGATACCTCAAGTCCCGCAAAGTTTTTGGTTTCCCGGTGCATATCGAAGTTACGTTTCCACTGGACTGTAGTCTACTTACTGTGCAACAGCATTGTCTTCAAAAACAATGTACCTATCTTCATTCATACTTTACTCTAAAAGGTACTCACCATCCTCTGAGCCTTTAGCCAGTTGTAGTAGTAGCGTCAAAGCTCACTGATCGCAGATACCGTAACAAAAATAATCATAATGCAAAAGGCTGAAACATCGCGAGAATGACCAAAGTGTGACCCAGAGTCACCAAGTTAAGCAACTGCCGTTGGAAAAATGGAGCAGATAGACTTGCTCAGTGCGGGGTTGCCACAAACGTTTAATTTGTGAGAAGCACAATATCTGTGAAGCACAGTAGAAAGAAGCGTGCCTGTATTCCATGAAAAAGATGACTCCACTTCCTAATAGATAGTAAGGCATTTCTCGTGTTAAAAAAAAATATATATATATATATATATATATATAAAGCACTCACAAGTGCCTAGACCTGTTCTAGATGCCAGGGACAGGGATGCACAGTGCATTGGTTAGATGTAAAGGACACCTGGACTCGTGATGCATACGATGTATTTCTTGGCTTCTGGTAGGTAATCTGGTAGGAACTGCTCGTGAGTTTTGACGCTAATGAAGGTGCCTTTGGAGACCCCTTACTATTACTGCTGTAGCAGAAACCGCAATAAATTAGCAACAGGATCGCGTTTATATTTTATTCTTATTTGTCTTATTTTTCTGTTTTTCTTTACATTCAAAGAGAGGGAACTGCTCTTGTGTCCTCCATATACCACCGATTTTATATTTCAAAAGCTGGGTTTAATCTGTTAACTTTATTTTTTATCTGTTTCTGTCATTATTGCCTTGCTTATCTCCAGTGTAAGCCAGGTGACCTTCTGAGGAGCAAAAAGATCTTTCTCCCCTTATATGTGTTGCTGATAGAACACTTTGGTCCACACTACACAAAGACTTCATTTGCTTTTCAACTTATGGGACACTAATTCTCCCCTAAGGCCGTATTAGTGTATTCCTACAGTGGCATATACAGAGGTCAAAAGTAATTAACTGGAGCTAAATACACATTATAAGTGAAATTTGTAGTAATTTAAATTTTAGCGCAACAAAGTATGATATAGCGATTGAAAGAAATCAGTAAGGACAAAGCCTCATAATATATATGAAACGTTGCAATATCTGAGATGAAACAGTGAGTCCTAACCTGTTACAGAGTACAATACACTTTTATTTAAAACTTCAGATATTGTGTTAAAGAATACATACATACAACCCATATGAGGCAATAAAATAAAACGTACAGACTGAAGGTAACAGAAAGAAGGAAGGAAGGGAGGGAGGGGAAAAAGAGGGAGCAATTCGTGGGCCAATAATGACAGTATGTCAGAAATCAAGGGTTATTTTTAACTGGTGTCCACGCAATGAGTTCAAATTGAAAGGGAGGTTCTACAAGGATTAAAACCATTAAGTGGTGGAAATTCTGATGTCAAGAAGGTCCTCATATTGTGTAATTCTCTAGTAGACTGAATTTTGAAAAGTGTGGCACTATAATTTCTGACAGTTTATGGATTGGAAGTGTTATGAAAAAAAATTGTCTAAATAAAGAGAAATTTTGGGTAAAGTTTTAACCTCCAGCTTGTGCATGCGTGTGTGTGTGTGTGTGTAGATTCATCTCAGGTCCTTTTCTCGTCCTTCTTTGTATTATCACACTGACATCATATATATATATATATATATATATATATACACTTGTAGAATCAAAGGATGGTATACTTACTATTTTAGTCTCACTTGCAAAATTAGTTAAAATTCTCCAAATTCAACTCATTGCAACTATGCATATGTTTCATATTTTTTAACATTCTCACCTTACACTTTGCTTATGCATATAGAAATGATTTCATCTGTGTCATAACTTATCTGTGTATAAGCTTTCCAATTAAACACAGAACTGCTTTAAATTTCTGCCATTAGGTGCCTCTGTTGCATATTTTGACTGAACGTAATTTAAACATAAAGCGGTGTTTAATTTTAATTTGTATGGTAACTTCAGTTTGAAAAGATGCACGCACCCTAGTGTTCATGGCAGCATTATTTACAATTGCCAAGATACGGAAGCAAACACTAAAAGTCTATTTTTTCATGGAATTCTTGAGGAAACATTAAAACGGATTTCTCTTTGGATGTGTGTTGTCAACGGTGGCAATCACAATTAATGCCGGTATAAATATTTTAACCCACCCCTTGCAAGGCTCCAGGTTCTATTTTGAGAGGTCTGGTGGACAGGCTGGTAATTGCATCAGACACGGGCTTTCAATCAACTCTGCAAGCCGTGTGTCAATGATTCACAGAGACCGTGATAATTAATCATCGACTTTTCTACAAGATAAAATTCCGACAGCTCCAGGAGACACCTAAGTACACAGCCACCTCTTCCCGGGAAGGGTTAGTTACTCAGAGCACAAAAACCTGTAATTGTATCTTGCCGAATGTTACAAGGGTGCTCTGTCAAAGGCTCCCCCAAGGTAACTTTTCTTTTCCCCTTGGAGGAGAGTCAGATTAATTACCGCTCATCCCCACTCTGCTGGTCCCCATCCCCAGCACGTAGGGAGAATCTGTCAGTAGCATCCTAGTCACACGTTTTCTTTAAGCCAGACTCCATTTGCCCAGAATCTTTTTTAGCATTTACCTCATTACAAATTCTTCAGAACAAATTCAAGATATGAGTTAAGGCTACTCTTAACATGGCTATGATGGTAGAGAAAAATATAGAAACGATAACTGCCCAGATTCTATAGTGTCAAGGCCCAGGGTGTTCTGGGGATAGAACAGTTTGATCAGCTAAATCCAGAAGATGAATGAAAAGCAGGATAAGGAAGGACATTGAAATTAACAGTATTTCCCAGTAAAAAATACTATCAACTGAGGCAGAGGGAAAGCAGGATGTGCAAATTTCACCAGGAAACAAACACTCCTGAAGAAATCCGTAAGATGGAGAAGGGTATTTGCAAATGGATACCAAGAACGGGCTATGGATCGAATCGGTTCCCATTTGGTAACAATTCACCTGCAGCTTTATGCATCTTGCATCTCCTTAACGGGAGGGCTTTTGATTTTGTGGGGGAACTTCCCTCTGCCTGCAGGCTTTGATGCTGTCTGTGTCTATCGGGTTCATTGACGGGTGATTCTCCCCGTGAAAGTATTTACTATTTGTCAGGGCTTGTGGTGAGCACTTGGTGTTTGCCGACCACTGGGAAAATAAGCTTGACGTTAGTTAGGGCATCTTGCAAGTTTGGCTCCTACATAAAGCAAGGAGGTGGGGATAATATACACTGCCCTCACTCTACAGATGACAGAGATGGTGTGTAGCTCCTTAAAATGTGGTAGAGGAAGGGAAGAGGGAAGGGAAGGAGGGAAGAAGGGTAGGAAGGAGAGAAAGAGGATTATTTTCGTGAGTAACCAAAGGAATCACGGTGGCTGTGAACTTGACCCAAGCTGGAAGTCTTGCTTTCTTATCTGCCATCTTCACGGTGCCCCAAAGAAGGGAAGAAATATACCCTACAGACATACAGGACATGGGATGTTAAGATGGGACTCTGCAAAAAAGCCTGAGCTCTCTCCTGGGGGGAGAACATCAAATTCTCTGAGCTCAAGGTACCGAAAAGGTAGCAAAAGAGAGCAGTTGGTGAACCTTAAAACCTACGACGGTTACAATGGTTTAGGGAGTGGCCAGGAGAAAACCGCTGTAATATTCTGAACGGAGATGAGGTACCATCTAAGAAACAGTTGCTTTTCTCAGACAGCCGTGTGTGGAAATGTAGGAAATGCCCTGGCTGGTTCTAACAGTGGAATTAATTGGCTGTGAGCCAACTTTGGGAGCAGTCATGGAAAAACTAGAATAAAACACAAGTGGAGACTTTAGCTTTGACCCTCTGTGACCCACCAGCTAGGTGACCTTGCAGACGTCAGCTGCTCTGCACGGCCTTGAAAACTTCTCGAGTTTCTAAGGCTCCTGAGCTGCAGTCGAAGTATTTTTTTCTTAATTCACTTAGAATGATTAAAACAAGGATTTTGAGGAGGTCCACATTATTTGAGAATACTAAAAAACCCCAAAATCCCACAAAGTGAAATTTGGTGGAGTTAAAACCAGAGCTGAAATTTCAGGGTTAAAGAGTAAAGAAAGGGCCTCGCTGGGACCTTAACTTGAAAAATAAAACGGAATTTCTACAATGTTTCTTGAGCTGTTGACACGGCCAGGACCACATTTGTCAGGGATTCGATTTGGTCCTAAATATTCATATTGGGGGCTTTCTGAAATGCCACATCTGTGATAAGACCTGCGATTTCCTTTCTCAAGGATCTGCACCGAACTTCCACTGAAGTGTCAAATGTCTGGGAGATAAGACATCAGTTAGGTGCTGACAGACACCAAGGGTATGGAGCTGAGAGGGACGTCTGACTAAGAATTTGTGGCTATTTTGTATTAGAGTAATTCCGCCTGTTCTATCCATCCCAACAGCAGAGACCTCAGTCATGGGAGACCCCACCCCAGAGCCACACCTGGTTAAAGAAATAATAACAATAAAATAAAGAAGACAGTGAGAGAAACAGCAAGGGGGTTAAAAAATAAAAGCGAATATCTCCAGCCCCTTGTTGAACTGGCAACCCAAAGTTTACCTGAACCACTGATAATTTTACCTCCTCAGCTGGGTTATCACCATAAACCTACAAAATACGTTTATACAGGCATGACCCGGACATACTGCTGCTTTGGTTGCAGACCACCCTAAGAAAGCAAATACTGCCCCACACATTTTGTTTTTGGTTTCCTAGTGCAGAGCAAAGTGATACTGACACTGGACTGTCATCTGTTAAGTGTGCCATAGCATTATCTAAAAAAACAACAATTACCTTAATTAAAACATACTTTATCACTAGGCGGCGCTATAGTCACCATCTTAACCTTCAGTGAGTCGTGATCTTTTTGCTGGTCTGAAATATTTCGACCATGACCCAAATGTGACACAGAGACACTCAAGTGAGCAAGTGCTGTTGGGAAAATGGCCCCAGTGGACTTGCTGGACGCAGGGTTGCCGCAAACATTCATTTTTTTAAAAAATGCGGTATCTGTAAAGCACAATGCCATGACGTCTGCCTGTACGTACAGACCTCAGAAAGGAATTTCTTGCGTTTATACCGATTCCCAACGACCTTGGTCTCCACCCGTGCAGATCTAGAGCACCAGGAATGATTCAGATGACATGATCCACGAAATAACAATGGGTTTTTTTTTCTGAAAATATTTTCTCCTCCGTATTCTCATCACAGAAGCGTGTTGCAAACAAACGTTTACAACAGAGGTGTGAATTGAGTGTCTTCTCTCTTACTCTTACATCACAGATTTCCTCCAGAGATCCCATGTATTACAGAAAGAGAGGAGAATTACCTGGGAAATATTTTCATTCTATCACTGAAAACAAAAAGTAAACTGGGAGGGTGGATGACTTTTTAGAGTAGCTTAATTTGTGGAACTGCAGAGGACTGTGTTTCAGAGCAAAATGTAACATGTAAAAGCCATTGTGGAATACATGCACAACTAAGACATGCAGAGATTCTAGCTGCTTGGTGACCCTTCGGGCTGCTGCGTCTTTGGGGAGAAGCCCAGTAGATCGGGGTGTGGGATATATTCACTGTCTTTACGTAGATCATCAAATATGCCTTGTAAGCAAAGGAAACCAGCTAGAGTTTTCGTTTACTTTTTATTTTTGCCTTATATTTGCTGAAGAGTTTTACGCATGTCCACCAGATCATTAAAGGATCTTGGTTTAAAGATCACTGTGTTTTCCCTAAATCCACACAGCCTAAGGGTGAAAATCTAGTCTTTCCTTAAATCCTGCTGATAAGGGTTGAACTGCACCACTTCAATATATATTTATTTTTATAAATAAATATTTATATACCGAAGTCCTACCTCCCAGTACCTGTGGATGTGACCTTTGGAACTAGGGACTTCACAGAGGTCACTGAGTTTAAATGAACAACCTGTTTTCATGAGGGTGTTCCTAATCCAAGGTGTCCTTATAAAAAGGGGAGATGAGGACACAGACACACAAGGAGGGACGACCACGTGAGGACACAGGGAGGAGATGGCTGTCTACGCACCAATGAGAGAGGCCTCAGGAGGAACCACCTCTGCTGACACCTTAACTTTGAATTTCTAGCCTCCAGGGCTGGGAGAAATAAGTGTCTATTGTTTAAGACCCCCAGTCTGCAGTCCTTCATAAAGGCAGCCCTAGGAAACTAATACACCTGCTGATTCCCTCTATAGGGTGCTGCCCCATGTAACAGCAGATCGTGTCTGTAGGGGAAAGATGACACACACTCCCACACACATAAAACCTCATACACACGAACCCACCACACACACAGTTTTGGACCGTAGTGTTTTGCTCCTTTATTAGCCTCATCCCACTTTAGGGAAAGACTGCCTTTTGGCCAGCAAAGAAATAAGAAGAGAAATATGCTTCCCCCGACCTTCTTTTTTTTAAAAAAAATGAACTACCTTTCTGGGGTTAAATTTTACAATCCCAAAAGACAGAGACACTTTGTTTAAGAAGGTAGTATCAATAAAAAACCATAAATAGGAAGAAATCCCCGTATCCATTTCAGCCCGTGCTTCCAAATCCTTTGACAAAACTGCGGCATCCTTTTGGGAGCCGAGAACATGGATGTAATTCACAAACCACTGCGGTAAACCCCTATTTCTAATTCTCTAGACACAACGGCTCTTAATGCGGTGAGTGAATACAAATTAGCACATGGAAGAGATACCACAAAGACTGTTAAATTAAATTTAGCAGAACCTTCCTGCAGGGGATACCTCTGCTCCCCCAAATTATCTGGAAACTTCAAGAATGAGGTGAAATAGGACTGCATTGCTGCCTTCCCGATGCAGGTGAAAACAATTACAAACCTCACTAACTGACAATGTGACCTCAGTTTCTATGGCAGCTATCTATTCAAGGCTTTGAACTAAAATGTGTATTAAAGGAAACTCTTTGGCGTTTCTGATTTTATTCATGAAGCACCCCTCCCTTTTTTTTTTGGAAATCATAAATTAAATGCTATCACATTGATAACAATAATGTTGGTTTAATGTTAAAAACATCCCCACAGGTGCCCTGTGGCAGGCATCCTTACCTGCACTGACAAACATCACAAGCCACTAATAACAAACCAACTACGTAAAAATAGGATTATTCATTGAGAAGTGGAAATCAAAGGAGGAGACATAAAAATACAGAACGAATAGGAAGGTTCTGAAAGGCCATGCAAATTTCCGGAATGAGAAAGAAAACAGGAACATGCGGTGCATTTATAAACTTTTAAAGTCTAAAACGAATTCTTCTCTGCTTAGATAAATATTCTGTCCACACACTTGGTAGGGATTATTTTACATAATTGAAGTCACCTTCCGCGTGTTTATTTTGCTCTCATTTTCACTTCAATTATCGAGAATTTATTTCCTTGGTTAGGAAAAATTTTTTTAAATGCAGATGTTACAGATCAAGCTGTTTATTGCTATTCAGTACTGGGATTTTTGTTTTATTGTTACATATATACTGCTATACATGCACATAGAGATATTATGCACATATAGATCATATATATTTAGGTGTCTATGCGTTTATTATATACGCATATAATTTACATATATTGCACTATACATGCAATAAATACATGCATATAGAGGTATACACGTTATTTATACACGGACTCATACCGATATGCAGTCAGTGAAAAATATGCAATTCTACCTAGTTCTTAGCCACAGTAAAAATGATTACATGAACTTTTGTTCATACCCAAAATGCCAGATGCCTTTATTAGTAATAGACTAGGACCTAAGGATTATTTATATTTGTATAATTTTTCGCATTGAGTGAAGGGTGATTCTGGGAAAATATTGTGGGGTTTTAACCAATAAAGAAACGGTGACTATGACGATATACATGTTGCATGAGGTCACGTGCAGACACAGAGATTTCACCCTGGATGAAATTTGGAGTGAATCAAAATATGGGGCAAGATGCTGGGAATCTGATAGAAGGTGGCAATAACCCCAAAGAGGTGATCCTTGAGTTCATTTGTTCACTGAGACAGTCTGGAGAAGAAATGAGATATATACTTGTGGGAATATAGTAGCAGAAAGTAGCAGAAAGAAAGCTGAATAACAAGCCAATGAAAAAGCCACCTGAACTGATGGGTCAGAAAGAGGACAGTACAACAGCCTGCTGTGGAGGAAAGGGAGTGAAATTCTGCTGTAAAAAGGCATGGGGGGCGGCTTCCCTGGTGTCACAGTGGTTGAGAGTCCGCCTGCCCATGCAGGGGACACGGGTTCGTGCCCCGGTCCGGGAAGATCCCACATGCTGCAGAGCGGCTGGGCCCGTGAGCCATGGCAGCTGAGCCTGCGCGTCCGGAGCCTGTGCTCCGCAACGGGAGAGGCCGCAACAGCGAGAGGCCCGCGTACGGAAAAAAAAAAAAAAAAAAAAAGGCATGGGTGGGGGGAGAAAAAAGAGAGAAAACTCTGAGTTTGGCAGTCTTACTTGATATTTGGAAACTCAATGACATGAAAAGTTCTGTTATTACTGTTTGAAATAGTATTTCTCTCGTTATAGGGGAGGTAATCGCCCTTTTGACAAATTCTTTATTCTAATTTTTCTGTTTGTACCTTGGCTACACTATTTCCTTTCAATGCCCTTACGTTATTTCCTTTTTTCCTGCCAACTCTGGGTTTAACTTGTTCTTTTTAACAATTTCTTAAAATGGAAGCTGGGGTCATGGACTTAAGACCTTCATTCGTTTCCAGTTTAGTCATTTAAAGCCATAGTTTCTGCTAAATACTGCTTTTCTGTCATCCTACACATAACAAATTGTACTTTCTTCATTTTGCTCAAGGTACTTTCCGATTTCCCTTTTTATTTTGATCCATTGATGACACAGAAGTGTGTTTTGTAGTTTCCAGTATTTGTGGATTTTCTGGACAAGTTTCAATCACTGATTATAATTTAATGCCGCTGTGGTCAAAAAACATACATTGTGTTGAATGGATTTTTAAAAATGTGATGGAGACTTATTTTTAGGCCCAGAATATGGTCTAACTTGGTAAACGTTCTTTGTGTGATCATTTATACAGGGATACCCTGTTTTATTGTGCTTTGCTACATTTTATAGATTATATTTTTCACAAATTGAAAGTTTCTAGCAACCTTGCATTGTCAGAGGATGGATAGCATTTGTTAACAATAAAGTGTTTTTTAATTTAGGTATGTATGTTGTATTTTTAGACATAATGCTATTATTGCACATTTAATAGACGACAGTATAGTATACACATAACTTTTATGTGCACTGAGAAACCAAAAAATCTGTGTGACTTGCTTTATTGCAGTGGTCTGGAATTGGATCTGAAATACCTTTGAGATATGCCTGTTTGCATCTTAGAAGTAAGCTCAGTAATACTTCCAGGATAAAGATTCAACACCCAACAAGGTAAATTTTACAATGTCTGCCATACAAACAAAAATTGCCAAGCATGGGAAGCAGCTGGAAAGTATAACCGACACAGCAAAGAATAAACTAAAGCAATCAACACGGACGCACAAATGACCCAGAGGGTACAGTATACAGAGAGAGTAACTTTAAAGAGTTACTATAACTGTATTTTATAGGTCCTCAAAGTTAGAGATATGTAAGGCATGAAAAGATCTAAATCAAACATCTAGATACGAGAACTACAGGGGGTGAAATGACAAATCCACTGAGTGCAATAACAGTAAATTAGACTTTGGCGGACAAATGACTCATGAACGTGCAGACATGACAATAAAAACTCTACACATTATAACACAGAAAACAGACTTTTAAAAATGCATAAAACTTCTGTGAGAAAATGTTAAGCACCTTAATATCCATGTAGCTGAATTTCCTGATAAAGGGAATCACAGAAAATATTTGAAGAAATAATGAGAAATCACTTTCCATATTTGATGTCAAATTTATAATACCAAGCTCCCAGAAGCTCAGTCAATGCAAGCACAAAAATTATGAATTAACCTATGATTTATCAAAATCGTAAGATGATGCTAAAGCAGTATTTGGGTCAACTACATAGCACTCCATAAAAAAATTGCTGTAAAGTAGTGATTAAGAGAAAATCTGACAGCAACCAGAAATAAAAGCTAGCTTACATACCATGAAGGAAAGAGAAAGATGAACGCAGATTTCTTCGGAAAAACTACGCAAGCAAGAAGGCAATGGCATAACATCTTTAAGGAACTGAGGGGGAAGAAAGTCAATCAAGATTAGAAAAGATACTTGCAACCCCTATGTTCATAGCAGCACTATTTACAATAGCCAAGACATGGAAGCAAGCTAAATGTCCACTGACAGAGGAATGGATAAACAAGATGTGGTACATGTATACAATGGAATGTGACTCAGCCATAAAAAAGAATGAAATCATGTAATTTGCAGCAACATGGATGGACCTAGAGATGGTCAATACTAAGTGAAGTCAGAGAAAGACAAATACCATGTGATATCACTTATATGTAGAATCTAAAAAAAATGATATAAATGAACTTATTTCCAAAACAGAAATAGACTCACACACTTTGAAAACAATCTTATGGTTACCAAAGGGGAAATGGGGGGAGGGATAAATTAGGCGTTTGGGTTACATATACACACTACTATAGATAAAACAGGTAAACAACAAGGACCTACTGCATGGCACAGGAAACAATATTCAGTATCTTATAATAACCTACAATGGAAAAAAATACATATTTATATGAATATATGTATGAATGAATCACTGTGCTGTACACCTGAAACTAACACAACATTGTAAATCAACTATACTTCAATTTAAAAAGTAAAAAATTAAAAACTAAAAGCTCAAAAAAAATCATACAACCAGCAAAAATATATTTAAAAATTAAAGATGATGTAGACATTTTCAGACATACAAAAGCAGAAAGAATTCATTAACACAGACTACACTACAAGAAATGTTATGGGAACCCTTCAAGAGAAAGGTGTGATTTTGGAATGTATTTATACAATGGAATAAAGGAAATTGGAAATTGTAACTACATCGAAAATGTGTAAAAATTTTTATTATTATTTAAATCTCTTTGAAGATATTTGATTACTTAAATATGATAACAATGTGGAAATTATTTCTTATTATTTAAATCTCTTTAAACTAATTGATTCTTTAAGCAAATATGAACTGCTCGGGTACTATAACAAATGTAAATGTAAAATGAAGGGCATTAGCACAAAGTTCAGAAGGAGAGAAACACACGTACAGTCTGGAAATATTCTTAAGCTCTGTGCGAAATACATTGTCATTTGAATGTAGATTGTGACGTGAATAATCCATACTATGAATCCTAAAGCAACCAGCAAAATAACAAAATGAAGAGTTACAGCTAACAAATTTACACAGGAAATAAAATGGAATCATAGGGCTTCCCTGGTGGCGCAGTGGTTGGGAGTCCGCCTGCCGATGCAGGGGACACGGGTTCGTGCCCCGGTCCGGGAGGATCCCACATGCCGCGGAGCGGCTGGGCCCGTGAGCCGTGGCCGCTGAGCCTGCGCGTCCGGAGCCTGTGCTCCGCAACGGGAGAGGCCACAGCAGTGAGAGGCCCGCAAAAAAAAAATAATAATGAAAAAAATTAAAAAATGGAACCATAAACAAAATTCAATCAATACAAAACAAGTGAGAAACCAGAAAAAGAGAACATAAAACAAATGAGACCAAAATATAGAAAACGAACAGCACATATTTCAGACCTTGCCGTATCAACAATAACATTAAATGCAAATGGTCTTAAAACCCCAATGAAGAACAGAGCTTGCCAATTTGGACAAAAGGCAAGACCCAAACTACATGATATGCTGACAACTATTAACGTTTCTTTAAAACTCCCTTTAAATATAAACATGTAAGGAGGTTAAAAGGAACTTGACAGAGAAAAGTTATACCATGCTACCTCAATCAAATGCAATTTGGTGTGGCTGTATTCCCATCACAGAAAAGAGTTACTACTTTTTTTAAAAAAATGTATTTTTATTTTTAGCTGCATTGGGTCTTCGTTGCTGTGCACAGGCCTCTTCTAGTTGCGACGAGCAGGGGCTACTCTTGGTTGCGGTGCGCGGGCTTCTCACTGTGGTGGCTTCTCTTGTTGCGGAGCACAGGGTCTAGGCATGCGGGCTCAGTAGTTGGGGCACCTGGGCTCAGAAGTTGTGGCTTCAGTAGTTTTAGCACACAGGCTCAGTAGTTGCAGCACACGGGCTCTAGGGCACGCGGGCTCGCAGTTTTGGCTCGCGGGCTCTAGAGCGCAGGCCCAGTAGTTGCGGCGCACAGGCTTAGTTGCTCTGTGGCATGTGGGATCTTCACGGACCAGGGCTCGAACCCGTGTGCCCTGCACTGGCAGGCAGATTCTTAACTGCTGCGCCACCAGGGAAGTCCCAAGAGTTACTTTTTGACAATAAAAATGTCAATTTACTAAGACAAAGATGTCTATTTACCAAGACGCATATACATCTAATAACAGGCTCCTCAAAAAGGCAATAGACCAAAACTGGTAGATATGCATGGACAGCCAGAGAAACTCACAATTTAAGTTTAATTAATTTAATCAAGTTCAGATTTAAGTACTCTTTCTTAATAACTGACAGAAAAAGGAGACAGAATTAGTAAGGATATGAGAGATTTGTTCAACATGTACAACAACCTGTCCTAATCGCTATGGAACTGTCCACCCAAGAACAGGCAAATAACATTGCAAATCAGCTATACTACAATAAAAAATTCAATATTCTAAAAATAAACCCCACAAAAAAGAATTTACAAGCTATTGCTCTGAAATTTTACCCACTGCATTTAATCCTAAAATGTTAACTTAAAAATATATTACAATTAAAAAGAAAAAAACTAGAATAGCCAAAGAGGCATTAGTTTCAAGAGAACACATTTAGTACGTTAGACCATATTCTGAACCACAATACTTTTCTTAGTAAATTTAAAATGACTCTGGTCATATCTAGAACATTTTTTTAATTTTAATTTTTTAGTTCACATTTAAAAAAACAGAAGTATAGATGACTTATTATTTTATTTTTAACAAGAGATTTCTGGATCCTATTGGAAGGGTAAAGGGAAATATTAGTTACCTTTTAAATTAGTATAGAGGGTGCTTACTCTCTGTTTTCTATACTTAATTTTATACTTATAATACTTACCATTTGAAAAAATTAAAGTTATATATTAAATAATTCTGGAATATTATTTCCTTTTATGTAGTAAGTATAAATTAGTAACTCAGGACGACAATCTAGTGAAATGCATGGGTGTTCACAACTGTCAAATTTTTGCACACTAGCATTCCATTTCTTAAGAAATCCAAGGACTCTTTATTTTTCTTCTTCAAATACAACATTCTGAGGAGTTTCATGTGAAATTTCAAGCATGACAAAACGCTATCAGAGGGTTGATAACTACGACTTCAAAGGAGGCTGAAAAGAAGCTTTCCTCCAGTTTTAAAAGAACCGGGTTTGACCTTGGGGTGCAGAGACTCGTATATTAAGAGAGCAGAGAAATTCCGTACAAATTCTGACATGAAGGATACAGTGAGTGAGAGGATGAAGCAAAGTACAGAGCAGCTGCTTGAAGGATGAATATACAGATATATCACGAGTAACCTCCTAGATGTGGACCTTCTTGAGACTTTATAAAGAGCCCTGAATAAGAAACGCGCAAAACTGACTCTCAAGGAGGTTATTGGTCTATGGCTCCTGCATTAATCTCATCCCGTGGGGTTCAGTAGCCAATACGACCTGCACATTTTAGAGCTTGAATTTCTCGGGAGTGTGAGAAGGAAAGGTATGAGTAGGAATTAATTGTAGCCTCTGGGCTTAGAGTAGAAGGAGTACATCTTCACTGCTGGTGAGTGGGTTAAAGATGTAGATAGAATTGAGGATGAAATGACTACAGCATTGGCAGTAACATGGATGGATCTAGAGATGATCATTCTAAGTGAAGAAAGTCAGAGAAAGACAAATATCATATGGTATCACTTACATGTGGAATCTAAAATATGATATAAATGAACTTATTTATAAAACAAACTGAGGCACAGACATAGAGAACAGACTTGTGGTTGCCAAGGGGTGGGGTGGGGAAAGGGACGGATTGGGAGGTTGGGGTTAGCAGATGCAAACTATAACGTAGAGGATGGATAAACAACAAGGTCGTACTGTATAGCTCAGGGGACTATGTATAGTATCCTATGATAAACCAGAATGGAAATGCATATATATGTATAATATATATGTACATATGTGTATATAAATGTAGAGAACTGAATCACTTCGGTGTACAGAAACACAACACTGTAAATCAACTGTACGTCAATGAATTTTTTTAAAAAAGATGTAAATAAAATGAAAGTCAGAACACATGAATTTATTTTTCTGTCAGTCTGGATAACTTTAACTAGATCATTCCCAAGGTACGCTACACAGCAGAACCACCACTTTTCTACCTGAGACCAATTTAATGTGTTCCTAAAACGTAATCTTATTTTCTTTCCGTGCTGTAAATTGCTTTTGTCAGCTCAATATGCATGAGAGTGTAGCAGTGAGCATTCTGTTAACATGTGTGGACTCAGGTGGACCAATTGGGGGTATTAAACAAACATACACAAGCCTGAGGAAGAACTCTTGTCCCTAAAATGATTCAGTTTTAGGTATGTCTTTCTTTTCAGAACAGGTGTTGTGCATGAAAGTTAGTGATAAAAATTTCAAAAAGCGTTTATCTATTTGCAAAGATCTCCCAGCCGCTGGGTATTTGAAAGACTTACCGGGCTCTATGGAGCTTAGTAGATAGACGTTTTATTTAAAGGCAAAGAAAAAAGAACGGAGGGAGAGGGGGAGAGAGAGGACAGAGATGGAGAGAAGAGAGATACACAGAGAGGGCAAGAGATAGAGACGAAGAGACACAGAGATGGAGCAGGCAAACCCGAGTCCAAAAGACATCCCAGGCACCAGCTCCCTGGGTGTTTTTTTTTTTTTTTTTGCGGTACGCGGGCCTCTCACTGCTGTGGCCTCTCCCGTTGCGGAGCACAGGCTCCGGACGCGCAGGCTCAGCGGCCATGGCTCACGGGCCCAGCCGCTCCGCGGTATGTGGGATCTTCCCGGACCGGGGCACGAACCCGCGTCCCCTGCATCGGCAGGTGGACTCTCAACCACTGCGCCACCAGGGAAGCCCTCCCTGGGGTTTTATTTTTCCACGTCCTGTGCTGCGTCTCAGAACTGGACCTCCCACGCCTGTAGGGGAACCTTCATCCTTTCTTGGTAAGAGTCACAGCAGAACTTCCCAACAAGCTTTGAATCCCCTTTTGCAACCAAGCCACACCATGTAACCAGTAAGGCCAGCTACACACCATCGGTAAAGAAACTGAGTCTTGGGATCACCACGGGAATTTCGGACTTTAATCACACATCACAAAATCCCACTGCCCTTGTGCAAAAATCAGAGAAAGAGAGACAGCTTTTCCAGTCTGCCTGTGAATCAACTCTATCCTTCATCACTGTTACATTTGTCTGGGGAGCGACGCATTCAGGAATGAATTTAGGGAAGAATATGTATTTATGGGCTGATCCTTGTCTCCAGAGGGTCACATGTGACACTTGGGTGCAATGCACGAAGCATCGCGAGGTTTATACAACAAACATCACAAATTCCTACTATAATATACCCTCCTGGTAACTTCAGTCACCAGTCTGTGTATGAGGTGCTCACAACGTATTCATCTTGTAACTCCAAGTCAATTATACCTCAATAAAGCTGGACGACTAACGCAAACACCACAGTTAGGACTTGAAACTCATGGACGTAAGCTCTATCATCTACCAATCAGGAGTGAATAGAGTTACCTGCTAGCTAAAAGCCACGTGGCTACTTAGGGAAGTATCATAACCAAAAACCGAATAACCACCACCACAAATTAAAAGCAAACAAAACCCAAACACAAGAAGTTTAACTCCTGTGACTGTCGTGAAATCTACCCCAGTTAAACACCGGGTAACTCCCACAATGAGCATTGTGATCTCTGGGGCAGTGGTGTTACGTGCTTTATGAAGGCACATGCACACTTTTGGTTTATTCTTTGTTAATTTTCTTTATCTTTTTTAACTTTTTATTTTACATTGGAGTATAGTTGAGTAACAATGTTGTTAGTTTCAGCTGTACAGCAAAGTGATTCAGTCGTACATAGACATGTATCTATCCTTATTCAAATTCTTTTCCCATTTAGTTTGTTATATAACATTGAGCAGAGTTCCCTGTGCTGTACAGTAGGTCCTTATTAGTTATCTATTTTACATATAGTAGTCTGTACATGTCAATCCCAAACTCCCAATCTATCCCTCGCTCCACCCTTCCCCCCCAGCCATAGAGACTTCGTTCTCTAAGTCTGTGAGTTTGTTTCTGTTTTGTGAAAAAGTTCTTTTGTATCCGTTCTTTATAGATTCCACATATAAGCAGTATCATACGATCTCTCTCTTTCTCTGTCTGACTTATTTCACTCAGTATGACAATCTCTAGGTCCACGCTTGTCCTAACCACTGGGGTCAGGGAAGTGGTTGCATAAGGAGATTTTCTCCAAGTGGTATTGCACTGTGGTCTTAACCATGAGAAACACTGGTTTAAACAAACTCAATTTGTTCCCATTTCCCCTTTACCCGGGGCTTCAGGGTATTAACTGACCAACCTCCAGGAAGGTGAGTTAAAAGAAAATAGCTTCTCAAGCATATTTAACCTCAAAACCAGATGTTCATGGAAAATCTCATTTTGGGAAATACGGACCTAAGACAAGAGTTCCTGAGCTCAGGGGACCGATCAGATACGTCTATGGAGCTTTTAGAAACATATTCAATCCTGTTTGTCAGTCTACACCTCCTCCTGAACCAGGGTCTCCAAGGTACCCCACGTATTCCCAAACTATCTCTTCTGGTGTTTCGGGGAGAGAGTAGCCACGCAGGCATTTCGGTCTCCCCATGAATAAGCACTTTCTCCAACATGTTTAAGGTAACGGTTGCAAATACTGATGAAAATCGTGGGACTTTAGATCACGTATGTCAAAGGAGAGGAAACAGCAAGTCAATAACTTTGTCGTCAGGGTGTGGCTCAACGATCCCTTTTAATTTCTTCTGTTTATAATTGCACGACTTCCATTAAGCTTTGCCAGGGCTCCCATCACTTTCCCTGTCAAGGTGTCAGGTATCTGTTGCAACTGATTTAGATGACAGTGGCCAGATGACCCGCAGGAGTCAGGCAATTAATCAGATAACAGGAAACATGCTACTAAAATAGGCAAGTAATTGAAACAGCTTTGCCTGAGAAGCTGTAATCAATCTACTCGTTCCTTAGAAAATATATGGATATTGAATAAGGATGTCACATCCCTCCCCCACCCTACGCCCAGCAAGTTTAAAATATTTGGGTGATGCTTAGCTGCATATTTTAGTGGTATCAGCCTTTTAGTCCCACCCCTCAAAAATCCTTCCCCTTCCTCTCTCCAAGGGGAAGGTGGGAAACAGGAAAGAAGTATCAAAATAGGAAGAGCCGTCTTTTCTTTTTAAAGCAAACTAAGCTACCATCTGTTTTTGAGGATCCGTAGTTTCCCATGCAACTTTCCATGAAGGATAGACGGAAATCCGATTTTGCATTTAAAATAAAGCCAAAGAAGACCTAAAAGACATTTCTCCAATGAAGACATACAGGTGGCCAACAGGCACATGAAAAGACGCTCAACATCACTCATCATTAGAGAAATGCAAGTCAGAACCACAATGAGGTAGCACCACATACCAGTCGTTAGGGCCATCATCAAAAAGTGTACAAACAATAAATGCTGGAGAGGGTGTGGAGAAAAGGGAGCCCTCCTGCACTGCTGGTGGAATGTAAGTTGGTGCAGCCACTATGGAGAACAGTATGAGGTTCCTTAAAAACTAAAAATAGAGCTACCATATGACCCAGCAATCCCACTCCTGGGCGTATATTCAGACAAAACTATAATTCTAAAAGATACATGCACCCCAATGCTCACCGCAGCACTATTTACTATAGTCAAGACATGGAAGCCACCTAAATGTCCATCAACAGATGAATGGATGAAGAAGATGTGGTACATGTATACAATGGAACATTACTCAGCCATAAAGAAGAACAAAATAATGCCATTTGCAGCAACATGGATGGACCTAGAGATGATCATACTGAGTGAAGTCAGTCAGACAGAGAAAGACAAATACATATGCTATCACTTACATGTGAAATCTAAGAAAAGGATACAAATGAACTTACTTACACAACAGAAAGAGACTCACAGACAAAGAAAACAAACTTACGGTTACCAAAGGGGAAAGGAGGGGGAGGGATAAATTAGGAGTTTGGATTAAGAGACACACACTACTATATGTAAGATAGATAATCAACGAGGACCTACTGTACAGCACAGGGAACTCTGCTCAATATTCTCTAATAACCTAAATGGGAAAGGAATTTGAAAAAGAATAGATACACGTATAACTGAATCACCTTGCTGTACACCTGAAACTACCACAACATTGTAAATCAACTATACTCAAATATAAAATAAAAAACTGAAAAAACATTATTTATATGCAGAAAAAATGAAAATGAATAAATTACTTCTCCAGTAAAAGTGGCAACAGAGACCTTACCCCTGGAGAGTTCAACTCTGAAATCACTGGGCCAATTTCAGACGTGGACAGTGCAGGATACAGCCCAACAAGAGGCAAGACAAAATTGGAATTAAAAGAAAAACTGATTCCCATATACAATCTTGCCTCTGAGTCATTTCTATACTTCATCTCGTTCCACTGCTGCTCAAATAGTAATGACCTCCTACAGGCTGCAAGATATCACAATAATTTACACATATGTTCGTACTATAGGCTTGCAAATAATTATTTGGAATGGATTTTATAGTCACTAAGCTTTGGCTTCTTTCTTCATTATAAAAATATTAAAATAGATTTACTCATGATTTTTTTTTCTGAGGCCATCAGATTATGTGCTTCTACACTGTTCGGATTCTATCAGGCTTCCCTAAAGGAGATGACTTTTTCTGGCTTTAGATTTTTAAAAGAAAAAGCATGTTTAAAAGTCAGAGAAAGGGCAAAAAAGAAAAGGTTAAAACAATCTAAGTTCCTCATAACTTTGCCCACTGATGACACACATGGCCCCTGGAAAATGAAAAGGGCACATCATCAAGGGGAGAGTTTGTTTTCTCAAGTCTGGAAAAGTAATCACTTTAACTTTCAGGGCGACAGACTGTCTATTCGTGACAAACTAACTAAATTCTGACCATACAATGCTTGCGGATTAGTGTGGGCATTTTCCCCCCAAATCACTGCCATGGAATGGGCAGGGGGGAGCATTTGGGCATCTTGTTTTCTTCTGTTTTGTTTCCCCTTTTAGAGATGCTTTTCACTGTCATTTCAACATAGATCACAAAGCCTCTGAATACATCTTCTGATGGCAGGGATTAAATGCCATTATATTCTAGAACAGAAGGTGGCGTATGAAAATACATACCAAGCAACAGAATCAACCCAGAGGCTGCAGATAGGAGGGACCACTTAGGTCCCTGGGGAAGAGGGCTTTCTGGGAGAGCTGCTAAGGGGTCTTTGGCAGGTGGACACACCAGGAAGATGAACTGCACACAAGGTGCACGAAGTCGCAGAAGAGAATCACATGTTCAGAGAGCAGTGGGTGTTCGAACAAGACGTGGTCTCCTGAAGCTGCTGGCTGCCTTTCCCAAGATCAAGCCCTGAAGAACGCAAAGGACAAGAAGGAAAAGAGAGAGACAGCAAAAGCCCACGTTTGCCTGGGGGCCGTCGCCACTGGTGTGTCGATGGGGTGCGTGGAGAAGTTGATGGTGGGGTTAGCCTGGGGTAGTCCTGAAAGTGTGTGGAGACCAAACTAAGAGGAGGAGAGACCGCCTTTTGCTTTCGTTTCTCTGCCACCGTGGCCTCCTCCATCACCTGTCTTCTCGAGGCTCCTAGTCTCCTGAGTCACACAAAGGCAGTGTGAATGAAAAACGTGACAGTGAACAAAGGATGTTGCAGCCATCAAGCCCTCAGCCACTGCAGCTGCCCCAATGGTTTGCCCTGAGGGGATTCAGGATGGAGAAAACCAGGATCCTGGCCCTAGAGAGTTAAGATGCATATCAGAGGAATGATTTCAGTGAGCCCCGACTCCTGAATCTTCCCATGCATACAAAGTGCTAAATCCATTAACTTGAGATATGTGGTTTTCTTTCGTTAACAGGAATCTTTTGACATTCTGGCCTTTGTTGCCAAAACTTCTATACATCCAGGCTCCTCCCAGAGCTCTTTGGAGCTGTCCCCCAGAGCTACCTGAGAGGCTGCCTCCCGGACTTAGGTCCTCAGTTTTGTCCTCCAAATGAAACATAATTCTCAACTTTGAGGTTGTGCAGTTTTTTCAGTCGACCAGCAGCAATGGGGAAGTTTGAGTTTGTGAGAAGCTGAGAAAGACAGGTGGTGGGCGGATCCCCTCTGCACTGAATGTGTCTCATGACCGCACCTTTGGGGATGACAAGAGGAAGGGGACGGCATGGGTGTTGGCCCCCAGCCTGCATTTGCCGAATGTGACCCCTATACGCCCTGACGCCCTCCTGTTGGCCCTGAGAGGTCGAAGAAGTCTGCAGTTTTGAAAAGGTACTGTTTATTTTTTTTCCTTTTTTCATCCAGTTTTTTGGGACATAATTGACTTCCAGCATTGTTATCAGTCCAAGGTGTACAGCATAAAGATTTGACCTACATACCTCATGAAATCATGATCACACCACGTTTAGTGAGCGTCCATCGTATGGTATAGACACAAAAGTAAAGAAACAGGAAGAAAAGCTCTTTCCTTGTGATGAGAGCTCTTAGGATTTACTCTCAACGACTTTCACATAAAATGAACAGCAGTGTTAATTACATTCATCACGTTGTACATTACACCCCTAGTACTTATTTATCTTGTAACTGGAAGTTTCTGCCTTTTGACTACACCTTTATCCAGTTCCCCTCCGCCCAACCCGTCCCTGGTAACCATAAATCTCAACTCTTCTTCTGTGAGTTTGTTTGCCTTTGAAGCATAACTGACCCACAACGCCGTTAGTTCCTGTTGAAAACACCCACATACTACTCTTCAAATCCTACATGGACTTGACCACCAAAGCAATAAGCATAACAGGTGGTACTAAATGATTCTGAAGGGTCTAAAAAAGTGTGTAGGTGTCACAGAGACCATTTAAAGCTATATTTTTTCCTAAGCACTTACAGACTATTACAATAATTGATTAAGTCATAAAAAATTTCAACCAAGATCAAAGATAAAGTATCCTAGAGACCATACTTTCTGTCTCTTACTTCATATTATGTGAACATTGATTGACATTAATTTATAAATTAATAAGAAGGTAGATAATGAATTCCTGCATATTTAATAAAATATAGAAACGTGCATAGGTAAATAATCATGAGTTACAGAAGACATCATCACCAGAATTCTAAAGATGAGAACTAAAGAATAATGGAAGTACTACCTATCAAAATACTATGTTGATATAAAATTGGGTCATGGAGGGAATTACATTCTTAAAATTTTTAATTAAAAAACAAACTACCTCAAAAGCGATGATGTACATGTTCCTATAAAGAGAAAAACAAACAGCAAAACCCCCAAGAATGTAAAAGGAAAGCAATACCATAAATAAGAGAAGAAATAAGCAATACAGAGTAGGAAAGGAAAACTGAGAAATTCCGCACCACCAGGAGTTGTTCTTTGGGGAAAAAAAAAAAAACTGGAAAACGATGCACACCTCTGACAATAATAAGAGATAAGGAGATGAAATACAAAATAACAACATTATAAATGGAGACGGAGTCATAACTACAGGTAAAGTAGAGGTTATAAAAAGAAGAGAATACCGTCACGCCTTCAAAGGCTTTGCCATATGAGACAAATGTCAAGGCAAAGTTTAAGCATCATTTTAGGGCTGGTTTACTAAGAAGTAAAAAGATGGAAAATCCTATGCGTTAAAGACCCTGCAGTAGAAGCTAAAAGTCTTCCCACAGAGTTTAAAACTTCAGGCCCAGAAGACTCCCGTGGGCTGTTCAAGAATAGATCATACTACTAGTTTTATGGGGAAAAAAAACCACGCAAAAACCAATAAACAATGGAAATGGAACGGCCCCCAACTCACTCTTTAAGGCTGAGTGAGCTCAACACTCAACCTTGACAAAGAGACTGTGAGAAACAAAGCAAAGCAAAATTCCGTTGCACTTACAGATTTAGTTTCAAATATCTAAAGAAATGATTCACAAGCCTTCTTCCACCATGGATAAAATAAGAGTGTACCACGACCTCCTTGGGCATGTCCCTATGTATCAGAGGTTTTTTTTATTAGAAAGCCTAGAAATGCAAATTCTCACAGTGTTGCATTTTGAGAGGAAAAGCAGCATCGTCGGAATGGAAGGAGAAAACGCAGGGATGATACTGGATTCTCGTGTCTCAGCACACTGTCATCAGGAATCCACCGGAAATTACAGAAGAGGTGATAACATTATACAAAAATGATACAGCGGACACCGGCTTAGATGGGGAAGCGCCATCTTTACATCGGACATGAGAAGGGGACACATGCCTTGAGGTGATATTTGACCCTCCTGAGTTTGGCAAATTAAGTGAATCTGCTCAGATGAAGCGAAGGTTCAGATGTGAATCCCCAGCATCCCTCATGCATTTTGGGCGGGAAGAAGGAACTGGGTCCACCCACTTAGGAAAGCATGATCTCCCAAAGCTGACCACAGACAGGGCCTACGGCAAACTGGTGATTACCCTCTCGGGTGCACCTACAGCCCTGTGAGACACCAACAAGATTGCAGATGGCATGCAACCCGTTCTCTGTAAAAGGCAATGAAAATTAAAAACATATATCCAGGGCTTCCCTGGTGGCGCAGTGGTTGAGAGTCCGCCTGCCGATGCAGGGGACGCGGGTTCGTGCCCCGGTCCGGGAGGATCCCACATGCCGCGCGGAGCGGCTGGGCCCGTGAGCCATGGCCGCTGAGCCTGCGCGTCCGGAGCCTGTGCTCCGCAACGGGAGAGGCCACAGCAGTGAGAGGCCCGCGTACCGCAAAAAAAAAAAATCCACATAAATATCTTTGTATCAAGTCTTAAACTCCGTCAAGGAACATACTTCATGCCTCAGCCGGGAGTGAAAGGTATACAAGTGGTCCTCTCAGAGGGCTTACAAGAGGAACAACAGTTTTAAGTAGAAAACTGCAGCTAGAAGCCCCCTGGGTCATCACGAGTGTATCATAGACTCCTAAGATGCAAGAGCAACGCCAGGCAGGCTCATTTTAAGTGCATCTCCTCTGCTACTTCCACCAGCAGCCTGGAGCACACACACTAGCTAGTTAAAGATAGGAAATGTAGCATTTGCTTCTGACAAAATTTTTTCGAAATAGAGTAACCACCACCCATTTGAGAGCTAGTTAAAAATACTGATACGTGGGACTTCCCTGGCGGCGCAGCGGTTAAGAACCCACCCGCCGATGCAGGGGACACGGGTTTGAGCCCTGGTCTGGGAAGATCCCACATGCCGCGGAGCCACTAAGCCCGTGCACCACAACTACTGAGCCTGCGCTCTAGAGCCAGCGAGCCACAACTACTGAGCTCACGTGCCACAACTACTGAAGCCCGTGTGCCACAACTACTGAAGCCCGTGCGCTACAACTACTGAGCCCACATGCCACAACTACTGAGGCCCGCATGCCACAACTACTGAGCCCACATGCCACATCTACTGAAGCCCGCGCGCCTAGAGCCCGTGCTCCACAACAAGAGAAGCCACTGCAATGAGAAGCCCATGCACCGCAATGAACAGTAGCCCCTGCTCGGCAACTAGAGAAAGCCCACGTGCAGCAACAAAGACCCAACGCAGCCAAAAAAAAAAAAAAAAAAATACTGATACTTGCATTCTATTCCAAGAGAATACATCGTTCTGTGATGGGAGGGGTAGGGAGGGCTGTTCCAGAAATATATAACTTCCTACAAGCACTCCCAGATGAACCGGATTCTGATGAGACGGGCACAGTTCACACTGGCACGTGCCTCAGATCCACGCAAAGACTCACACACCTGGGAGAGTCCACAATTGGCTCTTAATAGTCAAGGAGACTGGCTCAGCCCCCAGCTGGGTGGGGAGGCAGATGGAGGTCTTGGGGAGAATGATGGGGAGTGTTGGCCCAATGAAAGCAGACGGCAAAAAAAAAAAAAAATTAAAAAAAGGGACTTCCCTGGTGGTCCAGTGGTGTGGCCACCAATAAATAAATTTAAAAATTAAAAAAATTTTAAATTAAAAACAATTTTTAAAAATTAAAAAAAAATTATTTTTAAAAAAAATTTAAGAAAAGGAAAGAAAGGGCACTGTAATTGGGAGAAGTTCTGGATCCTAATAAAAAGCTTACCCAATTTCCCGCCATGAATAGGACTAATACTGAAGTCTCGATGGACAGGATCTCTTCCATTATTTACCAGGTAATGAGTCCCACTCAGGAGACGGATTCCAGCAAGTGGGTGGTATGCAAAGAGTACACACCGTGGTTTGAAAGATGTTGTACACTGTCCAAGATTGAGATGCTTTCTCAGAAATGAGAAGGTCCTCTCTCAGGGGCACAAGTCCCCATCAGGGGAGTGTTCCACAGAGGTGCCAGTTCTGGAAAACTTGATCAGGCTCCATTGGGTGACTTAACATTATTCAAATAGATGCATGTATTCGTACTGAGGCTTTGGAAGCAGGTAATGGCCAGGTAGTACGCGGTTCCTTTCCACGAGGGGGCATTTTGCTCTGTGTGAGGTTATTGTTTTGTCATTAGCAAATGCATGAGCCCATTTTAATGCCCGTTTTGTGTGCTGCTCTGTTTGTCAGATGCAGAGAGACTAGTGAATGATGTTTTAGGGCAGATGAATGAACCTGACACAGAATTCTCTTGGTGTTGAGGTGCCAAGTTTTATTGTTTTTAAATTCAATTGTTGTATGAAAAGGGAACTGTATCTATGCCTTTATGAGATACTATAGCTCCAAGGAGACACACACACACACATACACACACACACTCCACCATCATTTAGGGAAACAAAAATTGGGGAAGAATATGAAAAACAGCATCTAACTGAGAAAAAAGAGTAGGAGATTGTGAGGCCTCTTTAATTAGAAGATGTAGAGATGTCCCCTGGTCTGCCTCACACACCCAACTCCAGACATGACAGCAATTATATAACAGACACAATAAATTCAGGGTCACAGAGACACCCTCTTCCTCCCAGACTACTTGATATTTTGTTTTTGAATCTTCAACGTCTAACACAACATCCTCATTACTGGACGAATGAATGAGTTTATTTAGGTTGTTATCACTTTCCTAATATTTTTGCATGTACAGTATCTCACAAGTACTGCGGTTTTGTTTTAAATCTCAAATAACCTTTAAAAGGTAGGCACGGGATTTTACTTAAACAAAGGGAAAAAATGAAGGTCCAATGAGGTTGAACTTGCCTAACGATTAGTTGGATATTACGGGAGACGTACACTGAGGGTGAAGTTGCGAGGGCCAGTGATACGTGGGGGGAACACCTCCGAAGGGTGAAAGGCTGGGGGAGAACTGGGCAGGAAGATTCTGCAGAATACCGCACAGATCTGATGCCTATGAAGGCACAGGACTAAAGGGAGAAGCAACATGGCACAGAGGACGCCCCCGACGGACGTGCTGATCTAACTGGGGCATAGCCGGCCCAGGGCAGGTTCTGAAGCAAGACTGCCCCTTGGTGGGGTCTCCCATTGCGAAGACTCGCTGAGAACCCCGTTTTGCTCAGTCCCGAACGGGGGGCAAGGTCCGAAAGGCCCTAAAGGTGGAAGCGCTCCACCAGAGGCACAGCTCGCAACTGCGTGGTGAGTCCCTGAACACAGATCCGAGCCACACTCTCCGGGGCCATCACGGTCACGGCACAAGGCCAGAACGGGGCACAGCAGAAGCAGAATCCAGCCCCTGAAACCCCCAAACCGCGGCTCCTCGCCGGCTGTTGCAAAGACAGACGACACTGATGAGATCTGCCTCCCAAGACGACGTTGGGAAAGGCTGTTTTCAAACGTCTTACGTGTCTACTCAGGGCTCTTTGTCGTTATGCGTCTCAGAGGCCGATGACCCAGAAGCAGAAGTTGTTTCGAGGACGGAGTAGATGGCGCATCAGAGCCTGGAACAACAGAACTGCGGGCTGAGCTCCCGCCGCTGTGTGTCTTCAACTTCCCCGCCAGCCGCCGACGCGGAAAATCCCGCTTGCTGCCACCTTGAGGTATCCTCGCCAGGCAAGGGTGACAGCTACAGAGCTGCAAGGCTCCAGCCTCTGCTGGTTTTGCTTCTAGAATTTTACAGCTTCTCTCTCCCCCCTACGGTGATTTCCTTAACCTGCTGAATCCCTACTCCTTGCAGCTCACAGAATACTTTTTTATATTCTAGGTACAAGAGCCTCCGGTGTCCACACCTCAACCTCCTCTAACTGTGCTCTCTCCTCTTTATTCTTCCAATGAAAAGGTGAATAAATAACATGTCTTTGTTGCCGCTGTTCAGCGCTATATTACAATACCTGGGATATTCACCCAGGAAAACCTTTTGTTTCAAATAGCAGCTAAAAATTTGTAGTTTACTTTGATGCAGTGCCAACGTACTTATGCCCAGAATTATGAGAACCTAATTTGCTATGGCAGAAGCAAAACACTCTACTTTCAAGACACAAGATTGCATTTTCCCCCGATGTCTCAATTAATGCTCAATATTATCATTAGCCTTCTGTTTTCACAGTTAAGTGATAATTTAGGGTGAAATGATGTAATTCACATCAAGTAAGGGTCTTGAGAATGGTAGAGACTATTGAATGCAATCCACTACTCTTCCAAACGTTAATCATTCCCATCAAAGATTTCTAGATAATGTATTTGAGGTGCTGGACTGTTTGGAACATTTTTAGAGGGTAGGGAAAGGGTTTAGATGCCTTCGGCTTTAAAACTGTCAAGATAAGCAACATGAAATTCTGCAAAACGCAGGCTTTGCATGTAAAATCCCAGAGCCCTTTAAAGGCAGCTCCTGAGAGAAGCTCTGTGGAAAGTAACGAAAGGGATTGGTTAAACAACAACAACAAAAAACTGTTAAATGTCTAAAATTGAAAGTAACATATGTCTGTAGGCATATCTTATTATACACTCATTTCTATTTGTGATCAAACAGCCATTAGGATTGCAGCAAAATAAATGAGTCATTCTGAGCAGAAAACGAGGTTTGATTTATTACATGAACACGAGGTCTTGGTACAGCCTGCAACTCTTAACGTTCCTTTAGATTGAAATTGATTCTCCTTTCTACAAGAGTGCAATTTGAAACACTTTGCAAACAATCATCCTGAAACGAAATTACTGAAAATGTCCATCGGACAAGGTGCATTTTTAAGTACGCACCTGGTGCATTTGTTAATAAACACCACGACAATTCTGGAAAGTGTTTATAGAATTACTAATATATATTCCACAGAAACCTATTGAACTAAGGGTAAAAACAAGCGCTATCATGTGTCTTTCAGTTTGTTCTTTTCCCCCAAATTATCAAGGAGGATTACAGTCTTGCGGATAATGTTGGCAGATACAGTAAGATGTGATTAGATACAAAGAAGTTCTCTTGGAAATTTACTGGAGGCTGGAAAAAGATTTATTCCATCCTCTTCTTCTCAAAGTATTAAGTGTTTCTAGCCATGATCTAATATTGCTGGGTCTTGGGTTTTAATCCATTTCAGAATAAACGGTTGATCCTCTCCATTGAACAGTCAGTATCTGTAGCAACTCTACTGTCATTTTCTAAAAATTTATTTTATTCAAGTAGAGTTGATTTGCAATGCTGTGTTCACTTCTGCTGTACAGCAAAGTGACTCAGGTATACATATACGTGTATCCTTTTTCATATTCTTTTCCATGATGGTTTACCACAGGATATGGAATATAGTTCCCTGTGCTCTACAGTAGGACCCTGTTGTTTATCTGTTACATATATATATAAATATTTTTTAAATGTCATCTTAATTTGAGTGTGAAAACAGAAGCTACCATTTCAGGCGTATTCTCTACTTTGCGTCATGAAGAGAGGAAGCATTGGTCTTACGTGGGAAAACAGGTGGAAACCATCAAGGTGGGACACAACTTCAGAAGACTTCCCTTCTGCTCGCTTCTACTCCATTAAGGCTTCGTCACCCCAAATCCAGCAGAACTTCATTTCAAGAAATTAGTGAGGAATACAACTCTATTGTCTACTCTGGAAATGATTTCAAAAATATTCCTTACACAGAAAACAGTCCTTACTTTTCTTTAGTTCTCAACACCCTGATTCAGTTGAAAAACTCCCTCTGTCTGAAGCAGGGTGTAAATATATGTCTGTTTTCTACTTCATCCTCCCCAAGTAAAAAAAAAAAAAATTTCATTGGGAGAACAAATTCATCACAGAAATTCGAGGTAGTCAGTTCTAAGAGTGTAAGTCTCAAATCACCCATGGAAGACAAGAAAAAACATATCTGAAGAGACTGCTGGGACAAAGCTTGTTCCATTCTTGATGACATTAATATTTCCAGCAAAATGTGCTTTTGATTTAAAATGGTCTTTTTATCATACAATTTAAGTCTGTGGGCTATCCGGGATACAACACTGAGAAACTAGATTTTCTGGGTAATTTTACCATCTGTCAAGAAGCTTCAAGGACTGAGCTGCTCCATTCAATTACGAAGTACTTCTTTTAAAAAGAGGTCCCTAAAAATTTTTTTTTAAATAAAATTTAAAAAAAAGAGGTCCCTGACTTTGTATAACATTTTTTATATTCATGCAGAATCTAAGGAGGCAACCTCTCAGATTTCCTCACTACAGAACTGAGAAGTAGACATAAAAGGTACGTGTCCTCCTAAAGGTCTCCAGCTCAAACCTTCTGAAGACACATCCACGGCTGTGGGTACCACCTCTTGGGTCTCCATCAAGCGTGAATCCATAGAGACCCCCAAGTGATTTTGTTACAAAGGAGAATATGAATTAAATGACGTTAATATTTGTAAAAGAGACTATTTACAGAACAACCTATAAGAAGGCAAAGAAACAAGAACAAGAATGGTAACAAGAAACGTATACAACAAAACAGGAGGAGGAGAAATACACCCCACGTGAGTGGGATGATATAAACAAGGACACTCTGCTCCAATCTTGGAGAAAACATTTGGAAAAAAAGATTTCACTGTAGTCCCTGCGGACAGAAACTCTTGGTTTAAATCTGTGAAGATACCTGCCTGGAATAGACTGTTTCCCCCTCATAAAATCTGCCAGTGTTTTGTGTTTACGTTGGTGACCTGCCCTCCTGTTTCAGTAAAGCCTTACGCCTTCACACCAAATCAACAGCAGTTGTTGTGGTCCAATAAATAAATGCACACGGAGGAGTCAGGCAGAAAACTGTGAATGCCCCGTTAATTTGGATGCGCTGAGAAGTGCATGATGCTCGTAAGATTTAACCTTCACGGGGCACCTAGAGATTTTGGGGGAGACAAGGAACTGCCATGTAGTAGTATTTCAGTTAACAGGGGTGGAAAGACTTCTTTAAGCTATTTTGTTGCAGTAGTCACCATTATTGAGCCATCCATGTAAAACAATCCCAAAGGATTTTCCACCTAGAAGATATGACTAGGATTAGAGGCAAACCTGATAACTATATTTAAATACTGTTGATTCTGTCCAAGCAGGAATGCATTTGTTCTTAATTTCAGGAGGAAGATCAGGAATGAAGACTTGTTCCACCCAGATGTCCTAATGGGAAACTCAGCACGTGGTACATTTTATATCTACTTGCAGTAAAGATGTAGAAATGATTTAAAACAAACAAATATATACATGCATGTGTGTATATGGTAATACCTGCAGTCAGTATGGGGATTTCTCAGGAGACCAGAAACAAGGGTAAACACTGACACCAGACAGGAAGCAACTGAAGGGAGACATCAGAAGAGGCACCCAGTGCAGGGACTTCTGAAGGTGAAGGGTAAAGGACCAGCCATTGGGAATAGAGCACAAGGCAATTTTTTTTTTTTTTTTTTTTTTTTGGCTGTGTTGGGTCTTCGTTGCTGCGCACGGGTTTTCTCTAGTTGCAGCGAACGGGGGCTACTCTTGGTTGCGGTGAGCGGGCTTCTCATTGCAGTGGCTTCTCTTGTTGCAAAGCACGGGTTCTAGGCACGCGGGCTTCAGTAGTTGTGGCATGTGGGCTCAGTAGTTGTGGCTCACAGGCTCTAGAGCGCAGGCTCAGTAGCTGTGGCACACAGGCTTAGTTGCTCTGCAGCATGTGGGATCTTCCCGGACCAGAGCTCAAACCTGTGTCCCCTGCATTGGCAGGCAGATTCTTCACCACTGCGCCACCCAGGAAGTCCCAGAGCACAAAGCAATTCTAAAGGAGAAAATAAGATGCTAGGTGTGGGGGCTCGGACTATTACGAGGAGAATCTGGGGCCGTAGATCCCCAATCAAAGTCATTTCCATGGATGAGTGAGATGGGTCAGCGATGTTGGAAGTGGTTGTCTCCAGGTGAGAACAGCAAGCATGGAAAATTGACTCGAAGACTTCGCGGCTACTAAGAGAAATGAAGGATCTGGAGGGTAACATCCATCCCCACTGACGTGGAAAACAGTATTTAACCTATTAAGAGCTAAATGCACACTCCTAGCCAGCAGACTAAACAAAGGCTCTATCAGACGAATGGATACTCAGGCATCAACTAATCTGATTAAGCAGGCATTCAAGAGGTGGAAGTCAAACGGATGAATGTGGATGTAAGGATCAATAAGCATTTGAGAATAAAACACATAAAAGAAACAATCCATTTGAAAAAGCCAAGAACCCCATCCAAGTGAAGAGTTAATCAAGGGAACAAAATTATATTTAAGTTTGCTTAATAGAGTCAAAGTGATAAACAAGAGTAGGTGATCGTGAAACAAGAACAGTTACCCAAAAAAAGACAGATTCGATTTAATGCAGTGGTAAAACTAAAGAACAAAGAAAAACCTCGGTGAACAGGGATCAGCGAGGCTTACTAAAGATAAAATGCAAGGTTGTTAAGAGTTGAAATGCCCCTAAGAGAGGTGTGATTCAGAGCCTATGCTGTGAACCAGCGCAAGATGGCAGAACTTATCAAAGGATTGCCACATGAAACAGAAATGGAATGCCCAAAGGAGAGAGGAAAAAAAAAAAAACTGGTGTGTAGCAGCCCTTGTTTTAGCCTCAACCAATCACACATTTGCTGCTGTAGGAATACCTCTCTGATTTAGGTCTCCAGAAATTCCAAAAATTAAGATCCACCAAGTAAGAGTCTTCAACCAAAAATCATTTGTCACAATAAGTCAACAAAAACTAAACAGCCACGCTATGGATACTAGAATAACTGCATTAAGAATATCAACTGTGTATGTGATACAGAGACAGAAGATGTAGAATCACAAAATTTCTATTATTAGAACAGCCGTTCAATACTCTAAAATGCACTGGTCTTGTAAACGCACAGAGACAGAGACAAAATGAGATAGAATGGAAATAGAATTCTTCCTCCAAGATGTGAGAGAAAGACAGGTGTGCGTGTGTGCATGCAAGAGAGTACATGCACATATATCCACGCTGATCTGTCGGCTAAAACAATTTCCTCTTTGCAACATTCCACTTCCATTCTGTGCCCTCGCAAAATAAAATAGAACGTGTAAAGGATGTGCAAGGTACTCTAAGGAAGTTCATCCCTTGCTTTAATAAAGAAATGAATCTTCTAATCCAGGGGTGGTTAAAACTTTTCTGTGAACGCTAGATAACAAATATTTTGACTTCACAGACAGCACGGTCTCTGTTGCAAATACTGAACCCTGCTACTGTAACGAGAAAGCACCCATGGACCAAATGTAAATGAATGCCATGACCGTGTGTCAATAAAACTTTATTTACAAAGACATCGGGTGGAGCAGAGTTGGTCTACGGGCTGTACTCACTGGGCCATGCTTCCCTTGCCACACAGCTTTGACAGCCTTGGGAGGTGATCAGGACCACAGTCCCACCAAGACACGTGGAAGCAGAAGGCTGTATTGTAACAAGAGGTCCAAATGAACATCTTAAATGCATTGCTAACCATTCTGTTATGCTCTGTCATCTTATAAGATGCAGGAGCAATAAGGTTAGGTATGCTTTGTGGTCCCAGTGTATGATGAACAAGCGCACGCACACACGCATCACGCACAGACATGCATTCACACACACCAATGTCTGAAGAGCGCTGCTCCCAACACACGTTATTAACAATGACAATTATTAATGAATGGTCCTAGTTAGTTCCTTGTTAGAGGAAATATCTTCATTGTTGACACTACCTGAAGAATTGTTATGAAAGACTCAAAGTGGGGGAAAAACAAGAATAAACTCCAGAAGGAAAGAATTAGAAGCCTGCACCTGTGGCAGCAACAGCATCTCACTATAGAGCCTTAGCACATCCAGTGTTCATCCATGGATGGTAAACGGTGCAGATACAGATGTAGATGAAGATGACAGAGACAAGGATATATGGATGCAAATATAGATGTAGACGGTGACATAGATGCACAGGTAGATGTAGATGATATAGATGAGGATGCAGGGCTACAGATGCTGATGAGATAGACAGAGGTGATGGGTGGATGGATAGACAGACGTGATGGGTGGATGGATAGAAAGACAGAGGTGATGGGTGGATGGATAGAAAGACAGAGGTGATGGGTGGATGGATAGAGGTGATGGGTGGATGCATAGAAAGACAGAGGTGATGGGTGGATGGATAGATAGACAGAGGTGATGGGTGGATGGATAGATAGAGGTGATGGGTGGATGCATAGAAAGACAGAGGTGATGGGTGGATGGATAGATAGACAGACGTGATGGATACATAGGTAGACAGATAGATGATAGATACAGATAGATAATATAGATAGGTGATAGATGAAAAGATGGATGGTAGAGACGATAGATTGATAGAAAGATGATAGACACATAGATGATCGATACATAGATACAAACATAGATACATAGATGAACAGGTAGATGCAGATTTAGATGATACAGAAGTAGATGTAGCTAATATAGATACAGATAAAAATACATAAATACAGATGTAGATGATATAGATAGATCTATACAGATACAGATAACTGCAAGTAGATGTAGATGATACAGATAGACGTAAGACAGACACATGGATGTAGATGCAGGTGTAGATGATGCTACATAAGTGGATGCAGATGACACAGATAAGTTATATGGATGCAGATGTCAGTATAGATGTGGATCGTATATATAGATACAGACACCTGGATGTAGACGATGATACAGATGTAGATGAGGTACGTATAGACACAGATGTAGACACACATCAATATGGACACTGAGACTTGTATACATACTTCCATATATCCAAGTCTCTCTGCCTATTTCTATCTCTCCATCTCCATCTCAGCCTGGAGCCACCTTCAAAGAACGTCACGCTTGCACAGCTTCCCACACTTTGACCTTCGTCAGATGCCACTGAATGTTCCACCCACATGATCAACCACAACACACCAAATCTCCAGCTCTGAAGCTCTGCATGACACAGATAAGGCTCACTTGTAAGACTCCCAGGAAAAGAAGGAAAACCTCACCACTTATGATCAGTTTTCATCACTCCTGTTCATATAATTTATGAACCAGAAGTTAACTTTCCCTTCGCCAGACTTTGAGCTTCAGGTATAAGAGGAAGAAATATACTAAAAAAAATTAAAAAAAATTAACTACTGTAACAGACATACTTACTGAGTAAACTACATTCCACGGACCTATTTAGACAAATGTATCCTTTTCCTTGTATTTCAAAGATTTTTGTCCTATTCATTTGAATTTTTTTCTCTACTTATGCTTGGGAATAAATTTTATTTGGATGGCTACCTCTTATAAATGAATACAAAAGGAATCTTTAAGAAACACTGAAAATAAAAGCTTGACCCTTCTGTTAGGAAATGTAGCCTTGTGAATTTCACCAGGAGTAGTTCCAAGCACTCACTGTGGCTCCAATAAATGCCTTGAGTATGCGCGTGCGCACGCACACACACACACACACACAGACAATATCACAATAATATACATTCCACATACCTTGGGCAACTGCGGTACCACTGCCATGCAATTAGCAATAGCTTCATCCAACTGACGAGTGAAATTTCCAGTATAGGAAGAAAAAAAAGCCCCATCTGTCTCTTGTTGACTAATTCTAACAAAACTAATGAACCTACCACAATCAACACAGAAAATAACAAAGTGAAAAAATAAAGTTGATGTTGTTTCTGCACCAATCTTCGCTTACCATTATATACCAAAAATATTTAAAAAGTGATACTTAATATAAAAAAAACTGCCCATCTCTGCTAATAACCTCAACCCTGTTGTGTTAAAATCAAGAATATAGTGAAGAAGGGAAAAGGAAGAAGATACGGGATCAAATAGACTGTAATTCCCATGAAACTGGTGACTTGGACAGGAAATCTATTCAAGTTTCCGCAGTTCTCCCAAACCCCACCTCTTTACACACACCAGGAGCCCTGAAGAATTCCTCTCATCACTTCTGTTTCTTGAAAGACAGGTCAATTTTTGTTCATTTCCGTACACACCCTTGCTTCTCCAGACTTCTATCTGAGCAGCTACTGAAAAAAATGCCTTCAATGTTTTCAACCATTAGTCTTTCGAAAAATCCTTTGGAAAACTGACAGCACCTACCTTATGGGAGTTTACAGCTCTATCACTGTATCCCTGAATCCCTCAAGTGACCAAGATAAACAGTCTCTTTGCCAGCTGTCAACCCCTAATGCAGGGTGGACAAATGAGATACATGTGGGTTGATTTAGGCTTTCGTGATGGGGGGCTGTTGGTTACGGTAGCATCCCCCTTGCCCACCTGACAAATACATCACTTTCCCCAAGGATGTGCTGTCATACCTTGCAACGTCTCCAAGAAATGCCTCAAACACATACTTAGGTGAAGAGTCCAAACCAGTCTTATGTTTTGAGGATGCTTCTGCTTCTTTTGGGTTCCATCAAGCATTTCTACTCTGCCAGCATTCACTCTTGGAGAACCTGCCAGCTGAACCCGGAATTAAGCTACTGACAATAAATTAAATAGTGGTATTATAGGACTCCCCTGGTGGCGCAGTGGTTAAGAATCCACCTGCCAATGCAGGGGACACGGGTTCGAGCCCTGGTCCGGGAAGATCCCACGTGCCGCGGAGCAGCTAAGCCCGTGCGCCACAACTACTGAGCCTGCGCTCTAGAGCCCGCGAGCCACAACTACTGAAGCCCGCGTGCCACAACTACTGAGCCTGTGCACCCAGAGCCCGTGCTCCGCAACGAGAAGCCACCGCAAAGAGAAGCCCGCGCACTGCAACAGAAGTAGCCCCTGGTCGCCGCAGCTAGAGAAAAGCCCGCGCGCAACAACGAAGACTCAATGCAGCCAAAAATAAATAAATTTATTTTAAAAATAGTGATGTTATGAATTAATGAATAGCAATATTAATTTTAAACATCTGCCCATTGAATTATTTGCCTATTAACACAACGTAATCCCTTCCTACTAAATACCAATAGTTAAATTTCAGGTTAAAATGAAAGATGGGTGCTTGAAAGATTTTGAGGAATGACCTCAAGGTCTATTAGAATGTACAAAAAGCCTTTGCCTTAATCAAGAGAATCAATTAAAGTTTTGATCAATATTTGATTAAATCTGCTTGCCCGTTTAAATCCTATTTGTGGGAAGAAGTAGATCAATGTGGAATAATTAAACAGTGATTACTTTTATTGAAATGTATCTAATATATCCCTATACAAATCATATCTCAGGTTTATGTCCTACCTGTACAGTTTAATTCAGAACCCCTGGACAGAATTTGGGTGGTGATAAAAATTTAGAGAAAATGGATTTTATCCCTGATTTTCTGTAGAAATGCAGTTTCATACCAGCAAGCTTCAGAAGCAATCAGTAAAACCTGTGCATTACAAAAAATAAAAATAAAAACAACTCCACACACCTAGACAGTTATGGTAAGACCAGCAGACCTTGAGTGAGGAATAAAATTTTAGTCTAAGATAGCATCCATTTTTAATAGCATTTTTCTTTCATACTCTAGATGGAAACACAGTGCATTTTTGAAGAGGACATGCTGCAAATAAATATCAACCACGGTCTCTCACTGAATAAAATGTTGGCTAGCAGGAGGCAGATATAGGCGTGAAATGGACACCTTGAATGCATTTTGCCGCATCTGTGGGTTATGTCACGCATGCAGTTTTACATCTCAGCTTATCGTGTTGGGGAAGGCACAGTGGTTTAATTCAAAGGGGTCCTGACTGTTGCTAGCTAAGTGATGGTAGGCATGTACCTCAGGTTCCTCGAGCATCTTTCTTCATGTATAAAAGAGAAAGAAGGTACACTGGATAAATATGTGCATTGCAGAGCTCAGCGGCAAGGCTCGTATCTGGTTAAGAATCACGAGGTGAAGGAGATACGTCCTCTCTGGAAAACAGGTCGTCATGAATACTCCAAGCGTGTATGTCAGGAGCCTCAATCCTTCCTTGAAGTCTATTATATGAAGAGACGTTTCAGAGAGCACGCAAGCAACTAACTGGTCAAGCCAAGGAGGTGACTTACTGTATTTGCTCTGGGAAGCTTTAAATAGATAAAGGTCAGAGTCAAGACTGCCCAGGCTCTTCCCTGAAAACTGCCTGGATCTCTTTGGTATGAGGGTAAAGCAGAATCCTTTTATGTATCATGACATTCAACTGAACAGTGATAGACAGACAGGTAAGACAGTAGATAGACAGACATAGATATGTAGTTACAGAGAGAGAGATGACAGCTAGCTAGCTAGCTAGATAATATTGATAGATATAGAGATAAATGACAGACAGATAAACGATAGATGACTAGATAGGTAGAGAGAGAGAGAGAGAATACACAAAGTTAACCATGAAAGTTTAGTGTAAAACGTATTTTCCAGCACTACTGAGGTACAATTTACATACAGTAACACCCATCTTTTTGAGGTGTAAAGTTTGTGAGTTTTGTCGACTGTATTATTTTGTGTAATCACTGCCACGCTCAAGATATAAACCCCTGTGAACATCCTCACAAGTTTCTCCATCCCCTTTGCAGCCCGACTTTCTTACTCCCAGCCCCAGGCAAGCATGGATTCATTCACTGTGGCCCTGGCTTTGTCTTTTCTAGAATTTCATATAAATGGCTCCTGCGGTCTGGATTCCTTCACTTAGCACAGAGTTTTCTGAAATTCATCTATGTTGTTGCATGAATTAATGCTTTGTTCCTTCTGACCGACGAACACTATTCACTGTACGAATGGGTAAACAGAACTGATCCATTCAGAATTTGATGAATATATGGTGTCTCCAGTTTTTCTTTTCTATTTTAAATAAAGATATTATGGATTCATGTTCAAGTCTTTGTGGACACGTTTTCATGTGTCCTGTGAGTGGAATTACAGGGTCATGTGATTACTATACATTTCAATTTGACACAGTCCAACTGTTTTCCAAATGGGCAAAACATATCATGAATTATTGATTTCTTGAACTTTGAAGGTTTAACACTTGATTACAATTGTTAGCAAACAGTAATAAGTCGAGATTATGGCTTTGCGGGTCTAAGCCTTTTAATTTTTAAAAACTCGAATATAGATACCTGATGTGTTCTATGTTATTTTTAATAAATGCACATGGTCAAATACTTAATCTAAGAATAACTGTACACCAATGTTTAATTTCGCCCAGCACTTTAGAATCCCTTGGAATATTTAAGTCATATTTCACAGCCTACTACTGCAAACACACATCTTTAATTAATGGCATATCTAACCGACCACCTTACCATCTGTAAAAATTCAAAGTATATTGAATATATATTTTCAAGACAGAGGTTTCTCAAATTTGTCTTGTTTAAGATCACAGCATGTGTGTCAAAAGCCCACAAACTCAATAATCGCCTTTGGAGTTCCTTTCTGTTTCATCCCGTTGCAATATATAATAAATAATTTTGCAGAATGGATGACTAGTTTTCTATGCACTGATTTCCTTTTCTCCATTTTTTCTACACGATGCCCTGATGCTTTTCACTCATCACAATAGTGAATAACACTCTCACTGACGGTTGTAAATCAGTGAGTAGGTACATAATTTGCTCATAAGGTTATTTTTTTTTTAAGGTGTCAGCTTGCTCTGTAAGAAAATTTAAACTGAAGAATACATTTTTTTTTTTAGAGTATGCTTTTGCAGAAGGCAGACTTCACTCTTCTTCAAAATGATTCACCGATTAGAAACTTTCCTTGTGTTCTAGCCTCACATCTTCATGGAATGCTAATCTATTGTCAGAGTGTTGAATGATACATGATTGTCTGATTAGATACACTGAAAAGATGTCAAGTCCAAGTTTACTACACCATAAATTTTTGTTGATTCTACTGAAGACTGCCCGTGCTGTTACCTGCTTTCAGAGGGGGCCAAAAACATCCAAGTGAATAATTACATTCTCAAGTACAGCAACTATGGCATACTTGCAGGTCGACCTTTGCCCTCAGATAGAATGCAATGTGAGGCTTTCTAACACTACCAAAAGGAACCATAATGAAGCTTCCCTTTTTGAAAGGCAAATTATATTCTGTTTATCAAGCTTACTGGACAAATGAAATCCGAGTCTTCTATAGTTAAGGAGAGATTATTTTGTGCATTCTACGGAAGCGTATTTTTCTTGGAAAAGCAAGGTCAATACAAACAATGAAAAGAATTAGTGGTTGTTCTGTTTGAATATGTGATTTCGACTATAGTTCATAGAATTCTCAATTGAAGGCGTTCTCAGTAGTTAAGAGTTGAAGCATACTCATGAAACACCAAGTTTCAAGGACAGAAGTTATTTCTTCATTAAAATAGGGCAGGAGAGAAATAAAGCTTTAGAAAATAATTATCCCATAAAACACCTTTAAATGCATAATTCCTTTTTTTAATCTTCTGGGCATTTGAATATATGTGAACTTTCCATTTTAAATTGGTTTTTGTTATTCATCTCATCAGTGGATGTTTAGTTAAGTAACATATTCACTCGATCCATTTCCCTGCCCAAGAATTGGCTTTTAAGTCAGAAGTCAGTATATCATCAGATTATATAGCGCTAAAGAAAATAAACTTGTTAAATGAATTTGCTGACATGTATATTGGAGATTCTAAACCTGGGCTTGTATATTTCATTATTTTTTGTCTTTAATCCATTGTTCAAGACTTAGGAAAGCATCCCCAGATGTACTTTACAAACCTTGTTTTCCTCTACCACAATCGAGATGTAACTTATTTAGGGCGGTGAAATCAACTATGGCAATGGCAAATATCGCAAACACAGTCGATGTTTTAACAATAATATTGATTTCTGGATGCTAAGGAGCCATATGGCTACTACAAAATAATTCAGAGAAAAACAATGATCCTTTGTGTTAGAATGGATTTATAACATTCAATCTGATTGTACCTTAACTTCTGAGAATTTACTTAGAATTAATGAAATAAATATAAAAGGACCCAGAACGTTACTAGATTAGTACACTTTTCGAACACATAGAAAAGCACTGTATTGGCTGGAATAAACCGCAGCTGCACGTGGATATATACCCCGAATTCTAACTGGCTTTATACAACAGAGATACATTTTTCCTATCATGGTCATGACCACCACATGGACAGAACTCAGGCATCTGGTTCCCTCCGTACTCTACGTAAGTTATATATATAAAGAGATACATATATTTATACACACACATATATGGATATGCATTATATATCCATTATGGCTATCTAGGTAGCTATACATATATATATATATATATATATATATATATATGTAGGATGTCTACATAGGTAAGCTATCTATCATCTACGTTTGAAAGCTTTTATTTCCATGAGGCTTGTAAAATGTCAAGAAAAAAAGAGTTCAAATTTCTTTTCTTGATGGTAATTCCAGTGTTCAATCACACAGCCCACAAATGACCAATGCCTGACACCTGTTATTCATAAATATATAAATTCTATTTTTGTGATATTTCCAGAACTACGAATGCCAATAAATGTCACTGCCATCCTCTTCCTACTACAACAACGTCCCTTCTGCCATCCAGGCTCCATCCGGAGGAGAAAGGACCAGTTTCCTACAAACGCCTGCTGTACGTCTATGGATGCTTCGGTGCAACTTAGAAAGACATGTATTTATTTTTCTTCTCATCCCTCATTCTATCCAGCCGTGAGGAGGGGATGTGTCCTCTTTGTTCCTGTGAGATGCTACCTGACTATTCTTCATTTCTCCACCTGAAAACACCCAATTTTGAACATTAAGCACAGCAACCTGAATTGTTCGCCGTCATCCGTGTAGAATCATCTACCTACAGACCAGGTCTCAGAATCATCCTCAATAAATCATCTGCCTGCAGACCAGGCTCACCATCATCCTTGCACAATCATCTACCAGCACCCAGGTCTCTGTCTCAAATTCCTTGGCTATGTTAACTTCTGGCTTGCTGTCATCACATCCAACATGGCCTTTGCCTTTATTTTTGCTGATGCCCATGAGTTTTTCCCCTTAGCCTCAAGGACCTTGCTTTCATTGACTCTGCCATGGTCATACCCTGGATCGCCTTTAGAAAAGTTGTATCACCTCCATGCCTTCCACTCCTGGCATCCCAATGTCTGGCCATCGCCTTGTATCATTCGGCTTTTCACCAGTATTGCAAGTCCAACGAAACTTCAACACACTGGGATATAAAAGTCCGCTCACCTGACCTTTGTTCACAACCCCCCCCATCCCTTACATTTGTAGGGACTCTGCCTAAAAATCAAACAAAGTCTGCATTATTCAGTTCACGAATCACTTTTCTATTGACTCACCAACTCTGGGCGATATTTGTGATTAAATGCAGTATTTATTAAACACTGTCTGAGTTTTATGTAGTGTAATAGACGATCAGGTCACATTATGTGACTGACGGGCTGACTGATGGCTATATTTCTAACAACCCTATTAATAAAGCAAAATAAACTCTGATAGCCTTTAAAATTCCCTCGACCGCTGCAGCTAATTTTCTCACTTTGTTATTATTTCCTTAAGAATGCAAGAGATTTATATTTATATATCCTTTCTTATTGCCATTTTATGGCACCTAGCAGGTGATTAATATTTGTTACAATGAATGTTTTATTTTAATTAGTAATATGTTTATTCTAAATCTACTTTATGGTAGTAACATTTCTTATCCTGTATTCCTACATCTCTTGTCCTGTATTCCAATTCTTACTGGTACAAAACAAAAATTGCTTCTCCCTAGAATTGTTAATTCTTGCTAGTCAAACCTCCTTGATGGATTCACAAGCCCATTATTTTTTAAAATGCAGTCTCTTTTGTACTTTTGATACATCCTTGATCTTTTCAAATTGCTGGACATTTCTTCATTGATTTTTCCCCTGAATGGAATGTAGCGTCTTATTTTAAGTTAAAGAGAAGTAGAATCTTGATGGGCAAATCGCACTGGAAAATACAATGGCTTGTGTCCTCACGTCCATGTTAAAAGAAATCTACAAGCCCGTAATCTCCGTCAGTTTTATTTGACAGTGCACCTGTAAGAATCACTGCACATCTTCACGAACATTTTTGATGCCCATTAGCTGGATTACATATATTTCCCATATACCATAGTTGAAATAAATATGATTATTAATATCTAAAGACTCTTAGTGACATTAGCTTTGCTATTTTTTCCCCTTCTATTGATGTATAGTTGAATTTGCCTATCTATGGGAGTAGTTTCCTGAAATACTATCTTTCAATACCACTCCAGTCCTGAGTCCTATGTACTAGGATGTGAACTCGAGTTGGGGTCCTGAGGGGGGCTAAATTATGCCACACATGGGGACTAAGGTCTGAAAATGAAATGAAAAAGGTGAAAGCTGAACTTCAGCCATCTGGTACCCTCAGGGGTGAAGGTGACATATATATTATGACAGACGATGATATACAATTGTATATGTATCAATTGCTGTGAACAGGGGTATCCACGGCTAGCTTGTGCTTTTTATGGGGACAGTCTTGTGGCCTGGACGGTTGTATCCCCTGTCTGGGTCACTTCGAGTTTTGAAATGTCCACATCCATTTCCAAAGCTCTCACCAATGCTACAAATTAATGGCCATCATGTGAATAAGTCAATGCCTGTTTAAAGTCACTGGAAGACTTTCCACCGTGAAGAACGCAGACTTCGGGAAATGTGAACTTGATCGTCCTGGCTTTAATTAGTGGTTCAGTGAATGGTTTTGCCAGTGAGCTCAGGGATTCGAACATTCCCAGGGATTCCCACAACATCTCAAAGATGTGGTCATTCTTTTCCAAACCTCCCTTCCTTCGAAGCCCTAATTTCATCCTTACATGTATTGTCTATTTATTTATTTATTCAGATTTGTCATAAATCAGCACTTTGAATAGAACAGACATGTTGCTAAATAAAAATCTGCAATGTGGAAATTAGTCCAAAGCAAGGCACCTTCATCACAAGGATATCAGTATGTTTTGTTTTTTTTTTTGATTGATGGATGAATTTTTAAAGTTTATTTATTTTTGGCTGCGTTGGGTCTTCGTTGCTGTGCGCGGGCTTTCTCTGGTTGCAGCGAGCGGGGGCTACTCTTTGTTGCAGTGCGTGGGCTTCTTATTGCAGTGGCTTCTCTTGTTGCAGAGCACGGGCTCTAGGTGAGCGGGCTTCAGTAGTTGTGGCTCGCAGGCTCAGCAGTTGTGGGTCACGGGCTCTAGAGCGCAGGCTCAGTAGTTGTGGCGCGTGGGCTCAGTACTTGCAGTATGCGGGCCCTAAAGTGTGCGGGCTTCAGTAGTTGCTGCGCATCGGCTCAGTATTTGTGGCTCGCGGGTTCTACAGCACAGGCTCAGTGGTTGTGGGCACGGGCTCGGTTGCTCCGCAGCATGTGGGATCTTCCCGGACCAGGGCTCGAACCCGTGTCCCCTGCATCGGCAGGCAGATTCTTAACCACTGCGCCACCAGGGAAGTCCCCCTACATGTTATTTTAAGAGCACTCACATGGAATATCTAAGAGCACATTCGTGTTCAATTCTATTACATATTTTAAGGAAGTTTTTATTTCAAATTTTTCTTCTTTGCTCCATGTTAAGACTTGCCAGTTCTTACTAAAATTTCCCCAACATGATACTTCCAGGTACCTTTGAATTCTGGCATCCTTCTCTGGAAATAACTGTGATTGTCTATGTTCGCATGTGGTCCAAGCTCTAAACAAAACCCTGTATGTTTATCAAGACCTGTGACATATATGACCCTCCAATGACACTGAAAACAATGCAGTCTTTTGGGGGAGGTTTTTGGATTTTTTAAATGAAAATAATTTTTTTTATTTAACTATAGTTGATTTATAATGTTGTGTTAGTTTCAGGTGTACAGCAAAGTGATTCTGTTATACATATATATATTTTTTTCATATTCTTTTCCATTATAGGTTATTACAAGATATTGAATATAGTGTCCTGTACTATACAGTAGGTCCTTGTTGTTCATCTATTTTACATATAGTAGTTTGTATCTGTTAATCCCAAACTCCTAATTTACTCCCCCCACCTTCCCCTTTGGTAACCACAAGTTTGTTTTCTACGTCAGTGAGTCTTTCTGTTTGTACATAAGTTCACTTGCATTATTTTTAGATTCCACATATAAGTGATATCATATGGTATTTGTCTTTCTCTGTCTGACTTAGTTACTATGATCATCTCTAGGTCCATCCATGTTGCTGCATATTTTGTTCTTTTTTTATGGCTGAGTAGTACTCCATTGTGCATATGCACCACATCTTCTTTATCCATTCATCTCTTGATGGACACTTAGGTTGCTTCCATGTCTTGGCTATTGTAAATGCTGCTATGAACATTTGGGTATGTGTATCTTTTCTAGTTACAGTTTTTGTCTTTTCTGGATATATGCCCAGGAGTGGGATTGCTGGGTCCTATGGTAGCTCTATATATTTTTAGTTTTTTGAGGAGCCTCCACAGTGTTCTCCATAGTGGCAATGCAGTCTTTCTGGATTTGCTTTTCCAGTCACAGATGATAGCCACAGGGAGCTGAGACCCAAATCACACGTCTAGTGTTCTCAACTTGAATATCTATCAAGACGAGAGGATTTTGAAGAAGAAAGCAAACACCTAGGCACCTACCATGTGGAGGTCAGGGGTTTCACTATTTGCCTTCTACTCCTTCCTCCCTTCTATGTACAGAAAGAAATCATGTAACTATTTCGGATCATAAGTATGTGCTATTTTATTTGCGTTCTGCTCACTTAACACTGTTTCTTATGATTCCTTCAAATTATTGTGTCACGAGGATGTGTCAAGAGCTTTAAAAATACCCGCAGCAAGCACGTGACGACACTGAAGAAATTCCATTTGCATCAGGAAAAACACTTGGATGGCGGCAGAAATTTCTACTAAAACTGGAAAATGAAGGGGGGCTAAGCCAGGTCAATGAGAAATAAGCATCCCATCTGGTAATTGCCATGGAAGGGGGGTGATCTTCTCTAGGAAGAGATGATGTTATGTAACCTGCTTTTTAGGTGTCTATATGGCAGGGATCTGACCTATAAAAGTCTACTGTTTTGTGCTTTATCTTGGAAATTTCTAGAAGAGCGTAGTTGGAATTCTTTAGCTGTGCCATTTACTGGGGATTTCTGACAACAAACAACACGATTTTTTTCCTGCAGGATTCAGTAGGTGCATTGGACTCGCCTTCTTTCTGGTTCTGTAAAAACCTATCCAGGAGCAAAGGTTCCTAGGAAAGAGATTTGTTAGGAAGGGTTCCCAGGAAAAACAAGTAGAAAAGAAAGGAGATTGCTGGGCTCATATGGTAACGCTATGTTTATCTTACAGAGGAGCCGTCGAACTGTTTTCCCCAACAGCTCTACAGTTTTCCGCTCCCACCGGCAGTGTCTGAGGGTTTCCATTTCTCCATAGTCTTGCCAGCACCTGTACTGTTCTTTTTCCTTTTCTTTTACTTTTTTTTTGTTTAAATTGAGGTAGAGTTAATTTACCATATTGTATTAGTTTCAAGTATACAGCAGAGTGATTCAGTTATACATATATTCTTTTCCATTGTAGGTTATTACAATACGGTTGTATATATTGAATATCGTTCCCCGTGCTCTACAGTAGGTCCTTGCGGTTTATCTATTTTATATATAGTAGTGTGTATCTGTTAATCCCAACCTCCTAATTTATGTCTCCCCCTCTTTTCTTTTCTATTCTCCTCTCCTTTCCTTCTTTTCTTCTCTCTCTCACTCTTTCTTTCTTTCTTCTTTGAGGCTACGGGTGGGAAGCGGTATGGATGGACCTTAAAATCACTATGGCACGAGAAAGAAGCCCTAAAAAGGTCACATATTGTTTGCTGCCATTCATATGAAGTGTCCAGAAGAAGTAAATCCATAGAGATGGAAAGCAGATTGGTGGTTACAAGGAGGTGAGGGATGGGAATGGGAAGTGACTGCTAGCGGTACAGGATCTCCTTTGGGGTTGAAAATATCTGGAAGCATATAGAGGTGGTAGCACACAGCATAGCAAATACACTAAATGGCACTGAACCGTCTATTTTAAAATGGGTACAATGGTAAAATTTATGTTACGTGTATTTTATCACAATGAGAGACTAAAAAAAAAATAAACTATAACAGCTCTTCCAGTCTACCTCACATGTAGCCAGAACAGACTTCCATGGTGTATTAAAGCTTCCCGAGGCTACTTTTTAAAAAGTTGCAATGCTGTTGACCTAACACAATAGGAATATATCTTCTTACAGTTCTGGAATCAAGGTGTGGGCAGGGCTGAGCGCCCTACAGAGGCTCCAGGGAAGGCTCCTTCCCACCTCTTCCAGCTTCTGGGGGCTCCAGGCATCCCTGGGCTCGTGGCCGCATCCCTCCCATCTCTGCCTCTGTCTTCCCAGGGCTTCTCCTCTGTGTCTGGGTCTCTCCTCTTCTGTTTCTTACAAGGACCCTGTCATTGGATGCAGGGCCACCCTCATCCAGGAGGACCTCATCTCAGACCCTTCACTTCATAACATCTGCAAAAACCCTGTTTCCAAATAAGGTCCTCTTCTGAGGTCAAGGTGTCCCAGGGCCGCGCCCCCTCCAGAGGCTCCAGGGGAGGGTCCTTCCCGCCTCTTCCAGCTTCTGGGGGCTCCAGGCATCCCTGGGCTTGTGGCCGCATCCCTCCCATCTTCAAATCTGCAGAACCTTCAAATGTCTCTCTGTACTGTCATCACTTCTCCTTTTCCCCTGTGTGAGTGCAAATCTCTTTTTGCCTCCGTCTCATAAGGACCCCTGCAATGACATCGGGCCCCCCTGGATATTAGAGAATCACTTTCCCATCTCAAGGGCCTTGGTCACATTGGCAGAGTCCTTTTTGCAGAATAAGGGACTATGAAGAAATTCTGGGGATTTGGACCTGCTATCATTGCGAGGGCCTTTTTAAAGTCTATGACACCCATGCTGAGTTGTCTCTTTCTGTACCAAGTATGAAACCCAAATGTTTCAACTGCATGTGTCACTGGTGGTTTTCAGCTACATGATATGACCAATATAGGGTTAATATTCAAAATACATAAACAGCTCATACAACTCAACATCAAAAACAAACAAAAAACAACCAAACGACCTGATTAAAAAACAGGCAGACGGGGGCTTCCCTGGTGGCGCAGTGGTTGAGAATCTGTCTGCCAATGCAGGGGACACGGGTTCGCACCCTGGTCTGGGAGGGTCCCACATGCCGCGGAGCAACTGGGCCCGTGAGCCACAACTACTGAGCCTGCGTGTCTGGAGCCTGTGCTCCACAACAAGAGAGGCCGCGATAGTGAGAGGTCCGCACACCGCGATGAAGAGTGGCCCCCGCTTGCCACAACTAGAGAAAGCCCTCGCACAGAAACGAAGATCCAACACAGCCCAAAATAAGTAAATTAATTAATTAAAAAAAAAAAAAAAACGGGCAGAGGACCTGAACAGACATTTTTCCAAAGAAGACATACAGATGGCCAACAGACACAGGAAAAGACGCTCAGCACCTGCTAACCATCACTGGAGATGCAAATCAAAAGCACAACGAGGTACCACCTCACACCAGTCAGAATGGCCATCATCAAAAGGTCTACAAACAGTAAATGCTGGAGAGGGTGTGGAGAAAAGAAAACCCTCCTACACAGTCAGTGGGAATGTAAATTGATGCAGCCACTGTGGAAAACAGTATGGAGGTTCCTTAAAAAACTAAAAATAGAGCTACCCTAGGACCCAGCCATCCCACTACTGGACATATATACAGAAAAGATGAAAATCCTAATTAGAAAAGATACATGCACCCCAATGTTCATAGCGTCACTATATACAATAGCCAAGATGTGGAAACAACACAAGTATCCACTGACAGAGGAATGGATAAAGAAGATGTCATACATGTGTACAATGGAATATTACTCAGCCGTCAAAAAGAATGCATTCATGCCATTTGCAGCAACACGGATGCAACTAGAGATTGTCATACTAAATCAGACAGAGAAAGACAAATATCATGATATCGGTTAATATGGGGAATCTAAAAAATACAACAAACTAGCGAATATAACAAAAAAGCAGCAGACTCAGACACAGAGAACAAACTAGTGGCTTCTTGTAAGTTGGGGGTGGCAGGAGGGGCAAGATAGGGGGAGGGGATTAAGAGGTATAAACTAACATGTATAAAATAAATAAGCCACAGGATATGCTGTACAGAACAGGGAATAGAGAAAGTATTTTATAATAACTATAAATGGAGTATAACTTTTAAAAATTGTGAATCACTATATTGTACACCTGTAACTTATATAATGCTGTAGATCAGCTCTACTTCAGTTAAAAATCGACCAAAACCAGAGAGTGACCACCTAGCCGGTAAAACTCTTCCAAAGCCAATTCATTAGCAAGAAGAAACCTTTTGTTTTGCAGTCTCCCCGCACCTTCCAAGAACGTAAAAGAAGCTGGTTGATAAGCTCAGATGTGAAATTAGATTCCAGTTTTGTCTGCTCACAATACCCACATGTAGCTTATGGTTTGCAGCTCCTGGGTTTTCTGTGAACAGGAGACCGGATCGCGCTGCCTTTATAATGACGTGCGTTGAGATTCATCATCTTGTACCAGAGATTAACAAATTGAATGTCAATCATTTCAGTGAACCCGAATGTACTTGACTGGGCTGAGTTTCATCATTTAATTGTGAGTAGCGGGAAGTGCAGCATTTTAGTTTTATATTTTTCCAAAGTCCCTTCGAGGGAGAATCATACATTTCAGTTCGTTCCAGAAAAAAAGAAACGATGCCCGGAAGGGATACTTCATCATACCTCTGCCTGTGAGAGAAATTCCATTGGAATTTTTTTCCCTCACCCGTTGAAAAGAGCTATAACTTTTACTGCAAACCCTTTATGAAGAAAGGGTTTAACCTTGATCTTTATATCCAAGGTTAAGTACGACAAGAAGAGTTTTTAAAAATTTTTTGAATTCCTCTTGCTAACGATTGATCAAATTGCATTTCTCCTCCATCAGGATCGCTCTGAAATCAGTTGGGATTAAGTCAGTGAATAACTGTTATACATCTGGGTGAGAAAGCCAAGGGGGTTTCCACAAATTCATTCCATTTTACTTCTCAGATACTTTCCTCTTCCTTTACTCTTTCCTTCCTCCAGGTATTTATTTGTCAAACATGTACTGAACACCTATTAAGTGAAAGGCCATGGAGCGATCAAGATATCAGAGCCATGCTGAAGCGCTTAGCGCAGAGAGGCAGACTTCTAAAAAAAGAACCAGGAAAGGAGACATTCTAATAGTAAATGAATGACAGGTGTGCCAATGTCCATCGCAGTCAATACTGGGAAAAACAGACGTCTGAAAATGACCCAAGCCCAGTCAATTTGCAATGAGGATGGTGAGTTTTAGGGGACCCTGGGGAAAACTCTGAAACGTGAGTTGTTGTTATTACTTGTACAACTTGGACCCCCACTTGAACTCAAATGATAAAGAGCGTTGCTTTCTTCTGCCAGGCTCACTAAGGGTCAGAATGTGCTCATCCCTCTTTTTTCCTCCCTCCGATATCTGGTGATTAAGTAGAGACAGTTCAAGTATGTTATGCTGTTGAAATTGAAGGTGAGCTCTTCCCTTTGGAAACCTGCTTTGCCATGATTTACACAGCGAGAGCACAGCCTGCAAGAACACGGTGCGACATTTGCAAACATCTGAGCACAGCAGAATGCTGACTCACTGAGTAGGGCATTTGGAGCAGGAATGACCCCTTTGCGGGACCTAGAAGAAAATTTCAGTATTTTACAGAGGAGTGTTTCCCTACGGGGGGCGGGGGGGGGGGGGAAAGACTGCTAACCTTATCACGGGTATTATAATGTCTTACAGAGAGGCACAAATCAAATATCAACTTTTTATAGTTAAGTTTTAATTGAACAATGTTTTCCTGTCTGTCCAGTACCCACCGATGGGATAGGATGTCGGATGGACACCAGTCTTTCTTGTAACAGATGTATGGGTTTAACCTACATAATACGCTTTGTAAGGGACTAAACCACTTCTTGTTCATATTTGATAAACCCTGTCTGTTGGATGTATAAGGTGCTGGATAAGTATTTACTGGAGACTGTGTAAATCCCAGCCTCCGGTATGCCTGATGTAGTCATTTCACGTGTCAGCAGTACTTTACAGCACGTTACAGACTTAAAGGTACTTTCACCGTTTATTATTTCATTTAATCTGCCCTTAAACTCCTTTGCACTGGTATGGCTTTATGTTGGAAAGATCTGGGTATCGGGCAGGATGAGACAATTGTCCGTGATCTTGCAGCTCACAAGAAACAGGATCAGGCTAAAAACGCTCTCAATTTAACATCCCCTATTTTATACCCACGCAAGACAGTCTGAGCATTGACTTTTATAAATCCCGGCACTGGTACATAGCTGTTGGATATTTCATTTAATTTTTTTCTCCTTCCTTTGTTATTTTCTCTGTACATTTTAAGAACTGGGTCAGGTAATTTTATGCTCATTTTAGAATTCACAGCTCAAACGAACATAAAATTACCTGACCCGGTGAACTTTGTGCTATTCTATCAGAAGTGTTTTTAGTTAGCAAGAAAGTTCTGGGAGCTTTTGATGTTCAATGAACTCTACTGGTATTTTTTTTTTTTTTAATGAAGTTAAGTTGGTCCAATGAGCATGATTTACTTAGCAAATTCTCTGCAATAAATTATTAATATTTAACTCTACATGTCATAACGTACGATTATTGCCAGTGAAGCAGGAGCTCTGAACCATACCTCCTGAGGTCCAAGGCACAGCCCAACTTGCCTTTCTGCTCTGACTGAATCTGCCATAATTATTCTGCAGCTGACAGAGATGAGCAGAATTTTAAGTCACTAATCCCTTAGAGGACACACAGCCCATAACCCCTTAAACAAAGGGGGAAATGACCCAACTAAGGGTGGTTTGCCCCACAGCAAGCAGCTGTCATTCACAGAAGCAAAACTAGGAATGTTGTTGCCTAGATCCTAATGCAATGAGGTTTCCAAAGCTGCTTTCAATAACAACCGTGCTATGGCAGCTATGTAGTCCATAGTTCCAAATGGACAACCTTCTCAGCTGAGCCATGCAGAACCTAGATGTTGTACCCTGTGAGCTTAGCCGCCCATTGGAATCACCAGAAAACTTTTTAAAACTACGGAATGCTAAGTACCACCCTCAGCGACTTATTGAATTGCTCTGAAATGCACCCTTGGCAATGGAATATTTGAAAAGTGCCAGGGGATTCTCATACACAGAAATGTCCAAGAATGTGTCTGCATCCCCAACCAGGAAGGTCAGATTCACTGTCACCCAGGATGTCTTTTGCAGGGACTATGTTTACTGCATGCAGGGCGCACGAGACTTCATCTGAGAGCAGCGCTGCGTGTTCATAGGCGCTGTGACAGAAATAGCTTTGCTGACGCTCAAGGAACCTCTGCAAAATATCCCCGGGACAGCTCGATGGCGCGTGCAGTTCCAGAAGGAGGCCAGCAGGTGGCGGTGTTGATTTGAGCGCTGAGGACTGACCTTGGTTGCACGCAGGCACTTAGGTTCTTCCTTAAAATCTGGCCTCTCCCTGGGACCCCCGCCTCCCAACCGCCACCCCTTAAAGGCTGTGCTCTGTTTTAACTACACCCAGATGCGTGGAGAGGCTCCATTAGGGCATCATAAGCGTTCTACCTGGGGTGCTGAAACTACATGCTGGTATTAACTGTTTCTCTCCAAACCACATGAATGTGTCTGTCATAGGTATTTTGTTCTCTGCGTCGTGTGCCCCACACAGATGTCTGATGGTGGACCTGGATAACAGAAACGATGCATGCTGCAGGAGGGGCCTGAACCAGAGAGAGCAGATAAAGGGCTGGTGGAGAAATGCTCCCCGGGGGGGCAACAAAGAGCAGGGTAGAAAACAAAACACCACGACAACAAAAGCCACTTCAGGCTGGAAGCTGAACCCAGACCAAAAGAGGTGCATTCCGCCGAATTAAAGTCAAAAGAGCCTGCAGTGAGGTGAACAGAAGTTTTAGTTCCTGTACGTACAGTAAAACACGGACCACCACCAAGAAAGGCTGGGGGGACAGAAGCAGAGGTTCACCCACCAGAGGTCAATTCATAGGGTGAATAAAATCAGGTCAGACGCAGGTAAAAAACAGTATCGCCAAGAATATTTATGGGCCGTCAGTTTAGTTTTCAGGTAGAGTGATTATAGACAGCACTGTACATCATATTAGCTATATTTTTCTCTACTACACGATATTATAGGCATTAGACCGTTCACTCATTCATTCATTTATTCATTCAAGGTATAGTGAGTTCCCTGACTACACACTAAATAGAGACAAAAGTAGATATCCTTCAGTTTCTTCGAAGAGTTCTTCCATCTTCAATGCTGGATCTACGACAAATTACATCTAAGGTGGCTTCTATCTGCTTCCCCATGTTGATAAAAATTACTGATACCTGGGCAGTACTCAAGATTGTCAACGCCTTAAAGGGTAAGCAAAGGTTGAGAAATGGCCATAGACGAGAAGAAACGGTGGAGGCATGACATTAAATGCCATGTGACACCCTATATGGGATCCTTGAATGGTAAGGAGGGAGGGGAGGACATTAATTTAAAAACCTGGTGGAATCTAATGCCCTAATGGAGCCTCTCCAGGCATCTGGGTGTAGTTAAAACCGAGCACAGCCTTTAAGGGGTGGCGGCTGGGAGGCGGGGGTCCCAGGGAGAGGCCAGATTAATGTCTGGTGTTTAATTGTGATGTACCAACGTCATTTCTTAGTGTTGACAAATACACCCTAGCAGTGGAAGCTGTTAGCATTCAGGACAGAGAGAACTGGATGAGGGCATATTGGGGGACTCTAGGTACTCTATGACAATCTTTCTGTAAATCAAAAATTATTAACAGATACACATTACTGTATGTAAAATAGATAACCAACAAGGACCTACTGTATAGCACTGGGAACACTACCCAACATTTTGTAATAACCTATAAGGGAAAATAATCTGAAAAAGATTATATAACTGAATCACTATGCTGTATACCTGAAACTAACACATTATAAATTAACTATACTTCAATGAAAAAAATATTTGGAGATTAAAGAGTCTATTTTTAAAACTCTACAGTAAGAAAGCGAACAACCCAATATACCCAATAAACAATCTGATAAGAATGGGCCTGTGATTTGAACAGATACTTCACTAAAGGTGTTCATCACCTTTGGTCATTAGGGAAATGCAAATTAAAACCATAAACAGGGGCTTCCCCAGCGGCGCAGTGGTTGAGAGTCTGCCTGCCGATGCAGGGGACATGGGTTCGTGTCCCGGTCCAGGAGGATCCCGCGTGCTGCGGAGTGGCTGGGCCCGTGAGCCATGGCCGCTGAACCTGCACGTCCGGAGCCTGTGCTCCGCGACGGGAGAGGCCACAGCAGTGAGAGGCCCGCATACCGCAAACAAACAAACAAACCCATAAACACAGGGAGATGCTACTATACACATATGGGAATTCTGAAATATAATCAATATGCAAAAAAAAAAACCCTTATGTTCATTCCAAAACCTGTAATGAGTATTGATCATGGCTTTCTTTATAATCATGAAAAAAGAGTAAACAACCCAGATGTTGTCCAGCAAATGATGGGTAAGGAAACTATAGGACATGTATAAAGGGAACAGAACCCAGCAATAAAATAGCAATCAAGTACTGACACCTGTAACAACCAGGGTGAAATTAAAATGGGTTCATCTAAGTGAAAGAAGCTAGTCTCAACAGGGTGCACTCTGTTTCATCCATTTATAGAACATTCTGGAAAAGACACTATAGGGGTAGCAAACAGACTAGCAGGCCCCAGGGGCTGAGGGATGGGTGGGGGGTGGACCATGAAGGAGAAATTGGTGGGGGACTGCCTTTTTTTTTTTTTTAGCTGCACCACACAGCATGCAGGATCTCAGTTCCCCAACCAGGGATCGAACCCGTAACCCCTGCATTGGGAGCACGGAGTCTTGACCAGTGGACTGCCAGGGAAATCCCAGGAACGGCTCTATGTACTGATTATGTTGTCAGTTTGACGGCTATGCTTTTAGCGAAACTTGCAGAATGGTCCAATAAAAAGAGTAAGTTTTACATTATATACGTTAGACCAACCAGGATTTAAAAATCATCCTCGTAAGAAATAATGAGAATTTGCACCAATTATGGAACATACATGCCAGGCTTTGGACCAAACCATTAGAAACTTAATCCTCACGATTCCTTTGAAGGTTAGAAACCATGCTTATTTCCAGCACATCCAAGAGAAAAAGTAAATCTTGGCATGAGAAGACCGTGCATCTTCAAGTCACACACCCGAAAAAGGCCTGAATAACCCGGGTCAGACTAGCCACAAGGACCAAGCCAAGCTTTGCGGGAAGGACAGAAAGGTCAGGAGATGGAAGGGAGGGAGATACGGGGAAAACAAAGTAAAGCAGCACTGATTTTCCAAATTCCTTTAAGTAGACACATACTAGCTCTGTTTCTAAACTGACTCATTTCTGACAGCGACTCCCAGCCCAGATAATACACATAAAAATCACATGTTTTAAAAGAAGGGCAACTTATCCCTTTGACAATCCATGGGAATGGCAGACATCAGTGCACTTAGTTAAAAAAAAAAATATTCACAGACTTGCTGAGAACAAAAATAGTTTTAAATCGATGTTCTCTGCCATTCAGGAAACGGACCCCCAAAGTAGTAATTCGAGGAGATACCATCAATCTTAAAATGTTACCCGATTCTAACGTTGAAATTCTCCACGTTTCTTGGACTCTACCTAATTTCTGTACTTCTCCAGAGATACTAATTTTTAGGCGCCTGTTTTATTGTGTTGATGGTGTATCGACAAGAATAGTTTGTTTTAAATGTGTTCCATGGTTCTTTGAGCCTCAGAATTCCTTTGCCTCAGTCTGTTTTTCTACCTCCTATTAAGATATAGAAAAGCAATGGCTGAGGTTGAATGAAGGATTTGAAATTCCAATGAAAGACCCTCAAGCCCTGTCCCCTTTAGGTCCTGGCCGTGGTAGCTGGTAACTTTAGGTGAGCAGAGTGAGGCTGTGTACTTTGTAAATTGCCACGATTGAGATGAATGAATATCCTCCCCTACAGGGACCAGGTAGCTTCCAGGCTTTATATAGAGTCTTACTTACTTAAATCAACTCTCCCTGCCTTTTCGCTTGTGCCAAAAACCAGCTAGTCTTCCGGTATCAAAATGAAAACTCCTCATACGCTGAAATAGGTTTAGAATATGCTTATATTTTTGGCAACGGTGGAAATAAAATTACAAGAGGGAAATCTTCACCGACACTCTCATTCCAGAGCTCTTTCCCCCCTGGTTTTTCATTTCCATCACATTCTAATTTTAAACGTACTTTAAGTGTGTGGTTTAACGAACTTCAGAAGCAAATGCAATGCTCTCACTAATAAGCATTATGGGATTTGGTTTCCCATAAAGAAGCTAGTACTTATGTAAAGGTGGCTTAAGGAGAGTTGAATGCTTTTTTTTAAATGTCACTGAAAAAGAATCTGTTAAGGCCCCACTAGGATTCAATTCAGGATTAAATAATAGCTGAAACACATTCATACATCCGTATTATTGTTGAAGTCGGTTCACTCAAATATGAAATGAAAAGTCTCTGTAATTTTCAGATATACTGTCCCAAATTAACTTGTCCATCTGTGCAATTAGTAAATATGATTCATCATGTTATCCACTTCATAGTTTTGCACTTCACTGAATATTAGTCATACTTCAATAAAAAACAGAAAAATGAAGATGAGATCATAAAAATAGATAATTTCTTCCTAATGACACTGTTTTTAATACCACTTGGCCTTTTGGTGTATTAACGTCATTTTAAAATGATCATACAGATTATTGATTTCACTTAGTCCCTTACGTTCTTTTGAATTATACTTATGTTCAGTCTATGATATTACATCCTCCAACATTTGTTAGGCTTTTGTACCTAATCCTCTTTCATATAATGAACTGGTTGTTTTGTTTTGTTTTTTAAATCATTTCCCTGTTTTCTTAGCCTCTCAACACCACAATAAGCTCCACTCTCTTTAGCTCTCCTTTGACAGAAAATTGCCAACATAATGAGTTAGAAACTCAGCTTTGCAAATGGGACCAAATCAAACTTAAAACCTTTTGCACAGCAAAGGAAACCATAAACAAAATGAAAAGACAACCTACGGACTGGGCAAAAATATGTGCAAATGATGTGACCAACAAGGGCTTAATTTCCAAAATATACAAGCAGCTCATACAACAACAACAACAAAAAGCCCAATGAAAAAAAGAGCTGAAGACCTAAATACCGGCATTTCTCCAACGAAGACATACAGATGGCCAACAGGCACATGAAAAGATGCTCGACATCGCTAATTATTAGAAAAATACAAATCAAAACTACAATGAGGTATCACCTCACACCGGTCAGAATGGCAATTGTTAAAAAGTCTACAAACAATAAATGCTGGAGAGGGTGTGGAGAAAAGGAAACCCTCCTGCACTGTTGGTGGGGATGTAAATTGGTACAGCCGCTATGGAGAACAGGATGGAGGTTCCTCAAAAAACTAAAAATAGAGTTACATACGATCCAGCAATCCCAATTCTGGGCATATATCTGGACAAAACTCCAACTGGAAAAGATGCATGCACCCCAGCGTTCACACCAGCACTATTTACAATAGCCAAAACATGGACCAACCTAAATGCCCATCAGCAGACGAATGCGTAAAGAAGATGCGGTGCATATAAAATGCAACATTACCCAGATATAAAAAAGAATGAAACAATGCCATCTGCAGCAGCATGGATGCAGCTAGAGATGGTCGTACTGAGTGGAGTAAATCAGAAAGAGACGGACATACGATATCACTTCTATGTGGAATCCAAAATATGACGCAAATGAACTTATATACGAAACAGAAACAGACATAGAGAACAGACTTGTGGTTGCCAAGGGGGTGGGGTAGGGATGGATTGGGAGGTTGGGATTAGCAGATGCAAACTATTAATATATAGGATGGATCAACAACAAGGTCTTACTGTGCAGTACAGGGAACTGTATCCAGTATCCAGAGATAACCCACAATGGAAAAGAATATGAAAAAGAATGTATATATGTGTATAACTGAATCACTTTGCTGGACACCTGAAACAAACACAACACTGTAAATCAACTATATTTCACTAAAAAAATAAAAAATAAAAAAATAAAGAAAGCAGCTTAGTTTTGCCTGCCCAGAGCCAACTTTATGGGTGTGTTACAGATTCTCAAAGCAGAGAGAGAAGCGTTTTGCTCAGGGCAGGGGAAGACCCAGGGAGTAATGCCAACACACAGGTGATGACATAATAAAGGAAATGACATCATAAACCTAGTCTCACATCTACACCACACCCACCTCACCATGAGGGTTTATGGGCACTCAGTGTCACCACGAGTTCTCATGGTTTCCAAGGAAGGAAGATGGTGGAGGACACATCCGACTCCATTCAGCTGACCCTTTCCTCAACAGTCAGGAAATTTACTGATTTACTCCAGTATTTTTTCTTTTTTTTAAAGGGAAAACTTTGCTTTATTTTATTATTTTTTTTTTAAGTGAAGTATAGTCAATTTGCCAATCATATTAGTTTCAGGTGTGTGGCAAAGTGATGCAGTCATACACACACACACACGCACACACACACTTGTATTTTCAGAATCTTTTTGCCTTGTAGGTTATTACAGGATATTGAATATACTTCCCTGTGCTGTACAGTAGGTCCTTGTTAATTACCTATTTTATATGTAGTAGTTTGTATATCTGTTTTATATGTAGTAGTTTGTATCTGCTAATCCCAAACTCCTAATTTATCCCTCTATCCCCTTCCCCTTTGGTAACCATAAGTTTGTTTCCTATGTCTGTGAGTCTGTTTCTGTTTCGTAAATAACTTCATTTGTTTCATTCTTTTAGATTCCACATAAAGGTGATACCATATGATATTTGCCTTTCTCTGACTTACCTCCCTTAGTATGATCATCGCTAGGTCCATCCATGTTGCTGCAGATGGCGTGATTTCATTCTTTTTTTATGGCTGAGTAATATTCCATTGTATACATGCACCACATCTTCTTTATCCATTCGTCTGTTGATGACCATTTAGGTTGCTTCCATGACCTGGCTATTGTAAATAGTGCTGCAATGAACATTGGGGTTCACGTATCTTTTCAAATTATGGTTTTCTTCAGATATATGCGCATAATCTAGTACACTCTGGAACCTTGGGTTTCCAGAAATAACGAATGCATCAAGAGTTAAAGGTACGTTTCCATCTCTCCTTCTATCTCAAAACCCAGGAAGTTTTCCCAAGTTCCCCAGGACAACTTGGAAGAGAGAGAGGGTTTGGTTCCCACTGTGGCTTTCCTCCAAAGTATTTCTATGGTGCCGGCTGTGACCTTGTTTGGAATACTGACTGCAAGTGCACTGTATTATTTGAATTCCTGAGGTTTCAAAACATCACATACTTGTGGATGTCAATTATAATCCACTGTGATAGGTTCTTATGCTTATAGAAGATGAATTTTTCATATTTAAAAATATTTAAAATGCCAGGAAAGAAGACAAGAGGATGACGGAATTCCAGCAGCCACAATCCAGCATGAGTAGATTTAAACATTAAATTTTCCATTCGAAAGTTTATTTTTTAAAAAAATGTAACATGATCTTCACGGCAAGCCTGTGTCCTGCTCTCTGGCTAGACAACCCTTTTCACGAATCTGTCTTTTATCATTCAAGTGAATACAGGATTACTGCTCATAGACACACACCCATGAATACTATATAGTATTTTTCTTTTTTACATTCAAATAAATTTATCATTCTGCATTGACTCATTTTCACACAACAGTGACTCGTACATATAGAGTTCGTTCATTTTAATTGCTGAGAGTAATCCCTTTATTCCATTTTTTACCACTTATATACGTATTGTTAATTTTGTCATTTTATGTTTGTATACTAACACGATGTTCTTATTTCCTTTTCATGTTTCCTTTATTCCTCTCCTTTTATTGCCCCCTTTTGGATTGATGAAATTTTTTTTTTTTTTTTTTTTTTTGCGGTACGCGGGCCTCTCACTGTTGTGGCCTCTCCCGTTGCGGAGCACAGGCTCCGGACGCGCAGGCTCAGCGACCACGGCTCATGGGCCCAGCCGCTTCCTGGCATGTGGGACCCTCCCGGACCGGGGCACGAACCCGTGTCCCCTGCATCGGCAGGCGGACTCTCAACCACTGCGCCACCAGGGAAGCCCTGGATTGATGAAATTTTGATTAGCATGTTTCCCCTCTATCAGTTTGTAATTTGACTTTTCTTTTCTCTTCTTTAGCGGTTAATCCTCAAATTTTAATATGTGTATACAAAATATATATGATTAATCCACAGCTTCAACGTCTTCCTGAAAGATTCAAGAGTCTTAAAATAACGTAAATGTTACCTTCACCTCCCAACTTCCATGCCATTATTTTCTAGGGTTTTAAATCCAATGTTTTTGCATATCCCACAAAATTAAACAATTATTTTGACTATGGTAGTTATCAGATTTGGGCTCAGGATGGCTTTGTATACGACTACTTACGTTGCTTCTTGGTCTGTCATGTTCTTGAAGCCTACAGGCATACTTCTGTATAGTGTAATGTAAAGTATTATGGCACTTTTCCTGTGCTTGGCAGATAATTGTAGTTTTTTGTTTTTCCACGAATTGAAATTTTGTGACAACCCTGCATTGTCCGATGGTATTTAGCATTTTTTAGCCATGAAACATTCTTAAATTAAGGTAAGTACATTTTTTTTAGATATAATGCTATTGCACCCTTAATAGACTACACTATAGTGTAAGCATAACTTTTATATGCACTAGGAAATTTAAAAATGTGTGTGACTCGCTTTTCTGTTGTATTTGCTTTATTGTTGTGTTCGGGAACTAAACTCACAGTATCTGGGCATGCCTACATTCTCTGGAAGTTTTATTTACCAGAGTCGCAAGTAGCTTCTGCTTGAGTGTGTGCACGCCTGAAAGTATTTGACTGGCTCCTCGATCTGGAATGACATTTTAATTTGCTATCGAATTATTTCTTGGTGTTTCTTTCCATGCAACTCATTTACGATAACTATGGTGTCCTGTAATCTAGCACTGACTGAAATGACGTATATTTTTACTCCTTTATATGTAATATGTTTTTTCACAAAAGCATTTCAGCTCCCCCCGCCAACACACACACACACCATCTCGTCTGTGTTATTGTATTTTTACTTCCATGCTGGCATTTGGAATTTCTCTTTCTTGTTTTTGAGGCCAGTAATGGTTGCGAATGTCCTAAATCCAGTATCTCTATGTGTTTGCAGCTCTATAGGGGATTTCCTGCATCCTTCAGAAAGGATGTGACACAGCTTTTACTGAACAGAGGCAATGATTTGTGTTTTGAGTTTTGAGTTTATGAACATTAATCCATGGATGGCTACAAAGTTCCCTTTTATGTATCAAGCACTGATTAGAAAAAGGTTTATAAAGTCAACAGAATCAACGTCACTGCTCTAAAGGAATTTATAGTGTATGTATCAGAGAATTTGAATTATGCTCAGTCCGCCAAAATAAGAGAGTTTCAAACTTCTGCTCCATTAAAAGGATCCGTCTCTCGCTACGCCTGTGTGTACAAACACACATTTACAGAGATGCCCCCAAAGCGAGGAGTATAATTTCTTATAGATGGAAAATATAAATGCACTCTCGAATCTTCATGTTCATTCAATTTCCAGGTGGGAACCAGGTGGTAAATATCTCTGTGAGACTCATCTTTTCATTGGACACAGAAGATACAAATTCTCATTTCTCAGTAACTGTTCTATGGTAGCCGCTCAATTAATATTTCATATCAAGTGTTAAAACCAAAATGATGTGATTCTTTCATTAAAAGTGCAGCGGGTTTCTGGCATGCCGGCCCTGGTAGTAACTGCATCGTTTCCGGCAATTTCCAAATCCCTCCACGTGAAGAGACAGAAGAAGCAGACAGCAACCCCTGGCACTAGACAAGATGGCCCCCCAGAACTGCCACCAGCATATAAAACGGGTGCTAGTGGGATTCTTCCATGACGTGTTTTAAAACTGTGGTATTTGTTGGTGGATTCCGAACCAAGTCCCACTACTATTACGTGTCCCGAATGAAGTTCTTTTCATGTCTGTTTATTTGATTCTTTGCATACCAGAGCCAGCTGTGCAAACACCCAGATTTTAGTATCTGAGCTAACTTATAGATATGTAAGTTAATGTAAATATTTAACCTCTCTGTGATCCCAAATCAGTCATTCTATCTATCTATCTATCTATCGATCTACATATCATGTCTATCTATCTTTCTACCTATCATATCATTCTATCATATCTATCTAGTTATTAGATCGATATAGATTACATATTGATATATATTCTATATGTAAAATATATCTATATAGGCTATAGAGGATACATAGATATAGGATGTATATATAATATACATGACATAGCTATACAGAATACATAGTCTACATTCAGATTCTATTACACAATAGAACATGTGTAAGACAACTCCCATTTGGCTAATTTTTATCTTAAAAATTGTTAAATACTCAGGTAGATCATGTTTTTATTGAGAGAACTCTCTCGAGGCCATTCCACAGTAGACTGATCTAACATCCTAAATGGAAAACTGCTAGGCAGTGCTAGGGAGTTAATATGGAATGACTGGACTTTATTTTTGCCAGGTGTTCCTTCTTTAGAGTAACTGCTCTTGCTAAAACAAAAATATTCCGTGGCATGATGAAATGTTCACTTCCTGGGAGACACATGGACGGCTGAGTACTTAGCTACCCCTCACACAAGATCTACTAGAAACCTCTCACCACCCTCCACTGGCTCTGCAATTATCGTGTCTTTTTCCTGAATCGGATTAACTGATGGGTCAGAATGATTTCTGAACCTGACCAAGAATGATAAAAAAACAATGATACAAAAACATCAATAAAAACACAAATCATTGCCTCTGCTCACTAAAAGCTGTCTCACATCCTTTCTGAAGGATGCAGGAAATCCCCTGTAGAGCTGCCCACACACAGAGATACCGGATTTAGAACATTCTAAACCGTTACTGGCCTCAAAAACAGGAGCCATGCCAGCATGAAAGTAAAAACAGAATCACACAGACTAATTGTGTGTGGCGAGGTGGGGTGGCGGGAGCTCCCTTTACTGAAGCGATGGTCCCAGTTTAATATTTTGTTCTTGTCGGAGAATCCAATGAGAAGCCGTGTGCTACTGTTCACTGAAGTTAAGGGAAACAATAAAGTTTCAATTGGCTTCTCCATTACTGAGGAAATGTGAGACCGTAATTTGATGCTGTAAATGACCCAGGACTGCGGACAGACATTGGAAAGTGGATAACAGAAGTTACAGGGGAGATGCCAGGATGTGATAGAAAAGATGCCAGAGGCAGGTGTGCGAGTCCTGATGGGGGGATATTCTTTGAGTTGGTGGTACGTTCACCACTACTCATGGAACATTCTGCATTCTAGTGTACGTTCTAACTGGCTGAATGGTGGCCACAGAGATATACCCATGTTCTAATACCCAGAACCACTGAATGTGACTTTACCTAGAAAAAGGGTGACCCCTAAATCCCCTCCCATCCTGTTTCCTTTAAGGGCTCCTGTCACTGGGTTTGGAGTCCACAGGGTTAATCCAAGATGACCTTTTTTTCCCCCAAGTGTCTTTATAAGAGACAGAAGAAGAGAGAGACAGACACAGAGGAGAAGCCCCGTGAAGACGGCGGCAGAGACGGGAGGGATGTGGTCACAAGCCCAGGGACGCCTGGAGCCCCCAGAAGCTGGAAGAGGCGGGAAGGACCCTCCCCTGGGGCCTCTGGAGGGACCGCGGCCCTGGGACACCTTTACCTCAGATGTCTGGTCTCCAGGACTGAGACAGGATGAATTTCTGTTCTTTTAATTATATGTCAAGGACAGGAAACATACATACATATACATAAAAATTATGTTCTTTTCAATACATATTACATAGAAGTGTTACCCCATCAACAGATGAATGGATAAAGAAGGTGTGGTACATATATACAATGGAAAACTACTCAGCCAAAAAACGAAGGAAGTTTTCCCATTTACAGTAGCATGGATGGACTTGGAGGGCATTACAGTAAGTGAAATAAATCAGAGAGAGAAAGAGAAACAGTGTACGGTATCACTTATATGTAGAATCTAAAAAATGCAACAAGCTAGTGAATATATCAAAAAAGAAGCAGGCTCACAGATACAGAGAACAAACTAGTGGTTCCCAGCGGGGAGCGGCAAGGGGGCAGGGCAAGATAGGGGGAGGGGATTAAGAGGCACAAACAATTAGGTATAAAATAAGCTACGAGGATAAATTGTACAGCACAGGGGATAGAGTCAATGTTTTATACTAACTATAAATGGAGGATAGCCTGTAAAAATTGTGAATCACTATACTGTATACCTGTAACATACAATATTGTACAGTAACTATACTTCAATTAAAAAATTAAAAGTAAAAAATAAAGGTTGCATTTTTCAGAACGAAGGTTTTCACAGCTGCCAACAGACGAATGAAAGATTTGGGCAGCTCGCTTCTTAGCAATGACACCAGGAACTGAACGGACCTGCATGAATTCATGCAGAACTTAAAAGGACAACAAAGTCCGCAGGAAATAACACAGCAAAACGCCGAAACCACAGCTCTGGCACCGGGGCAATCACCCCAAACCGCTTCTCATTTTCAGCACTGACAGGTAGATACTTGCAGCACACTTTGTGGTTTTCCACGTATGCTACAGAGTTACACGATCTCTTGTAACCGGTCAGAGTTACCCAGTGGATTACTGTAGTGTCGCCGCCGCCCCCACAAAAAATTGCACAGTAACAAACCACTTCTAGGACTACTAACCCCTTTCCTTAATAGTTCTAGATGTGGATTGTTAACAGAGATTTTTTTGGGTGGAGGGCTAAAGAATAAAAAATTCTGCAAACGTCGCTGTGAACCCTTCCCACACCGAACCTGGAAACCGGCCCCTTGATTAGGAATCTTTGCTTCTCAGCACGGCTCTACCATGAGTGATACTTAGTGTAATGGTCCAAATCTTATAACCCAGCTTTGCCCACATTTACTGTGCTCCTGCAGCCTAAGGTCTTTTCCACGAGAAGTAATGCTATGGGCTAAGGGAACGCAAATCAGACGGAACTCTCGGCAACCACTGTGTATTTTCCTTGCCGTGTTCCATCTGGATTGTGCAAAATGCACTTTTCAGAAAGTCTACCTCTCACTTGTATCCTCCCCTGGGGCTCACTAATTCGATCAAAGAGATAAAATCTGCTTACTATTTAAGTAAAAAGCGTGGATTCCGCCACTGCACAGAATTACAATTGTGTTGTCATCTGGCATATCAGTCATCGGCAGTTCTGCATCTTGGACACTGTGGCATATTTTCCTGGCACCTGCAAGGACCCTGGCCACTCAACCAGCCTTTTTGGAAAGTGAAGTTCGGAGACTATGTGCCTGGCTGGCCTCATTCTATTTTCTTTAGCCTATGATGTCCCTCAAGTTTTTCAATATAATACAACCATTTGCATTTTTAACTCCAAAAAAACTTTGAAAAATAAGGGAAGGGCACAGTGCAACCGCTGGAAGTGAAGAACCACAGGAGATGCAGAAGACGTGGAAAGAAATCGGGCAACTGGTGGTAAGTCTTCACATGTTACTAATTTTCTGAACCTCATTGTTCCTTGATGTGCTTTTAAAATGCACACAAACTTTGATTACACTGTGGGGAACCAAACACCAATGTATATATTAGAGCTCAACTTTATGCCAGATTAGCCATTCGACTAATGCAGGGGCAGCAGAACCCATGTGACCAACAAGAGACTCCAGTTCAGGGATGCTCTGGAGAAAGGTATCCAAAGGCATCTGTTAGGATGTTGCCCTTCACCCACCCTTTCTTGGGACTTGAAACTGGGGGAAAAACAATGAAATAAATGCTACGTTCCAGTTTTAACGTACTGCCCACAAAAACCTCCCCTTCAGTTTTCTCCCATGTTAATAATTATTGATATTTAGTGAGTATCCACTTTGTGTCCAGTTCTAATCGAAAATACATGGAAAATAGGGATGAACAAAATGTTAATAGACATTTCTAAAGTTTCTGCCATTAGTAACTATCCATTTTGATGATGAAGATGGAAAATGAATAACACACGTAAGTATCATGTTTGACAGGTTAAAAAGTTAGAAGGGAAAAATGATGTATAAAGGAAGGGGTGTAAGAAAAGGGATGTGCCAGGAGAGAGAGACAGAGAGACAGAGACAGACAGACAGAGACAGAGAGACAGAGAGAGACAGAGACAGAGAGACAGAGACAGAGGGAGAGACAGAGAGAGAGAGAGAGAGAGACAGAGACAGAGAGAGAGAGACACAGTTTTAGGTGAGATGGGCACAGAAGTGTTGTTTAGATGAAGACTTGAAGGAATCAAGAGGCCATTCTGCTGAGACCAAGACTGTGAGTGAACTTGAAAATGGGAGAGAGATGCAGGTGAGTAGTTAGAACACAGGTGGGCATTTTTAGCCTTTGGAAAGTCCTAGAAGCAGAAGCTTCCTTGATAAAGGAACCCAGGAAAGGAAAGGTCAAGCTATAGCTAAGATCACTGTGATTTAAGGCAACCAAATATGAAACCTGGCCTCTGACAACCCTCTGGGTTAGAATTCCTGCCTCTCAAGTCCCAAGATTGACTGTAGGCTTCCTTCCAACTGGGATGTAAGCTGGATGATGGCAGAAAGCTCCTACCTGGCAGTCTAGCTCTGTTTTCACCTCTCGTGAATCTGAGCCCTGCACAGGTGTTCAAATGATCTGGAGTAAACTCAACTCGAAAAGACACATGCACCCCAATGTTCATAGCAGCACTGTTTACAACAGTCGAGACATGGAAGCAACCTAAGTGCCCATCAACAGACGAATGGATAAAGAAGATGTGGTGCATATATACAATGGAATATTACCCAGCCATAAAAAATGAAATAATGCCATTTGCAGCAACATGGATGGACCTAGAGGTTATCATACTCAGTGGAGTAAGTCAGACAGAGAAAAACAAATACCATATGATATCACTTATGTGTGGAATCTAAGAAAAACAAAAAATGGTACAAATGAACTTATCTACGAAACAGCTGTAGAATCACAGACATAGAAAACAAACATGGTTATCGGGGGGAAAGGCACAGGGAAGAGATAAACTGGGAGATTGGGACTGACATATACACACTGCTATATATAAAATAGATAACTAATAAGGGCCTACTGTATAGCACAGGGAACTCTACTCAATGCTCTGTAATGGCCTATATGGGAAAAGAATCTAAAAGAGTGGGTATATGTATAACTGATCCACTTTGCTGTATACCTGAAACTAACACAACACATACTCCAATAAAAATTTAAAAATTAAAAATAAATTATACAAATGAACAGATCTATGAAACAGAAGTGGACTCACAGACGTAGAAAAGAAACGTATGGTTACCAAAGGGAAGGAGTTGGGGAGGGATAAATTAGGAGTTTGGGATTAACAGATACAAACTGCTACATATAAAATAGATAAACCACAAGGATTTACTTATAGCACAGAGAACTATATTCAATATCCTGTAATAAACCATAACGGAAAAGAAGAAAAAAATATATATGAATATATATATAACTGAATCACTTTGCTGTACACCATAAACTAACACAACATGGTAAATCAACTATACTTCAATAAAAAGTATGAAAAAAGAATGATTCGCCATCTTGGTGACATCACCCTGTTCTTGAGTGGTTCTCAAAGTGTGGCCCTCGCACCTGAAATGATTCTTTAACATTTTCTAAGCAATACAGTCACGTTTAGCCTCTAGAAAAGTCATTTGCGTGATTCCCGTTCCTACAAAATAGAACATGAGCCCCATACGTCCCGGCCACTAGCTTCTGCTTCTGCCATGCTGCCTATTCCTAGGATCCTTCCTTACTTGATGTTCCCAAATAATCCAACTGTTTACACTGCCCCAAGCACACATGGTCCTGCAGTCTAGTTGTTCCCACGCTTTCTTAAAATGTACCTGGTGGGAAGCTACTTTTTCTTTCAATCCTAGGTCACATGCCACCTCTTCCAGGCAGCCTTTTGTGAGCTCTCAGGTAGACTGAATCACTCTCTCCTTAATCCTGTCTCTGTAGTTAAGTCTCCTCTGGGACTGTAAGGTGATTGGGTTGTTTTATGTGTGTTTCTCTCCTAATGAAGTGAATTCTATTAGATTTTTTCTTACATTTCTCAATTGAGTTTTGTATAGGAAGGAAGGAAAGAAGGAAGGAAGAGGGGGAGGGAGGGAGGCAGGGAGGGGAAAAAAAGAAACAAAAGGGATATTTTCTTTCAATGAAGTGTAAGTGATATTTGGAGAAAATGAAATAACCATAGATTGCATAATGAAAATTAAAATAAAATGGTTATGTCATCACCCAAGCTAGCAGAAATGATCCAACACATTGGTAGAGTCTAATACTAATAGATTTATGAGGGGATTCAGTCTCACTTATTTATTTTATTTTTAAATATTTATTTATTTGGTTGTGCTGGGTCTTAGTTGCAGCAGGCAGGCTCCCTAGTTGCAGCTCACAGGCTCCTTAGTTGCGGCAGGCATGCAGAACCTAGTTCCCTGACCAGGGGTCGAACCCATGCCCCCTGCATTGGGAGTGCGGGGTCTTAACCACTGCACCACCAGGGAAGTCCCAGCCTCACTTGTTTAAAGTTGAAGTAAGTGATCATGGTCATGTAATATTGAAGATGGCTGTGGACACTTATTTCCCAGCATCTCCCTCATGATAGGTCCAAAGTGACAAGAGTTACTTCTAAATTTTTTTTTTTTTTCTAATTCCTCAGCTTCTCACAAACCTCTGACACTATCGTTTCTTACAACCCAGGTTCTAACTTCTGACCTCTTCCCACCTCCTAAGATTTCTATCTCTCCGCTCAGCCCTGCAAGTGGCATCCCGTGATTTCCAAAACCCTTTGGTATGACACTTTACTCCTCAATTTGCTTACATTGGTAAAACAAGCTAATGAATTTCTGGTGAAATGAATACTTCTATTAGAAGGAATTTTTATTAGAAGGTTTTATAACAAGATCTACAAATCACTGTTATGATGGGTCATTTGCTAGGGTGCAGAAATAGCTCCATGATACAGAAATGGATCTCATAATGATATCTATTCAAATGATGTTGAGCGTAATATTTTATTTCTACATAATATCTCTCATTGGAATGAATTTTACTTGCTTTATGAATATAAAATGAGGAAGTCTGACGGCCAAAGGGCACGAACTTTTAAAGTCTGATGAACAAGTTCAATGCTGACTCTCTCTTCAGGGGATGATAAACTGTTCAAGACCAATGCTCTGAGCTTTAATGACTCCATCTCTGTGAAAGGTGAAAAAGCTAGTTATCTCAGAGAAATTATGTGAATGTTACATGAAACATGATTACAAAACCTTGATTATTCAGTAGGGTTTATTCTTCTTCCCCATGCTCCCTAAATTGTAACTTTATAATAATGTGGTCATTTTAATCAGCTCTACCCACAACCAACATCGTAACGTTTCTTACTGAGTCCCCTTTGTATTGTATGGCTCTGATCATTGTTTCAATTCCTCAGGAATGCGTTTTTATTAGTTTTCTAATTCTAACTTTATAAACAATTTAATCATCCTTGCATATTTTTTGAAATTTAAATAAGGAATGATTCCCATCAAACTGCCGGTATACATGTATACCTGTAGACAATACGTAGATGATTTCATAATTGATCTTTTCAAATCCCTGTTGTTTTTGTGTTGCCGATGTTTCTCTGTGGGTTTTCTTAATTTTAATTTATTGATTTCTGCTCTAATTTATATCATTGTTTTTCTTCAATGTGCTTTAGATCCAAATTCATCTTCTATGCTTTCCTAAGACAAACACTTAGGTTATTGTTTTCACATCTTTCTTCTTTTCCAATATATGCATTTCATGCTATAAAATTCCCATGAAGCATGGCTTTCACTGTACTGTACGTTTCAATAAACTGTGTTTTCTTCCACGTGTTATCCACGACTGTGTTATTTAATTTCCAATGATTTGGGAGTTCTTCATCTATTTTTGTTATTGAATTCTAATTTAGTTCCACATGGGCTGAGAATACATTTTGTATCATTTCTATTCTTTCGCTGCGGGTATGTTATGTTTTATCACCCAAAATGTGTTCCCAATTCCACGTGAACTTTAGAAGAATGTGTCTTCTGCTATTGCTGGATGAGGTCTCCTGTAAATGCCAATGAGATCAAGCTGATTGATAGAGCTGTTCAGTTCAGTGATGTCCTTACTGATTTTCTACCTGCTGGATCTATCCGTTATTGATGAAGGTAAGTGGAACTCTGGAACTAGAAGAGTGAATTTTTCTATTTCCCCTTTCAGTTCTACAAGTTTTTACCTCATGCATTTTTATATTCTGGTGTTTGGTGGATACACATTTAGTATGGATGAGTCTTCATGGAGAAGTGTCCCCTTTAACATGTTTTTTATCCTCAATAATTGTCCTTCTTCTAAAGTCTGATTTGTCTGAAATTAATGTATCTTTTGGTATTTTCCTTTGATTAGTGTAAGCATGATTTCTCTCTATTTTAACCTATCTCTGGTTTTGCATTTTAAATGGGTTCCCTTTAGACAACATATATGTCCTTTAAAAGAAAATTAAATATGCTGTTACAATCTCTTTTAATCACTAGGTTTAAAAAACGTTAACATTTAAAGTAATTATTGATATAGCTGGATTAATATCTAAGATATTTGTAACCACTTCATTTATTGTATTTGGGCATTTTTCTGTCTTTTTATTTCTCTCATGTTCAACTTTCTGCTTTTATTGGAGGATCTTAAATAATTTCACTGTCTCTCCTCGGAACATAAAAGTTATACTCTAATAGTTCCCCAAGCATTATCACTATGCATTTTTATCTAATATAACTCCATCTTCAAATACTACTGTACGGCATTGTGAGTCACACAGGTACCTCATAATACAGACAGGCTGGGATACCAACTTTTGCATAGCAAAGATTTTAATGTTGATGAAATCCAATTTATGAACTGCTTCTCTTATGGGTGCTTCTGGTGTCACCTTTGCCTAACTATAGATCCTGATGATTTTCCCCTACGTTTTTCTTAAAAAAGTATAGTTTTATGCTTTACATTTAAGTTGATGCTCTATTTTGAGTTATTAAGTTTTTCCCCTGGGGGAATGTAATTTTATTTGGAATCGACATTTTCTAACAATTCTTTAAAAACATAGAACTGATTACTCTTTAAGAAACCACAGTTTTAAGACATCTTGTGAAATAAAATTCATTTTCTTTCCTGTTTTTTTTCTTTTTAAAAAATTCATCAGAAGTTTTCTTTAGAATTCACTATTTAAAGGAATTATGGTGTGACTGCTTTTTGGGAGGGTGGGACATCTTTTGAAGAGTGAAGTCACTTTTTAATGTGTCTGTTTTTATAAAGAAGGACACTCGTTTCAGGGGGAATTTAATTATGCTTTTCTATTTAAATCACTATTGTGGGTGATGTTAGCTATATTTTTTGGTGGTCTTCTTTATTACTGTATAGTTGATTTATAATGTTGTGTTAGTTGTGGGTGTACTATTTTCTTTCTCTGAATTCTTTATTTTGGTATGGATGTTTAATTAGAGATCTACCATCTGAACAGATGGTTCAGTGTACAGTACAGTATGGCCATCTGTAGACACAATATCGTACATCAGATTCCCTCCAACTTATTCATCTTGCATGAATGAAATTTGAAATGGTCTGGTTCGTAAAATCCTTTTCCCTTTCCCTCCAGGCCCTGGTAACCATCATTCTATTCTTTGTGTCTATCAGTTCGACTATTTTATATTTTAAATATTTATTTGGTTGCGCCGGGTCTTAGTTGCAGCATGCGAACTTAGTTACAGCAATGTGGGATCTAGTTCCCTGACCAGGGATCGAACCCGGGCCCCCTGCACCGGGAGCATGGAGACTTGGCCACTGTGCCATCAGGGAAGTCCCTAGTCTGACTATATTAGATACTTATAGAAGTGAAACCATGCAGTGTCTGTCTCTCTGTGACTGATTTATTTCACTGAGTATAAAGTCCTCCAGGTTCATCCATGTTGTCTTTTGTTTTTTTTTTAATTGAGGTATAGTTGCTTTACAATGTTGTGTTACTTTCTGCTGTACGGTGAAGTGAATCAGCCACACGTATATATATATATATATATATATATATATATATATATATATATATATATAACCCCTTTTCTTGGATTTCCTGCCCATTTAGGTCACCACAGAGCACTGAGTAGAGCTCCCTGTGCTATACGGTAGGTTCTCATTAGTTATCTATTATATACATGGTAATGTATATACGTCAATCTTGGGTTGCAGGATTTCCTTCTTTTATAGGCTGGGAAATATTCCACTGTATGTATAGACCACACTTTTTTTATTCGTTCGTCAGCCGATGATGCTCCTGTTCTTAGGACATCTTGCTATTCTATCATTTCTAACGTATTGCATTTATTTTTTTTCCTAGCATCATGGGTTGTGGCTGAGTCCACTTAGAAAGTCTTTCTGGGGTCTAAAGAATCCATTTTGATGTGTATCTCACACACTTTCATTTGCAGTACTTCTGAGGTCCTCTCTCTTGATTTCCACTGTAAATATTGAGTAATTACCAGTACAGGTTTAGAATCCAAACAGGAGGTGGTCAGGTAGATTGGGTTTCTTGTTTGTTATTTTATTATGTTAGGTTTGGTAAAGCTGACGTACGTGCTGTGATTATACTGCAGGCACAGGGGCTAGAACCTGGTCACCTGGCGTAATACATGTTTATTTACAATAAAAAATGATCCTTACATCATGTTTGTTTATTATGCTTGTCAATTTCTCTACACCCTTAGTCTCTGACCTTCTGGTATTTAAGTATTATTGTGGATTTTAAATTTCTCCTTGTAATTATCTGACCTTTAAAACTTTAATCCTCTTAGTTATTCCCAAGGTTTTCATACATCAGCATAAAATATCCGTCTTCATCTGCTATCAGTTCTTTTCGTGTTGGATTCCATTTATCGTATTTTAATGCTAAATCAATGTTCTTTTTGACAGACTCATCTAGGAGATATATATTGATAGCTCCATCTTTATATCTTATATCTATCGATCAACTGATAGATATATATGTCTATCTCTATCTATATATACAGTCATACCTCAGAGTTGCTGCAGGTTCGGTTCCAGAGCCATGCAATAAAGCAGAGACTGCGATAAGCAAGTAACACAATTTTTTTGGTTTCCCAGTACATATAAAAATGATGTTTGCACTACACTGTCATCTAGTAAATGTGCCACAGCGCTATGTCTAAAAACAACGTACAGACAGTGATTAAAAACAATACTTTACTGCTGAAAACGCTCACCGTCTTCTGAGCCTGCAGCAAGTCACAGTAGTAACATCAAAGCTCACTGATCACCACAACAAATAGAATCACGATGAAAAAGTCTGCAATGCTGTGAGAATTATCACATGTGCCACAGACATAAAGTGAGCAAATGATGTAGGAAAAATGGTGCTGACAGGCTTGCTCCAAGTGGGGTTGCCACAAACCTTCAATTTGTAAAAAACACGGTACCTGTGAAGTGTAATTGTACCTCTCTATAAATTTCCTGTATAATTTTGCTTAAGGCGTGTCTCTTCCAAGTGGCACACATTTGAATATAATTTGTTACTCCAAATATGGATATACTAAACATAAGAAAAATATTGATTACAGAAGACTACATTACAATTTAAAACATGTGCTCACCAAAAGACAGGGTTAAGTCAAAAGCCAAGTTATTTATCAGTGGAAGTAGATACTGAAAGCACACGAGACTGACAAAATTTGTTCCCGAAGAATGTAAAGAAAGTAAAAAATTTTCATTAAGTACCTTTTTGATGTAGGTCCCCACTCTAAAACTCACAATTATACGTTCAGATTAGATTTTTCTGTTTACACAAAAGGTACAAAATCTATGTAATATTCTTTTTTGTGTGTGGTACGTGGGCCTCTCACTGTTGTGGCCTCTCCCGTTGCGGAGCACAGGCTCCGGACGCACAGGCTCAGCGGCCATGGCTCACGGGCGCAGCCGCTCCGCGGCACGTGGGATCTTCCCGGACTGGGGCACGAACCCGTGTCCCCTGCGTCGGCAGGCGGACTCTCAACCACTGCGCCACCAGGGAAGCCGCAATATGTAATATTCTTAAAGTTTATGAGAATATTTAGCCGTAACGGAGTAAGTAGTCACTTTTTTAGCAAAATATTTTTATATAAATTTTAATTTTTATTAGAACAGGTAACTTATCTGTTACTGAGTCAACAGTCACTACCTGCTTTAACTAGCTGGTTTACAGACTCCTAAGACATCCATAGCAGGGAAGGATTTTATCACATTCACCCTGACCATTTGCCTAAATTAAATGCCTTTCAATTAAATTCTTTCATTATTTCAATAACATTTAAAGAACAACATGTATATTGGTCATTTTTCTACGTATTAGGGATACAGCAGAGGAGAAAAGACATTGACAAGGACCCCTGTATTTATGGAAATTATTTTTGAGCAAATGTGACATATGACTGGAGACTTAACAGGTGAGAAAGCTGAGTAAGATTCTATTTAGAGGGGTGATGTTCCAGGGGAAAGAACTAGTTTGGGTAAAGCCCGGAGGTGTAAACCTCACAGGCATGAGAGTCATAGCTGGGAGGTGAGTGTGGTTCCAATCCAGTGGCTACTAACGTAGGTTCACAGACAAGAGGGACCAGATGACATCAGCCCTGTGGTCATTCAGAGGACTTTGGCTGTGACTCCACATAAAAAGTGAGCCATGGCAACGTTCTGACAAAGGAGGGACACAGAGGGCTTCTGTTTTCCCAAGAGTAACCCTAGCCACCTTGTTGGGAAGAAAAATAGGAGAGAATGAAGAGAGAGAGGCCAGTTAGGTTGTTCAACAACAATATAGCACATTGGAACTGATGGATGGTCCCACCAAAGAAAAGCAAGAGAGGGTCTGTCCTGGCTATGCCTTGGGGGTGTGGATAACAGGATGCAGGGGGGCAAAAGAGAAAGAGAGATGAACCCCAAGGATATTTTGGTTTAGCCACTGCAATAATGAAAGAAGAAAGCACAGAGGATTTTTGCATCTATGTTCATCAGTAATATTGACCTGTAATTTTCTTTTTTTATGGTGTTTTTGTCTGGTTTTGGTATCAGGGTGATGGTGGCCTTATCGAATGGGTATGGGAGTTTTCCTTCCAAGACATGGAAGCTACCTAAATGTCCAACAACAGAGGAATGGATAAAGAAGATGTGGTACATATATACAATGGAATATTACTATAAAGACTTTAAAAATGGTCCACATCAGGGCTTCCCTGGTGGCGCAGTGGTTGAGAGTCCGCCTGCCGAAGCAGGGGACACGGGTTCGTGCCCCGGTCCGGGAAGATCCCACGTGCCGCGGAGCGGCTGGGCCCGTGAGCCATGGCCGCTGGGCCTGCGCGTCCGGAGCCTGGGCTCCGCAACGGGAGAGGCCACAACAGTGAGAGGCCCATGTACCGCCAAAATTAAATAAATAAATTAAAAAAAATTTTTAATGGTCCACATCAAAAAGATCTTAAAAAAAAAAAAATTGATGTATTTGACTACATTTTATGCATTGCATGGGAAAAGACCATAAACAAAATCAAAAGGTACAAGGAAAAGTCATTAAAGACTGATTTTTTAAATATATAAAGTGCATTTTAATATATACATGTACAAATGAAGAAGCCCAACAGAAAAGCCCAATAGAAAAAATTGGATCATATAAAAAACAGATCACTGACAAAAATGCTATTTAATTTATGAAAATATATTAGTCTCATACACATTAAGAGGAATGTCAGTTAAAACGAAAACATGCACTCATTCGACTGGTGAAGATGACAAAGTTGGACAACACTCACCAAATTAACGAGTAGATGCTGAAACTGTCTCATATATAACTGGTGAGAAGGGAAATCACTGCATCAATGCCAAGTGACGTCACACCAATCACAATTAAAAATTCGCATGCATTTTCCTCCAGTAATTCTGTATATCCCAAAGTTTGAAGTAGAAACAAAATTTCCTCCCACTTCAAGCTTATCCAGGCAAGGCGATTAGCACTCATCTCAGATCTTCTCGGAAAGGAAAACCGTTTTAATTGGTGTCTAATACACATTAATAGCCCTCCCACGCGGAAACACCTGAAGTCAAGCCATACTTGTCCATCAGCACGTGGGTGTGAATGTGGACTCTGCATCGTTTCCCTTTTGCTCATCCTCAGTTTCAAAAGATTTTCTTGTTTTTGGCATGTCTAACTGCCCCTCCAATCAGCGAGGACATACCATGTGGAAAGCGAGAGGAAAAATCAGGTTTTACCTTTGTAGATACAGCAGAAATATTTACATAGTCTTTACGATTTTTATGCATGGGAACTGGTCCCCAGTGGCCCAACGACTCTGCCTTTTTTGAACACTCCAAACCATTATTTAAACCCGGACATGGGTAAGATCTTGCACTCACAGAGAATGCAAACAGGCAGAGAGATTATGTTTCTATTTTATTCTCATTTTCCATCTCCAGCTGGGAAAGTTCAAAGTGTATTAAGACCTAGGAATAGAAACAGAAATAGGATGCTATCCTGTGGGTAGGGGACCACTGTCATCAGAAAATTAGAGGTGAACTAGGGGTGCTGGGATGAGGAACATTGTCAGAATCGGGTTGAAATGACGACTCCACCAATTTTCAGTCATAATCCTGAGTGCGTTCACCTCTCTGAGACCTACTTCCCTGGTCTTTGAAGTGAGAAGAATTTAGCTCTGAGAAGTCATATTTATAAGGATTAAGCAAGAAATTGTTTGCAAAGCATCTGTACTCATGTCTGACAGATGACAGAGAGTCAACCAGCAATATTTTTTCTTTTCCCTAAACCACAATTGCTAAAATAAGATGGGTAGAGAATTCCATGGGACGAAGCAAGATGGTGTTGATAATTCTGTAGGTGCTGGGGGCCATGTTAACCGAGCTTATTTGAATCCCAAGTTTCCTAGGAAGAGGGTTATTGATAATGGATGGAGTGGGCACAGGGGCAGAGGAACGGGGCAAGGTGATGTGGCAAATCAGAAGGAGCTGGTGTAGTTGTAGAACTGGTGATTAGGGGGGAGACTCACCATGCAGACTGTGAGTCTATCTTAAAGAACTTTACGAGTCAAAGGTAAGCAGTGACATGTCGTGGGCGCTGATTAAAGAAAACATGAAGCGTAAGGTGTTTGGTTTTTGGTTTGCTTTGTTAAGAAAGATACATTCTTGGAGATGTGTTGAATAATCAGGTAAAAGTTGGAGAAAACATAGGGAATGATAGCAGCTTACCCATTTGTTACAGGTTGGATTGTGTCCTCAAAAATAGACAGACTGAAGTTCTAACCTCCTAGTCTCTGTGAATATGACCTTATTTAGAAATCGGGTCTTTGAAGATGCCATTAAGATATAAGTTAAGGTGAAGTCCTGTAGGAGTAGGGAGATCTCTAATCCAGCACGACTGGTGTCCTTGTAAGAAGAGAAGAAACAGGGACAGACACACCCAGCGGAGGAGGCCAGGTGATGATGGAAGCAGGGGGTGAAGATGGAGCCTCAAGCCAAGGATTGACAGCAGCCCCCAGAAGCTGGAAGAGGTATGGAAGGATGCTCCCCTAGAACCTCCAGAGGGATCGCAGCCCGGCCCACACCGTGAATCCCAACATCTGTCCTCCAGACCTGTGAGAGGATACCTTTCTGTTGCCTTACGGCACTTTGTCGCAGCAGCTCTAGGACTGTGATGACATTTAAAGCTAAATAATAGAATGGAGAAAGTGAGCACAGTCATCGTAAGAACAGAGAACAAGGCATAGACTCAGTGAATAATCAGAAGTTAGAATCTGAACCTGAGAGGACAGGAAAGGAGAAGGCTGAGTCAGGAAGTGTCTCCTACCAGGACTGGTTGAATAACGGTGTCTCGAATCAGCTTAACGAAGTTTGGGGAAAACAGTGAGCGCACCGCAGATGACACATTTCAACTTTCGGCAGGGGAACAGGAAGACAAATCCAGTGAGAAGTCAAGAAAACAGAAAGGAGACATCAAAGAACTGTGAGATGAAATAAACTAAAAAAAAAAAAAAAAAAAAAAAAATGGAGCAAAGGAGAATACTACCTAAGAAACCAAAAGAGAAGGGATGCCCACGGGTATGGGGTGATCAAAGGTCCCCAGTGCATGAGGCAGCTGTGTTGGGAGACCTACATCTGATCTCCAGACCACGCAAGTCACATCCTGAGTCTCCATTCTGAGAAGAAGCAGAATCAGGGAAGGAGCTGACATTTCCTCACTCCCAGTGCAGGTGTTCAGGTCAGCTGAGACCTAAACGGATGGCCAGTGCAGAATTCTGCAAGGTTGTAAAGTTTCTATCAAAGAGGAGCTTTAGGAGACACGGTTTCTCCCTTAGTCAGATGCATCTGTTGATGGGGCTGGCTCTCATGATAAAAACTCTAGACCCTCCTCATTCACGTCAACTTCCCCTGGAAACTACCTTCTGAGGACGTTTTCATTTACACCTACCCATTACTTAATAGACAGAAAGAAGAGGGATGGCCCCTTATAACCGACTACTTACTAGGCATTGGGTAAGGCGTTCTATGAAATCAGCACTGCAAGGTATGACCGTGTCTCCTGTTTTTCCACACGGAGGAGCAGTGATATGATTTTTCAACATCAGGCAAATAGTTGGCTCACGTGGTCTTTGAAACCAAGCCCGTGTCCCAGGAAACGGCGAGCCCTCTCGACTTTTCATTCTGCTGTATTCCTACGTGACATCTAGTGCCTTCCTGAATTTTCCAAATTACTGTCAAGGTAGCGCTGTCACAGGAGTATATCCGTGCATCCTTTGACATCATTATAAGATATTTTGTCCTCCTTTTGGATATTTTTAAGAAGGAGAAGGGTGTGCTGCCTCTTCCGGGTCCGTGTATCATCTTAGCATAACTAAGTCCACCTCCTGCTTTCTTGACAACTGTCCAACTCAATGTCTGCTTTTGGCTCGGTGTTTCAGGTGATTCTATCAAAAATCCTTTGAGTTCTAAGAGTCTTGCGCTGCTCTGCAAAGGAACATGGCCCCTTGTCTCCTTGTGAATGCCAAAAATAATATAACCCAGAGCCTATGCGTAATGCATGAGCTGACTTCACGCTGGGGTTATTTCTGGCATTGAGTGTGTGCCTGCAAATAGTATATAGTATATGTATAGTGTATAGTATCGATATAGGAAGAAGCAAGCCCTTTTTTTTGATGAGGACTGAAAGATGAAAACAATGAACTGGCATTCAGCCTCGCAGATTCCGGGCTGAAATGTTACATGCATACATCTAATACTTCTAAAAACACAGGTTTGAGATGATTCAGTGGTTTGGCAGATAGATCCCTGGTTCTCTCCTGTAAGTGTGTTCTCTTTATTTAAGTAAGATGAGTAGATTTTTTTTTTTTAAATAGTCTGACTGTGTGGCGGGTTTCTGAATGATGAGAAGCAATTCCCTAAAAGAGCATCACGGCGTTCTCCAAATCTTTTACTGTGGGATAATTACCACCCCCCAGAAACAGCCACCACTAATGAGCTATCCTTGACGAGAGTTCGGTTCATCCCACAGGAAGAGGTATCTTTCCCTATTGAAGTTTGAGTGTTTAGCGGTCAAACTGGCAAAACATCTCTGGATTGCATCCAAAAATCTTTGGATAGATATTCTGATGCCTTTTGTGCCCAAACACACGTTCGAAATCACAAGGAGAAGAAAAGGTTTGGGCATGGGCAAAGATGAGCCCTGCACAGAGCTGAATACCTCGCAAAGTTACATAAAGCAGCCCTTCAGCCAATGTTGGAACATCCCCTCCCTATTCCAGAGAAGGTATCTGCCAAGCTCTTTGCATCAAACTCTAATCATAGCAGCTTCCTACATTGCCGAGTCATCCTATGCATCGTAAGAGCTTTCATTTTGAGGGTCTTCTATTGCTTTGACCTTTGATGAAATACGCCTTGTCTTTCCCAGCCCCTGGTGCCTCTGGACACCCCTTGGCTTGTGGCTGCATCCCTCCCACCTCTGCCTCTATCGTCACCTGGCTTCTCCTCTGTGTCTGTGTGTCTTTTCATATAAGAACACCAGTCACTGGATGCAGGGCTCATGACAAATCGAGAATGATTTCATCTCAAGAGCTTCAATTAATTCAGTGTGTAAGACCCTAATACAAGTAAGGTCCCATTCTGATGTTTTGGGTGGATGTGGACTTAGAGGGACATTATTTAACCTAGCAAAGCCGCCTAGAGGCAATGCTGAAGCAGGGAAAACTGACAGTCCAGAGACAAAGAGAGAGCGACTGCAGGACTGGGCCACAGAAGATGCCTGCAGCATGTATACGACTAACAGCAAGGCCAGCAGGAGTGACCCTCAAAAAAGACGGAAGTGCCTGTCACGAGGTCAGAGGAACCAGGAGAGGGCTGTTTCAGAAGCCCACAAAGGGGATGGATTGAAACAGATGAGGACGGACCCCCAGAGGAGGGAAGAGGGGCGGTTAGTGTTTAATGGGGAAAGAGTTTCGTTTCTGTGACGGAAAGGGTTCTGAAGACGGATGGTGGCGAGGGGCGCACCACATGATGGACGTATGTGATGCCACTGAAATGTACACTTCAAGACGCTTAAGATGGTAAGTGTGATGCATATTTTCCCACAACAAAAAAAATACAGTAAATGAAAGAGAAAGTTTTCCAAGCTTCCAAATGCCCTGGGTCTTCACTTTCTCCTGCCACACAAGTTTCGTCAGCTCCAGGACACGCGGTTACAGCACCTGCCTCGAAGTGGCGTTATTTCTTCCATCTCATCTAAACCCAGAAGACCACAACCTTACGTTTCAGCTGTTGTGTATCTTTCGAACAGCACTGAGTTGTGGTAGCTTTTAAGTAGCCTATAAACATGATTTAAACTAGTAGGGCAGAGAATGAACCCATAGTTTACAGAGAGAAAGAGTAGGAGGAAAGAAAATAAAATTGTCAAAGCCATTTGGAAATTAAGCTTCTTTCTCCAACCTTTGGTAAGGGAAAAATAAAAAATGGAAAGCAGTGAAACCCATGTGAACATAGCAAGAGGAATTTCAGGTTATAAGCGCTTCTCCTCTGCCATTTAAGTTAAGACAGGCTTTTATTCTTAATCATTTATCTAAAACCTACAGTCGTTCTCACGATAACGTGCCAGAAACCATTTGGAGGATGTCTGCTTGAACCTTCTTTTCGGGATAAAAGTTTAGAAAAGCAAGCATGGTGCTGAACACAGAGTTAAAGTGGCGATTCTATGAAAAGCACTATCAAAATGAAGAATTACTGAACACTTTCCACATTTTAATTATTACCATATGCTTACTTTTCATTTCCCATTGATATTCAATAAATCATGACCACACGTTGAGACAGATCATCTGTATCATATCCTTATTGATCTCCTGGGGACCTTGCTTATCTACTCAGCTTAAGGCAGCTCACTCAGCGAGACTTGATTTACAATCAGGGTGTACATTTCTAATGAGTGCGCAGACTATTTTTTCCACAACCTGAAAGGCACCCTACATTAGAGAAATATGAAGATAGAATGGTGATGGTTAATCTAATGCGGATATAAATTGCCTACAATAATCATTTTTTATTAAATATATTCAAGTGGAAAGGACCAGTGTCAATTTAGGTATAGCTGGCATGATTTCTAATGAAAGAGATTACTATATTTATTAAACCACCTTAGTTTCATGGTAACTGCATGACGACATAGGAAGTTACTTGGTATCAGAAACACAGAGAAAAGATGTATGCTACAATGAAAACATAAAATAGAAACTTGTTACTTTTTTTTGAACATGTGGAGATTTGGAAATGAACAACCAAGAAGAAATGAGCACATAACTTACATGCACTTAGGATGGGGTCAGGTTCTGAGTCCACCATGGGTGTTGTTAATTGCGGTACCCAATTAATTACATTTAATTATGTCTATAATTGTGGGCATTCAAAGGCGTCACTTGTGGATCTATAAGACTTATGATTATAATTACTGATCTGCCCTTTTTCATAAAACAAATTATGCATTACCTCACCAAAATACTCAATCAAAAAACATCTAGAGGGCTTCCCTGGTGGCGCAGTGGTTGGGAGTCCGCCTGCCGATGCAGGGGACGCGGGTTCGTGCCCCGGTCCGGGAGGATCCCACGTACCGCGGAGCGGCTGGGCCCGTGAGCCATGGCCGCTGAGCCTGAGCGTCCGGAGCCTGTGCTCCGCAACGGGAGAGGCCACGGCAGTGAGAGGCCCGCGTACCGCAAAAAAAAAAAAAAAAAAAAATCTAGAGAGACGTTGATATGATTACATTCACACATAGATATATGTAGAAATTGTTATGTGTATATCTGATGGACCCTCATAGAAGTTTGGCAATGAGAAAGGACAACACATACCTTAGCATGTGTATCATGCAGTACATGCTTCTTTCAGGACTGCACCTGTGTTTCTGGGAATTGACTGGCTATGTATTGGCTACTGATAAGGCTAATGATTTAGTTCATGAATTCAAGAAATCTGGCCTAAAACGTACGAAAATAAAAATTACGTTGTATTCACCTCTGCCTGACATATTTCCTTAAGATTTAGACACCAGGCACTTCAAAAACTAAAAACTGAATATTCCCAGAAGATATAAAATGATCTGTAAAAAAAAAAATCCATTTAAATTGAATACAAATTATAATAAATGAATATGAATATATGATGAATATGTAGTTAATATAATGAATAAATATATATCATAGTATTTAGTAATATACAGGGTATATTACATATTTCTCTATATAGCAATATATATGAATTACAGTCATGATTATAATAATCTAATCATAAAATGAAAAGCACAATGCCATTCATGATAATACAAAATATACCATACATAGGAATACATTTATCAGGAAAATATATGAACTTAGAGGGAAAAGGAAAAGGCACTATTTATTTATAGAAGGAGACTTGAAAAGGCTAGCTCCATGAGTAGCAGGACCCAGTTCTATTTTTATAATAAATGTGTTTACGTTGGAGATTGGCGTTTGGGTCCCAGCAGTCATTCCCGATACCTGTGCCACACCCACTGCTCATGTCGAGGCTACAAAAGCTCGGAAGTAGTGTTCCACGTAGAATTACTATACAACTGAGCAATGCCACGCCAAGAAAAACGGAAGGATCCACTCAAATACTTAAGCACACACGTGTTCAGAGCACCTTCATTCCTACCAGCCAAAAAGTGGAAACAACCCAAGGGTCCATCCACAGAAGAATGCAAAGAGATTAGGTGGTCTATCTGTGCACTGCAATCTCATTCAGCTACAAACAAGAATGAAGTACTGCTACGCTTGGATGAACCTTGAAAACATAGGGGAAATGAAGGGAGAAAGTCACAAAGACCACACCTTGTATGGTACTGCTTATAAAAGAAATGTCTGGAAGAAGTAACCCACGGGGATAGAAAGGAGGTGTGTGCTTGCCAGGGGCGGTGGGGTGACTGCTAACAGACAAAGTAGTGATTCTTATGGCATATGACTCAAATCTCAATTTTAAAAACTGTATAATAAGAGAATAGATAGGGGTGAATTAAGTGGAAGTGACCTTAAAAGCTCAGGAAAGGGAGTAAAATTACTCATTCATATTGGATTCAAAAAGGAAAAAAATCAGATTTTAATCTCAATAATATCCAGTTAAGGAATGGTACAAAGCCTCTGTAACAAGCTAATGGATGGCTAGAAAATATGAATTTTAAGAAAGGAAAATTATTGACAGAAGGTATGATACAGAAGAAAAAGGAACAGAGTATAGGCACCAACAAAACACCACAATTTACAATACAGTATGGTTACTTTAAATACATCAGTAATTAGACTGGATACTTATGATCTAAATATTCTGATTTCTATTAAAAGAAAATATTTCTAGACTAGATTAACAAAACATCCAATTACATGCTGCCTACTGTGTCAATACCTGAAGTATATTCTAGTAACAACAGTGTAAGTAGAAAAACAGAAAGTACGGCATGCAAACATTAACCAAAGTAGTCATTATTCTCATGTCACACTAGTTAGGCTCGAGGACAGAAGTGTGGGGTAAATGAGATTCTATAAAGAAACATGAGCAATCCAGTAAAGATATTAACTATCTTATTTCACATGCATGTCAATGACAAAAGTTCCAAAAAAATACAAATTGTCAAAAAAAAAATTAAAGATAGACATATCCAAACTGAGAGTGGGTGATTTTAACACAGTGATCACAGAGACTGATAGAAATTTATGGGGGGAGAAAAAAAAGGATAAAGAGAGTTTCAACAGTATCTTAACAAAATCAGTCCAATTGATTGAACCAAAAATACAGAATATGCATTCTTTTAAAGTATATTTGGGGACTCCCCTGGTGGCGCAGTGGTTAAGAATCCGCCTGCCAATGCAGGGGACACGGGTTCGAGCCCTGATCCGGGAAGATCCCACATGCCACGGAGCAACTAAGCCCGTGCGCCACAACTACTCAGACTGCGGTCTAGAGCCCACAAGCCACAACTACTGAGCCCGCGCGCCTAGAGCCCGTGCTCCACAACAGGAGAAGCCACTGCAAGGAGAAGCCCACGCACTGCAACGAAGAGTAGCCCCCACTCGCTGCAACTAGAGAAAGCCCGCGCGCAGCAACAAAGACCCAACGCAACCAAAAATAAATAAATTAATTTTTAAAAAAAGGTATATTTAGAACAATCACGTGATGTGACAAATATACTAGAACATAATCCACATTGATACACTGATAGTTTTACAGTGTATGTTCGATAGTCTCAGTAAAATAAGGTTAAACATCAACAAGAAAATTACAATAAATTTCCAATGTTTTGAAAATGAAGCCACACATTTCCAAATAACGCACAGATGAAAGAAGAACTCACAATGTAAATCAGAAAAAAATTGAACTATATTATAAAAAGCACACAATGTATGAAAGCAAATGTTATGGACCTCCAACTGAATTTCTTCAAAATATAGTGACACTAGTACATATGTCAGAAAAGGACAGAGACTGAAAAACAATTTCTGAATTACCTTTCTCACCCATGTGACAAAACAATCAAAAACACCCCAAAACAAAACAGCAAGTATAAGCCAAAGACTGCGTATATAATTCCAAGGAGGCACTAATAAAATAAAAATAAAATAGTAAAATAAATAGAGGGAATCTGCTTTTTTTGCAAAGAATCATGTAGTTTATAAACCTCTCATGAGACCACACCAAAATAAAAGAAAGATGACACCACTACTAAAATAAAAAATACCAAAGGCAACCTCTACATACATACCACTAGTATGAAAGATATATTAAGAGAATACTATGTGCAGATTTATGCTAATTGAATTGAAATTTTAGATGACATGGACCAATGCTTTTTACAAATTAAAAAAATTGACAGGTGAAGAAAAGAAACTCAATAACCCCTATTAACTTTTCAATTATTCACTATTCTGAAAACCTCCACAAAAGAACATCCCAACCCAATGAATACAATGGTGAATTATTCTAGTATTTTATGAAGAACCGACTGGCTCAACATTAACAAATTTGCAGCTAATATAAAAAAAGAAAAAACTTTTCCACTTTTTTTATGAGGACTATATGATCCTAATACCAAATCTGAAAATTGCATTAAATAAAATTTCCTTCATGCAGAGACAAATATTAGTAAACTAAATCCAGGGGCATATACAAGGAGCAATGCATCTTGTTTTTTTGTTTTTTTTTTGCATCTTGTTTAAGAAGGATTTGTTTGAGAAATGCATAGCTGATTTAACACTTTAAAATCCTCAATATAATTCTCCACATAATAGACGAAAAATATATAATATTCTTAAAAGATGGAGATAAAACTCTTGATAATATCATCGATTTCTAATAAAACTCTTAACTGTGAATATAAGAAACCTTTTTCATCAAACAACGGGTATTTCCAATATCTGTACAGCTAAAATTATTCTCAATAATTCCTTATAGGTTTTCCATAAATATCTGAAATGGGACAAGGATATCTGCTAGCATAATTTTATTATTTCTATTTATCACTGTACTGGAGTTTTTTTTTTTTTTTTTTTTTTTGGCTGCGTTGGGTCTTCCTTGCTGCCCAGGCTTTCTCTAGTTGCAGTGAGCAGGGGCTGCTCTTCGTTGCGGTGCACGGGCTTCCCATTGCGGTGGCTTCTCTTGTTTCAGAGCACGGCGTCTAGGCAAGTGGGCCAGGAGTTGTGGCGCACGGGCTTAGTTGCTCCGCGGCATGTGGGATCTTCCCGGACCAGGGCTCGAACCCATGTTCCCTGCATTGGCAGGCAGATTCTTAACCACTGCACCACCCGGGAAGTCCTGTACTGGAGGTTTTTTTTTTAACTTGAAGGTTGTAAAGCAAATTTTGACTGTATATATATATATATATATATATATATATATATATATATACACACACATACATATATGTATAACTCAGAATGAATTATATATATACATTATTTTAAATGAAATATATTATTCATAGAAGCCATGATCAGCTACAGAGAAAATTTGACAGAATCTATAGATATACCATTAGAAATAATAAGCTAATCTAGCAATGTGTCTGGACACAAAGCAATATAAAAACATCAATTTCTGTATGACAGTAAACCAAATTTAATGATGAAACAATCTGTCAAAACATCAAAATATGAAATATTTGAAAATAAATCTGAGATATACTAGCCATTTACATTCTAAACTGCAAAACACCATTGTGAGAAAAGAATCTAAATTAATGGAGAAACTTATCCTGTTCACAAATTGGGATATTTCTCCCCAAATTTATAAATGAGTTAGCCTAAACTATTAAAAAAGATCCCAAGTTTATGAAATACATACTGGTAAACTGATTGCAAAACTCATATGGAAATATAAAGGAAGATGCTTACCTAAGATATCTTGAAACTTCAGCACAGTACTAAAAGATATAGACTACCAGCTATCTCTAAGTTACTACAATTAAATGGTGTTTTATTGCCACAAATATAAACTAATTGATGAAATAGAACAGATCCCACCTATGACACCAGATCTATGACTACTTTCCCAGCAAACTGCAAAAAGGAATACGGTCTTTAAAATAAATGGGCTAGTTCAGCAGGATACCCTGTGGGGGGAATACACACCTTTATTCAACAGCTTTTATATAAATTCATTCTAGTTGTACTGTATATCCAAATGCACAATATAAAATAATGATGGTTTTAGGAGAAAACAGGAAATATCTTCATGAGACTGGACAAAATTCCTTAAATAGGGCATAATAATGATAACCATGGTGGGAAGCTCTGATAAATTGCACTAAAATAAAATTAAGCTCTTCCATTTATCAAAGACACCATTACAAGAGTGAAAGTGCAACCCACTAAGTGGGAAAATATGTTTAACAGATATGTCCAACAAAGGATTTTTCTTTCTTTCTTTCTATCTATCTATCATTCTGTTATCTACCTATCCATCTATCATCTATTTATCTACCTATATAACATCACTCAGCTTTCATCTATCTATCCACCTATCCCTGCTATTAAAACTCCAGGAAAAGATAAATATTCCAACGTAAATGTGGAAACTCAAATGCCAACAAAAATGTATGAACAGGTTCTCCACATGACTTGTCATCAAGATAACAGAATTTAAAACAAGATGATGCTAATGTACTCTTACTGAAAGACTAGGGATAAAATGGCAGGAAGTACCAAATGTCAATGAGGTTGTAGATAAACTGACAGTTTCTTACAGAACTAGAGAAGAGTAATATGGTGCAGCCACTTGTAAAATCTTTCCTTACACATTGTGATCTAGCAGTCCCACCCTTTAGTACCTCATCTCTAGAAATACAGCCATTTACCAGGAAGCATCCCTAAGAATGTGCTCAGCACAACGCGTTCAAAAGAGCCACATCCCAGAAAAAAGTCCGACACTGAGGAAAACAGATAATCCCATCAATATGAGAGTGAAAAAAATAGTAGTAAATTCATAGAGTGGAATTCTATATTTTATATCCAACGGTGTAAAACAACATGGATGAATCTTACAAACATACTGAAAGAGTTCACGTACCAAAAAAGCATAGCTCGTAAGTTTCCAAGTTTATACAATGTAGAAACAGGGAAAACAACGCTTTTGTGTGAAAACTCCAGTTAGTGTCTACCTGAGGAGGTCAAGACGGATGCAGCCTAGAAGAATCCGGCGTGCCGATGTCTTTGTAGGATTGTGTCCACCCACTTGAAAGAAAATGGGGGGAAAAAAAAACAACCAGTGCAGTGCTGTTTAACAGGAGTTAAACTCACTTTTAACTCCGTGCCTCGCATAAGAAAAGCAAACGTGCTGATAAAAGCAATTGCTGGTGAGAGGGAAGGGAACAATTTCAAAGCCAAAAAAGGATTAGGGAGGGGAGGGGGCCATCCTTGTGAGCATCCGTGTGGGGAAAGGGCCACATAAGGACACTACTCTGTTTATCGTTTCTGAAATACATCTTTTAGGTAGTCGGAGCGCCCGATGTCTTCTCAGTGCCAAAGGGACATCATCTCATTGTTCATGAGGATTTCATGACGCTACCGGGTTTGGTGAGCGCATGCATACTTGTATTCTAACATTCCCTCTGCCCAGGAGGACACAGAGTGTGGATGGCCAGAGTGGTTAGATGGGCAGTGATGCTGTGACCCAGGGGAGAGAGAAGTGTCTCTGTCTGTCTGTGGCAGACTCATCTCCCTGCTGGACCCCCAGCTCCCCATCTGCCTCTGTGTGGGACGTGACCCAGTCCACAATAAGAGGGAGATTCGTGTACCCTCACTTCCATTGGGCCGTAAGAGCGGTGCCCGTGGAGAAGGTTATTTTGGAAGCTGCATTAAACTGTATGAGGCCACCAGGTGACCGTTTAGGGATGCCATTGCCGTCATTTGCCATAAAATTCCTTAATGGCCTGAAAAAGTTAATGCATCTCTCACATTGCCTCCATTCTAAGAAGAGAATCATAGACGGAAAGAACTGGGTTCAGCGCATGCCTCCCCTGCTTCTCCCACACAAGCCATAGAAACATCACTGTCACCTGCTCTTTAGGAAGTGCCGATGTGCAGTGCCCAAAGCTAACGCGACGGGCTCAGATGGAGCTCTGGGACCAGTAAGCGGGAACTGGAAAACCAAGCCTGGAAAGAAGGTCGGCAACACAGAAAATGAAAACAGAGGTCTGGCTTGTTTTCTCAACCCCCTAAATGGAAATTAGGCTTCCATTCCATCACTACTCTGAAGACAAAACGAAATAGTGTATTTAAACAAGTGCTGACAGACAACTATATTCAACGGCCAATGATAAACCATAATAGAAAAGAATATTGAAAAAACAATGCATATATATGTATAACTGAATCACTTTGCTGTACAGCAGAAACTCACACAACATTGTAAATCAACTCTACTTCAATGAAATAAACATTGATTTTTAAAAGTGCTTAGAAAAGTGTATAGCACATAAGAGGAGTTTCATGAATACCTGCAACTCTTACGAGTTCAGTAAGGAGTTTTGAGTACTTATTAATGGCCACAATCCCTGCTGTCCATTTTGGAAGATAGAGCTGACGGAGCATCTATCATAGTGCTTCTGGATCAAACATTATTTTTTATACAATTTTATTTATTTCTACAATTTTGTTTTTATTTTTAACTAAAGTATAGTTGATTTACAATGTTGTGCTAGTTTCAGGTATACAAAAAAGTCGTTCAGTTATACATACATATTTATATTTTTTCAGATTCTTTTCCCTTATAGGTCATTCAAAAATACTGAGTATACTTCCCTGTGCTATACAGTAGGTAGGTCCTTGTTTATATATTTTATATATAGTAGTGTATATATGTTAATCCCAAACTCCTAATTTATCCCTCTCCTCCCCTTTCCACTTTGGTAGCCGTAGTTTGTTTTCTATGTATGTGAGTCTGTACCTGTTTTGTAAATAAGTTCATTTGTATCTTTTTTTTTTTTTAGATTTCACATATAAGTGATATCCTATGATATTTGTCTTTCTCTGTCTCACTTCACACAGTATGATAATCTCTAGGTCCATCCACATTGCTGCAAATGGCATTATTTCATTCATTTTTTATGGCTGAGTAATACTCCATTATAGATATGAACCACATCTTTACCCGTTCATGTCAATGTACACTTAGGGATTTGACCACTTCGTGTGGTCACAGCTCAGGGGTACGGTGGTACTGGCATCTGGTGAGAAGAAGCAGGGATGCTGCTATAAACACCCTACAGTGCAGGGGACGTACCCTGCAAACAAATGACTCTTCTGTCCACAATATTAATAGGGCCACTGTGGAGAACCCTGATCTTGCAGATGCTATTACACTCAGAAGTTTTGGAAGCTGCTGAAACAGAGGGAACAGAGAGGAAAAGGAAAGAGTTATCACGTAGCTGAAAAATGTCCTTCTTGGGGCTTCCCTGGTGGTGCAGTGGTTGCAAATCCGCCTGCCAATGCAGGGGACACGGGTTTGAGCCCTGGTCAGGGAAGATCTCACATGCCGCGGAGCAACTAAGCCTGTGAACCACAACTACTGAGCCCGTGAGCCTAGAGCCCGTGCTCCACAACAAGACAAGCCACCGCAATGAGAAGCCCGCGCACAGCAACGAAGAGTAGCCCCCGCTCACGGCAACTAAAGAAAGCCTGGGCTCAGCAACGAAGACCCAACGCAGCCAAAAATAAATAAATAAGTTAATTAATTAATTAAAAAAAGAAAAGAAAAATGTCATTCTCAAACTGATGCTCCTGAAATGATATTTTGACAAGAAACGCTAAGACCAAGTTAATCTTGGGAAAACGCTTCAGGTTTTTGAAATCTCAAGAGTTTGTTCAAAGGATATGCCAAGTAAGTCAGAATTCCAACGCTTCCGTGGTGGTCAAGCTCACGCTTGTTGAAAGGCTCAAGAGGAGAAAAGCCCACTTACGGGCTTTAGTGCCAAGAGTTTGGTTAAATCATTGGGTGACCGTTTTAGCAACAGAGCATTTTACCGAAATAGCTGCTCATCAAGCCCATTGATGAGTAAGGTCATCCTACGTCAAGACGTGAGTTTAGGATTCTGTAATAATCTGGCAGATGGTCAAAGTCAGCTGCTTCATGTTACGGGTTGAAGTGTGTCTTCCATAAAGATATGTTGAGATCCTAACCCCCAGCACTATGAATGTAACCTTATTTGGAAATAAGGTCTTTGCAGAGGTGATCATGTTAAGATGAGCCCTTTTGGGGGGGACTTTAAAAAGTAGTATGTGTGGTGTCTTTATAAAAAGGGGAAATTGGACACAGATATTCAGACAGAGACAATGTTATGTGATTGGAGTAACGCAGCTGTAAGCCTAGGGATGCCAAGGGTTTCCTACGGTCTCCAGGAGACAGAACAGGCGAGAAAAGATTCTACCGAAAGTCTCAGAGGATTAGGGTTAGGGTTAGCTCTGACCTCATTTTGATTTCAGACTTCCGGTTTCCAGAACTGAGGGAATTTTGTTTCAGGCAACCCAGTTTGTCGTATTTTGCTGCAGCCCCAAGGAAACTAATGCACTTGAGAAAAATGTATTTCTTCTTTAAAAAGCCAGTGCTGTTTCAGAATTTAATTTTATTAACACATATATGTACCCAACTGACTTCATTAAGCAAATTCAAATTTATAAAGCAACTGTGGCAAATACTTAGTTTTTAAATTCTACTTTACACACTTCCAGCCACAGTAATTTTTTATTTAATAAAGCAAACGCTCTGGTTTTAAAATAACATAGGTGTATTGTGAAAGGGCAATAATTTAAATCTATAACTTCAAGTGGAAGGATAAATACAGAGGCCAAACAGGAAGAGATGCATTAATGGGGCATGTAGTTGCACATATTTGCAAGTAAACAGAATCATGATAGAATGGCGAATTTAGGATTACAAAAAGGTTGGCATCAATGCTCCAACCCAAAACACGAAATTAAAAGTAAATAATTTTTACTTATTTTATAAGTAAGTAATATAAGTTATTATTTACTTATATAAGTAAATAATATTTACTTATCGGGGAATCTAATGCAGAATAGAAACGCAGACACTTCTCAAAATTGGAGATTTATTTCTATGCAAGTGCAAATAAGGATAATCCTTGAGCAATAAATGTTTGCATTCTGGCCTGTTAAGATTTAAAGAAGAGAGCATGAGAACACAAAATGATAGAGACTTTCTGATTTCTGGAATCCTCCTGGGAGGTGTAAGCCCAGCTACACCGCTTGAAAGAGTAAACTCAGTTTTGGAAGCAAAAGTGTCAGCCAAGCTCAAAAAATTATGTTTATAAAAGAATACCACTAGGGGCTTCCCTGGTGGCGCAGTGGTTGAGAGTCCGCCTGCCGATGCAGGGGACGCGGGTTCGTGCCCTGGTCCGGGAAGACCCCACATGCCGCGGAGCAGCTGGGCCCGTGAGCCATGGCCGCTGAGCCTGCGCGTCTGGAGCCTGTGCTCCGCAACGGGAGAGGCCACAACAGTGAGAGGCCCGCGTACCACAAAAAAGAAAAAGAAAAAAGAATACCACTAAAAGCTACACTGCGTCATGCTCAGAGGTATGAGCTATTCACTGTTCAAAGTGTGTTACATCGACTTATTTGTCTTACAGTGACTTTACAGCAGAAGCTTAAATGATATGATGATTTGATTTATTTGTATTTATTTATTTTCTCTACGTTTATAATGATGTGTGTGTGGGGAAAAAATGCAACAAATCAATATTAATGTAACTGGGAAGTCTGATGCCACACTAGACAATATTTTAAGGAATGTTTGCTTTGAACTTCTGATACACATGTAATAAAAACTGAAGTGGTGCACATTCCATTGTAACTTTGTTTCCTCTATATATATCTTATGCTTTGAACCTTATCTAAGTGTGATGTTTTTAATATTAGATGAAATAATGTTTATAAAGTGGCCTAAGTAATGAGCCCAGATTAAATAGTGACCAAACAAGTGGATTTCCATCTACAAGCTCCCATATTCTGCTGGTTCTAGTATCTGATTTTCTCCTACTCAATAATTAAAAGACCTCTGACCAGAGTAGGAAGTATTAAGAGGTCAGCAGAACAATGATAAATAATAATAAAGTCTCCATCTTACTAAAAGTTAGACAAGTTACATCTCCATTCACAGAATTTGTTAAAACTACCTCTGATTATTCATAAATTAATTTCAGCAAACATATGATAAGGTGCTTGTGACAGTTAACTGTATGTCTCCATAAAGTACTCAGATATTTGGCTAAACCCTAGTTTAGAAGTTACTGTGAATGTATTCTTTTAAAGATGAGACTGAGATTTAAATCAGAAGACTCTGAGTGAAGCAGACTGCCCTCAGTAATGTGGGTGGGCCGCCTCTTATCAGATGAAGGTCGTAAGAGAAAAAAGACTGAGGTCCCCTGCAGAAAAGGGAAGTCTGCCTCCAGACAGACCTCAGACTTGAGCTGAAACATTAACTGTTGGGTCTCTGGCCTGCTGGTCTATCCAGATTTCAGATGTGTCAATGTCCACAATCATGTTAGCAAACTCCTTAAAATAAAATAAATGTGTTTATATACATGTATAAATATAGACAGAGAGGTAGATAGATAGATAGATAAATATTATTTCTCTGGAGAACTCTGACCAATATGGTTGTTAAAAGTCAAATTGTCGGTACGTGACTTGCTATATTTATGAGATTCTAGCAAAAATTCCTATACGGACAACGCTATTCTCCAAAACTGACACTGAAATCAACAGACACATCCACTGGGCCAAACCCATTTCCCTGAGGAAAACGGGCTACAGTGAAGCCACAGATGATTTTGTACCGTTTCATGACATTTTATTCTCCACATACAGCTTTGACGACAGTTGTTTAGAATTATAACTAAGCAAATAACGCTCTTTAAATAACCCAAGTGCTGCTTGGAAGTGATGGGAATTTCAAGTTACTGTTTTAATTTTTCCCATATGGTGAGGCTGGCCTAAGGCACTGTATAATGTGCAGTCGACAAACTCTTTTATCAATCAGAGGTTATTTAAATTCCGAAGTCTCTTGAAACTTTGCAAAAAAGGGAAAAAGTGGGAGACAGGTGAGGGGGGTTGAAGGGAATCTGAACTAAGCATGTAAAGTCTTGAGATGTCCTCAATATTCTGAGCTGGAGGGCTTCCCTGGTGGTGCAGTGGTCAAGGGTCTGCCCGCCAATGCAGGGGACATGGGTTCGAGCCCTGGTCCAGGAAGATCCCACATGCCGCGGAGCAACTACGTCCGTGCAGCACAGCTACTGAGCCTGCGCTCTAAAGCCCGCGAGCCACAACTACCGAGCCCGCGCGCCTAGAGCCCATGCCCTGCGACAAGAGAAGCCACCGCAATGAGAAGCCCGCGAACCACAACCAAGAGTAGTCCCCACGCGTCATAACTAGAGAAAGCCCGCGCGCAACAACGAAGACCCAACACAGCCAAAAAGTGAAACAAATTTTGAAAAGTATTCTGAGTTGGAAAATGGAAATCTTGAATTCAAAGATGCCACACGTTGAGGAAGCTTACTGAACAGTTTACATGAAAACTGGTGCCAAAGAATCATGAGGAATACTGGGAAAATTTATTTTGAAGCATCCCATTCAAAAGCCCAATACTACATAAAGATAATTAGTTGTTAATTGGTCTACACTTGCATTCCGATACTAACAATGAAAATGATTTTCCTGAAGATAAAACTTACCAAGATTTTAGTGCACACGAAGTTCAATCTCTTTTAAAAGTACAGTGTGGGAGCTTTCAGCAAATTGATTCAGAACCACAATGTAGATAGAGAACATTGCCTTTACCCCCAAACACTGCTTTGTGGGCTTTTGCACACAACCCTCCCCAAGCCCTAGCCTCTGACAACAACTAATCTGTTTTCATCACTGTGGTTTTTTGTAGAATGTAGTACAAATGGGATCACTGACAAACAGACTTGATCATAATATAAAATACCATGTTGCCTTTGTGTCTAGCTTATTTCACTCAGCACAACGCTTTCGGGATTCATCCACACTGTGTGCGCGTCCTCAGTTTGCTCTGTGTTATCACGGAGTATTCCATCTTGTGGCCAGACCATGATCCATATCTCTCCTCCCCAGTTGATGGGGAATGCATTTTTTTCCCTCTTTGGGGCTATTTTGCATGAACTCTGCTATGAAAAGTCACCTACGTGTCTTTGTGTGAATGTATGTCCGCTGATGTGGAGTAAATTTGAAAGACTGAAATTGCAGGATTGTAAGACAAGTGTATTTCACTTTATAAGAAATAGTTTTCCAGTGTGGTCCTACCATAATACACTCATGGCATGAGAGCTCTAGTTGCTCCAAATTCTTGAGGATCTTTGTCTTCTTAACTTTAAACATGAGCTGTGAGGTGGGGTTGATAGCACCCCCATGGTCCTTTAAATTAGCTAGTGATGCTGAGAATATTTGTATGCCCATAAAGATCACTCATACCTTATTTGTATGTGTGTGTTTAATTGGGTTCTGCTACGATGAAGCAGCCAGATAAATTAAATGAGTCACACAGGGTATCCACCTACCTATCTCTCTCTCTCTCTCTCTCTCTCTCTCTCCCCCTCTTTATCTATCTATCTACCTGCCTTTAATAAAGTTACAACCTAGAACAGGAGAAAGCAATTCTAAGCAAACATAGAAAAGTAACAAATACAGAAAACTTTGAAAACTTTCAGGCTCAGTCTATACTCCACCCAGGTCAGCTGTATATAACAAGTCATTTCCCTCTGTTTGACGGCTTTTGTTGTTGTTTAATTTTATCTTTGGACCTTAACAGTTTAATATTTCCTTTTCCCCAATCCTATGAGGGATTCATTACATTTCTTGAACTATTAATACATGTTTTTCACAAAATGACGAACTCTACTGCCATTTCTACTCCATCCTTTCAAAAGAATTTGATATTTTCGTATGGATTTCTGAGGCCCTGTTTATTCATTTATTTTCAACCTTGGTTTTCTTTCCGTTGTTGAGATGGAGTATTTCTATAAATCTCTTTACAAATCCTCTTTCTTCTGCCATCTCCAAATTACAATGTTTTCTATAATCCAATTTTAGGAGTGACACTGATCACCTCTGCCTTACTGTATTGATCACACAAACCAACCCCAATAAATGTACAGAGGGCATTGCACTGGGACATGAAAAAAAAAAGGGGGGGGGGCGGGCCAGGAGGCAAGGGTCATTGGCACCTAACCTGGAGGCTTGCTATTACACACATACAGTTTCACTTTTTACATGTGTTAAGAGTTCAAGGGCTATAGTGAGTAAAGTAGGGTCCTTTGCCTCCAATTATGCCAATTGGAACAGCAGTCACATGACAGTAATTGCATACCAAGGATCAGGTGGTTTATTTCAAACTCCACACAAGAGATGAGGGTATTTTGTAACCTCAGCTGCTGAAATGATGGGCACACGGATAATGATTTTTACTATGATCAAGGAGCGTTTTCATGAAAAGAGTTAAATATGTAAACTGAAGAACTTAAAAATAAGGCCAATTGTATAAAGTGCTCATATGACAAAATGGGTCCTAAAATGTCTCTTTATTGCGCTTTGCCAGAATTTGTAATGAATTCAGAAAGTAATACTTTTCTTTTTTTTTTCTTTTTTTTTTTTTTTAAACATCTTTATTGGGGTATAATTGCTTTACAATGGTGTGTTAGTTTCTGCTTTATAACAAAGTGAATCAGTTATACACATACATATGTTCCCATATGTCTTCCCTCTTGCGTCTCCCTCCCTCCCACTCTCCCTATCCCACCCCTCCAGGCTGTCACAAAGCACCGAGCTAATATCCCTGTGCCTTGCGGCTGCTTCCCCCTAGCTATCTACCTTACTACGTTTGTTAGTGTGTATATGTCCATGACTCTCTCTCGCCCTGTCAAAGCTCACCCCTCCCCCTCCCCATATCCTCAAGTCCGTTCTCCAGTAGGTCTGCGTCTTTATTCCTGTCTTACCCCAGAAAGTAATACTTTTAGATGCTGGTTGGAATTTGTGTCTAGCAATAGAGACTTACAACAGAAATGGCCAAGGATCTGTCTCTTATTATGAGTTCATACATCACTCATTTTATTATAGCAGTAAAGAAACAATTGCAAACAAAAAGTACTGGCAATTTTGACAATATACTGGGATTTTAAAAACTGTGAGTGGTGCTAAGTAGTTCCATTTTATTTCGCTCTCACAAACACATCTCAGAATGGTGGTTAAAATTATACAAGTGTACCTAAATTCACAAATATAAATTTTTATGCTATTTCTCCTTCTGTGTTCAGTGTTTGGAGGAAAAAAGACTCTGCTGTACTTATTTGCCTGCTTATTCCTCTTAATATTCTGTTTTCTTTTATTTATCTACATATTTCTTTTTTTTTTTTTTTTTTTTGCCACACCGCTTGGCTTGTGGGATCTAGTTACCTGACCAGGGATTGAACTCGGACCCCCGGCACTGGAAGCTTGGAGTCTTCACGACTGGACCACCAGGAACTCCTATTATCCTGTGTTCTTTTATATTTCCCTATGGTTTCATATGTAACACCCTTAGATTACTTTGTTTCTGTTTCTGCCAAGTGGTTGAGAGATTGTACCTATCATTACAACTACAAGAGTCTGTCTTTACCCTGTGAAATTTAAACAAAATACAATGAATCTAAGCAACTAATTTGATAAAAACATGGCATAATGTGTGTAGCAGAATGTTTCAAAACTATTAATCATCCCTTTAAATATAGTCCCAAGACCCATTTCTATATTTATATGTAATTCAACACATTTTAATTAACTTATTCATTAAAAGTTAGTAAAATTTTCTCCTTTCAGTTAACTAAGAATTCAGGCAAAATATATTAAAAATACCTTCAATTATTCTCACCTTCAACAAAGACTATTTAAGTGAACTGAATAAATTCCTCCATAGTTATTTAAATGTGCCTGCCTTAAAAATACACTGAACGTATCTAAAAGTTCTTTCCACGTTAAGTGTGTGAGTATGGTAACATGTATTCATTTATTTCTTTTATTTCTCATCAAAAATTAACAATGTTTATCTTTTTTAACCTGTCACTGCTTTCTAATATGATTTCAACTGTGCCTAGAACTTTTATACAAGTAGGCAAGTGAGAACCACATCACTTTCAACTAACACATTCAAAGCTTTCATTTTTGTAGGACAGGTATGGAAACATTCTGTAATGGTATCCTTTACCTCCTCTTAAAAATGGTAGTGTTTCCAATATCAAGCATACTGGCATAGATATACTGTATCAACCTAAACATGGACCATCGGGATTTTAATTTTTGCTAGAGATTTAAAATTGGTGAATGGGAGGCGGAGTCAAGATGGCAGTGTGGGAAAATGCAGAGTTAGAGTCTCCCCAAAACCAGGGCGCCGGCCGGCTACTGGAGGGGGGACTCTGACCCCCAAAGAGATAGGAGGAACCCCCACATGAACCGGCAGCTTGCGGGATCTTGGTTCACGAGCCCAGTGTTGGGCCAAAGCTCTTGTGGTGTGAGCTCCAAGTCCAAACCACTGGACTAACAGAGAACCTGAGACCCCAAGGACCGTTCATCGGAGCGACGTCTCCCGGAGGTCCTCATCTCGGCACCGAGACCCAGCTGTACCCAACAGCCAACAAGCTCCAGTGTTGGAAGCCTCAGGCCAAACAACCAGGAAGACAGGAACACAATCTCACTCATAAAAATGAGATGGCAAAAAAAATACGTCACAGATGAAGGAGCAAGGTAAAAACCTACAAAACTAAATACATGAAGAGGAAATAGGCAATCTACCTGAAAAAGGATTCAGAGTAATGATGGTAAAGATGATCCAGAATCTCGGAAATAGAATGGAGGCACGGATTGAGAAATTACAAGAACTGTTCAACAAAGATCTAGAAGAACTAAAGAACAAACCAACAGAAATGAACAACACAATAACTGAAAAGAAAAATATACTAGAAGGAATCAATAACAGAATAACTGAGGCAGAAGAACGAATAAGTGAGCTGGAAGGCAAAATGGTGGAAGTAACTGCTGAGGAGCAGAATAAAGAAAAAACAATGAAAAGAATTGAAGATAATTTCAGAGACCTCTGGGACACTAAATGCACCAACATTCGAATTATAGGGGTCCCAGAAGAAGAAGAGAAAAAGAAAGGGTCTGAGAAAATAATTGAAGAGATTACAGTCGCAAACGTCCCTAACATGGGAAATAGCCACCCAAGTCTAGGAAGCACAGAGAGTCTCATACGGGATAAACCCTAGGAAAAACCAAGACACATACTAGTCAAACTACCAAAAATTAAATTCAAAGAAAAAATATTAAAAACACAAAGGAAAAACAAAAAATAACAGGCAAACAGATCCCCAAAAGGTTATCAGCTGATTTTTCAGTGGAAACTCTGCAGGCCAGAAGGGAGTGGCAGGATATACTTAAAGTGATGAAAGAGAAAAACCTACATTGAAGATTACTCTACCCAGCAAGGATCTCATTCAGATTCGATGGAGAAATCAAAAGCTTTACAGACAAGCAAAAGCTAAGAGAATTCAGCATCACCAAGCCAGCTTTACAACAAATGCTAAAGGAATTTCTCTAGGCAGGAAACACAAGAGAAGGGAAAGACCTACAATAACAAACCCAAAATAATTAAGAAAATGATAATAGGAATGTACATATCGATAATAACCTTGAATGTAAATGGACTAAATACACCCAACAAAAGACACAGATTGGCTGAATGGACACAAACACAAGACCCATATATATGCTGTCTACAGGAGACCCACTTCAGACCTAGGGACACATACAGACTGAAAGTGAAGGGATGGAAAAAGATATTCCATGCAAATGGAAATCAAAAGAAAGCTAGAGTAGCTATATTTGTATCAGATAAAACAGTCTTTAAAATAAAGACTGTTACAATAGATAAGGAGGGACACTACATAATGATCAAAGGATCAATCCAAGAAGAAGATATAACAATTATAAATGTGTAGGCACCCAACATAGAAGCATCCGAATACATAAAGCCAATGCTAACAACCATGAAAGGAGAAATCGACAGTAACACAATAATAGTAGGGGACTTTAACACCTCACTTACACCAATGGACAGATCATCCAAACAGAAATAAATAAGGAAACACAAGCTTTAAATGACACAATAGACCAGATGGATCTAATTGTTATTTATAGAACACTGCACTCAAAAGTGGTAGAATACACTTTCTTCGCAAGTGCAGATGGAAAATTCTCCAGGATAGATCACATCCTGGGTCACAGATCAAGCCTTGGAAAATATAAGAAAACTGAAATTGTATCAAGCATCTTTTCTGAGCACAACGCTATGAGGCTGGAAATCAATTACAGGAAAAAAACTGTAAAAGACACAAATACACTGAGGCTAAACAGTGTGCTACTAAATAACTAAGAGATCACTGAAGAAATTAAAGAAGAAATTTTAAAAAACAAAGCAACAAATGACAATGAAAACACGACTACCCAAAACCTGGGGGACACAGCAAAAGCAGTTCTAAGAGGAAAGTTCATAGCAACTCAATCTCACCTCAAGAAACAAGAAAAGTCTCAAATAAACAATCTCACCCTACACTTGAAACAACTAGAGAAAGAAGAACAAAGAAAACCCAAAGTCAGTAGAAGAAAAGAAATCATAAAGATCAGAGGAGAAATAAATGAAACAGAAAGGAAGAAAACAATAGCAAGGATGAATAAAACTAAAAGCTGGTTCTTTGAGAAGATAAACGAAAGTTATAAGCCCTTAGCCAGACTCACCAAGAAAAAAAGGGAGAGGACACAAATCAATAAAATTAGAAATCAAAACGGAGAAATCACAACTGACACAGCATAAATACAAAGGATTATAAGAGGCTACTACAAACAACCGTATGCCAATAAAATGGACAACCACGAAAGATTTTACAAATTCCTCAAAAGGTACAATTTTCCAAGACTGAACCAGGAAGAATTAGAAAATATAAACAGACCTATCACAAGTAATGAAATTGAAACTGTAATTAAAAATCTTCCAACAAACAAAAGTCCAGGACCAGATGGCTTCATAGGCGAATTCTAACAAACATTTAGAAAAGAGCTAACACTGATCGTTCTCAAACTCTTCCAAAAACATTGCAGAGGGAGAAACACTCCCAAAATCATTCTACAAAGCCACCATCGCCCAGATACCAAAACCAGAAAAAGATATCCCCAAAAAAGAAAATTATAAACTATATCACTGATGAACATAGATGCAAAAATCCCGAACAAAATACTAGCAAACAGAATCCAACAACACATTAAAAGGATCACACACCACGATCAAGTGGGATTTATCCCAGGGATGCAAGGATTCTTCAAATATACACAAAACAATCAATGCAATACACCACATTAACAAATTAAGGAATAAAAACCATATGATCTCAATAGATGCAGAAAAAGCTTTTGACAAAATTCAACACCCATTTATGATAAAAACTCTCCAGAAAGCGGGCATAGAGAGAACCTATCTCAACATAATAAAGGCCATATATGACAAACCCACAGCCAACATCATTCTCAATGGTGAAAAACTGAAAGCATTTCCACTAAGATCAGGAACAAGACAAGGTTGCCCACTCTCACCACTATTATTCAACATAGTTTTAGAAGTTTTAGCCACAGCAATCAGAGAAGATAAAGAAATAAATGGAACCCAAACTGGAAAACAAGAAGTAAACCTGTCACTGTTTGCTGATGACATGATACCATACATAGAAAATCCTAAAAATGCCACCAGAAAACTGCTAGAACTAATCAGTGAATTTGTTAAGGTTGCAGGATACAAAATTAAAGCACAGAAATCTCTGGCATTCCTATCCACCAACAACGGAAAATCAGAAAGATAAATTAAAGAAACACTCCCATTTACCACTGCAACAAAAAGAATAAAATACCAAGGAATAAACCTGCCTAAGGAGGCAAAAAGACTTGTACTCAGAATACTATAAAACACTGATGAAAGAAATCAAACATGACATAAACAGATGGAGAAATATACCATGTTCTTGGACTGGAAGAATCAACATTGTGAAAATGACTATACTACCCAAAGCAATCTACAGATTCAGTGCAAACCCTATCAAACTATCAATGGCATTTTTCACAGAACTAGAAAAAATTTCACAATTTGTATGGAACACAAAAGATCCCCCAAATAGCCAAAGCAATCTTGAGAAAGAAAAACAGAGCTGGAGGAATCAGGCTCCCTGACTTCAGACTATACTACAAAGCTACAGTAAGCAAGACAGTATGATACTGGCACAAAAACAGAAATACAGATCAATGGAACAGGGTAGAAAGCCCAGAGACAAACGCACACACCTATGGTCACCTTACCTTTGATAAAGGAGGCAAGAACATACAGTGGAGAAAAGACAGCCTCTTCAATAAGTGGTGCTGGAAAAACTGGACAGCTACATGTAAAAGAAGGAAATTAGAACACTCCCTAACACCATACACAAAAATAAACTCAAAATGAATTAAAGACCTAAATGTAAGACCAGACACTATAAAACTCTTAGAGAAAAACATAGTAAAAACATTCTTTCAAATAAACGACAGCAAGGTCTTTTTTGATCCACTTCCTAGAGTAACAGAAATAAAAACAAAAATAAACAAATGGGACTAAATTAAACTTAAAAGCTTTTGCACAGCAAAGGAAACCATAAACAAGACAAAAAGACAACCCTCAGAATGGAAGAAAATATTTGCAAATGAAACAACAAAGGATTAATCTCCAAAATATAAAAACAGCTCATAGAGCTCAATATCAAAAAAAACGAACAATCCAGTTAAAAAATGGGCAGAAGATCTAAATAGACATTTCACCAAGGAAGACATACAGATGGCCAAGAGGCATATGAAAAGATGCTCAACATCACTAATTATTAGAGAAATGCAAATCAGAACTACAATGAGGTATCACCTCATGCTGGTCAGAATGGCCATAATCAAAAAAAAGCTAGAAATAATAAATGATGGAAAGGGTGTGGTGAAAAGGGAACCTTTCTGCACTGTTGGTAGGAATGTAAATTGATACAACCAGTATGGAAAACAGTATGGAGGTTTCTTAAAAAGCTAAAAGTAGAACTACCACATGACCCAGCAATCCCACTGCTGCGTATATACCCTGAGAAAACCATAATTCAAAGAGAGTCATGTACCACAATGTTCACTGCAGCTTTATTTACAATAGCCAGGACATGGAAGCAACCTAAGTGTCCATCGACAGATGAATGGATAAAGAAGAAGTGGCACATGTATACAATGGAATATTACTCAGCCATAAAAGGAAATGAAATTGTTACTTATAGTGAGGTGGATGGACCTAGAGTCTGTCATACAGAGTGAAGTAATCAGAAAGAGAAAAACAAATACCGTATGCTAACACATATATATGGAATCTAAAAAAAAAAAAGGTTCTGAAGAACCTAGGGGCAGGACAGGAATAAAGATGCAGACGTAGAGAATGGACTTGAGGACACGGGGAGGGCGAAGGGTAAGCTGGGATGAAGTGAGAGAGTGGCATGGACATATATACACTCCCAAACGTAAAACAGATAGCTAGTGGGAAGCAGCCGCATAGCACAGGGAGATCAGCTCAGTGCTTAGTGACCACCTAGAGGGGTGGGATATGAAGGTAGAAGTAATCTTGTCATAGGAAGAATTTAATTACAAAGTGGAACATTATAATTTTATTTTATTGAGTGCTTAGCTCATATGCACATTCTTTCAGGCTATGCTAGGAAAACATAGAGAAAAGTATATACTACTTTCCTTTCCCATAAGCAATTGCTATCCACTAGGGCATGGGTTGGGAAACTTTTTCTTTAAGGCACCAGGAAAAACAAAGAAGGAACACGATTTCTGTTTTAGGAAGCATTTCATGCAAATTGCCCCACGGCATTTCAGGTTATCCCCCGAGAACCAAGTCCCAGGACCTCAGCTCACAGCAAGAAAGATGGGATGTGGGGTTTCCATTCTGAGATGACAGGTGCCCCGCAAAGAATTCTGTTCCTATGGAAGCACACAGACAAAAGCCTGACTCAGAAATCATGAGTTGGAGTTTTATACTCTGTCCTCACTTCCAAATTTACATTTGTTTGATAATACATTTCTTCTAATGGAGGACCAACTTTCTCATAAATCTTACCACTTCATCTGCACAGGGGAGACCGCATTCGATAGCTGGGATTTGAGGATGGATGCTGATTTAATATTCTTCTTGGGGTTTTTCTGGGCAGGGGCGGGGCTCAGAATTCCTTTTCTCTTTGATGGAAGGCGTGTATAAAAGAGCCTTTTACCCCCACAGCCAACGTGTGTTGGTGTTATCTCATTCCGCTTCTTGGCTAGCCTTATCTTTTCTTTGCAAACTTAAACAAGCAAAATGCAATATATTCTCCTTTTGTAATCCTCCTGTTCACTGCTGTCTACCTTAAGCCATCATTTAAGCTTTCTTTCTTTGAGTGACAGTTGAGCTTTCGGGGAAAAAAAAAAAAGAGCCTATCTTACTTCTTTGTTGTGGTCTAACCGGGGCACACAGACATCTCTTAGCATCCATGACCTTTCAGACCACCTGACCAACACTTATTTTACAGTGAACCATCTGTTAAAGAAATGAGTAAGATCTGAAGGGCTCTTTTATCCATAAAAATTAATGTATCGATGCCACACGCTTCAACCAAGTTTTACATAATGACCATAGAGCACATTACAGGAGTTCACTTGAGGTCAATCTTATTTTTTAAGTCTGAAACAAATGAGAAGATAGATGACACAGCTCAGCTTTAATTCCCAAAAGGCCCTGATGACCACTATTATTATTATTTACCAAATTCACTGATTTGACGTGGGTTGTTCAGTAATCAAAATGAAAATGAAGGCTAGAATTGGAATTTGACTGCAGTGCATTCATTCTGAGTTTTAAAACCATGCTTCAATGCTTAATTTCTTTACCCCACTTACACGTTTGAAAAGAACTGAAAAAACCGTGACCCCCCTAATGATTTTAGGTTTCTATTTCTCATCGTGTTGATCAAATCCCAGAGGAAGCAATTTCCCCTGAAGCTGCCAATCATCTTTACACCTTGTGAAGTAATCTAATTATTTTTTTAAAATATTATTGGCTAATCAGGCTTAATTTTTAAGAGCCATTTAGTTCAATGTAAAGAGAACGCTTCTATATACATGGCGCACAAGCTAACATTCCCCCCCCCCCACCTCTTCTTCCTTTTCAAGTTGAGGGAGAAACGGTTCAGTGAAGATTCCTGACTATAGTAAAAAAAAATCCATTATAGCTTAAGACAAAGGGGGAGATGAAAACTCTAAGGTCAAAGTTGCCATAAAGATAGGAGACACTTTTTTTCCAGTTAGAAAATGGAGTTGGTTTGGGGGGATAAATGTATAAATTTGGGGTTGGGTTTGATAGAGATGCAGCTTTCCACTCGATTTTTTTTGGGGGGGGTACGCGGGCCTCTAACTGCCGTGGCCTCTCCCGTTGCGGAGCACAGGCTCCGGACGTGCAGGCTCAGCGGCCATGGCTCACGGGCCCAGCCGCTCCGCGGCATGTGGGATCTTCCCGGACCGGGCCACGAACCCGTGTCTACTGCATCGGCAGGCGGACTGTCAACCACTGCGCCACCAGGGAAGCCCTTTCCACTCGATTTTGCTCTTCATCCTCTCAGCTGGCAATCCCCCGTGGTGGCCTCACAGCACAGCTAGAATCCAGGAAGCTTTCGGGATACCACCCTTCCCACACAGAATCAAGTGGGATTTCCCTCCAAGGAGGCTCTTCAAAGCGAGACTGCTCATAGACACCCCCTCCCCGATCTGTGCTGTCTTCTTCTGAAAATTTTTTAAACCATCTTCATTAATCAACGACTGATATACAATAAAATCCCTACTAAAACTTCAGTGAAAAACCATAGAACTTGAGGGATTCTGAGAAATATACGTAAACATGTGAAAGTCATCACAACCAAGATGGGGACCCTTTCAATCCCCTCTACATTCCCAGGTGTCCCACTGCAGTGAGCCTCCCACCCCATCCTTCCCCACGATGGCTCCTAGGTTTCTCCAAGTCACTCATTTTTCTTGAGAAATTCATCGAAATGAGTCTCCTTTTTCTGCCTGGCTTCTTTCACTGAGGTCAATGTTTTTGAGACTCATTCCTATTGTGAATCTTTGTAGTTTGTTGTTTTTTTCTTTTATTGGAGAGAAGTGATCCATCTTGCAGAAACAGGACCATCCATTGACCGGGGGACAGACACTTGGGTTGTTTCCCGTTTTTGTTTGTTATGAGTTAAAAAGGCATAGACAATGCCGTGCTGGCCATGAGTAAAAGGGTCTTTAATCTTCTTGGATAAATACCTGGAGAGGAATTGCAGGATGATTTTATGTCGAGCGTATATTTAATTTTATTTTAAAAAAAGTGAAATCGGGTCTTCCCCGGTGGTGCAGTGGTTGGGGGTCCGCCTGCCGATGCAGGGGACGCGGGTTCGTGCCCCGGTCCGGGAGGATCCCACATGCCAAGGAGCGGCTGGGCCCGTGGGCCATGGCCGCTGGGCCTGCGCGTCCGGAGCCTGTGCTCCGCAGCGGGAGGGGTCGCAGCAGTGAGGGGCCCGCGTACCGCAAAAAAAAAAAAGTGAAATCGCTGTCCAAAGTGGCTTTCTAATATTACATTTCCACCCACATGGAGAATTCTTCCAGGTGATCCACATCATCACCAACACTTGGTATCATCCGTCCTTTGAATTTTAGCCCCCCTAGTGTATGTGCAGCAGTAACTTGTAGTTTTAATTTGCTTTCCTAACGGCTACTGATATTGATTATACTTTAGGTGTTTATTGGTTATTTGCATTTTTCTTTTTGTTGTTTGACAAGAAAGTAGGATTTCTTGGTGGGCATGAGTAAGGAGGGCACAGTTGCCAAGGCTCTCATGAGTGCAGGGCCCGCCATTTGACCAGAGGGACACAACTAGGGATGTATGTGACCTCACAGCCATCCAGGATGAGCCGCTTTTCTGCCACCATGTTTTCAAATTAATCCGCATTAAACCTAGTAAATCCCCATTTCTTGGAGATGTGGATCTTCTGGTGGCCAGGGAACTTGAACTTGGCCTCAATCACACGTTCCTCGTTCTGCAGCTTGGTGCCAGTGGACATTATGACTTGGCGCGTGTGGACCCTGGCCACTGTGCCCTGGGGCTTTCCAAAGGCACCACGCATACCTGTGTGGAGCCTCGATTGGGGACAGCAGGCCAGTCATGAATGTGCACGGGAAAGGGCTGAATCCAAGGTCCCTTAGGGCAACCCATACAGGCGACAGGCTGTCTACACTACCGAGGAGGCTGTTGCTTGCAGCTACTGGACATCGGGTCCCCGTGGGGAAAAGAGCACAGTCGGCTTAACTGGGTTATTTGCAAATTTATTGGATAAAATGTCTGTTTAAACTGTTCGGCCATTTAAATAATTTTGTGATGTCCTTTCTTCTTGCTCATTTCTGAGTGTTCTTTCTATAGTCCGCTGAAAAAAATTTTTAAAAAGGAACCCTTTATTTTGTAAATTCTTTCTCCCAATTTGTGGATTAATATCACACTCTGAAGTCTTTAAAAATGGAAATTTTAAATATTAATGAAACACAACTTATAGCTTTCCTTTAGTCTATGTGTTTTGTGTCCTACCTACAAGATCTTCGCCTAACGGAAGGTCACCAATTGTCTTATAATTTCTTACAGAAAAATTCTATGTTTAGCTTTTATGTTTCAGTTTTGTCAACTGCCTTTTCTATTTCAGCTACTCTTAGCAGCAAATTGTTATTATTCTTATCACTTGGAATCTCATTTTTATTCTATTAATATGCTGACTTACCCTGATGGGTTACTGAGTGTGAAACCCACCATATATTCCTATGTTTAAACCCAACTTGGCCAAGATGTATGATAATTTTTATACATCAATAGATTCTACTATTCTATTATTTTGTTAAGGATTTTTACCCCTAGATTTACGCGGGATTTACTAGATTTATTCATCTGTAGTTTCTTTTTATTATAATGTCTTCTTTAGGTTCTGATTCTACTAGCCTCCTAAAATGACTTAGAGAGCATTTTCTCATATTCTATTTTCTAGACGATTTTGCCTGTATTCAGTAGTTTTATTCCATAAATCTTTTTTTTTTTTTAGGATTCGCCTAATAAGCCATTTTTGTTTCAAGTTTTCTTTGGAAACTATTTCACTGCAAATTATATTTGTTAAATATACATAGGACTATACGTTATTTTTTTTCTTGTGTGAGTTTTAGTAATTTGCATCTTTTATGTAATTTGTTCACTGATTCTTTAAGTTGCCAGATATATCGGTATTAACTTGTTCATAAGAGTCACTAATTATTACATCAATATTTATGAAGCCTTTAGCAGTGCCCCTCTTTTATCTATTTGTGTCTTACCTCCTTTCTTCCTCCTGACTAGATGGCTAGAAATTAATCAATTTTACTGAACTTTCCAAAGGAATAGCTTTGGATTTAATTGGTTTCATCCACTGTTTAACAGTTTTGTCTCTCATTGATTTTTGTTCTGCTCTTTATTATTTCTTTCCTTCCACTTATTTTAGATTTAATTTGCTCTTATTTTTTCTGGCTTTTAAAGTGGAAGCTTAGATATTTTCTCTGAGACTTTTTTTAACTAACGCAAACATCCCAAGACCAATTTTTCTGTTTCTTTTCCTGCATATCCCACATCGTAATGTGTTTTGTTTTCATTTTCATTTAGTTCGAAATACATCTTGCATTACAAATCCCATCCAAATGCACTCATTTTTCTGAGAAAAATAAAGAAAGGAAAGTGAAACGTCCTCGTAAAATAACGGAAGAAAAAAAATCTACAGGGGGGGGAAAAATGCAACACGCTGGTTATTTCCTACCAACCATGAGCTCCAAATCTTGTGGAAGAAAATGGGAATTGATGAGAAGTCCGCGGTCTCCAAACCGGCAGACAGGTGTGGGTGATACATTTAAACAGAGCAAACACGAGCCAGCCTCCACCAAGTGTTTAGAAACCCCTTCCCATGTCCTATTTTTACCTGTTACCTTAACTGCTGATAGCCAGAGAACAGTGAGATAAATCATACGTTGGCATTTCAAGGTTTAAACTAGGTTTGAGCTTTGCTGCACAAAAGAAATATTTCTCCACTGGGGTCTTTTCTGCTTCATTGACTCCCTGCAGGTGAGTGCAGATTAATTTGCTCCAAGAAAGATGGTGGTAATTATACCATCCTGCTGCTTCCCTGTGCTATGCAAACGAATGCAGACAACAGAAAAACACAGAACATGGACCAGTCTGGGGCTCCTTCAACTGTCCTGTTCCCTAATTTAGGATCTCCTGCGTGGAAGACGGATCTGCGAGTCTGAAGGGGAGGGCTTTCTGCAGGGGCTTAGAGACATGCTCTCCATCTTCATTTATCCCTGAGGAGTTTCTCTTTTTTTAAAAAAACTGGAACCTGGGATTTTCACTGATACACAGGCTGTGACTTTCAACTATAGTTCAGTGAACATTTTTTCTGGATCTTTGTACCGAGTTAATGTTTTTTAATAGGGCAACAAAAAAGATACCCTAAGTTAAACTTGTAGACATTTAAATAAATATGTTAACCCACAAACAGTTCAATCTTGCCATACTTTCAGCATTACAGAAAGGACACATCACATGCAGACGTCTGAAGACTCCTAATACTTCTTAGAAAGACAATAAAGTGATAATTGCCATGAATAGCACGTGTGTGGCATAGACTTCAGTTTCAACTTGGTTTAAAATTCCTGGGTCATTTTTAATGTGCTGTCCCTCATGTATTTAAGGGAATTTTTAACGTGGCCTGGCTATAACAGCAATTCGTGATTGGAATAGACTGATAATGCCAAATAAACCTCCACATCAAAATACACTTTGCTTATATTTTCACATACGCTCTTCTCTATCTATTGTGCGCAGGATAAAATGATCACTTTAAAGGAGCAAAGGAGCAGTCATTGGATAATGAGAAAGAATGTCATTCAAAGTGTGAGGTCATGTGAGCTTGCGGAAATCATATTTATGTCTGTTGAAATAAAAAATATAATGTGCAAAACTCGGTAGAAAAGACCTAGCAATTCCAGGCCTAGGTATACAGACCCCAGAAAACTGCAAACAAGTATTTAAGCAAATACACCTACATGGATGATCAGAGAATTAGTATTCATAATAGTGAAAGGTGGAAGCAGTGCAAATGTACAACAGCAGATGAACAGATAAACAAAATGTGGTCCATCTGTTCAATGGAATGTTCAAACATAGAAAGGGATGAAGATCTGATACTCACTACAATACCGGTAAACTTAATTTATAAGCTTTTGCATAGCAAAGGAAACCATAAACAAAATGAAAAAAAAAAACAAAAACAAAAACCCTCAGAATGGGAGAAAACATTTGCAAATGAAGCAACCAACAAGGGATTAATCTCCAAAATATACAAACAGCTCATGCAGCTCAGCATCAACAAAAAACAAACAACCCAATCCAACAACGGGCAGAAGATCTAAATAGACATTTCTCCAAAGAAGACATACAGATGGCTAAAAAGCAAATGAAAAGATGCTCAACATCACTAATCATTAGAGAAATGCAAATCAAAACTACAATGAGGTACCACCTCACACTGGTCAGAATGGCCATCATCAAAAAATCTACAAACAATAAATGCTGGAGAGGTTGTGGAGAAAAGGGAACCCTCCTACACTGTTAGTGGGAATGTAAATTGGTGCAGCCACTATGGAGAACAGTATGGAGGTTCCTTAAAAAACTAAAAATAAAACTACCATATGACCCAGCAATCCCACTACTGGGCATATACGAGAGAAAACCGAAATCCGAAAAGATACATGCCCCCCAGTGTTCATAGCAGCTCTATTTACAATAGTCAGGACATGGGAGCAACCTAAGTGTCCATCGACAGATGAGTGAATAAAGAATTTGTGGTCCATATATACAATGGAATATTGCTCAGTGATAAAAAAAGAATGCAATAATGCCATTTGCAGCAACATGGATGGACCTAGAGATGGTCAAACCGAGTGAAGTAAGTCAGAGAGATGACAAATATCATATATCGCTTATATGTGGAATCTTAAAAAACGGTACAAATATAGAGTCACAGAAGTAGAAAATAAATGTATGGTTACCAGGGGGCAAAGCAGGGGAAGCATAAATTGGGAGATTGGGACTGACATATATACACTACTGTATATAGATAGATAACTAATAAGGACCTACTCTATAGCACAGGGAACTCTACTCAATACTCTGTAATGACCTATATGCAAAAAGAACCTAAAAAGACTGGATATATGTATAACTGATTCACTTTGCTGTACAGCAAAAAGTAACACAATATTATAAGTCAACTATACTCCAATACAATTTTTTTTAAAAAAGATGTGGTAAATATACATAGCAGAATATTATTTACCATAAAAAGAAGGAAACCTTGCCTTTTGAGACAACATGGATGGACCTTGAGGGCATTATGCTAAGTGAGACAAGCCGGACACAGAAGGGCAAGTCTAAATGCTGCATGATCTCACTTATGTGTTGAATCTAAAAAAGCTGAACTGGTAGAATCAGAGAGTAGAATGGTGGTTCCCAGAGACTGGGAGGGTACGGAGTAGGTGGAGATGCTGTTTAGTGATACAAACTTACAAACAGAAGATGCATAAATTCTGGAGAGCTAATGCACAGCATAGAGAGTACAGTCAACAATAGTGTATTACATACTTCAAAATTCCTAAGAGACTAGATCTTAAACCTTCTGACTACAAAAATATAATAATAATTATATAATGGGACAGAGGCATTAGCTAAAGCCACAGTGGTGATCGTAAAGCAATATACAAATGTGTCAAAGTAACCCACTGGACGCCTTAAATGTACACAATGTTATATATGTAAATTATATCTCAATAAAAATCAACCAAAAGGTAAAAAATTGTATACTTTAAACTGGTTAAAATTTGAAATTATAGGTTATGTTTTTTTGCCACAGTAAAAACTTGGAAAGATAAAAAAAATACACATCACAGAGAATAGAGTGCTGAGGCATAAGAAATGTAATTTATGTGAATTCATGCAACAGATCATCAACAAAGCTGAATTTGAACATATTTTGTCCTGACATCAATACACGTGATACTTCACTATCCAGACAGGCAAATAATGACATAAGCATACCTTTCTTAAACTGTCTTTTAACAGGTACTGGCATAGAGAGCAATAAATATCCCTCTGGGAGGAAAAAAAGTACAATTAGAAAAAAGTTAGCTTGAAAAATATTCCTATTGGAGAAAAAGAAAATTAGCACTGTAGGTTGGAAAGGTCATACAGTTTTAAAGTAGGAAATCTGAATTCTAATGGTATCTCTGGTAATTCATTTGTCTCTCCTGACCCTCACTGCCTTGATTTATCAAACAGGGATTATTTAATGCCTAAGACAGAAGGATCCACACATACTGCCCATTTATTTAGTGTTGGATACTTTCATAATATATATAGTTAAGGTGTTTTTTTTAAAGCTGTGGGAACCTGCTTTAACTTTGCGACCATAATTGGATTAAATATATGTGAAAACTGTTATGGAACTTAAAACTGCAAGCAAATATTATTTCTATCATTTAATTTGGGAGAAGGAAAGAAATGATAGGCTGTTCTTAATCTTAAATGAATGTGGATACAACATTTTTCTATTATAACAGTTTTACCCTTTTAGTCACGCTTCAGTAAAAAGTTGTACTTTCAAGTTTGTTTTTTTCAAGGCATTGAATCCCCTCACCCTGGAGAGGTATAGGCATAGGCTGCCGAATAGTTTGGTGGAACGCTGGAAAAATGGTTGAACTAGGTGCAAGATGCTTAGATTAGACTAACTGTTCTTCCAAACCCAGAAGTAATCTGATTTTCTAAGTATCCACATTCTTGGTGAAACAGATTTCAAATATGGTTCAACAGTTCGCGGACATTGTCTTTCCAAAGTGCATAAGTAAATCTCTTGAGAACTGAGAGCCAAAAAATAATAATCATAATGTGAATAAAATTGGGAGAAAGATTGAGAGATTTGTAAACAGAGGGATATTAATCCTTTTATTAAAAACTTTCACGTTAAGGAAGACATTCCTTGTGGTTCCCAATGTTATAGTCAATTTTATTTTTAAAAGAGACTATGCTTGCTTTTTCTTAACTGGGTTTTGTTTTTTTGTTTTGTTATTTATTTTTGGCTGCATTGGGTCTTTGTTGCTGCACACGGGCTTTCTCTAGTTGCGGCCAGCAGGGGCTACTCTTCGTTGTGGTGCGCGGGCTTCTCATTGCGGTGGCTTCTCTTGTTGCGGAGCACAGGCTCTAGGCACGCGGGCTTCGGTAGTTGTGGCACGCAAGCTCAGTAGTTGCGGCTCGTGGGCTTAGCAGCTCCGTGGCATGTGGGATCTTCCAGGACCAGGGATGGAACCCATGTCCCCTCCGTTGGCGGGTGGATTCTTAACCACTGTGCCACCAGGGAAGTTCTGTTTTGTTTTCTTTTCCCCCAATTTTTTTACAAGTTATTTTTTATGAGTTATTTTTGATATACTAGTGTCTTGGTTTTCATTTGATTCCTGTCACCTGTGCTCCCTGGAAAGCACGTGGTGCTCAAATCCTGACAACTCTCCATGAGCAACTGACACTTGGTCTTAAGCCTGTGTCACCTCTATTTTATCACCACACTCAAAGGACAGTGCCTAGTCGAATCTTTTTGAACTCACCCAAAAACATGTACTTGTAAAGAATGGAAAAAAAGTTCCAGCAACGCAGCTCAAAGAAGCTGATGTGGAAAGTATATTTATTAAAGAAAACAACCGGAAAATCCCTGAAGCTGTATTGCTCTTACTACCCCGTCTAACACAGCCCGGTCTTTCACATCGTTTGGGGAAGGGACAGACCCCCACTGCCTAAAAATATTTTGCCACTGTAGCCTGTTAAAAATAGTTCAATAAAGAGGGTCCAGTAAATTTTAAAACTTTGCATTTAACAGCCTCTAGGAAGATCCTGGGTATTTGGAACTCTATCTAAGCAGATGTGATTTTACTTTTCAATGCTAAGCTGAAGTACTGGGACACTGCATTAATTTTCTTGGACATGCATTCTCGTGTATTGAAAGCTACCCACCTTGATGGCCTACCGGACCTGGCATTCCACCTAGACAGCACTGAAATCCTGGGGATTACAGTGAAGTCAAGGCAACACCAGGACGCTCTTAAAACAAGGCAGTTGGGTTTCTGTTTGCATCTCCTTGGGTTCAACTGTCCTATAGCCATTACATGCTAAAAGAGCAAAGCCTACACATAGTCATTGGCTAAGTGAACCAGAATGGGGAAGATCTCATGGATTTTTGACTCCAAACCTGCAGAGTGAGGAACTGAGGAATGTTCTAGATAAAATATAACGCTGCTCCAAGAAAGGTAGACCCTGGAATGTGGAGAGCTTATCTCTGTATTCTAACTTGTGCTAGACCATAACCATGTCTTGATAACCAGATCCACATTTGAGCACAGAATTGAGATCTTTTTCATTTCCAGTTGCATGATAACACATGTAGACATGTAATCACGAAGCCAGCTGCAGTTCCATCCAATTTATAGGACTGTGTGTTATAAATAATGGTGTGATGTTCTCCTCTGAATAGGACTTTTATCAAAAATATGTTGTAGATTCTCAGACATTTCAGGATCAAACTATGTACAAAAGGATATTGAATTAACGCAAATAAAAGTCCTTGTGAAATAAAATCCAATGGAATTATGCGTAAATCATGAATAAGTTCACCAGAGAGAAATTCTCAAGTGTTTTTGTGTTATATGTTTTCATGAGAATTCCTCTTTTATCTCATGGCTTATTCTCATAAACAGGAAAAATAATCTTATACTTAAAACTATGCAATAAGTAGTACACTTTGAAATATTCTTAAATTTCACTTTAATTAAGAGGGGACTCCTGGGCTTCCCTGGTGGCGCAGAGGTTGAGAGTCCGCCTGCCGATGCAGGGGACACGGGTTCGCGCCCCGGTCCGGGAAGATCCCACATGCCGCGGAGCGGCTGGGCCCGTGAGCCATGGTCGCTGAGCCTGCACGTCCGGAGCCTGTGCTCCGCAACGGGAGAGGCCACAACAGTGAAAGGCCCGCGTACCGCAAAAAAAAAAAAAAGGGGGGGGGACTCCTGAGATTGAGTTTTTATTTACTGTGAAACCACTGAAACACTTTCTCTTGATGACCCTCTCAATATACATGTCTCTTCATTCAGCACATTTGCACTGATTTCCAAATTTTATTTTTAATATGTTCATTTTATGGAGGCTCTAAGCATATTTTGTACTGTGAAAGCATATTTAATGGTTCTTAAGGCTGCTCCCAATGCCATGTAAAAATGGGAAAAAACACAGACACTGACAGTTCCCTAGGAGATCATAAAGCCTAGATTTAATATTAGAAGATGAAATTCCCATTTAATAGTTGCCCTAATCTATATTTCTAATTTATGAGAAATAATTTCTCCTAGTTAATTGGCACCATGATCTCTAAATAAACTATAAAACAAATTTGCTAGGCTCAGATGGCTGAAGAAAGACCATACATACAAACTCTTGTGTATAAGATAAATAAGATACAATGTAGAACACAGGGAATACAGCCAATAATTTACAATAACTTTAAATGGATTATAATCTATAAAATATGCTGTACACCTGAAACTGTTATAATATAGAGTTATAATAATCAACTCTAAGTTTTAAAAAGCTCATAAAATCACCACTGACTTTTCCAGTTTGAGATGCTATGAGATATCCAAAGAGACATGACAACGTCTAACCTTCTGGAAAGCAATGTGGATTTTCAGGAAGCTCTGAAATGAAGACAGAAGTCTGGGAGTGGCTTTTAGAAAAGGGAGTTGAATGCATGGCATTAGAAAAGAATATTGGGGGCGCAGGCAAGAGAAGACAAACATCATGATTCAGGAGGAGCTGGACCTACCCCAAATCTTAAGGAGAAATAAGGGAGCACGGAAGCAAGAGGGTTCAATTACAAAGAAATCGGGTAAATACACGATGAAAACAGGCTTGCACATGTGTTCACTACAGTCTCTTAAGAGGACGAAAGCCAGGAGAAAAGGGAAACAACAGAAAAAGTGAGGACAGATGTCGCTCCCTGATAGCAGAGGCCTCACAAAGAATTATCCCTAACAAGGAGGTGTGCAAACTACAGGACTGAAACAAGGAATAAAGGCAGATGGTGGAGAAGGAGGTGAGGGCAGAGTGAATCTCACCTGAAATTTCTGTAGATTTGGGAACTTTGGTGTTGTCATTGTTTGCAGTTGCTATGACTGTTGATCTTGTGAGGAAAATGGAAGATACTACGTGGAGGTATTGACAAATGGAGCAGAAGGACAGAAAAAAACCAAGGAGCATGGACTAAAAGAAAGAATTCAGGGAATAGAAAGTCACACCAAGGAAGGATCCTTCCTGCACTGTTGGCGGGAATGGACATCAGTGCAGCCACTATGGAGAACAGTATGGAGGTTCCTCAAAAAAGTAAAAATAGAGTTAAATATGACCCAGCAATCCCACTCCTGGGCATATATCCAAACAAAACTATCATTCAAAAAGATACATGCGCCCCAACGCTCATAGCAGCACTATTCATAATAGCCAAGGCATGGAAGCAACCTAGGTGTCCATCAGTACATGAATGGATAAAGAAGATGTGGTACATACATACAATGGAGTATTACTCAGCCATGAAAAAGAATGAAATAATGCCATTTGCAACAACATGGATGGACCTAGAGACAATCATAGTGAGTGAAGTAAATCAGAGAAATACAAATACCGTATGATATCGCTTATATGTGGTATCTAAAAATGATATAAATGAACTTATTTACAAAACAGCAGCAGACTTACAGACAAAGAGAACAGACTTGTGGTTGTAAAGGGGGAGGGGGTGGGGGAAGAAAGGATTAGGAGTTTGGGATTAGCAGATGCAAACTAGTATATATAGGATGGATCAAAAACAAGGTCCTACTGTCTACCAGAGGGAACTCTATTCAATACCCTGTGATAAACCATAATGGAAAAGAATATGAAAATGAATGTACAAATATGTATAACTGAGTCACTTTGCTGTACAGCAGAAATTAACGCAACATTGTAAATCAACTACAGTTGAATAAAATAAACTAAGAAAACATCACATGAAGGAAAAAGCAAGGGTCATTTGATCCAATGGCTTTTGTCAAATCATTTGTAGTACAGTGTATCTATTTTTTCTTTTTACCCTGAGGTCAAATGAAAAATTTTACATGTAGTGAAAGCCACACGGCATTCTCAGTCTCGGTGTCTGCCAAATGAGCCTGTTTGTCAGGCAGAGGTTCAACCTAAGTACTTGACTCTGATACAATTAACTGAGGAGGCCTTCATTAGTTCATGAGTCTTTAATATTTCAGTCTTTTTTTTTTTTTTTTTTTTTGCGGTACGCGGGCCTCTCACCGCTGTGGCCTCTCCCACCGCTGAGCACAGGCTCCGGACGCGCAGGCTCAGCGACCATGGCTCACGGGCCCAGCCGCCCCGCGGCATGTGGGATCTTCCCGGACCGGGGCACGAACCCGCGTGTCCCCTGCATCGGCAGGCGGACTCTCAACCACCGCGCCACCAGGGAAGCCCCAATATTTCAGTCTTTAAGTCAATGCAGAAACACAAATTACATCCTAGGAAATTATCTGGCAACTACACTGAATCGTATAACACATGTAATGACCAGAGAGTTTGCAGTAGGAGACAACTATATGCATATGGACCCAATCTCTCTTGTTAATCCAGGAATCTCCTGCAGTTTATTTTTCACTGGGGCAAGGAAAACAACAGTTGTTGCTGGACTGAAAGAATCTGTCAGTTTAATGTATGGGAGACCTTGTAACTGAAGGCAAAACTTTAGGGGGAATATTTAAGCTTAAACTCTAATATTACAGTTTAGTAACAAAGCTTCTTTTATGAAGAAATAATTCAACCAGTAGTGTCTTATTTTGTAAACTACGTAAGCTTGATCCATTATTTTAAGTCATGAATTAAAATAGATTTTGTTGATAAAATCCAAAGATTTAAAGTAAATGAAATGATAAAATGTAAATGAAAATAAAACCATAGATGATTTCATTGACGCCTTTCTATACAAATGGTTATTCTCTTTTTTTTTTAAATATATTTATTTTTATTTAGTTTTGGCCGCGTTGGGTTTTCGTTGCTGCACGCAGGCTTTCTCTAGTTGTGGCAAGCGGGCTTCTCATTGCAGCGGCTTCTCTTGTTGTGGAGCACGGGCCCTAGGCACGCGGGCTTCAGTAGTTGCAGCACATGGCCTCAGTAGTTGTGGCGCACGGGCTTAGTTGCTCCACAGCATGCGGGATCTTCCCAGATCACGGCTCAAACCCGTGTCCCCTGCATTGGCAGGCGGATTCTTAACTACTGCGCCACCAGGGAAGTCCCACAAGTGGTTATTCTATGTACTCAGGCTTGTATAAGGTCAGTATGACCTGCACAAGTAACTTCTATCCTTTTATATTGGAAGTGTTCATCACAACCTGGATTATTACTGGTTTAGTTTATACATGAAAACAAAAATAAGAGGATAATTACAGAGAACCCTGTAAGTTAACCCTGAATAGTTTTCTTTATGTTTGAGAGAGGTTTTCTCATTTCTTTGTGTCACTCTAGAAATCCTTGATTCAAACTTCTCTTCATCAAAGTCATGGCAATTCTTCCTTAAATTGTTTGGGTGACATGGAGTTGGCAGAGACTCAAGGCTTCTTCAGTCCTTGGAATCTCAGGGAGAAGGTAGACCAGTATTTTGTTCCCCGATGCTTTTAAGCTTAGAATCATGGGTTTTGAGGATTGTTTCACCTAGGCTTAAAATCTTAGTGTAGTGATTACCGGCTTTGGGACTTTCTCAACGTTTCCAGGTTACAACAAGTTCAGACAACGTTAGAGAACGTTAAATGCAGTATATTTGTAAGGCAGCTGACAGAGAACCCTCAATCTGCATTAAGTATGCACCTTCCTGTTTACACAGGGCCCTGGATAGAGATTACTTAACTTGCTATAGTTGGTCTGGGGTGTTTTCAGCATCAGAGCAAAAGCATTCTCCCTGGGGCTTCCCTGGTGGCGCAGCGGTTGAAGAGTCCGCCTGCCGATGCAGGGGACGCGGGTTCGTGCCCCGGTCCGGGAAGATCCCACATGCCGCGGAGCGGCTGGGCCCGTGAGCCATGACCTCTGAGCCTGCGCGTCCGGAGCCTGTGCTCCGCAACGGGAGAGGCCACAACAGGGAGAGGCCCGCGTACCGCAAAAAAAAACAAAACAAAACCAAACAACAACAAAAAAGCATTCTCCCTAAAACCAATCTCATCTCCCCCACAGTCAAGTCTTCACAGGTATCAAAATCAAACTTACGGTTACCCAAGGGGAAACATGGGGGAAGTGATAAACTGGAAGACTGGGATTGACACATATACAATACTGTATATAAGACAGATAACTAATAAGGACCTACCATAGAGCATAGGGAACTCTACTTAATACTCTGACAACCTAGATGGGAAAAGAATCTAAAAAAGAGAGGATATATGTGTATGTATAACTGATTCGCTTTGCTGTACACCTGAAACTAACACAACATTGCAAATCAACAATACTCCAATAAAAATTTTTAAACAAAGACAGAATCTTCAGGAAAATGATACTGTAATACAGAAGAACAAATCTGACTCCATTTTGGATCTGTTTTTAACCTCTGTATTCTATTGCAGGGGTTCCCAACCCCCAGGTCGCTGACGGTTACTGGTCCGCAGCCTGTTAGGAACAGGGCCACACGGCAGGAAGCGAGTGGTGGGCAAGCGAGCGAAGCTTCATGCTTCATCTGCCACTCCCCATTGCTCGCATGACTACTTGACCGTCACCCCCAACTCCGGTCTCTAGAAAAACTGTCTTCCATGAAACCGGTCCCTGGTGCCAAAAAGGTTGGGGACCGCTCGTCTGTTGCTTTAGCTTCAAGTTAAAAATGTTGCCTAGAGCCTGAAATATACAGGAAAGCCCATTCTCAAGGCTCTGACCTTTAAGGGTGTAACACTTTTCCACTCCTAAGGAGATAAAAAGTTGCAGAACAGAGAATAACATTCGTCTTGTTGGAGGTTTACAGGAACATCAAGACCCGACCTACCTGGACAGATGCAAGAACAAAGGACTCCAACACAAAGACGTCTGCGAGAACCAGCCACACCCTCGCCCCTTTTTAGTATAAAAGCAGCCTGAATTCTGACTTGGGCACGATGGTTCTCTGGGACATTAGCCTGCCATCTTCTCGGTCTGCTGGCTTTCCAAATAAAGTTGCTATCCCTTGCCCCAGGACCTCATCTCCCCACTTATTGGCCTGTCCTGTGGCAGCAGTATGAGCTCAGACTTGATAACGATGGCTTCTTCCTTTCATGGTTAGGAATGTTCAATCCTCTAGCTGTCTAATCTGTACATGTGACATACAGAGATTTTTTTGCTAAAAGATTACAATTCTGTACTCTGAGTCTATATAGTATATGTAATTCTGATTCCTCAGAGTAAGTGGTCAACACGCGCTTTCTAGGTGGGGTGGCCTGCCTCTGCGAGGTCAGTGAATGTGAGGTCAGGCCTCTGCTCTACAGAGTAAAAATAAACTTTCCACATCCCAGTTTCCCCCAGGTTACCATCCTAAGTCCTTCTGAACCTAGTTTACCACAAACATATGCTGTCAGAGGTGGTCAGATGTCCGAAGATAGAAAACCTTCAGGAAGAAACATACTCGGATCCCTTATTACTGTTCCAAGCTCTGTGCATTTTTCATGCCCGATGCATTTTGACTGTTATGGAATGGAGGCGTGAAAGATGGTAGACAAATGTATCCCATACTTGAAAGATACATACATCACGTTTGGTGGTTGCCAGTGGAAAACTGGCCCTAATTTTAGGAAGCTCATGCTGCTGGTTTGCAAACATCTTTATATCTATTTCTGTGATTGATTATTCTTTGTGTCGGCACGAATCCATCTGCCCAGACTCGCCCAGTAAACTTTGTACCCAGAGAGCGGCTGGGAATTCATCTTACACTTCATGGAGCGGGATATTTTATATTTGCTATGCTTTGAATTCTAGAGAAGCAAACCTGTAGGTGATTTCTGCTAACATGAACACAGATGGCTCTGAGGTGGTTCTTAACATGTTTGTTGGATTTAAAAGTAGTAGCATTTTAGTCAGAAACAGAAATAATTACCATGCAGCACTATGTACGTTTATCCAACAAAAAAGCCATCTCCTTTATAAGCCTATGGGAAAATGAGAAATATACAGGCATGCATGAAACTCCCTCCTTTTCCATTCCTGCTGCATAGACATCAAAATGCCTGGTCAATATAGAGCATTTGGTATTTCCCATCTCCCGTGACAAACTTTCCCTACCTCAGTAGACTAGTACTTTCGTAGGGGCATGGTTTGGTGTTCTAAAAAATAATTGTGAAAAAAGTTTTGAAACTAGCATGATTATATACTCTGACATTTTTAGATACAGCATAACATTTTATAAAATATTTATGTAAAATGTTTATGAACTGTCTATGTTTAGAAAAACAATTTTATAGGATGAGCTTCAATATCAAATTCATTAAAAGTCCACAGCAAAGCAACTACTGAATGAAGAAAAACACAACATAATTGTAAATGGAGAAGCCGATATAATATCATGAAAGCAAGAAACCTGATGCTCCCAGTAGAAGACAGAGAGAGTAATTAGTTGATTAAACTCTTACAGAAAAAATAAGAAGAACGTCTTCAAATGTTCAGAACGAATAAATTGTCTATGGTCACAAGTTTAAATCAGTTAGTGCCCATAGCGCATTTATTTTTAGGATGTGATGAATACTACATTGTATTTTGATGTAGAATACATTTTATTTTTAATGCTCAATAAATTGAAATTATCAAACCATTTATGTAAAATATATACATCACTGACCAACAACTATTCATACAGATTTCATATCTGCAATGTATTGGATTTGACATGTATGAAAATTGAAATAGGCAAGTATGATGATTCAAACTGTCCCACATTTGTGATCAGAAACATTTATTCAAAATGCCGATCAAAAGTAGCCATTTTCAAGTTTGTGCATGTTGGGAATAAAATGCTTCTCTCAAAGGAAAGCCACATGATAAGAAATAAAAGAAAACCAGTAGATAGAAATCCATACGTATTTTACTTAAAGTGAAAAATTCAGCATAAATACCTCTATATTCTTCATACTGAAAAATACGTTATTTCCTAGCTTCTGGTAAAAAGTAAAGCCATAATAATTTGGTTTAAAATAATTTTCCAACACAGTTTTCTATTTCTTCCTCACTGCACTTAAAAACTTACCAGTTGAAAACTCTGGAGAGGGCGTAGAGAAAAGGGAACCTTCCTGCACTGTTGGTGGGAATGTTAAATTGGTACAGCCACTATGAAGAACAGTATGGAGGTCCCTCAAAAACTAAAAATAGTACTACCATTTGACCCAGCAATCCCACTCCTGGGCATATATCCAGACAAAAACTATCATTCAAAAAGACACATGCACCCCAATGTTCATAGCAGCACTATTCACAACAGCCAAGACATGGAAGCAACCTAAGTGTCCGTCAACAGAGGAATGGATAAAGAAGACGTGGTACATATATACAATGGAATACTACTCAGTCATAAAAAAGAACGAAATGATGCCTTTTGCAGTAATGTGGATGGACCTAGAGATGATCGTACTACGTGAAATCAGACAGAAATACAAATACCATATATCACTTATATGTAGAATCTAAAATATGACACAAATGAACTTATCTACAAAACAGAAGAAGAGTCACAGACAGAGAACCGACTTGTGGTTGCCAAGGGGGAGGGGGTGGGGGAGGGATGGATTGGGAGTTTGGGGTTAGCAGATGCAAACTAATATATATAGAAGGGATAAACAACAAGGCCCTACTGTATAGCACAGGGAACTATATTCAATATCCTGTGATAAACCATAATGGAAAAAGAATGTGTGTGTGTGTGTGTGTGTGTACACACACACACACAATACATACATATGTATATATAATAGAATCACTTTGCTGTACAGCATAAATTAACACAACATTGTAAATCAGCTATACTTCAATTAAATAATTTGTCTTTAAATCTTAAATTCCACCCCATCAAAATAGAACAAAGCTGTTCAAAGCTACCTTTTGGGGGGAAAAAGAAAACTCTTATTAAGCAAAAAAAAACCAAACAAGAACAATAGTTAAGGTGGGAATAAAATGTCACTTAACTGACTTTACTTTCTGTGGAGATAAAAACAAAAACTTCTTTATGTTATGTTGAAGGAGCTGAAGACCCCAAGCTGATAAGGAGCAAGTTCACTATTTTGTGCACTTGTTCCAGAATTTTTAATATTCTGACATCATTTTATTCCATATATAAAAACTACAAATGGAAGATGTTAATTAGCCCCAAGTCTTCCGAGCTAGGAGTCAAAAGGGTTCTCTGATTTCAGTTTGGTTATCTTCCAAGTATTTCACTGTCACTCCATAATGAAGCATGAACTTCTTGAACTTCTAATTTAAAAGAAAAAAGAATTAAAGGACTATCCTTGCACACATATATAAGCAAGCATGAGAAAACATGAACGCTATTTTATTTGCTTCCAGCAAGGCTTCAGAAGGACAGCTTCAGCTTTAAAACATGATCATAAGAAAAATTTTACGAAACGAATAAAGTTACATATTTTCCCATCCAATAATATACTAGAAGTAAAAATGCCTTCAAAATTGCATTGTTGAATATCAGAACAAAGTGACTAGACTCTCCATGAAGAAAGACATGGTAGCATAAATCACTCAGGATGTAGTATTCAGCCAAAAAGTTACAACGCTGTAATATGAAAATCTGAAAAGGTGGAAGCTCTAACAGAAAAGCTTGTCTCTCATTTTCCAGGTTGGTTGCTGACTCTGCTCCATAGAATCATGCAGGGATCCAGGCTACTAATAACTTTGTTATTTTCAACTACTTAGTTATGACTGGGGTCCAGCAGCCCCACCCAGCCGGCCGCCTACTACAGGCATACACCTTGGAGATACAATAAAGCCAAAATTACAACAAAGAGAGTTACAGGAATGTTTTGCTTTCCTAGTGCATATAACAGTTATGTATACACTAGACTGTCGACTGTTAAGTGTGCAATAATATTAAGCCTAAAGACAATGCATATACCTTAACTAAAAAAGACTTTCTTGCTGAAAAATTCAAACCATCCTCGGAGCCTTCAGTGAGTCGTGATCTGAGCCATAACCTTTCTGCAAGATGATATCACAGATCACTGATCAAACATCACCATCACAGATACACAAATAATAAAGTCTGAGATGTGAGAATTACCGACCTATGACCCAACGTGAGACACAAAGTGAGTAAAATGCCTTTTGGAAAATGGTGCCAATACACTTGATCAATTAGAGTTGCCCCAAACCTTGAATTTGAGAGGGAGAAAAAAAAAAAGGCAACATCTGTGAAGCACAAGGAAGTTAGGTGTGCTAGGGAAGAAGAAACGGTTTTGGTAGGATGTGGGCCGTTCTTTGCCACAGAAGGGACAACCTGGATGGAAGTACTGAAAGCAGGAACGTTCTTTGGGGTACCTTCCATTTTCTTTTTGGTATTCAAGTGTAATAAGATTATCATAGCACTTCGGCAAATTATGTTTTGGGGTTTTTTTTTTTTGTGGTACGCGGGCCTCTCACCGTTGCGGCCCCTCCCGCCGCGGAGCACAGGCTCCGGACGCACAGGCCCAGCGGCCACGGCCCACGGGCCCAGCCGCTCCGCGGCATGTGGGATCCTCCCCGACCGGGGCACGAACCCGCGGCCCCTGCATCGGCAGGCAGACTCCCAACCACTGTGCCACCAGGGAAGCCCTGTTTTTTTTTTTTTTTTAAACTAGAATCACACTATAAAAGACCTGTAAGTACGTACTGGTTTGTCCCTGGTTTGTGCTGTTTGCATATCTGCCTAGCACAACCTACCTTACCATTGGAACAGCGGCTTTGGAAGCTCTTTTTACATTTACAAATACCTACATGGAACATCATGGTAATATTTTCCCTTTAAAATAGCATTCAGGGCTTCCCTGGTGGCACAGTGGTTGGGAGTCCGCCTGCCGATGCAGGGGCCGCGGGTTCGTGCCCCGGTCGGGGAGGATCCCACATGCCGCGGAGCGGCTGGGCCCGTGGGCCGTGGCCGCTGGGCCTGTGCGTCCGGAGCCTGTGCTCCGCGGCGGGAGGGGCCGCAACGGTGAGAGGCCCGCGTACCACACAATGATAATAATAATAATAACAGTAGTATTCAGATTAGAATGAGTCTGATTTTTATTTTTTTTTCACCAAGCTGCGTGGCTTGTGGGACCTTAATCCCCCGACCAGGGATTGAACCTGGACCCTTGGCAGTGTGAGCACAGAGTCCTGTGCCAGGGAGTTCCCAGAATCGATCTCATATTAACCCATTCTGTAGGATTTGATTACACAAATGTTTGGCTTCATTTTACAAAACAAATAATCTGCAAAATGAATTACAAAATGATTTCCAATACTGCGGTTTTACTATTGTGGATTATTTTGTTTGACTGTACAGAGTCCAATTAAACTACCGCACTGGGCTTCCTTTGTCATATCAATAATTGTACTAAAAGCTCTTTACCAAGTTGCTTAATAGAGCAATCTCTTTCTGTTCAAGTATTTTTAAATGTCATTACTCTGACGTATCACTGCCAAGTGCTATGAAGTCTTATAAACCAACCACAATACGTTTCGTAAAAATGAATATTTCAAGTCACTTCTGCCTTCTGATTTTTCAAAGCGTTCTTTCAAAACAATGTATGATCTTTAAAGGGTAAGTAAAAATAAATTGAGGTCCCCTGAAGATTGGGACATGCTTTCTTTTTAAATGGGATTATGTTTCCCTTTTGGTGGTTTATAACAAAATTTACTTCTTCAAAGCCCCATCTATTTACGTCAAAACAACTGTTCTTGTACAAGACAGACTGTGAACATCTGAATAAGAGCCAAGACTTCAAATCAGTCTCAAGGTATGATGGGTTTTCTTTCCCCTGTTGTATAAGAGCCTCTCACAGTGACACAATCTTTGAGGATTCATCTCTTTTATAGTTAAATTGCCCCGAAGAAAGTTCCCAGTCATCCTTTCCTAATTTCTTAGCAATTCTAGCACAAGCACACATCTAATAATAAAGAATACTTCAAACAGCACAGCAAGCATTAAAACTGCTTGAAGAATTAAAAGTTCGACACTCATAGTATTAATTATGTTTTCACATACCACGCTTTCTCTGTGACAGCATTTTTACCTTGGGCGGCACCATCTAAATGCTTTAAAGGAGATGAACCCTTTCCCAGGACTATTCCTAGGTGAGCTTGCTCCTGTGACCCAGATTCTTATCTTAGCTTCTCATAAAACCTTTCAAAGATGCTTTATCCACAGTGAGTGTGTATGGAGACAGATAGATGGGTAGAGAGATCCATCCAGTCCTAGGAGGGAATCACCAGACATCATTTCATGACTTTCTCTCCTGGACTTTTCTCTGCGTATCTGCCTGAGTGGGGACCTTCCCCCTGACGGAATGATTACCCTGGTCCAGACACAGAGGCCAACACGTCTCGTTTTTTGCTCTACCCTCTTAGTTGAAGTAGGGTTATTTTGAAGTCGGGCTATTTTTATGAGGATACAGAGACAAACATGGATGAAGGAAGTTGCCCAGGACCACAGCGTTGATACACAGCCTGAGGGAGACTTGAACATTGCAGCGAGAAGGTTGAGTCTGTCCCCACCGTGCTATACGACCACCGTGTGAATATGTAACACTCCTCTATGTTATCACAGTAACTTTTATACATTTTTCCAGTCCCGAGAGCCCTCCCTTAGTCTCCTAAAAGGATTCACAATGTCCCAAAGGATATAAGTAGATCATAATTTAATTAGTTAATTACCCTTACTTAGCAGCTTTTAATTATGCTTTTGGAAAACACATCTCCAAATCTTTATTCTACCATTTCACTCTGTTCATAATGCCCTTTTTTCCCCATGATAAAGGTTTAATTTTTATGTATTCCAACGTGATATTCAAATGGATTTTGCTAGTGGATACTCTGCAAAATCGAATTTGTTTTTAAAAAACTTAAAAATTATTGTGATTTTTTAATATATTAAATAGATAGATGACAGAGAGGTGAACAAAGATAGATGATAGATACAGACAGATGCTAAACAGATGACAGATAATAGATATATGGAAGATAATATCGAAAATGGATAGAAATAGACAGGTGATGGATAACTAGGTACAGGCATCTACGGAATCTCTATTTACTTTTATAGATAGATGATACGTGATGGGTAGAGATACAGATACAGAGAGATAATAGACATGATAAGTAGATACAGATAGATGATGGATAACAGAGGTCAATAGATAACACATAGATAGATGATGGAGAGACAGAAAGATAATAGATAGATATAGATGTTTAAGTCATCTAGTATTTACTTTTGTGTATGAAGTGGAGTTAAGATCCAAGCACCTATCTCCTCAGAATAAACGAGTCTGTTCCTTCGAACCCTCTAATTTCGCAATTATTCGAAACCCTACATTTATTCCACCTCCAGTTGCCCTGCAGCCTCTTGTTAAGACTCTCTCTGATACTTCTTAAGCCCCCCTTTTATTTCACACGCACAGATCACTCATTATCCATACTGGAGCAATAGCAGATGCAGGTGGATGGACAGATGCTTGGCAGGATGTGCTTCTCCACATCCTCTCCTCCAAAAGGTGCAGGGACACTAAATCCAAGTATGCTTTCCAGCTCGGAGGTCAAAGAGGAAAACGAGCACGTGGCCAGTGCAAGAGAGAGAAAGCACGCCCTTCCCAGGGCACAGAAGCTCTGGACCACACAGAGGCTGAAAGCAGCCTCTTTGGGAGAAGAAAAACTAGTAAGAAAGAACATCCATTGCATAAGGAAGAGCTGGTACATATGTATACAATGGAATACTACTCAGCCCTAAAAAAGGATGAAACAATGCCATTTGCAGCTACATGGATGGACCTAGAGATGATCATACTAACTGAAGTAAGTCAAACAGAGAAGCACAAACATCATATGACATCCCTTATATGTGGAATCTAAAATATGACACAAATGAACTTATTTATAAAACTGAAACAGACTCACAGACATAGAGAACGGACTTGTGGTGGGTCAGAGGGGGTGGGGGAGGGAGGGGCTGGGAGTTTGGGGTTAGCAGATGCAAACTACTATACACAGAATGGATAAACAACAAGGTCCTACTGTACAGCACAGGGAACTACATTCAGTATCCTGTGATAAACCATAACGGAAAAGAATATTTAAAAAGATTGTATATGTATGTATAACTACATCCCTTTGCTGTAAGAAGTTAACACAGCACTGTAAATCAACTGGACCTCAATTAAGAAAATAAAATAAAAAAATACAAAGAACATCCATCACGGCTAGCCTATGACTGTGCAGTCTCCATCCCTAGACTCTCCAGCCCTAGAAACTGTGTACCCATCGGTTTTCAAGAACGTAAAAAGCAACGATCTTCCAATAATTAGACGGCCTCACTCTTGCTTCGGAGCTTCCAAAGAAGCAGAGAGGAGACCAGAACTCTTGGCAGAGTCCAGGATTTGTCACTTTTAGGATAAAGATCATAGTGGCTGACAACACACAACCCTGAAGAAGAGATAACCCAACCTGTGGACTCTCCCCTGCTATGCCCCATCCAGCCTCCTGGAATTTATCACCCTCGTGGACAGAGGCGAATCTAACCCATCAGCACTAGAGGAAAGAAACATGGAAACAAGAGAGAGGATTTTCATGTCTAGTTTATATGAGAATGTAGGTATTTTTTCAGTCTTCTTTTAAATTCATTTATCTTTCACAATCAATCTCACTTTCCATCCCTTCAATTTTCTTCAATCTCACTGGGGCTAGATATTTGTACATATTTACATAATTGGGACATAAAATGTTTTGTACCAGATTTTTTCACTTAAAAAATTATATCATGCTTCAATTAAAAAAGAGAAAGAAAAAGAAAAGAAAAAAAATCACGTCATGCAACATTCTTCTGATTTATTTAAAATTGGGCATTTAGATTATTTTTAGCTCCTCAAAAATTCAAAATGCTGTGAACCCTCTCCTGTAATAACTTGCCTTTTGGACACATTTCTAAGGATAAAGTCCTAGGACCAGAATTAGAGTCTATGGAAACAACCAGTTTGAGTCCCTTGTTATTTATTGTGAATTTCTCTCAAAAACAGGGTGGCAAATACGGTAACTGACATTATTACTTAACTTAAAATGTATTTTAAGACTAGCGAGCATGTGAAGGTATAAGAAAGCTGATGAAGTTATTCAAAGCGTAAAGTTTGACCTGATCTCCTTAGTTTGAAGGTGATTAACAAAAATTGGGGGACCTAGCCCACCTTCCCACCTTAGGTGTGAATGTCTTTGCAAAACTTCTTCAGGTTTCCAATTCTGTCTGCAACTTAATTTCTGGATAAATGATCCAGTTTTGTTGTTGTTTTTTGTTTTGTATCTTTTGGGTTATATAAGAATTATATGTTTTACTCACAGCGAGGACACAATACAATATACAATTTTTCTTCCTGTAGCAGCGACCTATCTCCAGTGACACATCCTCAGCCTCACACTCGTTTTGTTACACACTTTTTATCTCCTCTCAATCCAATTCAATCCCAGAGACAAATCCCTTCATCAGTTAAAAAGCTGGCTACATATCATTCTATTTGTTTCCTTTATATACGTACACAGATCTACAGACAACACATTCGTTTTTGTTTTAATATACACAGAATTTTGACAGTCGATTTTATGTGTGAACTTGGCTAGGCTACGGTGCCCAGGCATTTGTTCATACAGTCGTCTAGATGTTGCTCTAAAGGTATTTTGTAGACGTACCTCACATCTATATTCAGTTGACTTTAAGGGAGATGACCTTTGATCATGTGCAAGGGCACCATCCGATCTCTGAAGGCCTTACGGGCAAAAAAAAACCTGAGAAAGCCTGGAGAAAAAGGAATTCTGCCTCAAGCCGGTAACACAGAAATTCTGCCCGAGTTTCCAGCCTGCTGGTCGGCCCTTCAGGTTTCACATTTGCGGTCCAGACGATCAAGTGAGCAACTCCTTAAAATAAATCTCGGTTGGTTCTGGAAAACCTTAATCCAGAAATGACTCCATGCTTATTATTCGTGCTATTTTTGCACCTAATATATGTTGTGCCATGATTACACATCACCACAGAATAATTTATGCCTTTCCTTTTAAGGGACACATACAATTCCTCTGCGTTAGGTATACCAGATGCCTACTTATTCATTTATCTCTCAATGGATATTCTGATCGTGCTTCAAATTCCCTTTATGACACGAGACACCGAAGGGACTTATTCACGAGCCACGTGCTCTTCTCAACAAGTTTATAGGGACTTCCCTGGCGGTCCAGTGGTTGGGACTTTGCCTTCCAATGCAGGGGGTGCAGGTTGGATCCCTGGTCGGGGAGCTAAGATTCCACATGCCTCGGGGCCAAAAAACCACAACAGAAAACAGAAGCAATATTGTAACAAATTCAATGCAGACTTTAAAATATGGACCACATCAAAAAAAAAAAAAATACAACACACACACACACACAGACACTCGTAACCACAACATCTATGAAAAGCTCCAGATGTTGGCACTGTCTCAATTTCTGTATCAACAGACATGTCCAACTGGACATGTTCCAAACAGAACTTTTGGTTCTCATCCTACAAAACTGCCTGCCTCCCAGTCCATTTTTACCATTTCTGCAAATGATCCCACGGTGTTGTCTAAGCCACAGTGAAAGGGTCATAATGGATTCCTCTTTTCCCAGACCCTGTGCATCTCATCCATCAGCCAGTACCTTTGACCCTACTTCCAAAATGAAACCCACACCCCGCCCCCGCCCTATGTTTCACCTCGTCCCGTGATCAGCCTTCCTGCTGTTCTCTCTGCTTCCACTGGAGCATAACTCACCCCCTCCCCTTGGCAGCAGCCAAAAAGACACTCCTAAAGCATACATCTGATGGAGCCACTCCCTTATTTTCAACTGGGTCCATCACTGTTCATGGTACTTAGAATCGAGCCCAAGCGTTTGCCAAGGACAACGAAACCTCATTTCCTTGGGTCCCTCTGTACGGCGTTTTCCCTTGCTCATAACACTGCAGCCATGTGCAGCCTTCAGACGCAGCCAGCCCTGTGTCTGCTGCCGGCTACAGGCCTTGGCTGTTCCTGAAGCTTCGGGGGCCGTTATCCCAACCTGCCCATCACCAGCTTCTCCGTTCCCCCATCTGCACGTCAACAGGACCCTGCCTGCCTGTGTGGTTCTGCAGACACGATGGGAAGCAGACACTGACACCTGTCCTAAGGCAAACTGAACCCGTGAAAAGCTTGAGATGATTTCCCTTTTCAGATAAGGCCACGCAAAGATGTTTTTAAGAGCAGCCTGGAACAGGAGTTTATGAGGACGATTTCCTGCTCGTGCTGATTTACGTAGGAAAGGGCTAGGGAGAAACGGTCAAGTGCTGATAAGATGCTTACAGGCCCATGCTTATCAGAGGAGACAAACACCATCGGCTGTTTATACAAGGAAAAGGGGGGAAATGGACGACTTTCAACGTGAAAATAAATCTCTTTGGTGATAACTGGTCTCTTCCACTCCCAAATCTTGAGTTAGGGAAGAAAACTTGCATGCCACGTCTCCCTCTGAGAGGTTGAGGCTGTATGTCTTTATATCTTATGGTAAGATTGACGTGGACTCCCAATTTCATGCCCGTGGTCGAATCTATGAAATCTATGATCCTGTCTCTAGAAACCATCACCTTTTGAAATAAGAGAACGATGATAGATAAAACTTTTCTCTTTCAAGGAATTTTTACTCTCTGGATTGAGGCAATTTGATGTATAAAGACTGAGGACCTAATGGTAAGCCAGGTTATGCTCTAGCCCTGGGTATATTCGTATGTAAATAAGACACAGTTCTTAACACCAGGACACTTGTGGTCTGTTGAAGAGGTGACGGGTTGTACCATTAACGGTCTACAACAGAGGTTGTAACAGGGGCAGTTTTGCTCCCCCAGGCCAGGAACATTGGGCAATGTCTGTCACAACTGAGGACGCTACTGGTATCAGGGGAAGAGACCAGGGATGCTGCTCAACATCCTGGAGTGTACCCATTCCCCACCACAGCAAAGAATCATCCAGCCTCGCTTTTCCGGTAAGCAGCCTGAAGGGACCTCTAAAAATGGGTTGCTATTCACTTGACCCGGAAAACCCTACAAAATCACACGAAGCAAGAGGTTCAAATCTTTGTGTTCACTTTAAGAACACACGTGAAACTGCCCAGGCCAATGAGGGTAGGCATATCCAAAAAGCCACTAAGTATCTAAAGGATGTCACCTTACAGAAGCGATGGGTGCCATTCCGTCATCTCAATGGTGGAGTTGGTTGGTGTGTCCAGTGGGGCTGGATGCAGGGTCGGTGGCCCAAAAAGAGTGCTGAATCTTTACTGCACGTGCTCACAAATACAAAGTGTAATGCTGAACTTAAGGTCTTAGATGTAGATTCTCTGGTCAACAAGCACATCCAGGTGAACAAATCCCCCGCGATACGGCTCAGGAATTACAGAGCTCATGGTCGGATCAACCCATACGTGAGCTCTCCCTGACACACTGAGATGATCCTTACTGAAAAAGAAGAGATTGTCCCTAAACCAGAAGAGGAGGTTGCAGAGAAGAAAAAGATATCCCAGAAGAAACCGAAGAAACAAAAACTTACGGCCCTGGGAATAAATGCTGCAAAATAAGTAAATAAATAAATACAAATAAAAGAAAAAGCAGGAAAAAAAAAAAAGATTATCCAGCCTCAAATGCCAATGGTGTTGTAGCTCAGAAACCCTGCTTTACACCTGAAGGAAAATAATACATGTGCAAAACAGACATATAAACACCTTAGGGCTATGAGCATCTACAGAGAGGAACAAAGATTTTGGAAAATTTCGTAAGACAGGGAGGGTGGATGCATAGACAGGAAATCCAATTGTAGTTGTATCTTACCTTCGTGTCCTTGAAAGAGCAGTTTGCATTTTATGAAAAGACCAGTATTGAATGCAAAGAAAACTGGAGTCACATACCTGATGCCATTCACGGATGGGCTTACCTTGGTGGGAGCAACTGGCCAAAGGTACACGTTGAGGCATCATGGCGGACGGACACCAACCTTCTCCCAGTGTCGACAGGTGGGCAGAGCTTTGCGGCCAATGGGAAGCTACGGATGTAAGGAGAACATCGCGTGAGCATCTTGCAACTAACACCCACCAGCAAGCAACCAACAAGGCTCAGTCGTATTCCAGCTTTTCCCTAGGCAAAAAAAAAAATCTACTTTTAAGGACAGGTGTGCAGTCAGGACATCGTTAATACGACAACCGTCTAATAGTGCTTTAAACTGAATTAAACCTGAACTAGGGGTAGTGAAATCTTTCCAACTTTGTGCCTTGTCAAAGCTGGAGTGCACTCCAGTGGTTAAACCTCGAATAACCAGCTCTTTATGTTTTCACTTTTCCCTAACATGGGTCGAATATCCCTTTTGAACAAACATGGTTGAGTCTATGTAGATTTCCTTCCTTCAACTGGTGTATAAATTTAGAATCGCTGATACATATGACTCAAAAGCCAACGCTTTTCAAAGTAAGCAGGTACATGTGAGAGACAAATGTCATGTGATATCATTTATGTGTGGAAACTTAAAACATGATACAAATAAACTTAATTACAAAACAGAAATAGACTCACAGATGGAGAAAATAAACTTACGGTTACCGAAAGGGAAGGCGGGGGAGGAATAAATTAGGAGCATGGGATGAACACACACACACTACTATATATACGATAGATAACCAACAAGGACCTACTGTGTAGCACAGGGAGCTCTACTCGATATCTTGTAATAACCTATAATGGAAAAGAATCTTCACTGTGTGTATGTATGTGTATCTATCTATATAGATATATCTGAATCACTTTGCTGTATATCTGTAAGTATATCTGTAAGTAACACAACATTGTAAATCAACTATATTTCAATAAAATTTTTTTTAAAAAGAAATTAGGGGCTTCCCCAGTGGCACAGTGGTTGAGAGTCTGCCTGCCAATGCAGGGGACACGGGTTCGAGCCCTGGTCTGGGAAGATCCCACATGCCGCGGAGCAACCAGGCCCGTGAGCCACAGCTACTGAGCCTGCGCGTCCGGAGCCTGTGCTCCGCAACGAGAGGCCGCGATAGTGAGAGGCCCGTGCACCGCGATGAAGAGTGGCCCCTGCTCGCCGCAACTAGAGAAAGCCCTCGCACAGAAACGAAGACCCAACACAGCAAAAATAAATAAATAAATTACTAAAACCCCCAACATCTTCTTAAAAAAAAAGAAAGAAATTAACCAAAGCAAAATGATCAGAAAGTTACCCAAGATCATAAGAAAAGGAAATCATACGACAAAGATCAAGGGATATTCCTTAATCCCAGGCTTGGGCTCTTGCATCAGAAGGGTTTGGAATGGATGGGAGCGGGCATGGCTATTACCATCTACGAAATCATCATTCTTTGCCCCAAATCAGATTGCAACAATGCTTTCCTTTCAACAGCAGTGCTACACGGACAGCAAATGCTTTAAGGCTTTGTCACGGACATAGCCTATACTCAGCAGACGGTAGATTCTCAGTCGCTTAGAACAGCTGGGGTCCGAAAAAAATTAAACAGAAGCCAATCTGTCCCCTCGTCAAATCTTAGGCTGTGTGTACAACACACTCTGCTTAGGTTTCTGTACATTTATATACAACACATAGAATACATTTTAATTAGCTACTAAGCGTGACCCTGTGCCTAATGTTTTGAGGACTGTAAGTTAATCACTGTCTCCTACACGGGCCTGCTTTTAAGACTTGTTCCCTAGCCTCCGACGAGTGTAAAAGTGACTGTATGAGAAAGAGCTCCTCACGTAGTGATTATAAGTAGCACAGCTGCTTCTCCTTTGCTACTTTCAGCTCTAAATCACTAATGCTAAGTAGTGAGACACACAGTATGTACGTCTTTATACTAGACATAGGTCTAATATGTCCTTCTGTCGCTGTATTTGCAAAAAAGAATAAATTCTAGATTTTCATAATTTCATAGGATGCTGCTTGATGATTACAACTCAGTGCACATAATGAAATCATGCTGCTGTGTGTCTTACACACCCAAGAGTAGGGATGGAGAAGCGGTCGTGCCTGCTTCAAACAGGTGTTTGCCACGTGGCCTCCCACTTGCAGTATCAGATTCTCTTGGGATTCACAAGCACAGTAGATCTGCTTTTCATTATGCCTGAGAAATCTTTCCGCTATACATGAGGAATCTTCCTACTTACCTGCAACTTCTACGTTACGAGTAAACAAATGCACCGTGTATGCTCAAACCCACTGTACTGAATATGAACCATGGACTCATTTATTAAAAAGAAATTGTAATGTGTGGGGATCTCACCCGTTCCATAGACCCCTGAGCACACAACTGGAAGGCTCACACAACCGAAGACAGCTGCAGACGGATCAAGGGATGAGGTCAATCTATTTCTTCCCAATTACTGAAGAATTATTGAAACACATCAGCCCCTGTGACTGATGGGGATATCACTGCTCTGTTAGGGATGCATTGCTTCTGTTTTCCTATTGACTATCTTTGGTACTGGCATATCCCTCCTACAGGGTCTATGTGCCTGTGGCTTTGATGAGACCAACCCCATGGGATAACAGCAGTGGGCTTTCTTCTGTCGCTCAGAAAAACAACTTTAGTCTTTGCTGTAGAGAGGGAAATCCAGGGGGAAGGCTATGGGAATTACGTCTTTAATGCAAACTCATCCCTACATCAAGAGGAAAAAGGTACTTCAGATCTTCTAAGTATGGCTCAACAGCACCATTTCTTGACTCAAAAGAACTGCCTTTACTGTATCATGGTTGATTTGTTATCTATTTCTGATTTATTTTGAAATCTAAAAGCAATCTTAAACCTGCAGATTGTAAGCCCTTTGATGCTTAGACACCATCCTTGTTTGAAGCAAACAAGTGAGCAATGTTGATAGCGAACAAGGACTATGGGGGTAGCTTTCTGGACGAGGGGTATTTGTGTAGGAATAGCTTTAAAAGAATTCTACCTATAGGGTTTGATGAATATGAGGTGTTTGCTGGAGAACGGCTGAAAGCACAGACACATGCTGCTGCTACAGATCATGTTACACAAGACACTCAAAGTTTACAGTTCCTTTTCTTGAGACGGCAGTAACTATCCTTTAGCATAGAAGCTAAGGAAGACTTTTATCCCAGGTGAGACCCTTATAAGATGTTCATATTCTACACAACACAAAAAGATGGCATCACATGCCTGTTGCCACGTCCTCATTTAAATCCTAATCGTAACTGCTACTAAGTATTTTTTTAGAATTGAAGAATAATCGTCAATGTAGATGTGTGAATTTTTCTCCTGGTGCTTCATACAGCAGTGTTTTAATTTTTCAACTCCGAGAGCCAGGGCTCCATAGATGGGCAAGCCCGTTTTCTTTGGAGATGGGTGTTTAAACTCTTTTATCCCAAGGGATATCGCATCCTGTGAGGAATCTGTAAGGAAGCATTTCCCATGTTGTACAGAATCATGATCTCTAATACCGTTCTTGTGTGTGTGTGTGTGTGTGTGTGTGTGTGTGTGTGTTCGTATACCCTTGGAGAAAGGGTATTTAACGGTGCTGATTGCGATTTGTTCTTGAAACTACTGCAGACCTATTACCCTTAGATTAACTGTCATTTAATCACATCCTAGACTTATTGGTACAAAGAACAAAGGCTGTGTAAGACCCCACAGAGGATCCATTTCTCACGACAATAGTTGAACAAGCGTCCAATGTTGGTGTAGAAAAGGAACTGGATATTTAAGGAGGGTTGACATAGTGTAAAAAGAAGAGAAGGCACTTGAAAATATTTAAGAAGAACTTGAGACAAGTGAGACAATCCACAAAGACAGGAATTATGCTGCAGCCCACAAATTTCATAGGAAACGTGGGTGTCTAAAACAGAAGAGACACAATGAGACCAAACTACGAGATATCTCAACTGTCCACGAGAGCCTGCGCAGTGGAAGAAATGAAGACGGTTCTGTATGTATGTGAAGAAATGGTCACTGGCCAATGCTGATCATCCATCCGCATTCTGGATGGACTGTGTGTAGGGCGGTGGGCAGACACGAAAGTATTTGGTGCCATAGAATTTAGGAGCGCACGGATGCTGGCACACTGGCCAAGGGTCATTCTCAATTCCCTTACAAAGAACTCATGTGTGAAACAGAGGAGCTTCTGGATCCCTTGTGGTTGGTGGTAAGGGAGCCAGGGCTTCTTAAGAGGAAAACACCTTTGAGACATAAAAACTTTAGAAGAGAAGGTATTCCTCGTTTCTGGACCGTCCCAGCCCCTGGTGCCCTTGTACTGATAGAAACACTGCCAGGGGAGGGAGAGGACTCAGATTAAACTCTGACCATCTTCACTTGGGGACGATGCCGTGTCTGTTATTCAAATCCAGTATTACACCGCTCCTATTATCCCTGATTCATTTGTTTTCCTATCTTTTGGGATTGTCTTGCTGTTTGTTCCTGTTCTATATACATCTATCTAATATCTACCCTCACTCTAGATATATATTGTCTATCCTATCTATTATCCAACTGTCAGCCATTTTTCTATCATCTCTCATTTTTATTCTCTTTTACTGAATTACCAAGAATGTGTCTTCCTTTCTTCCATCCATCCATCCTACCTTCCATCCATCCTTCCACTTTCTTGCAGTCCTCTCCCCTACACTCACCCCATCTTCCGTAAGATAAGAATGTTTATCAATACCTACAATTGGCCACATTTCTCAGATGCAAAGATCAGGGCATATTCTCCATTTAGAGAGAAAGAAATAAAAAGAGTAAAGATGACAAGAGAATAAGAGAAGGAAGACAAAGAAATGAGAGGGAGATGGGGAAGAGAGAGGAGGGGGAAAATGCAGCCCATGAACCACAGAGAGATAAGGCCTCATTTCTTGCTATTTTCTTTGTTGTTTCTTAAATCTTAACTATCACTCCCTATGAATATCTTTAACTTACGTTACCCTCCAGGACTATAAAAGGTGATTTCTGGTATTTTCCCTGAGCCTTGTGAAATAGGAAATACAAAAGATGGTTGACCCGCAGGTCCTATGACACCCATTTTCCATGCAAATGGGAGATGTTTGTGAACTAGAAAATGTGTGTCAGGATGAGGAAGTAAATTAACCCAGGTGTAGTCTGTGCTCGCATGTCCATAACCACAACGTCCCTGACTACTTTCTTCTTCTCCAAATTCCTCGCATCCTCTTTGCCACAGTGTCTTAAACCAATACACAGGGACTTCCCTGCTGGTCCAGCGGTAAAGAATCCACTTTCCAATGTAGGGGACGCAGGTTCGATCCCTAGTCGGGGAGCTAAGATCCCACATGCCGCGGGGCAACTAAGCCCACGTGTCGTAACTACTGAGCTCACACGCCTCAACGAGAGCCAGCGTGCTGCAAACTACAGAGCCCACACGCCACAACTAGAGAAGAAAAATCCCGCACACCACAACTAGAGAGAAGCCCGAGCACCGCAACGAAAGATCCCTCACGTGGCAACTAAGAACCGATGCAGACCAAAATCAATCAATCAATCAATAATAAATCTTAAAAAAAACACACACACACACACATTCACTGGCCTATGATTCCGTAGGTCAGAAGTCCAGTGCAGGATGTTTGGGTTCTCTACCCACAGCCTCACACTCCAGGTGTCGGCTGAGCTGGGCTCCTATCTGGAGGCATTGGGATAAATCCCCTTCCAGTTCATTTGGGGCTTTTCAGAATTCAGTTGCGTGTGGTTGTACAACTGATTTCTTTCCCGGGCTGTTCGTCACCCCAGGGAGGCTCTCAGCTACTAGAAGCCAATCACATCCCTTAGTGCAGCCCCTTCAAAGCTACAGGTGGTACATTGGGTCCCTCTCAGGCTATAAATTTCCTTGCGTGACTCTGTGCCACCAGCCAGAGAAAACCCTCTTCCTTTAGCGAGCACACGTGGTTAGATCATGCCCACCTGGAAATCTCCCCATTTCCTCAAATGTGCATGTAAATATTTAATACATCTGAAATGTGTTTTAGCATACAGTATAACTAGGGTTGTGGACAGGTTTATTTCTTTGTGAACGGTCTGCCACTATTTTTTGCAAAGGGCTAGACAGTATATATTTTGGGCTTTACAGTCCATATACTCTGCCACTGAGCCAAGGAAACCACAGACAAGACAGAAACAAATGGGCGTGTTCCAGTAAACTACTGAGCCTGCGCTCTAGAGCCCGCGAGCCACAACTACTGAGCCCATGTGCTGCAACTACTGAAACCTGCGTGCCTAGAGCCCGTGCTCCGCAACAAGAGAAGCCACTGCAATGAGAAGCCCGTGCACTGCGCCCAAGAGGAGCCCTGGCTCCCTGAAATTAGAGAAAGCCCGCACACAGCAACGAACACCCAACGCAGCCAAAAATAGATAATTCATTTTTAAAAAAGTAAAAGATGATGAGAATGTAAGTGATAATCATAATAGTGTCCTCATAAGTTGACCACATATTGTGTAAAGTGCTGCAGTAAATATGTTCATTTTTATTAGACTTGAAGAAAGCACTGGTACGTATTTCATCTTCCAGATCAACTGCTTAAAATAGAATGAAAAAGTAAACAATTGTAAAAACAACAAAAATGGCTGAAATGCATAATAATAAACATACTCAATTTACACACAAAATGTAAATATATCCTAAAATAAACACTAGCAGTCTAAATAGTACAATTAAAAATAACTCTCACACTGAATGGAAATAAAATTCAAATATATGTTGCTTCCATGAGCCAAAATCTGAGAACAAAAATAGGTAAAGTTTAAAATTATAATTCAGGGAAAATGTGTACCAAGCAAGCACTGACCAAAATAATGTGTGTGTAGCAATACTTGTTTCAGACCAAAAAAAAAGGCAGAATTATTAAAGCTATAAAAGAGTATTTCACTATTTAACCAGAAGATTTAAAATTATAAATCTGTTGGTGACTAGTAAGAAAGTTTCAAAGGATTTAGACCGACACCTCACATACCATAAAGGAGAAATCAGCACATTCCCAAAGACAGACTATTTTAACGTATTTATCACAGTGCCTGACAGAACAAGTCAGATAATAAGGAATGATGAACATCATTTCGAAGCACATTGGCACCTAACTGACAAATAGAAGGCGATTCACCCAGAACTATCTATAGCAAATTCTCTTCAGATCCACAAGGGATAGTGACCATATGCTAGGTCACAAAACAAGTGTTAACACATTTCCTAAAATGCGAGTGTATTCTCATTGCCATGGCATTAGCAGAAATTAAAGAGCAAAAAGACACTTATTCCCAAATGTTTGTAAATTAAAGAAAACACAACTAACTAACCTATGGGGCAAAGAAGATAGATACGGGCAATTAAAAAATACTTTGCACATAATGATATTAAAATGTGACTTGTCAAAGCTTGTGAGATGTACCCAAATTTAGACTTAGAGGGAAATATGCAGCCTGAAATATATATGCATTTAATTAATGCTAAAAATTGATGCCACAGGTATCTATGGCAAGTTAGAAAAAGAATGCAACCAGTGGAACTCGCATATTAGAGAAATGTAAATCAAAGTAAGGGCAGATATTAATAGAATGAAAACTGAAATTGCGTCTGAAATTTTGGAGCAGAAATTAAAGAGCAAAAAGGCTCTAAAAAATCCCCAAATGTTGGTGATTGAAGAAAACACAATTAATCCATGGGGCAAAAAAGATATGGATTATTGAAATTCTTTGAATTCAGTGATAATTAAAGTAACTTGTCAAAGTCTGTGAGATGCAACTAAATTTAGACTTAGAGGGAAATGTCTATTTGTTTACTTAATGCCAGAAATTGATGCTACAAGTATTTATTTGAGCAAGTTAAAAGAAGAATGCAACGAATTGGACTCCAATGTTAGAAGAATGTCAATCAAGGTAAGGGCGGATATTAATAAAATGAAAACTGGAGTTGCTTTTGAAATTTTGGAGCGAGAACTTTTAAGAGTCTGTTCTTCCATAAAAGCATTGAAGATACGCCTGCCTCAGCTGTCAAAATTAAAATATTAAGAAATCTGGGAATAAACCAAAAGTTCGCAACCATCAGTGGAGGGTTTATTCAAGGAAAATGGATGGATTTTCAGAAGAGCAGGAAGCCTGTGGTGTTTTAACTTGATCCATTCCCTTTCCTCTAACCCAGTTTCTTGGTCCATGGAGTTCAACAGATGTGCAAGGACCACAGTTCCTCAAGAAACCCCACGCAAAGAGAATCTACTCTGATTGACCCATCTGGAAGCTCCCTGAAAAAGTTCCATTCTCAGGATTTTTTAAAATTTGATGCTTGCCCTGAGAAAAAAGCTCTTTCCCCACATTAGTTACCAGGATACATGTGGTTCTCAAGTGCACATGGAACTCCTCCTTAGTTAGAACCTGTGTTAGGTCCTGCAAGACCCAAGCAATTTAAAGGGATCGAAATCTTGCAAAGTCTTTCTGTGACCACAAGGGAAGGAAACCAGTAATCCGGAAAGGAAGGGAATTGGGGAAATTTACAAACGTGGAAATGAAACATTCAACATTCACTAATGATGGAAGGGTCAAAGAAGTCAGATAGGAAATGAGAAAAGATTCTGGGATCAATGAAACTAAGCACACAATGTACCAGAAACGTACAGGATGCAGCAAGACTGGCGCTTAGAGGGCCGTTTATTGCTGCAAAAGTCTGTACTGAAAGATAAGTCTCAAAAAAGCAAATGTACCCACTCACCATGAGCATCTAAATTAACAGCAAATTAAACTCAATGCAAGCACAAGGAAGGAGATTATAAATATTAATGTGTGAACAGGTGAAATAGAGAATAGAAAAAGCAGTACAGAAAAGCAATGAAATCAAAGATTGGTTCTTTGGAAAGATAAAAAAAAATTAACAAACCTTTAGTTAAGTTGACCAACCCCCCCCCCCAAAAAAAAGTTGACTCAAATTACTGAAATCAGGACTGCAAGAGGGACATTATAACTGGCCTTACAGAAATAAATATGACTAAGGGAGTATGATACATAATCGTATGCCGACATATTAGAGAACCTAGATAGAATGGAAAGCCCTAGAAAAACAGAAATTACTGAGACTGACTCAAAACAGCAGAAAACCTAAACAGACCTTTAAGAGGCTGAGTTAGTCACCACACACACACACACACACACACACACACACACACACACACAGACACACACCCACACCCCTTCCCACAAAGAAAGGTCCAGCCCAGATGACTTCTCTGGTGAAGTCTACCAAATATTTTAGAATAACTTCATGAAGCCTTCCAAAAATGAGAAAAGAAACTCTTCCCGATTTACTCCATGAGGACAGCATTGCCCTGACACCAGAACCAGAAGATACAAGAAAACTACAGCCAATATCCCTGCTGAACATATACGCAAGAATCCTCAATAAAATCTTATACATCAAAAAACATGTGGCAGCGTATAAAAAGGACTGTACACCGTGACCAAATGATGCACGTTTTACTGTGGTCAAATTTAGAGATAAAGAGGCCATTTTAGCATTTTCCAAAAGGGAAGAGCATTCGCTTGATACCAAGGGAATCTCCTTAGAATAGGACTTTTTACCTCCATCATCACCACAGGCTTGAGTGCTATGGGATCCTCTACGAACAGTTAATGGAAGATTTCTCCACCCCAGAGCCCAGTGTCAGGCTTTGCAGGATGCAGTGTCCTCAAGACACTCATTTTCCTCATGTGAGAATTACTGAGTTCAGCAATGCAGAAAACCCGATGGCCGGATGTGCACTGCACAAGCTCTGAGGTCTTAGCACAGAATGAGGTAAGGAAATATGATGAAATACATAGATTCACACTCCACATGGTTTTTTATTCAGTTTTTTTTTTTTTTTTTTTTTTTTTTGCAGTACGCGGGCCTCTCACTGTTGTGGCCTCTCCCGTTGCGGAGCACAGGCTCAGCGGCCATGGCTCACGGGCCCAGCCGCTCCGTGGCATGTGGGATCTTCCCGGACCGGAGCACGAACCCGCGTCCCCTGCATCGGCAGGCGGACTCTCAACCACTGCGCCACCAGGGAAGCCCCACACACTCCACATTTTATATGGCTTTTAATTATAATCATCCCCACACATAAGAGACACGCAAATATCAACAACAGGCAGGCGTTTTTTCAACTACTGACAAAGATTCAAAAGTTTTATAATGGGCTGGTAAAAAGCTTGGGAAAATTTAAAAGAATAATAAACTCTTCATACATTTTGGATACGTGTAAAATGACTCAACCCCTTTTGGGGATGTTCCTTCAATATTTGCAAAGATAAACATGACATACCTGTCCCTTTGATTCCAACCGTTAGAGTGCCCCTAATAAAACAGGCTGAAATGTGCCCCAAATGGTCACGTAAAGATAAACAATGCAGTATTATTTGAAGTACCAATAGGCTTGAGATAAGTTAAATTTCTGCATGATCAGTTTAAATAAATTGCACTACATAAAATGTGTACATAGTATGCAGACCTTTAAAAAGATGGGGGTGATTTATATTTACTAATACACTCAGGTTTGGTTCAGTACCAGACCACAATAAAGTGAACATTGCAATAAAGCCGGTTTTCCAGTGCATATAAAATCTTCTGGTTTTCCAGTGCATATAAGTGATGTTTACAGTCTACTGTAGCCTGTTAAGTGCGCAACAGCGTTGTGTCTTAAAAAACAATGTACAGACTTTAATTTAAAAACCACTTTATTGTTAAAAAACGTTAACCATCCTGAGCCTTCAGCGAGCTGTAGTAGGAACATAAAAGGATCCCGGATCACAGATACCATCACAAGTATAATAGTAATGAAAAAGCATGAAATATGCAAGATTTACCAAAATGTGACACAGAGACACCAAGGGAGCAAATGCTGTTGGAAAAATGGTGACAGACCTCCTTGATGCAGGGTTGCCACAAACCTTTAAATTTGTTAAAAAAACACGGATTCTGCAAAGCACAGTCAAATGAGGTCTGCCTGTACAGTGGTCCCTCAGTAACTGAGGGGATTGGTTCCATGACCCCCGAGGGTACCAAAATCTAAGGATGTTCAAATCCCTTATCTAAATGGTGTGACATTTGCGTATAACCTAGGCACATCCTCCACTATACTTTAAATCCTCTCTAGATTACTTATACTACCCAATACAATGTGAATATTATACTATGTAGATAGTTTTAAAAACAATGTGAACGATAAGGAGTTGCCAGTATCGGGCAAATTCAAGTTTCACTTTTTGGAACTTTCTGCAATTTTTTTCAAATATTTTCAATCCATGGTCAAGGACTCATGTCATTTAAACGTAACGGTATGCCGTACCGTTTATGTATTTTTTAATGTTTTTTTAATGTATTTTTTAATGTTTACAATAATTTGACACCCTCATTCACAATTTATTCGTGGAAAAATAAAATTCCAGCTTCGAAATAACTAACTCATTAACAGTACTGTTTATTATCACCTGCTATGCCTAAAACAGACTTTCTGGATTTCCGGCTTTTGGAGTTTCCCTCTGTCCCTCTCTTGTCTCTGCATCTCTATGTTTCTCTCTCTCTCTCTCTCTCTCTCACCAACCAGCTTCTGATTTGCTCTTTTGTTTCCTCTGCTCTGGCGCTACTTTCCTTTTGTTCTTCCTATGCAAACTGTTTTCCATTCCTTTCATTTTTTCCTTCATTCCTTTTATTTTTGTTCTGCCCTAATGGGTAAAGACAGAGCATGTAACTGTTTACTCCAACTCTCGTCTTTCCTGATTTAACAACTCAGCATGACTCAGCAGTCTAGAAATTAAAATAGGGGCTCATTTTTAAAAACACAATCAACATTGGTTTATACAGGTTCATGGCAACAACATGGAATACAAAGAAACAAATTTCCTCACAGTGCAAACATTTTGAGATTGCAGCTTTGTATCATCTAAAAGTGGCATAAACATTGTAGGAAACAGCGCGTGACTGATTTCTACTTAATGTTCTTAGAAGAAACCGCTAGGTACAGTTCTCTAAAACGTCCTCATTAGCGAATGATGTGCAAAAACACCCTTCAAACCAAAAATAGAAACGCTTACAACTTTATTGCTGATTGACCATCTTAAGCAATTACGCAGGACAATAAAATTCAATTTAGGCCACTAGTAACTCTAGGCGGAATTTAACTGGGAGACAAACTAAATCCTAGATTATTGCTGCTGCCTACAGACGTGAGCTCAAAAACGGTCCTTTTGTTAAAGTTTAAAGGCCGTATGGCTTCTGTTTTTTTAGGGGCAGAAAAATAAAGAAGCATAGGTTTTTACATGTAGAGGACAAAAGACTCGCACATTGGCAAATGCTCCTTCTCTAAATTAAATTATATTCCTAGAAAGTAAAGACTTATTCTAGTAGTTACTTATAAATGCATTATGATAAGCATTTTTTATGAAGCAAGTATAATACAGAAAAATAAATTATATTGCTATGTTGAATTTGTAGCTTTCTTACCTTTATTATAAAAATATGTTTTCCAAGTGATCATGTGACATTGTACTTCAGTGCATTTTTGGCACAGTTTCCATGTCAACTTAGTGAAGGCTTTCAGAAGGATATGTGTGAGGAACCAAAAGATATCTATGTATTTGTTACATTTATCTGTTAGAAGTAGCACTGTTTCTCCAACACAATGGAAGAGTATCAGTTTGCTCTCTTAAATCTGGACTTAATGGGCGATAGATGCCAGGCCACCAGACGTTAATACTCTTAAAGGTAAGGGATTCCCTCCCTAATCCACCTGTCTCTCATAGACACCTGTCCAATGGTTGCTTAGACCTACAGGGTTAGGCGTAGCTTGGACACGGCATCTTGAATGGTGCTTTAGTCCCACTGGACTTGCATGCTTTAGGGCAAAATTTGGGGACCCCTGGCATCCAGGGTATCCCAGAAACAGGTGAGCTCACAAAGACAGTTTATTCTCAGCTCGGAATTCATGTGCTAATGGCTCCTGATACCTAAGAAGCCAAGGGGAAGATGGACATGTGGGTGGATTCTTCCTTGTGCTAAGCCTGGAAAAGTGTGAAGACACTTGGGAACAGAAAATGTTGTCCAGGCACACCTGGAGAATATTGATGCCTTTAAAATCCATTACCACATCCAAAAATGATACCCTTTCTGGAGGAAACCATAATCTGAAAGGATACATGCACCCCAATGTTCACTGCAGCACTGTTTACAATAGCCAAGACATGGAAGCAACCTAAACGTCCATCGACAGACGAATGGATAAAGAAGATGTGGTAAGTGTAGACAATGGAATATTCCTCACCCATAAAAAAGAATGACATAATGCCATTTGCAGCAACATGGATGGACCTAGAGATGATCATACTAAGTGAAGTCAGACAGAGAAAGACAAATACCGTATGGTATCATTTATATGTAGAATCTAAAAAAAAAAAATAAGACACGAACTTATTTACAAAACAGAAACAGACTTGCAGATATCAAAAAACAACTTATGGCTACCAAAGGTGGGGGGGTGGATAAATTAGGAGTCGGGATTGACATATACATACTACTATGTATAAACTGGATAACCAACAAGGACCCACTGTACAGCACAGGGAGCTCTGCTCTATATTCTGTGATAACTTACATGAGAAATGAATCTTAAAAAGAATGAATATATGTATAACTGAATCACTTTGCTGTACACCTGAAACACTGTAAATCAAACATACTCACAAAGTAAAATAAAAAATTATATTAAAAACTAAAACAAGCCCAAAAATGATACCCTTTGCCTACGCAGGGTTACTGTGATGAACGATAAGGCCTTTCTGTGTTTGAAAATCTATCAGTATAATCTTTTCATTCAACCAGTGGAAGAAGAAAGCCATGTGATTGTATCAAGAGACGTGGAAAACGCATCTGAAAATACTTAGGTAGCTCAATCCAAAAAGGTAACAGGAAGAAGTTAAAAAAAAAAAAAAAACTCACATAAGAAAAACACCTTCTAAAATCAATACCAGAATCAGACTAAAAAAGCAGACAGGCCTGCCTTCTGTTTCCATTTTACCCAAAGTTTTTTTTTGTTTTTTTTTTTTTTTTTAAGATTCTTGAAAATGCAATGAGACGAGTAAATGAAAATGTGTTATAACTACTGGAAAAGAACAAACAAAATGGGAACTCTTTAGTTCATAACATGAACGTGTACCTGAGAGGATGCATTAAAAACCTAATAGGGCAATTTGGTAAAACTGCAGAATACGAAGTAAATTTTTAAAATCTTAGCTTTTTTCCTATACTAGCAATAAAAACCTAGAAAGAAATATAGAGAGATTTTATGCAAAATCCAATAACAATATAAAAATAACGATATAAAATATTTGCAGTGCATTTAATTAAAAAAGGCACTGGGAAGAAACAGATCAGATCTCATTTAAGGAAACAAAATAAGATTTGAGCAAATGAAAGAACATGTTTTCTCTTCAAATGCTTAAATTTCATCTCATGTAAACACCAATACTACCCAAAGTAATATAGGAATCAACCGCAATTCAAATCGGATTCCTAACAAGGTGTTTCCTGTTTTTCATTGGGCAGAGCGATCTTAGACTTTGTAAGGAAGATGCCTTTACAAGTACAGTCAGGAAATAAATTTTAAGCATCATCAATAATCCAGGCTACGTTCTCCTATGTGTGAGGACACCCTGTAGAGACACTCTAAACAAATGAGTATGTTATACTTACTGGAATACACAGGAGAAAGTGACCCAGGCTGCCACACTGGAGAAACCCACCTCTTTTTTTTCACGCTGTAGGTGAGGGAGCTGTCTCCCATCATAATTTGGGATTATGGCTCCCTGACACCCCCAATGTGCATTACCTTGGAAGCAAGTTCTCTACTAGTATTTTTTGTCCCTCAGACAGACCGTGACTCTGATTCTTTTCCTCTAATCCTCCTACAACTAATATTAGATAAAAGCTAGTTTTAACGAAATAAATTATGCCTACTAGTAGGTAAAACACCATCAAACGTGGAATTTGAGCTTTGTCGCCATGTGTTTAGCACTCATTTCTGTGCTGGGGCTTTGGAGTGGAGGGTAGAGCAGAGAGATACAGAAGAGAGAGGAGGCAGAGAGACAGACACAGGAGAGGGACAAAGGAGAGAGGGGGGAAGAAGGAAAGGAAGCAGAGTGAGATAATGCTAAGGCAACATGACTGGTTTTCCTCAAATTTATTGTCCATGCAATTATGATTCCATGGTGTAACGGTAAAATGAACGGTGCCTCATTACCATCCACCTCTTAACTACTTCCCTCACTAGGTAAAGGGTAAATGCAGAGAATACTAGAGAGGGAAGGAGGATCATGAACAGGAAATCCAAACGCCAGCATGCAAATCACAGTGAATGAGCTGGGAGCGCTGAAAATAGCTGGGAGGGTGCCCGTGTGCACTTTGATGTTCAACCCCTTTGAACCTGAGGCAAACGCAGAAGCTGGAGAGGATCTGAAATAGAGGAAATGCCTTCCCCGATACCTCGATCAGCCCCGGCTGGTGTCTGGGGAAGGCTCTCTTCCTGGGTTACAGGGGGGCGGCTTCTAGCTCTGTCCTCACACTGCGAGGGAGGACAGAGAGGGAGGGAGGGAGAGAATGAAAGAGATTCCTTATGTTTCTTATTATAAGGACATGAACCCTATGGGATCAGGCCTCCAGCCCTATGACCTCATTTCTTCCAAGATGAACACCCTGGGAGTTGGAGCTTCAACCTAGGAATCTGGGTGGGGCACACGTGTTCACTCCGTGACACCAGGTCACGCCCAAGATGAGATGACTGATTTTCCTTAGACAGAGACACAATTTCGCTTTTTTCACTGTTGTTACACACACAGCAGCACCCACCAGTGTGCGCACAGTTGGTTCAAGATCAACAAGGGACGGCCCTGGTGGCGCAGTGGTTAAGAATCCACCTGCCAATGCAGGGGACACGGGTTCGAGCCTTCGTCTGGGAAGATCCCACATGCCGCGGAGCAACGAAGCCCGTGCGCCACAACTACTGAGCCTGCGCTCTAGAGCCCGTAAGCCACAACTACTGAAGCCCGTGTGCCTACAGCCCGTGCTCTGCAACAAGAGAAGCCACCGCAGTGAGAAGACCGCGCACCGCAATGAAGAACAGCCCCCCCCTCGCCGCAACTAGAGAAAGCCCGTGCGTAGCAATGAAGACCCAATGCAGCGAAAAGTAAATAAATTAATTTATAAAACAAACAAACAAACAAGGAACAGCGAGATGGAGAAAGAGCCTGGAGATTGCAAACACCTCGGAAGAGGCATGTTTGCTTCCTTCCAAAGAGAAGGAGAAAGCACACAGGTGGCTAGTGAACTTATGGGGAGGTGTTTGCAGCTATCCTAGGATGGATTCAATGTGCATATGCTACAAACATGAACACAAATCTTCAAATAGGGAGGACGGCTGAATGAGCGGGAAGAAAGCATATTCATGGCCCATCCCTCCAAAGTGTATGACTGAAATGAAGTTGGTTTTATGGACACACGTGAGTGAGGACAGCCTCTACTTATGAAAGCGACTTTAGCAAGCCTCTAGGTGTCAGGAATAATTACATATAGTCCAGAATTCATCATGGAGCCATACTGCCCATGCATTTTTTATGACTTTTTTAAGTTAATAATTTATTATTTATTTTTGGTTGCATTGGGTCTTTGATGCTGCGCACGGGCTTTCTCTAGTTGAGGCGAGAGGGGGCTACTCTTTGTTGTAGTGTGCAGACTTCTCATTGCGGTGGCTTCTCTTGTTGCACAGCATGGGCTCTAGGCGCATGGGCTCAGTAGTTGTGGCACGTGGGCTCAGTAGTTGTGGCGCGCGGGCTCAGTAGTTGTGGCGCACGGGCTTAGTTGCTCCGCGGCATGTGGGATCTTCCCGGACCAGGGCTCGAACCCGTGTCCCCTGCATTGGCAGGTGGATTCTTAACCACTGCGCCACCAGGGAAGCCCTGCCCATGCATTTTAAGTATCTCTATACTGACTTGCTTATGCACATCTCAGTTCGTTCCAAAGCTCTAAATTAAGGGCTCTGATGAGAAACACTGAGTAGAATACAGCAGAGGAATCCATCCTCGCAACGGTGTTGGGACCTAATCAGTGTTTGAAGAAGAAGCCTGTGTCACTGGACACAGATTTATCTGTATTTGATTCCAAATTGTGCTGAGTAGTTAGATTCACCACCAAGCCTCTTATGTCTTTTTTAATATAATTTAAATTTTTTTAAAATTTATTTTTTGACTGTGCCGCGCAGCTTGCGGGGTCTTAGTTCCCTGACCAGGGACTGAACCCGGGGGCCCACGGCAGTGAAAGCGCAGAGTCCTAACCAGTGGACCACCAGGGAATTCCCTGTCCTATATTTTAATTCTCTTTTGCGTTGTAATTCTTGCAACTTTTAGCCAACTCTGCTCCTTGGCTTTTCCTTCCAAACAAGGCCTTTTACTAGGAAACAGTAACAGGAATCCAAGTAATAACACGCTTTATGGCAAGTTTCAAATGGTTTAACCACCATTGGGAATTACATAAAAAATATGTGACTGAGAGAAAATCACCCTCCTTCAGTCTGTTCAGAATCAGCATTCTCCTCTTTCAAGTGAAAGCTATGCAAATACTTCCGGGGGTTATTGCTTCACCCGTGACGGGTTGTTACACAAACCCCAGGATGTACCCGTTTCAGTGTCAAGTGCACGGGGTCAAAGAAGCGTGATCGTTTCTACGTATCTTTAGAAGACTTACAAAAAGGCAAGGGCAAGTATAATACTCGATAACATTGCTCACAACGTTTGTAAACACACAACTTCGTGTAAAATAAGGAAAAAATCTTCACTAGAGGTTTGCTTATAGAAGTTCCAGGGTAGAATCCTACACAGGATCCCACACATGGTCCCTGAAACAGGATGGGCTGCTTTTTATTCTGCTACTGTGGGTTTTGTGTGCACGAGTCTGTGTGTCTGTGTGAAGTGTGTGCATGTGTGTGTGATGTACGTGTGAATGCATGTATGTTTGCATACGTGCATGCATGTGCCATGTAGAGACCAGTTCCATTTGCTCTTGAGAGGAAACAAGGATGCTCCTTCTGGAGAGAAGAATTTCTACCCTCTGGTTCCTGGGGAGAGTACAGTCATTCCGAAATTGCCCCAGGATTAGCGCAGCTAAGGCTCTGCAGGTTTACAAGCCTAATCAAGCTGCTCTTCCCTCAATGTGGACAAACTATGGCTCAAAGAATCAACGGACTCAAGCAAAATGATCATTTTGCTGTTACTGCTGTGTTTTAACCTCCTCCCCACATCTCTTCTGGACTTAAACTCTTTCATTCAGGTGGCAAAAATTCACTGAGTGTTTCTCTCTGCAAAAGTGATGTCCTTAATGCTGCTATACTGAAAACCATAATTTGAAAAGACACATGCACCCCGATGTTCATTGCGGCACCATTTACAATAGCCAGGTCATGGAAGCAACCTAAGTGTCCATCGACAGAGGAATGGATAAAGAAGATGTTGTACATACATACGATGGAATATGACTCAGCCATAGAAAGAGAATGAAATCATGCCATTTGCAGCAACATGATGGACCTAGAGCAACGGTCCCCAACCTTTTCGGCACCAGGGACCATTTCCGTGGAGGACAATTTTTCCACAGTGGGGTGGGGGCAGAGGGTTCAGGCGGTAATGCGCACGGCAGGGAGCAGCAGGTGAAGCTTCACTCGCTCACCCACCACTCACCTCCCGCTGTGCGGCCCAGCTCCTAACAGCCCGCGGACTGGTACTGATCCACAGCCCGGGGATTGGGGACCCCTGACTTAGAGGTTGTCGTACTAGGTAAAGTAAATCAGACAGAAACAAATACCATGTGATATCCCTTATACATGGAATATAAAAAAAAAAAAGATTCAAATGAACTTATATACCAAACAGAAATAGATCCACAGACATAAAAAACAAACTTATAGGTACCAAAGGGGAATGGGGGACAAATTAGGAGTTTTGCATTAACATATACACACTACTATATACAAAATAAGATAAACAAGAACCTCTACTGTAGAGCACAGGGAACTATACTCAATATTCTGTAATAAACGATAAGGGGAAAGAATCTGAAAAAGAATATATATATATATATATATACACACACACACACACACACACACACACACATATATATATATATAAATAAATAAAAGAAACTACATACATAGAGAAGAAATGCATCCTCACTTGGAATAATCTAGTCTAATGCAGTCTGCATACACTTCAAAAGGTTCAGTAATGGTGAGGTGACCCCCATTAAGGTTCCTTCATTATGGATTATGAGGTCAGATGCAGGCAGTATGTGGATATGCAGAGCAGTCAACTCTAAAATTCTTATCCTGAAATGGTTCTTCCTTCCTAAAAGGGAGACATGAATATTTCCATCAGCTGACCGCCCTTTGGTTTGGAGGTGATCTTACGTAATGCTTCCTGGCACTGAGAAAGTCCCTGGCCACCAGCTACCTTAGAGTTACGAGTTAGCCGGGGTTCTTCACCGCTGCTCTCAGCGGTAGACTCTGGCTCATGAAGCAGAAAGACACTTACTGAGATCGACTGCACAGACCTCAACACTGTTTGGAAGGGCCAGTGAACCAGGTTACGGGGAAATCTTCCAGGAATAGTCTCCAACAGAAAACTCATGAATTGGTCTGGAGTAGACATTGCCAGGTGACACTTGGTGGTTATTGCCAACTACACTGTCACCCCAAGATGTCATGCCATAAGTCAAGGTTGTGACCTGCCACCATGGGAAGGTGGAAACCCCTCTCACAACTGACACCTAGAAAAACATCTCTGACTGAAGGAGCCTGGGTCACTGACTTGGGTCCTAGCTGCAAGGGAAGCGGGAAACTTGAATTTTATGTGTCTACCTTGGGTAGAGTAGACTCATAAAGGAAGAAAAATCCATGACAGTAGGAGTCAGTGCAAAACAAGTCAAGGAACCAAAAGTATGAGTTTCCCTCCGAGGAAATTTGTGGACACTGGGCATTGTCATAATTGATGAATGCCTTCCCTCCTGCTACAGGAATCTAGTTGAGTTCCGGCTGGCTCTGAGAGGAATGGGTCAGTCTATTCAGGGCTGAAAGAACAACTCCGTTGTTGGTTTGATGATGGTTAAGTAACATGTAGGGACGCACCTGTCTAACCAGCTTAACTAAAAAGCTACCAGGTGTTGTATTTTAGAGTTCCCTGTAACATAAGCAATGTATAACTGCCTAGTATGTGAAAGAAAAAACTTGATTAAAAATGTAATTAGTGGGACTGAAAATACGAGACTCATTTAGCACTTCTACGCTGAGCTGTGTGCAGCTGAATGAACATTTCAAGATGAAAAAAGAATCCACTTCTTTGTAAAAGAAAGCAAAACCTTTCATGGTGAGCTGTGATGAAGTGGCCTGTTCAAGAGAAAAAGAAAAGAATTGCAGATTAAGAGAAAAGGCGACAAATCCAGCTTCTCTGGAGACAGTAGCCTGGGAAGGAAGGCAGCCATTACCACTGGGGGATAAAAGCTTTTCTTATTTCCTCACACTTCTATTCTGTGACAACACCAGACTGTTTATCTCCCAGATCTAAGTGCTCACCAGCGAAATTTGTTTGAACACACCAAGACGAGCAATAAATCCCGATCTATTTAATGAATCTTCATCAAGACTTTTCTGCCCTAAATTCTAACTGCCAGAGGGCAGAAACTGAATCCCAGCACACGTTTCTGGCACAGGATTTATCCGTGGTGTGGTTAACTAGAACCGCAGCCAATCAGTTACGGAACTGTAACTAATTCGGGGTTGCTTATTGAACCTGCACAGTTAGAGGGGAGAAAAAACAAAAGCAAGCTTATCCCACAGTTTTATTGATTGCAAGTAGCCTTGTTCCCTGATACGCCCTCCTTTGAGGTACAGCTTTCAACATACAAAGACAGCAATCCTGGGCTTCCCTGGTGGTGCAGTGGTTAAGAATCCGCCTGCCAATGCAGGGGACACGGGTTGAGCAGCTAAGCCCGCGAGCCACAACTACTGAGCCCGTGAGCCACAACTACTGAAGCCCGCGCACCTAGAGCCCATGCTCCACAGCAAGAGAAGCCACCGCAATGAGAAGCTCGCGCACCGCAATGAAGAGTAGCCCCCGCTCGCCGCAACTAGAGAAAGCCCGCGCACAGCAACAAAGACCCAGCACAGCCAAAAATAAATAAATAAAATAAAAAAAAAAAAAAAAAAAAAAAAGACAGCAATCCTGTCTTTCCCAGTTTCCCGCTCTCTGCACGTCTCCCCCTGGTCAGCATGGAGCTTTTGGACTCCCGCATATAAAATACGCCAGAGTTCTGAGAACACACACACGCCTCACTCTCCCCAACCCTGACAGCTTTCTGGGGTCCAGTCCACCTCCTAAATCTCTCTGGTACCTCTTCATCATGGAGGTGACCGTCACCGGGGTCCTGGTCATCGGCTCTGGCCTAAGGCAGGCTCTTTTCCTTGTAACAGCCCCTGACTGTCGCTGACGATGCTAACAGATGAAGCCCAATCACTGGCCTTTCTACAGCCCTTTAAAGGCAGAGGTCTTCAACCATTTTAAATGGGGGGAGGGGGGTGTTCTTTCTTCAGAGACCAGTAATCCAAACAGAATTAGACTCTGAGCGAGGTCTGCTGGGAGGCTCTGAATTCTCCTCACTCATAACCCTAATTCTCATCATGCAGGCGTTTGCCCCTCACCCACCATAATACTTTGCAGGACACTGTGTGAAAAGTTTTGTCCTAGATCAACAATGTCAATTAGAAATACAATAGGAGACCATTACAGTCATTACATTTTTCAGTGGCCACGTTAAAAACAAGTGAAGAGGAACAGATGAAACAAATTTTAAAGTATGTTATTTAACTGAACGTACAGTATTCAAAATACCATTTTAACATGTAGTTCACATAGAAGTGTTAATGAAATAGTTTCCTTTCTTTTTCATAGCATTTAAAAATAGGACTCAAATAATATCACAAAAGAACTACTATAAAAGAATAGTTCTTCACTGGCAAAAAACGTTTATCATTACAGAGTTTTAATTTTTTTTGAGGTACGCGGGCCTCTCACTGTTGTGGCCTCTCCCGTTGCGGAGCACAGGCTCCAGACGCGCAGGCTCAGCGGCCACGGCTCACGGGCCCAGCTGCTCCGCGGCATGTGGGATCTTCCCGGACCGGGGCACGAACCCGTGTCCCCTGCACCGGCAGGCGGACTCTCAACCACTGCGCCACCAGGGAAGCCCCAGAGTTTTAATTTAACTTTATGTTATAAAACGAATTCTAAAGCACCTTTGACTCCTAGGTGATCAATAACATATTTGGGGGAGATTGAAAACCCAGGGGAAGGAAGCAGATTTTTTAGCACAGTAACGGATCATTCATCAAAACGAGAATTTACACAGTTTTCATTTAACAATTAAGTTGTGAAGTAGTTTTCCCACAACACAAGAATCTGAAAAAATAGGGTATACAAGATGTTTAAAATCTTAACTTCTGAATATCAAAGGAAAGTTTGTTGTGGAGCTTTTTATAAATGCAGATAAACATAAATAATGAAATTCAAAGAATCTATGAATACATCACTGAACAAGTAACTGCTATTAAGTCATATGTGTATCTTTCTAGACTTCTTTCTCTGGATATACAAGAATTTTTAAATGGAATATTACTCAGCCATAAAAAAGAACAATATAATGCCATTTGCAGCAACATGGATGAACCTAGAGATGATCATACTAAGTGAAGTAAGTCAGAGAAAGACATACTGTATGATATCACTTATAGGCGGGAATCTAAAAAAATGATACGGGTGAACGTATTTACAAAACAAAAACAGACTCACTGACATAAAGAACAGACTGGTGGTTGCCAAGGGGGAGGGGGGTGGGGGAGGGATGGAGTGGGAGTTTGGGGTTAGCAGATGCAAACTAGTATATATAGGATGGATAAATAACAAGGTCCTACTGTAGCGCCCAGGGAACTATACTCAATATCCTGTGATAAACCGTCATGGAAAAGAACATAAAACAAGAATGTATGTATATGTATAACTGAATTACTTTGCTGTTCAGCAGAAACTAACACAAGAAACTAACACAACATTGTCAGTCAACTACGCTTCACTAAAAAATCTTGATTGAATTTTTAAAATATTTTTTAAAAACAAATATAGCTTCACGATCTAAATAAATGTTTAGAGACTGAAAATAAACATAGATGCAAATGCACGATGCATGTTCAGAGACAATGATTATATTTTAATGTACATTAAGAGTAAAACGGGCTCGTAAGCTAGGCATTTATTGTGGTTGTGGATGCCTTCTATTCCCTGACCACTACTTATTCAATATACAGGGGGATGTATAGACATAATTGTTAGTGGCTATACAAATCTTTTATTGGAGGATCTGGCTCTCCATAAACAGAATCGCAATAGTTTAACTGTACATTGGCACTCACACCTTAGGACAGACCAATAAGTTAGACAGTGCTTAAAATAATCCCTAAAAGAGAACAACGAAGTGAACACCGAGAATGGAGATTCCCTGCCACGTCAGATCCTTAAATGATATGGTTGACCACTGCACGTAGGAGAACAGAAAAGAGATTCCAAAGTGGCCAACCGTAAGCATATTTTAGGACACTTGTCCGGAAGATTTGGTCTAGGCTTGGGAAGGTGCATGGGCTCAAACAGACCATCCTATGGCGGTATTTCCATTCTGTTCATCCATCAAGTGGCAGTGAATCCTTGAAGATAAGGCTCTGTTTATGGAAACGATGCACAGCATCTCTGTCTTTTTCTAACATCATCTACATCTCTCCACTGCGGGATGCACGGAGTTCAAACCTTTTACACTCAGTCTTGCAAAGTTTTGCCCTGGTTGGATGGTGTAAGCAACATATATTTCCAGCCAGTCTTCCTCTCCCAAAAGCACTGGTATAATCCATAACGTAGCCTGATTGCATGCTTTTTCAAGCCTCGATCATTTCATGCTTCCCTGCTTTTGTCTGAGAGGTTGCATCAGAGCCCGTGAAAATTCTGAGCTTCAGGGGCTTGTAGGGGATCAAACAATAGCCCTCCACCCCCCATGATATGTACGCCCTAATTCCCAGAACCTGTGAATTGGTTAGGTGACATGGCAAAAGAGAATTAAGCTTATAGATGGAATTAACGTTGCCAACCAATTTAGAGATTGGGAGATAATCCTCGATTATCTGGGTGGGCTCCCTGTAACCATCAAGGTCCTTAAAAGTGGAACCGGGAGGCAAAACGCTCACAGCGAGGACCAGTGATTATTATTTTTGAAGACAGAAGTAGGGGCCATGGCCCAAGAAAGCTGGGTGTTCTCTAGACACTGGAAAAGGCAAGGACAGATTTCTACAAACACCAGAAGAAACACAGCCCTGTCAATGCCTTGAGTTACTCCAGTGACAAGTGCATCAAATTTTGATCTTGAGAGCTGTATGCTTGGTTTTCTCTGTTTTGTTTTCTTTGGCCTCGACGCATGGCTTGTGGGATCTTAGTTCCCTGACCAGGGATTCAAAGTAAAAGCATGGAGTCCTAACCACTGGACTGCCGGAGAATCCTCTATTCTTGTTTTTTTTGTTTTTTTCCCTTTTCTTAAAGGCACTACCTTTGTGGTAATTTGTTACAGCAGCAGTAGGTACCCAATACACACCAAAACTTTCTCTGACTACTGCAGAAGCAATTCCTCTCTCCTCCACGACTGCAACAAGTCTTACCACATTTGACAGGTGTGTTTTAACTGCCCTTCCTGTGTTTTCTTAAAAAACAAAATAGGGGCTTCCCTGGTGGCGCAGTGGTTGAGAGTCCGCCTGCCGATGCAGGGGACACGGGTTCGTGCCCTGGTCCGGGAAGATCCCACATGCCGCGGAGCGGCTGGGCCCGTGAGCCGTGGACGCTGAGCCTGCGCTCCGCAACGGTAGAGGCCACAACAGTGAGAGGCCCGTGTACTGCAAAAACAAACAAACAAAAAAACCCCAAAATATACCTCAAGATTTATCACTGTTGGGAATCCTCAATGCTAATACACGTTGTGACTGAAGGTAAAGTTTCTCATTAGGTATGTGGTAAATGAAACAATAAGGTATATTGATAACATTCTTTGAATTGGTAGGGTACTTGATATTCAGGAGAGAAAAACCAAAAACATCTTTTATGACACAGAGCAATGCTGTTTAAGACAAAACGTAGCATTTAGCCTCAACTCATATCATTTAGAATAGAAGGAGAGAGAAAGAATTTCTCAGACAAGCGAAAACTAAAAGAACACAGCAATATTAAATCTATCCTAGAAGAAATATTGAAAGGTCTACCTTAAATAGAAAAGGAGCACAGAATGGGAGAAAATATTTGCCAACGATGCAACTGACAAGGGATTCATCTCCAAAATTTAAAAACAGCTCATGCAGCTAAATATCAAAAAAGAAAACACAAAAAGGACAAACAACTCAAAAAATGGGAAAAGACGTAAATAGACATTTCTCCAAAGAAGACACACAGAAGAGGCACGTGAAAAGATGCTCAAGATGACTAATTATCAGAGAAATGCACATCAACATAAGACACCACCTCACACCAGAGAGAACGGCCATCATCACTGGGAGACTGGGATTGACATACATACACCAGTACGTACAAAATGGATAACTAATAAGCACCTGCTGTATAAAAAAATCAAATCAAATCAAAATAAGAGAGTTCACCTAGAAATTTTTATTAAAAAAAAAAAAAGTCTACAAACAACCAATCCCGGAGAGGGTGTGGAGAAAAGGGAACCCTCTTGCACTGTTGGTGGGAATGTGAATTGGTGCAGCCACTATGGAGAACAGTACAGAGGTTCCTTAAAAAACTACAAACGGAACTACCATATGACCCAGCAATCCCACTACTGGGCATATACCCTGAGAATACCATCATTCACAAAGACACATGCACCCCAAAGTTCACTGCAGCATTATTTACAATACCCAGGACATGGAAGCAAGCTACATCTCCATCTACAGAGGAATGGATAAAGAAGATGTGGTACATATATAAAACGGAATATTACTCAGCCATGAAAAGAATAAAATAATACCATTTGCAGCAACACGGATGAACTTGGAGATTGTCTGACCTACTTCACTTAGTATGATAAAGACAAATATCGTATGGTATCGCTTATATGTGGAATCTTTAAAAAATGATACAAAAAAACTTACCTACAAAACATAAAAAGAGTTACAGATGTAGAAAACAAACATGGTTACCAGGGGGTAAGAGAGGGGAGGGGTAAATTGGGAGATTGGGACTGTCATATACACAGTACTATATATAAAATAGATAACTGATAAGGACCAAATATATAGCACAGGAAACTCTACTTGGTACTCTGTAATGACCTATATGGGAAAAGAATCTTAAAAAGTTATACATATATGTATAACTGAGTCACTTTGCTGTACGGCAGAAACTAACAACGTTGTAAATCAACTGTAAGTCAATGTAAAATAAAAACTTTTTTAATTTAAAAAAGAAAAAAATTTAAAAACGGAAAAGCAGCAGGAATCTATAGGAAAGGGAAGATCACAATTGGAAAGTAAATCACATATATAAGCCGGTATTCAGATAAAAAAAAAAAATCAAAAAAATTTTTGAGACCAATGATAACTACAATGAACAGTAAAAGGAAAAACATGAAGATGTAAAAGAAGTCAAAATTATGAAACGTGGTGGAGGAGAGTAAGAAAACAGATTTTTTTTTAGAATGGTTTGAAGCTATATGACTATCAGTCTAAAGCAAGTACGTAGATATAGGAAGGGGTTAACGTACTTGAAAAACAGGGAAACCACAAATCAAAAACATACAGCTTCACAAAAACCAAAAAAGAAGAGAACACAAACATAGTACAAAAGCACTGAGCCCCAACTTACGGCGACACGGTTTCTATTTTGCCCTTGTGTTCACCGGTTCAGCGCAGAAAAACAAAAAGTAAATCAACCTAAGTCCAATATAACAAAGTATTTAATGCATTTAAAATTCTGACATGAAATGTTCCTGCAATACTTTTTCAGACAATCAATGCCTGGCTTAGTAAGTGCAGAAATGGTCAATCGAGCAATTTATTTGCTAATTGAACAATTTTAGCAAATTAAAAGTCTCTTTGCACTTCAAGACTGAGCGTGCTATGGATGTCATTAACATTTTAACAATTTTTGTGGGTATAATATTAAGTGTAGTAAAACAAAAAAACCTCTAATACATAATTACACCGCAAGCAATCTCTTGGAACTTTTAGCAAATATGCCGCGCTGAACCCTGAGTGTCACACTCTTAACGGCGGAATGTCTATTATGGATCAGAGGACCACTTAGAAGTCTCTCTTTAGAGAGAAAGGTAACTCTTAGCATAAAGGGATCCAGTTTTCAGATGGTAACAATCACCCAGTATAATTCTGAGAACCGTCAGATGTTGGCAGAGGGAAAATGACCTCCCCTTTCTAACTCTTGATGTCAAGCTTCTCATCTTGTAACTCGTTTCTGACTTTACCTCTTTTATGACCGTGTGGTTTGAAAGGACAGAAGACAAAAGCTTCCTGCAAACCGTGAGTTGACATTTGAAGCTAATGGTATCCAGCTGAAAGCCACCAAATTTTGAGTTGCAGGGTGTTGTTGTCTGTTAGGATTCTAATGTGGCTTTGAAACTGTAGGTATTATTTTATGTCGTTTCATTCACATTAAAATACGATCCTGTGGAAGGCAGAGAATGACATCACAGGAGAAATTCTGCTCCGTGTGATATGGAAAAAATCAACATGCTTTGCACATTGCACGCACATGCTGCCTGGAGAAGGATGTGTGTATACACATTTTCCAAGAGTCATTTTGGAAACACCGCCAAGTAGGCTGCAAGCTCTTATTGATAAGAGAAAAATCGCTTTTCAAAAAAGGATATGGGTGCCTCTGCAGTGGACAGATCTGGGTGCCTTTACCTGAGGCCAGACCTCAATCTAGGATAAGGAATTCCCGAGATGAACAAGTGTGCCATTCGCCTAACTGAAGGCGATTTGATGCCCTCAGCATCAAATCTGAAGAGTTGTCCGGGATTATTACCTTCAATCAAATCGTGACTTCAGATCTAAACACTAACTCAACAGGAAACAGAATAAAGAGGCATCTCCCAACTCCAGGAGATACAATCAGATATCATCCATATCCAGGATGCAAGCGGGTTGTTCTACTAAAGCCCTGGTCTGACCTCAAAAAAGGTACTTGAAGTCAGATACCAGTGCAACGTGAGAGACTGGGCCAGATTAGGAGACACTTAACAGACATAACTTGGTCTGTGAAAAGTAACAAATATGACTGGATGCCATGGAGGAAATGTGTATATAAATAATGGGATTTTATGATATCAGAAAAATGAGCTTTATTTTCATGAGGTGTGATAAAAAAAATTGTTGCCAGGCAGGAAAATGTTCTTTTATTTTTTGGAGATGTGTTACTAAAGTATTTTGGGGATGAAATGCTATGATGTTTGTATTTATTTGAATTGGATAAGATTATGTTTCTATAATATACTACATCTACATGTTTATAAATTAATATTCTGTTTCTAACATGGGAATGAGTCTCCCTCCAGTGGGCATTTCTTATTGCCTGAAGATGCTTTTCTGCAGGGCAGGGGACCCATCCTATAGACTTGCAGTGGGCAGGGGCCAGCAAGGACGCTGCATGCTCTACAATGTGCAAGAGCGCCCCACATAACAGATTCATCAGCCCCAAATATTCATAGTCCTTTTATCTATCTATCTATCTAATAATCAATCAATCTACATACATACACATGTATGTGTATGTCTATGTAGCAACTATGATGGAATGTCAACTTTCTGTTAAAACTAAATGATGCTTATTCAATGTATTATTCTTTCGAGGTTTATCTACTTTTTAACATTTAATAGAACAAATAAGGTAATACCTGGTTCCAGAAAAAGAAACACTTCCATCAACAGATGAATGGTTAAAGATGAGGTGCATATATAAAATGGAATACGACTCAGCCATAAGGAGTGAAATAATGCCATTTGCAGTTACATGGATGGACCTAGAGATGATCATACTAAGTGAAGTAAGTCAGACAGAGAAGCACAAACATCATATGATGTCACTTATATGTGGAATCTAAAATATGATACAAATGACCTTATCTACAGAACAGAAACAGTCTCACAGGCATAGAGAACAGACTTGTGGTTGCCAAGGGGGAGGGGGGGGAAGGGAGGGAAGAATCGGGAGTTTGGGGTTAGCAGATGCAAACCAGTATATATAGGATGGATAAACAACAAGGTCCTGCTGTAGAGCACTGGGAACTACATTCAACATCCTGTGATAAACCATCACGGAAAAGAATATGAAAAAAGAACATACATATGTATAACTGAGTCACTTTGCTGTACAGCAGAAATTAACACAACATTGTAAATCAACTCTACTTGAATAAAATTTTAAAAAGAAACACTTATAAAAATGTTGACCTTGATGAAAAAAGTGTAAACGTAGATGGCAGCAGAAATCAGTGTTAGTTATCTCAGAAAAATCAGATTATTTGGCTAGCTGCCATGCTGATCACATGGTAAGCTACCCAGAAGCCCTGGATCTAAATGAACCACCGTTTAATAACGAGGAAATAAAATAACTACCATCTTTGTTTTTACAAGTCAGAACACAGAAAGAAGGTCCTATGAGAACTTAGATAATTTAAATCAAATTGTACCAGAAATATGACGATATGAAAGCTATCAGTCTTCACCTCGAACAGAACTTCAGAAACATTTTGCAGGATAAGAAGTGAACAATATTGATTGGGCTTGGGAAAAACAATCCCTGCTTTTTGTTTTTGTTTTTTTTTTTGACACCTGGGCCCAATGGAAGATACTTCAGTAGTTGTGGGGAGAGAAGAATACGGAAGCCTCTAAAAAATCTTTTTCTTGCAAAACAAAAACTATCTAAATGTATTCAAAGCCTTAACTCAAAGCACAGATGAAAAGGCTGTTTCTACTACTACAGAAAGAAGAAAATGTAATTTGGAACAATTTTGTAAGTTACATTGCTAAGGAGAAAACTAGATGCCCTTAAAAGGTGAGCCCTAAAAGAATCGAGAAGCCTCTAAATTTCTCAAGAGTAAAAATGGAGACACTCCCAACACATTACTCTAAACTAGGGATTAAACTTCCATATTTTCTGGTTTTTCGAGAAGTCCAGGTAAACTAAGATTGAGTGACGTTTCCTGGCTTGCTGAGCTAATATGTATATTCACGTACTTATGCTGTTTGGGACTATAAATAGAACTGGGTACGTTTTTATTGAAATAAATGTACATGAGTGAAGGTCACAGATTTGAGTATACAGTCCAATGAGTATTCTCAAATATGTGCGCATAGGTACACATCTTCCAAACCAAGAGAAGTATACTCTCACCACTCAAAAAAAGTCACTTTCTACTCAGTGTCTTTATTCCCAGAATAAACACCACAGCTATTCAACACGCTGGATTAGTTTTGCCCTGTGTTGAAATGTGTTATGAACAGAATTATGTAGTGGACATTGTTTTTTTTCTCTCACCACTTCACTTCACATAATGTTTTGGGATTCACCCACTTTGTTGTGTCTATAAGCCATTTTTTTCCCATTGAACAGCATTCCATTATGTGAAAAATCTTACAGTTTGGTTGTTCATTTTCCTGTTGAAGGACATTTGGGTGCTTTTACTTTGGTGCCATTAAGAAAAAAGTTTACTGACTTCATAAAGAATCAACGTCTTAGAACTTTATTTTGGGACTTCCCTGGTGGTCCAGTGGGTAAGACTCCACACTCCTAATGCAGGGGCCTGGGTTCCATCTCTGGTCAGGGAACTAGGTCCTGCATGCATGCCGCAACTAAGAAGCCCACCTGCCACAACTAAGACCCAGCGCAGCCAAAATAAATAAATAAGTAATAAATAAATATATTTTTTAAAACTTCCTTATTTTGAAATAGACACACACAAAAGCTATAGAACTGATAGAGTCACTTGTTGTCTTACCCAGCTTATCCAAAGATAACATCTCATAACTATAGTAGAGTATCAATACCAGGACTTGAAATTGATGCAACACTGTGTTAACCAAGCTACAGATCTTATTCAAATTTCACCTTTTTTGTTTTTGTTTTTGTTTTTGCGGTACGCGGGCCTCTCACTGTTGTGGCCTCTCCCGTTGCGGAGCACAGGCTCCGGACGCGTAGGCTCAGCGGCCATGGCTCACGGGCCCAGCCGCTCCGCGGCATGTGGGATCTTCCCGGACCGGGGCACGAACCCGTGTCCCCTGCATCGGCAGGCGGACTCTTAACCACTGCACCGCCAGGGAAGCCCTATGAAAAATTTTGAGCTTGATAATAGTGCAAGCAAATTGTCTTGCAGCTGGTTAGGGGATGGACTTCAGGATGTGATGAGAAGTGTTTTTTTACGGCTTGTTATCAAGCTGCTGGAAGTTTTTTAGGGCTGCACAGAAAAGGCCTTTTCCCTGGTCTTCCCCCCTTTACATGATTGTCCACAGCTTGCATGGATCCATAAAAAACATGCTCATTCTCCAAAGCGCTAGCTTGCTTGGAGCAACATTTCACAGTGTCGAGAAAGCGAAAATGACCAGCCAAATTACAATGAAAATCAACTGAGAAAGGGTAAACCCGTGCATTTCGTTTCTCAAAGGCAGGATGGCGAACTGCTAGTTTCACTGTTCATTAAATCTAGTTAATGGATGCATGATGTGAAGAGAAAGCAGTTTACCAGCTCCCGGTGTGATTAAAGCATACCCGTGGCATTGCATATCTTTCCAATTACACATTTTGAGATACACGTGGAGAAACCGTAGCCAGTGCAGACGAAGGCCACTGAGGGGGTTAAAGGGACTCGCCGTGTGTTTACGGGGAAACTGACAAAGGCTCCCTCTAAGGACTGGCTGTATGGTTGTGAAAAGTGTTCTTGACGAGAGAGAAGGTTTTGGGAGGCCGTCTGCCTCCTGCTGACAGTTTCAAAGGGAGGCTATTTGCCAACTGGGAGAGGACGTGCAAACATGAAGACCTTAAGGTGGAGTAAGCAGGTCAGTGAAAAGGATGCCCATTCTTGTAACCATCTTGGGATCGATGGATTTCGTTTTCAGTGGACAAGGCATGGAGAAGACAAATGAGCTCAAGGAACCCAAGATCCAGGCTGGAGATGAGGTTGCTATTCCTGATGTTACAATCACCACCAGCTACATCTATACAACAGTGGACAAGGCCCCCGAGGTTCTGGCATCGGCCTCACGTATCAACACTCCCAGTGGCCAGGGGTGGAAATGCAACCGTTTACATATGGGGGGCATACTTCCTTCTCTGTCCCTGCGTCTAAGTACTATGTCTGCTTTACTTGTTTTTTCCTTTTTTGTCATGACTGGAGATCAGAGACTTCTATATAATCAATTCACCTCCACATACTAGGAAACATAGACCTCTACCATCTGCAGTTCTTCTAGCCAACTTACAAGCTATCAGATTACCATGGCAACTGCAGGTCCCCAGAGGATGAACACTGAGGGGGGGGGGGGGCTGTTTTGAACCTGAGTCCATCTTTCAGTCCAGGCTGTGCGCTCTTGCAAAAGGTGTGTATTTGGGCTCGTTTGTTGAGATCACGTGTATCTGCTGAAGCTTGTCCTAATGCACGTATGCTACATCTTCAGCTAGAAACTCCTTCAAAAGAATATTATCACAGAAACAGGGAACTGGAGCGAACCAAGGACCGAAAGGCCGCATGGCATCCCTCCTGCGAGGACAAACGTCAGGATGTGCATGTCGGGGGGCCGGGTCAGGGAGTGCTACTTTCCTTCCAAACTGTTTGGGGCAAAGAGTGTCATTGTTTACCTTGTTTTCTTGCCACAGAGTGGGCTGCTCTATAAACTGGGTATTTGCATAAAATGACGAAGGTGATAAGCCCACAATGATAAATGCAGGTGGTGTGAATAAATAAAATGCATGCATAGGGAAAGAAGGGTGGGGCAATCCCCATGTCTTTTTATTAATAGTAGACGTAAGTCTACTATCTTTGTATCTTCTGTCCTTCTCTTCTTTCCCTTCTTGTTCAAAGCAAAAGCTCTATCATGAGGAAAGCAGTGTAGCAATGCTTCCTCACTATTTTTAGAGCGTGGGACTCGGCATCATTTCATTAAGTGTCTCCCCCCCTTTAACACTCTGTGACTTTCTAGGATGTGCTCTCGTGCTTTTTCAACTTCGTCACCCGTAAGCTGGGTGAAGAAGGATTCCAAGTGCCTAGACCTGGTGGGAGCATTTTATAAAATTACTTACACAAATCCCTCCACAGAGGACCTCGCACGTGGTCAGTGATCAAACAGGCAGCCTTTTTAAAAATAATTGTTCACCCCTAGTCTTTCTAGAACAACCCACTCCCTTGCAGAAGAAGCATGTCTTTGGGAAATACTGATGGGGAGTGAGACTCGGCAATGACAGCTCATAGATCTGCGTCCTCGGGACAGCACAAATGAAGGCGGCTCAAGACAAAACTCAATTAAAGCAATCAGATCACCCCTAGTTTCTTCTGCTACTTTTCTTTCTTTCTTTTCCCTCTCTTTTCCCCTACGAAGCCAAGAGGGAATTAACGGAATTCAATCATGGATAAAGAAGATGTGGTGTGTATATATATACAATGGAATACTACTCACCCATAAAAAAAGAATGAAATAATGCCACCTGCAGCAGCATGGATGCAACTAGAGATTCTCATACTAAGTAAGTCAGACAGAGAAAGACAAATACCATATGGTATTACTTATACGTGGAATCTAAAATATGATAAAAATGACCGTATCTGCAAAACAGAAACAGATTCACAGGTGTAAAGACCACACTTGTGGTTGCCAATGTGCAGTGGAGAGGCGAGTGGTGGAGTGGGAGTTTGGGGTTAGCAGATGCAAACTATTATATACAGAATGGGTGAACAACAAGGTCCTACTGTAGAGCACAGGGAACTATATTCACTCTACCACAATAAACCATACTGGAAAAGAATGAAAAAGAATATATTTATATAACTGAGTCACTGCTATACAGCAGAATTTAACATTGTAAATCAACTATACTTCAATAAAATAAAAGGGGGATTCAATCATGGACATGGCTCAGAAGGAAGCTATTGTCACTCAAGCGCTAACAGATTTTTACTCTAAAATTAGAGGTCCACAGATGACAGCCCATAAGGCAAATCTAGCCTGCCACTTGTTTTTCGTGTGGACTACTGCCTAATATTCCTTTCACATTTTTAAATGGCTGGGAACAAATAACTCAAAAGAAGGATATTTCATGACATGAAAAATTATATGAAATTCAAATTGTGTCCGTACAATTATTGGAACACAGCCATACCCACTCACTGACATTATCTGTGGGTCGTTTTGTGCTACTAGGTACAGTTGAGTAGGTGTGACAAGGCACACAAAACCTAAAACATTTAATACTGTCCTGTTCCATAAAATTGTCCAGAGCGTGTGCTGATCCTTGCTCTAAACAAACGTTTTCGGGGGATAACATATCACATGAGATTACCTCACTCAGCAGGGCGATACGTGAATTCAATGGGCTTCTACTCCATTTTTAATAACTTATGGTATGAGAATAATATAAATACAAAGGGAAACCAACTGAGATTAATATTGTTGAATAAATATTCAGGACGCTTTGAGCAAATGCCTCAGAACTTTATTGACGCACCGGGAAGTTTTTTTTTTTTTTCTTCCCCCATGCAAAAGTTCTTGAGAAGACTGAAGGGATCCAGGAAGCCTGGGCACAGTCATTTTCAGTTAGGTACAGACAGTGTTCAGAAAAAAAAGGTGCATGTCCAAATTCCACAAGAAGGCATTTTATGACAGAGAATTCCCTTCCCAAAAAACTGCCTGAATCTGTCTTCTAAAAATAAACAGGACTGTTCCTTTTTCCCCCCCTAGAAGATAACTGTCCACTCTGTGCTGTGATTCAGCATCAAGCCAGCAAGGAAACAATGGCGCCACCTTGGGTTTGCGAGCGTCAACCGTGAAGGGAAGTGCAGTAAACGGTCAGGGGTCCCCGGTCACTGCTGAGCCGACAGCTAATGATTTGACCGCAGACTTTAGAAGGACCTGCCTATAAAGCAAAACAAACGGATGCTATTTGCTAAGAAGCTATCATTAAGTCACCGCTTACAACTGATCTGTTTTTTCACCCGGAGGACATTTCTGCCATCTGTCCACTGAAGCAAGAGATGCTTTGCATTTAAGCCACCTCGGGATTTTATTTTTCTTTAAACGATAGGTTATAGGTCAAGCTGGTTACCAATCATGGCATGATGTGTGAAAACGAAGTAGTAAGGAGAACGTTAACGGGATATGAATTTCTATATTCCATGGAGCCTGAACTTGGCATTCTAAATTTTTCTTGAGGGAAGCAAAGAGGGAAAAAGAGTTGAAGATTAAGAAAAAAAAAAGATAGGAAGAACTCAACTACACGGACTGATGTAAATTTCTTATCAGGTGCTTCCTGTTCTACAAATAAGTAACACAGCTTTCCTCAACAGTTAACAATTTTGCGGATTAGGTTCAGCAAAGTCAGCTAAAGTGATCGACACTGGAACTGTACGACCACGGTAAAGAAATTACCAAATACAAAAAGAAAAAAAAAAAGAACACAATTGTGCTAACATATGGACCCCAGAGATGTTTTCTCAACACAGGAAAGGGAATAGTGATGGTTAGGTCTCCAGGGAGGGGTAAACCACCAAGATCCTAGTTGGAAACAGATCTACTCCAAAGTGATGCAGAAGAGAGTTTAGTGAGAAGACTATTTACAAAGGTGTGCTGAAGACTGCACTTGGCCATCTGCACTGTGGATTTGCACTAGCAGAATTACTAACCTTTAACCAGCTCTGGATGGGAAGGACAAGAGGAAGAAGATGCTCGTCCTAACCTGTAGAACTTGGGAGGCTGCAGGTATGCAGAACGATGGAAAAGCCCACAAGTGGTCATATCGGAGGGCACAAGCCCTACACCACATTAAAGAAGAAAAACAATCTTCGGTGAGTAAATTAGTACCTTTCTATTACACGTGTAGACGGACAAGGTCAACAGAAGAGAAACTCTAGAAATACACCCAACCACATGTGAAAATTTAGTCCATAAAATGAAGAGATCAATCAACAGGGACTGCTTTATATACATGTATATTTGGAAAACTAGAAGAGATTCCCTACCTCACACCACGAATAAAAACAGACTCCAAATGGATTAGCAATCTACACGGAAAAAAAGGAAAATGTAAAATTTTCCACGTAAAGATGAGAGATTTGTCTAAAACCTAGATATATAGCAATGCTTTGAAACTGACTCAATGTTCAAACTCAATTAGATAGACGATAGGTAGGTTGGTAGATACATAACAGACTATAGATAGGTAAATACATGCCAGATGGTAGATGGATAAACAGACACCGCAGGAGTTAGTTTATTTAATAAGTCAAAAAGGCAAACAAACATTAGATATGCTTGAATAATAATAAATTGAATTTTGAATAAATCAAACATTACATTTAAGAAGAATTAAAGGAAAAAGAATCCCGTTTTAACTTCCAATATCATGAATAAAAAAAATTCTATCATCTAAGCAATCGGAAATATAGAAAGAAAAAAAGAAAAGAACGACGCTGTAGTGCACTTAAAATTTTAAGAGGGTAGGTTTCATGTTAAGTATTCTTACCACGACAAAATAAATATTAAAAACATGAAAGGGCTTCCCTGGTGGTGCAGTGGTTGAGAGTCCGCCTGTTGATGCAGGGGACGCGGGTTCGTGCCCCGGTCCGGGAGGATCCCACATGCCGCGAAGCGGCTGCGCCCGTGAGCCATGGCCGCTGAGCCTGCGCGTCCGGAGCCTGTGCTCCGCAACGGGAGAGGCCACAACAGTGAGAGGCCCGCGTACCGCAAAAAACAAACAAACAAACAAAAAAACCCCACAAAAACAGGATAACTACAAAGTAAGTTGAAAGGAAAAACAAATTGGCTGTCACATATTTTCTGTTACAGTGAAAATTGTGACTTAAAATTTTAAATTATTCAGATTATTCAGCAGAAACATACTTCAAACAAATATAAAGTGAGATTGAATACTAAGTGATGAACAAATGCTGAATACAAAAATAAAGAACATAATAAAAGTAATTTTAATATCATATGTGGAATTTTAGGTTAAGCATAGTAACCAGAATCAAGAGAACTTTTAATGATTGAAGATGGAATTTCTGATGCTATGTCATAAATCTGTAGACTTATCAACATGACACTTGAAGATACAAATGAGAAATAATCTGAAAATGATAAAAATAAAATTTTAAACACTACAATGAACCTCATTCAGGTTGGGCAGATTTACTACAAAATTAGGAATGAAGAGAAAGTGGCTAACAATCACCAGTTTGCTTTTGGGTCCACATTCCTATCTATGGGGAGGGGTCTTTCGGCCCTCAATAAGAGAGTTGCTCTTTAATATATCAGTGGAATTTCCATAAAAATCAGTACTTCGATCTTTCCCAGGGCCAAGTCTATCCATAAGCCAACAAAAATTAAATGGCATGCAAAGAAAAATTAAATTAGAAAGATTAGTCATTAAGAAAGGACCAAAACTAAAAACTCAGTATCTACCAAAGAGATGGTCTGAAGTAACAGTGGCTGTCAGTACAGTTTCTGATATTTCCTGCAAAAATACAGAACAAGGACAGATTTAATGACACGACAACACCAGCCGTGACAAAACTCTATGACTGAGCATGCCTAGCCCTCAAAATAACTACGTATTAAATGGGGGGAAAAAATCGTCCAAGTTGCAAAGATTCATGTGTCAGGGCCCACACCGCTGCATGGCAAGGAGCAGTGCAGCCCAGGAGGATGGGATTGGGGGGCGGGGGGGACCTGTCATGTTGCATGGTCAACATGGAGAACACCTGTTTTTATTTTATTTTATTATAATTGATTTGCAACGTGTTAATATCTGCTGTGCGAAGTGCTTCAGTTATACGTATATACACGTTCTTTTTCTTTCTGTACTCTTTTCTATTATGGTTTATCACAGGGTATTGAATATAGTTCCCCAGGCTCTACTGTAGGACCTTGCTGTTTTCCATCCTGTATGTGATACTTTGCATCTGCTAATCCCAAACTCCCACTCCATCCCTCCCCCACCCCCCTCCCCCTTGGCTACCACAAATCTGTTCTCTATGTCTGTGAGTCTGTTTCTGTTTTGTAGATAAGTTCATTTGTGTCATATTTTAGATTCCACATATAAGTGATAGCCTATGGTATTTGTCTTTCTGAGAATACTTTTTAACTTAGTATTTAAAACACTAACTATAATTAAAATAGAGGTAGTATATAGGATAGTCAAAAGACTGCATTAGTGTAAAAAAAAATGGAACTCAAGCTCTTTCACTGTGTATTGGGCACACAGCTTATCTTTCTGGCACTCAGATTTCTAACTTCTTAAATTAGTAGCTGAGCTGACTTAGTTGTTTCGATGTAGTTCCATGGGGGCTTCAAGGGGGTCATTCTATATATACGTGATTTGCCTGAATTTTTCTGGAGAGAGGATCGCAGCTTTCTTTAGCATGTCAGTGTCATATGAGGCTCAAAAGAGACAGAAGTGCTGGAATGCTGACCACTTAGCACTTCTCAGTGCTAACATCTGACTTCAGCAGAAAATACGGGGTTCTTGTATAATCTCAAAATCTTCTAGAATCAAAGACACTGAGACTGGGGTGATTCTCTATGTACAGTATTTGAGTTTGGACATAGCTTATTCAATGCATTAAATTATTTTCATTCCTGAAGTTTTCTAGCTTAACTCTTTTTCTTTCTTAGTCTTATACTGGAAAGACGTTACATCATTCTATAAAAAGGGAAGCCTGCATTCGGATTATTGCCGTCAGCTGAGATAAAATTCTCTTCTCTGGTTCCTCCGTGATTTGCTCTTATGTCTTCATTCCTGGTCAAAATGGCATGTGCTGGTCAAGCTTACACATTTCAATCCCTGATAAACCTAGACCTTGGCTTTGAACAACCTAAAAACAATGACAATATTTCTGTGTGTCCATCCTTTCCTGTAATACTGAAGTTCTCATGGTATGGTTGCCGCTTTACTGTATCTTAATGTTTTCACGCCAAAGGCAAAAGAGACCTCAACTATGATGGCCATGGGAAAGCTATCCGGCTGCATGATGAAACTGTACCTCTGCGTCATAACCAACAAACGGGATTCCCAAAAGCTATCTGGCCAGCAGAATATAACCCAATGACCGTGCTACATGTTTTGAGTTTGGGGAATGTTTTTTTGCATCCTTGCTCCATGCCTGCCCCATTCTGAAGGCAGTTAAAATTAAACCCACAGTTGTAGGTAATAAGGGCAAATAGAGACATGGTGTGTTCTACAACGCTCTCGGAAAGGCAGCAGCATTATCCATTCTGGGTCCAAAACGTTTAATGATAGGAACATCTTAGAGTCCTTCAGACACTGAAATAAATGAAGATGTGCTGAAGACTCAAGTGTGATGTCACCTTAAGTGACCCATTGGATTTCTTCCTGCAGTCTTCAAGGATAAGTCTATCTATAGGGATGTAAGCAGTGAAATCTATTGTTGACAAGACAAAAAAATGAGTAAGGAAATAAAAGAGAGTTTGATGAGACTTGGGCTGTCCAATATGGTAGCAATTAGCAATATATGGATAAACTTAAGTTAATTTAAATGAATAACAGTTCACAGTCCAGTACCTCAATTAAAGTTGCAACATTTCAACTGCTCTGTAGCCACACTTGGCTAGTGGCTACTATATTGAACAGGACAAGTATACAACATTTCCATCACAGCAAAAAGTTCCACTGGACAGCGCCAGTGGTCTCAGAAAAACAATGAGAGCCGAGTAGGATAAAGACGTTTCTATCAGCAGTTACCTTTTAGATTAACGGCTTAACCCAAAGACCAAGAAAGGTGTGAACTGATCATCTTCAACAGAGTTAAAACTCATCAAATGCAAGAGCAGACTTTAATGTGAATGAATTGCTTTAAAACTACATCTTAAAACATACAGATGGCTAGCAGAAAAGATGCTCAACATCACTAATTATCAGAGAAATGCAACTCAAAACTACAAAAAGGCATCACCTCACACCATTCAGAACGGCCATCATCAAAAAGTCTGCAAATAATAAATGCTGGAGAGGGTGTGGAGAGAAGGGAACCCTCCTGCGCTGTTGGTGGGAATGCAAACTGGTGCAGCCACTATGGAGAACAGTATGGAGGGGCTCCTTAAAAAACTAAAAATAGAGTTAACATATGACCCAGCAATGCCACTCCTGGACACATGTCCAGAGAAAACCCTAATTCAAAAAGATACATGCACCCCCGTGTTCTTAGCAGTACTATTCACAATAGCCAGGACATGGGAACAACCTAGGTGTCCATCGACAGATGAATGGATAAAGAAGATGTGGTGCATATATACAACAGAATATCACTCAGCCATAAAAAAGAACGAAATTATGCCATTTGCAGCAACATGGGTGGACCTAGAGATGATCATACTAAGTCAGTCAGACAGAGAAAGACAAATACCATATGATATCACTTATATGTGGAATCTAAAATGACACAAACTTACAAAACAGAAACAGACTCACAGACATAGAAAACAAACTTATGGTTGCCAAACGGGAAGCAGGGAGGGATAAATTAGGAGTTTGGGATTAACAGATACACACTACTATATATAAAATAAACAACAAGGTCCTACTGTATAGCACAGGGAACTATATTCAAAATCTTGTATTACCTAAAATGTAAAATAATCTGAAAAAGTATATATACTTAAGTATAACTAAATCACCCTGCTGTACACCTGAAACTCATACAACATTGTATGTCAACTATACTGCAATAAAAACAAGGAAAAATTTTTTTAATTATGTCAAATTGAGGAACACACTTCTTTATTCAGATATCAAACAAATATTTCTAAATTATTCAGGATATTAATTTACGAATAGGAAAAACGCTTTGCAAAAACAGATTAAATGGCATTAACTTTTGAATTAGTGGTTCCTAGTTGAGGCATTCCCTCCCTAAATATTTTAAAGGGATCCAACTTGTGTGCCAATCCAGAGCCAGCTGAATCCACCCACTTTCTTCCCCACATCATTTTTCCTCTTTCATAACCTGTCGTCTCTGGAGCTGGAAGGCCCAGGCCTTTGTCCCACCCTCCTCCTTCCAAATGACCCTGGAGTTTTGTAAGTCCACATGCTTCTGAGATTAAAAACCAACCATTCTTTCTCAAATCATACCAAAAAATAATACTGTGCATTAAAAAAAAAAAAAAACTTTCAACTTTACCAAATAAAATTTTCTTCTCACAGTTATCATTAGGGATAATGTTTTTAAATGTTGATGGTGTACACTGAAAATAAAATTAAAGCAAAAACATCATTCCCTTCTTATCGCTGAAATGATTTTCTAGGCCCAAGAGGGAGCAGCTCTTGCACAGGGTGCCAGGGCAGCAAACTTGGATCACTTTCGTGTCTCTGTAAACACGTCCCTTGACCAGACACGCAGGATATGGGGCCGGCCAGGCCCCGCCCACCATGGGTGACTCGATGGCCCCAGCCAATCCAAGACTTTCCATGGGTCTCTCTCTGGTTCTTTATTCTTTTCTTTTAATCAAAGCTTCCTGCCTGCCAGCCTATCAAAGGAGCCTGTCCGCTTTAGAAAGTATTAGATAAAGTTTGTTTTTATCTCCTAAACTGTCTTCTTTAATCATTTTCTTAACAGTTTTGGGGGATGAATGGGATCCGTATGTGATGGCTAAACGTCCCAGGACAGGGAGCCACACAGGCCAGGGGTCCACTGAGACCTCGGGGACCTCTGGGCCTCTGTCCTTCCTAAAGCCATGGGCAAGTCAGTCTCGGACTGGAGACCTACTCCTTGCATGCAGCTCCCCAAGCCAAACAAATTTTATTTAAGTATATTATATATGTATATGCATATATACGTACACACATATATATACATACACTTTATATACACACATATATACATTTTAGATATATATACACATACATATACATATGTACATATACATTACCTCTAGAAAGAAGTTTAAGTTTTCAAAAAGGTTCTGAGGTCCCAAAACTGTTCCGAGGCTTATTAAAATTCCCACAAAGGTTCCTGGGTGGTTATGCTGGGTTGTTCAGCATGAATGGCAGCCCTTAGGAGATTCCCAAAGTCTCGGGATCAGTCCACAACGCAAACCACTGGGGGACTGGAGAAATTCATGGAGAAGTCCAGACTCTTTTGGCCATCAAAACCAAAGTCCAACCAGGCGAAAGTGGGACTACTGAAAGCTATCAAGGGTAAAGAAGTCTTCCAGTGAAGGCAGTAACAGATCTACCGTTAACGGGAGTCTTGAAAGTCAACACTGCAGAAGTGCCTCGTGGGCATGGGTCAAGCACTGGAAAGCTGCTGGAGTGCTCACCACCTAAATCTAAGACTCTGCTGTTAGGATAAGGTGATCACGAAACGGGTTAGATTGACACGGGGTCACCCGCCAACCTCATGAGAACGTCCATGCAGGGAGGTGCACTGAAAAATGCCACGCGATCCCCCACCCAGTGGCACGTCCTTCTTAAATATTGTCTCTGAGACCTATAGTTTAGCCAAAGAAGGGGGATCCTCAAGTTTCAAAGAAGTGAACAGCCACCCTCTGGCACACTTGCTTATTTTATGGTTAAGAACATAAAAGCCGAAGCCATAGAGATCTACAGAAATGGTAACACTTTCACTCAGACAAGTGACTTCTGACGGTCATTATGGGGAACACTTAGGGTCATTCATTTAGAAGGTGCACTTGGCAATAAGGAATCCCAGATAAACGAAACAGAACGGGATACCTCGTTCGATGCGCACGTAGAAGCTGCCCCAAATCTTCAAGATTCCAAAATAGCTTCCTTGAGAGACTGACTGCAAGAGGCTGATGACAAATTAAAGACACAAGTGGGACCTAAGACAAAAGACTGTACGAGGGATTCCTACTACTCTCCTCTCTCTTCCTTGACCTTGAGAATCAGTACCAACCCTCTGTGTGAATTGCCTTTCTACTCTGAAGAGGCCACAGGACCATAAACGAAAGTCGGCCAAGTTAGCGTTCTTAAGAGTGCAACAGCTCCAAGGCCAGAAAACCTAACACACCCGGGCCTCCCCCTTTGCACTCTCATTGGGTCCATCCTCAAAACACGAGCCCAGAATTCAGGGTCTCATTCGTAGTCAACCAGGACACCAGAAAAAAAAGATTGTCCTCAAAGGTTTTCTCAAATCCTTCCACACCAAACCGAATGGCACCATATCTACCCTCAAAAGAGGGTCCCCCTATCAGCCCCTCGCAGAGTTGATGGGACGCTTTAAGGGATTCTCCTGTGACTGCTACCGCGTATTCCCTTAAACAGGCAAGGGGAAAACTCAAAATTAATGGAAAATCTGGCCAAATCCTGGTAGGTACCAGGGCTACGCTCTCTAAGCCCCACATTCTGGGGAGCCTGCAGATGGGATCCAGGGATAACTGGCAGAAGCCAGGGAAGGAGAGAATTACCACCAGAGTCAGCTCTTCCGGGATCTCAGTGGCTGGTGGGGAAAGGGAGATAACATCTCATGTTGTCCCTTCCTCTCCAAAGGCACACTCTTGTGAATATGCTTTTGGGGGACCCACTGCCTAGGAAAGCTGTCCATCCTTCCTTTCCCAGGGATAACTACCACCTTCTTGTTTGTCTCGTTTTGCGTCCTGAGAATGTGGCTTGGCTTTCTGCCTGCCCGGGGTCACACAGGTTGCTCGTTCTTGCATATGGGGGCGCCTGGATATGGCCAGAAATGTAGGTTGTACCCCATTTGTGGCCAGTGTCCTACAGACAGTGGCCACCTCTCAGGGGGACTGTCCAAGTCTTCCTTTCTTCTGATTACCTTTGGAAGGGGCTCTGGACCTTTGGACATAGTATACCTGCACCCTCTTTGGGGGATGCCTCTTGCATCCATGGGGGTCATTCAATACTGCCAGGAATATTTGCTGGGTCTTCTCAAGCCACACGAGGTTGGCTACGTGGCACCAGCCAATCAGATATTTCCTATTTGTCTCTTCCGTGTTCTTTATTCTTTATCCTATAAGAGCTTCTTGCCTTCTGCCCAATTTTGCAGTGCTGGGAATGGAGACTGTCCACTTCATAAAGTGCTAAATAAGGTTTGTTTGTATCTGTACTGTTTTCTTTAACCAATTTTTAACATTATTTTCTCTGCTCTGATCAACTTCAAACTGTTCTAATTTTTTAAAATGTATGTTCAACAATAGTGTTCCTTTAAAAGAATTCCTTATAAAAAAGTGCAGGGAAAGACTGGGAGTTTGGGACTGACATATACACACTACTATATTTAATACAGATAACCAACAAGAACCTACTGTATAGCACAGGGGATTATACTCAATATTTCTGTAATAACTGAAATGGGAAAAGAATATGAAAAGTAGATACAATTATCTGTGTAACTGGTTCACTTTGCTGTACCCCTGAAACACATTGTAAATCAACTATACTCCAATATAAAATAAAATTAAAAAGCACAGGGACACTGAGTTTGTAGACAAAAAATGAAACAAAATGAATAAAGTAAAATAATTTTTTTTTCTTTTTTTTTTTTTTTTTTTTGCGGTACACGGGCCTCTCACTGTTGTGGCCTCTCCCATTGCAGAGCACAGGCTCTGGACGTGCAGGCTCAGCGGCCATGGCTCACGGGCCCAGCCGCTCCGCGGCATGTGGGATCTTCCTGGACTGGGGCACGAACCCACGTCCCCTGCATCGGCAGGCGGACTCTCAACCACTGCGCCACCAGGGAAGCCCAAAATGATAAAATTTTTAATGAATAAAGTAAATTATGCTAATGGTAACTGCAGACTATTTGAAGATTTACAAATAAGAATCTTAATTGTGGATTATCACTTCCTTGTGAGGAACATTCTAGAAATAAGTAACTTCTACAAGATAGAGCCATGGAGTTGATGAAACATGTCACTTTTCACTGACAACATTACTGTGAAGTCCACCAGATCTTTGGTAAAATATTTTAGTGATTCTCCACACACCTTTCTCTGTGAGCACACACACATGGCCAATGGATGTAATGTATTGATTCTACTTGACAGAAATTTATCATATTCTTTAGAGAAAATTAAATTTCCAATCCATTTCAAGGGAGACACTGTGTATCCTGCAACAGCTTTTACAAGTGAAATCTAAATGCATCTTTCCTTCAGAGGAGTAAGATGAAAAGATTGAAATTTTGAAAAAAAAGATTGAAATTTTGAAATCAACAGTAAACCAGCTACGTATATTTTTGGGGTTGGAAACAATTCCCCCAAATCGATGATGCTTCACCCTGGGTCGTTAAACCCTAGAACAACCACTAGCAATGACATTTAGTGCCAGAATCCATCACAGTCTGTAATGGAACAAATCTCTACGAGAAAGCAATTGTAGTCTTGAAAGTGCAAATCTGATGGACTCTCTCTACGTTTTGGCTCTGTAATACCTGGAACAAATGTGGGGACTCTTCTTGTTGTAGCTCTGTGTGTGTGTGTGTGTGTGTGTGTGTGTGTGCGTGTGCGTGTGTGATGTTCCTCAAACTTTGTGTTTGACCTGCTTTAACTCAATTGAAATAGTACAGGCTTCTGAGGTTTATTAAACATACGTATAATGACTAGAACTGGGTTAATGGCGGTGATAAATTCCCCGCGCCCTGGTTCAAGACCGTTTTCACTCATTTAATTAAATAATAGAGATAAGAACAAAAAGTTATTATACATTGTCAGTACCACAGTTCGAGGAGGAAAATGGATTATGTCCCTTAGAATAGGATAACTAGTTCTAGGTTTAGTACCTGAAACTCTTCACCTTTAACAAATATGTATGCGCTACTGAATGCCAACTATGGATCTTGCTACTGAAGTGACAGCCATTGGAACTTGACTCCAAATAAATCTGTACTTTTAGACAATGTGATTTCACAAGCTAATCCAATCCACTGCAGCAATAAGAAAGATGCAATCCTCTTTCTACTGTATATGGAAAGGAATTCCACTGCCTTCACGCGCTGGTACGCAAATACCACCTAAAAACTTTCAGTAGCAGAAGACAGACTTGAATCAAGTCCGTGCCTATTTGCGTTCCCGTCGACACAGCTGTCCATGAGCAGAGGAAAAGGCTGCGCTTGCAGCCGAGCCATTTTCAGCCCCAAAACCATTACTGGCCAACCTCCCCAAGTCCAATTTTCCAAAGAAGTTCAGAAACAAACAGCCATTTTCCCCTTTGTATTCACTTTATTTTCACTGGCACTCTACTACCTATGAAGCACTCTGACAGACAGTAGGTGGGCAATACAACCCTTCCTTTCAAAGAGCTTAAAATGAACCACTTGGAAAAGCAAATTCAACAGATTGGAATATCACATGGTCATGATCTGTACTAGTACCTAAGATCTATACCCAAACGCTGCGAAAGGCAATGCAGGTTTTAAGGAAGGTGTCGTACAGAAGGATGCAAAGGGGAAATCATACTTCGAATGGCAAGGTGAGGCTTCCAAAAAACATCACCTGAGTCATACTTCCAGATCACATTTCTTTTGACAGCTGTGTTTTCCTTCCCTTTCACTTTCCTTCTCTGCCTGGTTCCTCTCACGTCTTGCATACTCTGTCTCCCAGCTCTTTCCTAAACAGAGCAATTGGCTACATTACATTCTCCGTGCTTCTTGTCCCCATTCCTTACAGAGTCCGCTCAGCATATCTACCCATCAATCACAAAACGGGGTGCTGGGCAATCAAGTTCTTTCCTCCATGGACAAAACCCAGGGCACTCACGTTCCACGAAGCATGGGACCAATACAATCCTCCCCGAGACAACGCGAACATTGCCCTCCTTCATCCTGAAATCCAGCAGCAGCTTTGGGGTGTTCTTAGTAACCGACTAGTGACGCCATAAATACTACTTCACGATTTAGACTCTCCCATGTATCGGGCTTCTACGGGACCACCGTGTAAGTTCCTTTAAAATGCAAATCTGTTCCCTTTCCCTTTTTATTTGATGAACCAAAGCCCACACACTCTTCATATGTCCTTCACGTTTACCTCATGTCCCCTTGGGATCCCATCCACGGATACCACATCACATTTAGTTGTCTTCTCTCCTGAGGCTCCCCTTGGCTGTAACAGGTTCTCAGACTTTCCTTGTTTTCGATAACCTTGAGATTTCAGGAGGACCTGAAATTGTGTAGAATGTCTATCTCTACTGGGACGTGTTTGTTTTTCTCATGACTAGACTGGGGTTATAGTTTTTTTGGAAGGAAGACCTCAAAGGCATCACACCACATCCAGGGCACACACTTACCAACACGTGTTATCACTGCTGGATGCTGACCGAGACCACCTGGCTGAGGTAGTACTGTCAGGCTTCCCCACAAGTAAGTTACTTCCCCCCTCACTTTTCATATTGTGCTCTTTGGAAGGAAGTCACTCCCCACAGCCTGTCCATAAAGAGTGAGGAATTATGTACCACATCCTCGAGAGTGCAGTCCTTACACAAACTGTATAGAATTCTTCTGCACTGCTCCCTTCTGTGTTTAAGCTTCAGTAAGCATATATTCACCTGTCTTCAACTTGGATAACACCTACTTCCAAATGTTATTCAGAAAAAAATATTTAGTAGGTGCCTGCATTGCTTATTCCATTCACATTGTCTGATCTCCGTGGAACAGATAAGACACTTAAAACCAGAGCTCTGATTTCAGTTCTTTAACTCTGAGATATTCGCCACACACGTGTGTCTTCTGCTCGATTTCAGTCATACGGTCCATTTTCCTTTAGTGTACAACACTTAAATAAGAGGAGAATTTCCACACCAGACTGTCTGCAGAGTCTACGGTAACACACACTAGTGGTATTTCTTCTATTACGTTTTGGGTTCCTCTTTTAGGCTTGTTCTACTTGATTTTAACAATAATTATATTTGGCTATAAAATTCTGTTAGCATCATTTACATCTTGGTTTTTGCATTCAGAGAAGAGTTATACATATCCATGTAAATCATCCATCACGAGCACACTACACGCCATCATTAATATTTTCAAGTATTACGTATGTGATTTACACATGTGCAATGTACAGAGACTTATAATAATCCACACTTCTCGCAACAGGCTCTTAGATGAATTCTAGTGATGGAGCTACAAAGGGCCAGAGACTTCTCATCACCTAATGAATATGCAAAACAGATCTATGAAAAAGCAACCGACTTCTCTTCTCTGATACTGGAAGCAAACTTTGTCTTTGAGAATGCCAGCTCGTTTGTGTAAAGAAATAAATTGCAATTTGGGTGATGTGAAGAAAAGACTCAAGGGCCAAGGCTGGGATATGAGGATGAGTTTGAGACAGGGGAAGAGTGATGACACGGAAAAAGGACCTTTCTTGGGAGAGTTGTTTACATGTAATATTTAAGTAATATTTGGCATTCGTCTATGGACGGGAGGGTTGAGGGTCCCGGTAGCCATGGAAGAGAGGTATAGAAAGACAGGTTAAGGATGAAAAGGGCACAGAAACAGGACAACACCTGGAGGAGACGCATCTCTGGTGACCTTCCAGACTCAGATCTGTTGTTTGGATCTTAGAGACATAAATACCCATGATGTCTCACAGGACATGCTCTGTGCTGGGTTTTCCCTATATATATTCTTAAGGCTTTTGTTCTTTTCTTAGACTCGGAATACTCTTTTGTGCTTATGCTTTGGTAAATTAAGGGTAGTTCTGGTGTCTACTTCTGCAGCAAAAAAATCTCATGGGAGCTAGGCCATAGCCAAGCACTGGTAAATAGACCAAATGTGATTGAGTTCTTAGCTCAAGCAGAGCTGTCCAGTCAGAGAATGACCACAGAGATCTGGAACATGCAATACACTCTAGGAATTCTAAAGATGCTACAAGCGCACCGAACATCATGAAACCATGCAAGATTGGGGGGAGGGGTGTGATAAGTAAGTACACTTGGGATCCAGAGTTATTAGTCTATCACCCCATCACTGTCCCAAGCTATCTACTGTTTCTCAAAGTCGCAATTATCCTGCCACCCTTCTGATGCTATGGCTTTCTGTGGGCAGCATGTTTAGAATCACCAGATCACACCAAAAAATCATAATGTAAGTCAATAAATGGGATATCCCTGGCGGTCCAGTGGTTAAGACTCTGTGCTTCCACTGCAGGGGGCACAGGTTGGATCCCTGGTCGGGGAACTAAGATCCCGCATGCAGCGTGGTGCAGCCAAAAAAAAAAAAAAAAAAAAAATTAAAACGTTGACATTGTACACAATGAGGGTCTAATCTGTAGTCAGAAATGTTATCCGTCAACAATCAGAGAGAACCCTACTACCAATCCAGTAAATCTAGAGTGTGTGACAATCTTACACCTATTTTTGGCTAATCATAATGTACGTATTTTTTATCGAATAAATAACATTGCTATACAGAAGAAGAAAAGTGCTTTTCTAATCGACAAATGAGGAATCTGCTTTATCCTATAAAATGCTGCTTTAAAGAAAAATGCTAATAATTTGACATTTTTGAAATAGTTTAATGGCGGTAATTTGTATATAAATGTGATTTTCCTGTTATTGAAAAAACAGCATAATCTATTACGCAGTTCATTCACCTAAATGCCAAGTAGTTTAGCAAACATTTACTATGTACATGGTATCTGCCAAGCATTGGGTTAACACTGAAAAAAACAAAAAAAAACCCAGCAATATTCTATCCTGTTTTATTGTAAGATTGCCTCAAATGTCATCTGAATTTTTGTCATCTATGAGAATTAATGCTCAAATTTTGCCTAACCGTCCTTATTAAGCCAATCTTCAAGTGTAGTTTCAAACACCATTTGGAGGGAGCTGAAACTCATGGGAAGTTTAATTGCCTCTTTACAAAGAATAAATTGCTCTTGGGAAGAGTATCTGTCTCACTTAGGTGGGAAGGAAGACAGAGCAGATTGTAATCTCGGAAAACATATACCTGTCGCAACAGCATGCCAGGTTAGAGGACACAGCAGAATCACTTCCGTGGGCCGACGGACCCACGGGCATCGGCAGGATACCTTGCTATAGTCCTACACCCACTAGCTGATCTGGAACTTCACTATTACAGGAACAAAGGTCTTTGGCACATGGGCTTTCTTTCTGCCTTAGGTATGTGTGAATTGGAAACAGAGACAGAGAGAGAAGGGAGAGGTTAAAATTTTATTCACAGACACAGCCACCTTTTCTCATGCTGAAAAAACTTCTGGACATCCATGGACATTCACATTAAAAAATTAACTTTAGGGCTTCCCTGGTGGCGCAGTGGTTGAGAGTCCGCCTGCCAATGCAGGGGACACGGGTTCGTGCCCCGGTCCAGGAAGATCCCACATGCCGCGGAGTGGCTGGGCCCGTGAGCCATGGCCGCTGAGCCTGCGCGTCCGGAGCCTGTGCTCCGCAACGGGAGAGGCCACAGCAGTGAGAGGCCCGCGTACCGCAAAAAAAATAAATAAATAAACTTTAAAGACCAGTGGTGTGTTGCTTAAGGTTCTGCCCATTAGGCAAAAAGAAAAAAGCAAACTACAATTTTTTTTGCCTAACTTTCAATGATCAATAATTATACTTCCAGAAATTAATATAGGTAAACATAAAATATATAAAGTAGAGTAAAACTGATGAGTTTTCAAATGAAGGTAAAACATGACATAGGAAGATGAGTTAAGAAAAACACCGCCCCCAGAAAACCTTCTAAAATATTCTAAAGAAAGAAATATATATATTTAGAAGATGATTGAAATGGGGGAAGGATAATTTGAAATTTTCACATAAATGCAAAATAGGTCAAGAAACAAGAAAATGATATGTAGTAAATGAAAGCAATGGAAAGTTAGCCAACTAAAGATAAGACATGTAAACCCAGTCAATTCAAAGAAAAATAAATAAGCATGAAAATGTACCTCCCACACTGATGGTGGGAGTGTAAAGTGGTGCAGCCACTGTGGAAAACAGTATGGAGGTTCCTTAAAAACTTGAAAACACAACTACCATATGATCCAGCAATCCCACTCCTGGGCATGTATCCAGAGAAAACTCTCATTCAAAAAGAATACACTGTACCTTGGAAATATGCTACACAGAAGATCAACTATTTCCCTCATGTCTGCACACTGCTCTCCTCTACCCTCTAAAATGAGATTTCCTAAACTTCCCGGTACAGGCACCTTATGTAAATAATATACCTGCAGTGACAATAAGGTGATGCATGAACAGAAGTATTCACAGGATCCTAGGTTCACCACATCCCTTGTGCTCACAAAACACCCAAGCTTCAGATATTCTGTACAAGATACAGCATCACTGGGTGTGCTTGGGACGCCACTTAAATATATGTTCAAAGTGTTCATCGTTGAATCTCAATCAGCTTGTTCTTTATCGGCTTCCATTGGAAGGCTCATTTGTTATTTCTAAACAATATTTCAAGATGTGTTCTCTACATGTAGGATCATTAAAATTGGTTTCCTCCAGGTTTTATAGTCTCACCACCTCCTCGGTGTTCCCTCTCACGGCCACCAGATTTCCTACACCTTTTCTGCATTCATCAAAGTCTAACTTTTCCTGGAAATAAGTGATTAGTGTAAGGAGGCAGGATACCTTTACAAAAGTCAGTCACTTCCCTACATGCCAGCTACGAACACGGGGAATTGGAATGAAAAAGGCAATGCCATTTACATCAACACCAAACTATGAAATACGTAAGGGTGAATCTAACAAAATACGTGCTACAAGACGTACGTGAGGAAAACTACAAAATTAGAGACGAATGAAACCAAAGAGCTAAATAAATGGACAGGTATACCACATTCATGGATAGGATGTTTCGATATTGCCAACATGTCAGCTCTTTCCAATGGGATCTACAGATCTAATGCAATCCCACTCAAAAATCCCAGCAAGTTATTTTATGGATATCAATAAACTGACTCTAAAGTTTATACAACCGAGAAATAAAATTTATATACCTTCCCCCAGACTCTCTTCCAAATATTTCCAAATCCAGTAGTCAGTTACGACTTTATTCTTTCCTTCTTTTCCTTCCTGCCTGCCCCTCTCCTCTTTCCCCGCTTTTATCTCTAAGCAAACCACATCTTGTTTCTTTTCTGGACACGAAAACCTCTTCCCCTAAATACATCCATGAATTTCTCTGATACTTAACTGCAAACTCTGCCTCTGAGAAGTCACATCCTTACAGAGACCTCCTGTCCATCCTGTAATCACACTTACGCATCTATAAATCTCTACACCAGGGGGTGGCAAACCATTTCAATAAAGGGTCAGACAGTACATCTTTTAAGCTTTACAGGTAAGGCTGTCTCTGCCACACATACTGTTTAAAAAAGTTTTTAGTACTTTGAGGTATAACTTACATACCATAAAATTCACCTGTTGTCAGGTACAGTTCAATGACTTCTAGTAAATCTATACAACTGTGCAATCTTCACTACAAACCCATTTGAGAACATTTACATCCCTTCAAAAAGTCTTCTCATGGCCATTTGCAGTCAATGCCACCTCCAACTCAGGCAACTACTAATCTAGTTTCTAGGGGGGAAAAAAAGCCTTTGCTAAAATTTCAAATGCATGGAATCATATGGTATGTAGGCTTATTAGCATACTGCTTTTGAGGTTCATTCAGCTGTAACATGTACCCGTGGTTTGCTCCTTTTTTTGTGGAACAGGATTCCATTAGATGGATATATCATAGTGTATATATCTATTCACCCAGTGATGGACATGTACATTGTTTCCAGGTTTTAGCTGTCATGAATAATACTTTGAACATGGGTTCAACATGTGTCTTGTTGGAGGTTTACAGGAACACTGTGACCAGACCTAAGCGGACAGCTGCAAGAACAAAGGATTCCGGGACCAAAGTTTGTAACAAACAGCCACACCCCCTCCCCTTTTAGTATAAAAGAAACCTGAATTCTAACTCGAATAAGCTGGTTCTTTGGGACACTAGTCCACCATCTTCTTGGTCTGCTGGTTTTCTGAAAAAAGTCTCTATTCTTTGTCCCAACACCTCATCTCACAGGAACGCCCTCAGTATTTCAGTTAAACAGAGAATGAAAATCTCCCTTAGATCTCCAATCGAAGCCACTTGCTTCAGCTTTTCACCAGAGTTATGCATTGCAAGGCTGCATCTTGCAATTACTAAGCGTTGTTGCTCTTTGATTTCCACTACATTTTTAGCCCTTATGTATACACACTTCCCTATGGGGATAGGAGAAGTGAATGTCATATCCACTGGGGGGGTGGGGGGAAGGCCTCGCTCTAACTCTGCTCCTTAGCTCCACAATCTTACCCATGCACTTAGCAACTGGAATACGGTAGAAACGCAATAAATATTTGATGGAAGCCAAATTTAGATGATAATTCCTGCACATAATGACATCTGTCCTCATGGGATACAGTTTTACCCAGCTGCTCTGCATGGCTTCAGTTAAGGAGGCCGCAGGCTAGAAACTTTTGTAACAACTTCGTAGGAAGACCAAAGAGCTACCAAGATGACAGACAACGTGAATTATTTGTAGTATATCCTGGACCCCCAAGTATGTGTGCAGCCCACGTGAAAATGAGCGTAAAATTATCACCGTCTATATCTATAGCTGGAGAGGGTAGAGTTGTCTGTCTCAAGTGTGACGCAAGAGATGAATATGACTTTTTTCTCCTGTAGGACACAAAGGTCCTAATACATACCCACTGTCACAATGTACTTTAGGGAGAAATATATATACACTTCTATGTATATACATGTATTGACAGATATGACTGAAATGAAAAGCACGCAAACGGTATTAACACATCACAGCCACAGCTGTTTCACCCTTGTGAACAGACATCATATGCTCTTCCATGGTGATGGGCAAACACCTTAGTTGTTTTTCCTCCCCCTGCGCTTTCCAAAGTATCTTCGGTTGATTATGGGATAATTCTAGTGTAAATGATATACATGCATATTATATGCATAATATGTATTATATACAATACATATTAGATATAAATGATATGCAGGTATATTGCATGCATTAGTATATAATATATGTTAGATAAAACACATATTAGACATGATACAATATATTATATATTATATCTAATACACATTATATACATATATAATCCCTTGCAAACCAGCATCATAAACACAAGAACAGTATTAGTGATAATGGTTACAGAAAGTTCTTTTTCAATTCTGTAATATATAAAATGTTGATGTTATAAATTCCCTATCTACTTTATGACCCTTCTCAATCTCATTAAGGCTTACCCCTGCCCAAAGGGCAACCCAAAACAGGCATGTTTGGGGTAGTTTTCTCCATTCCTACGTTAGCTTCCCACCATAAACTTTTACATCCACAAATGATCTATAATTTCTATACTTTACAAAAATTATACAGTATGCTGCTGTACAGGCAACTTTTTGATTAATGCATCTTACATCTGTCAGTGTTCATGTATAAGAAATACAGTGCAGCATTTAACTGCTAATTGCATTCTACTGCATTACATGTTCTACTCTTGAACGTTCTGTTTGCTTTTACTTTGTTAGGTGAACACAGTTGTTAGGAACGAATGCCATTTTATTTTTTCATCTGTTTATTTTTTCATCTGTTTAAGGTAATATACCTAGAGCTATAACTGCAGAGTACCATGGTATAAAGTACCCATTTTCAATTTTAGCAGAGATGTGTATGTTTTAAGTCACACTTCCAGTAGCAGGTTATAGTATTTCTTCCCATTGATGTTAAGAATTCCTCATAATACTACCCAAGGGTTGCTGGTTTCTTCTTCTCAGTACATCTTTGTCATTGTTAACCTTGATGACCGGACTAAGTTGCTGTGTGTGGGGTTTCACCTCGGTAAAGTTATTCTTTGCAATTAATATGGATCTGTGGCAGACACTTGGAGACCACCTTGAACTTCTGCCCAATAATTTTACCAGCTATTGGCGGATAATGGCTACAACAACTATTTCCGTGGTACTTGCCTATTAGCAAATTGTATACTCTCCTCATCCTTCCCATAGGAATTAATCGAAGTTCTTCTGTAAGGTAGAAGAGCTACCCCTTATTTATTAAACTAGTGACTTACAGCTGTGTGAACTCAACTGATTTTTACATGACTCTATGGCGTAACAGCCAGTATTCTTGTTACTTTGTTGCCCAACTCTTTCCAACTTTCAGGATTGGGAGCTCCTTGAGTTAGACTTCTGCATACTTCCAAACTGCAAAACATCCGACAGCCCCAGATCGACAGATATTCCACAGAACACTTGACCATTACTCTTCATAAGCATCCAGGTCGCAAAAGAACAGGAAAGAGGTACGACCTGCTCCAGTTAGGAAGAGACTAAGGAAAGACGAATAGCTATATAATGTGACATTCTAGACTGCATCCCAGAATGGAAAAAACCCACTAATTTTCAAATAGTAGAATCTGAATTATGCCTATAGTTTAGTTAACATCATTGGACCCAAGTTAATTCCTTAGATTTTACCAATGCACCAAAGTTAGGTAAGTGTTAAAATTCAAGAAAGCTGGGTGAAGGCAAATTCTCAGTACTCCACATTCCCGTCAAAAATCAAAACAATCAAAAATAGAACAATTTACAAAAAAAAAAAAAGACTGACATCTGCAATTTCTGAGATTCGTTTATCTTTGCCATGATCCATGTTTTCTATCTGTGCACCAGTACTGGACTGATAGTTTAAATTAACTCATGGCTCTTACTATAGAGCTCTGGGAACTAAAATCTACTTAAACATTTTATCTGCCGCACAAATATGATAACACTGCCTGTTTAAGTATTTTTCTCACCAGGTTAAACAGCAAACATTTTACTAACGGTGACCTAACCAAAAATCAAAACAGAAAAACCCCAAAACACAACTACAAAATATTTTAAATTCGGGAAAAAAAAAAAAAATCAAGAAACTTTAAGTTCTCAATCCAGCAATGAAACCCTCATGATTTTACTATGCAGGGTGTATCTAAACAGGCAATGTGAACCCTGTGTTTTCACTAAGGATAATGAAGCTCTTTAAATTCAGGTTTATAGTGTCATGTGTTAACTGCCTCCTTGCTTTCATTTCATCTTATAGAAAATCACCATTCTTCACGGTAAAAACTGTTGTGATGTGTCTCAATTCATGCAGAGATGACAGGAACGTATTCAGTCTCTAGGTACTTCAAAAACACGAACGGCCAGTTCCCGCTTCTCATGTTGTATGACTTCATTAGTGTAGCCACAAGGCAAGAAAAGGAAAAAGATGAAGAAATTGCGCTGGACGCACTTGACCTTGGGAAGCTCAGGATTCTTTTCATTTCGTGCTTTTTATCCATTATTGCAAACACCTGTATGTCTAATGTCTGCTTTCCATGTTTTTACTCAAAAATAAATTAAAAAGCAGCATCTTTCCCCTTTCACGTAGATGCATTATCACGCCGATGCATTATCACGCCTTGCTTTTGTTTTTCCTGTGCTTTTAGGATATCACTCCTCTACATTACTGTTGTTATTTTTATTTCTCAGGAGAAAACCAATTAGTTGATTACACACTCAGCTTTTTTCCTGCACCTGGGACTCAGATAAGGATTAAGCATATTTATGTATCCAGTAATGTGATCAATGTCAAAAACCCTAGAAGACATGTCGGGTAGAATTTCTGCCCCTGACAAACACTAGAGAGGAAACAGTCTGGTGTGTTAAGAACTTTACTCTGGGGCTTCCCTGGTGGCGCAGTGGTTGGGAGTCCGCCTGCCGATGCAGGGGACGCGGGTTCGTGCCCCGGTCCGGGAAGATCCCACATGCCGCGGAGCGGCTGGGCCCGTGAGCCATGGCCGCTGGGCCTGCGCGTCCGGAGCCTGTGCTCCGCAACGGGAGAGGCCACAGCAGTGAGAGGCCCGCGTACCGCAAAAAAAAAAAAAAAAAAAAAAAAAAGAAGTTTACTCTGACCAGGATAAAGAGAACATCAGAGGGTGAATACCAGTTAGAATTTAATGGTCACTCACGAAAATGATCAACCCTAATAAAACTGAACATCATTAATAGAATTTATCAAGCCTCCAAAACTTTACAGATATGTCTGAAAGGAATGTGTTAAGTCCTAATACATCCCCTAATACAGGATGTATTAGGACTTAATGAATTTAAGGCTCTAAAATATAAAATATGGAGGGTACTAGCTCTCACAAATAGATGAGAGAATCTGAAAGGTGGTGAATTCCTCTTTCTTCTACTTGCTTGTCTGTCTAGATTCTGACTCTCCTGTTTTCTACTCCTATTTATTAGAGGAGGCTGTGGGTATTCTAAAGTTGCTTTCATCACCTGGGAATTAGCCCAGATGTGGAATATTTTAAGGCCAATGGAGAAAGGGGGGTGGTGGGATGAAATCGGAGATTGGGAGTGACATATATATGCTATTGATACTATGTATAAAATAGATAACTAATGAGAACCTACTGTATAGCACAGGGAACTCTACTCAATGCTCTGTGGTGACCTAAATGGGAAGGAAATCCAAAAAAGAGGGGATGTATGTATACGTACAGCTGATTCACTTTGCTGTACAGCAGAAACTAACACAACACTGTAAAGCAACTATACTCATTTCTTTTTAAATCAGAAAAAAAGATTACTTAACTGTTAAAATTAAAAGGCCATATAAAATTAAATCTGTGGCATTTCGTGGAGGCAATTAAGGCTTGAAAAGCTGGAAAAGTTTGTCAGTCGTGTACTGACCATCCCTCATAGATCCATGTTTCTCTAATACTCAAGGCACATGGAAATCGGGAGAGAAGAGAGAATTGTAGACCCCAGAAATAACTGAGTTCCTCAGAGTCACACTGTATGTAATAGATGCTCAGAGTTTATTCAACACACAAACATCTTTTTTCCCTACTTGTTCATGGGACAAGCATGGCTCCTTAGAGACACAGGCTGCTCTGAAATGAGATATCTGCCTTCTGCCTCTCAGACCTACTGGAAACGATGTTGCCTCAGTTTCCTTCCTTTCATGGGGAGCTCTTTCCCTCTGAAGTAGATGTAATTACTCCCTTCTCCTCTGTTAATCAATGCTGACTTTCATTCTGTGGCAGAGTCAGGACCTATTTGTTCCCTATGGGGTCTAAATATAGCAGGAGACTGACCATTTTAAAAGCAGGACTCTTGATTAATTTTTCTTCATTCTGTACAATTCAAGGAATTGTCCCAATAGAATGAATTCCATAGGTGCTCAGATTAGCGTTATTAGTAATGATTTGCACCTGCTGCATCAAATTAGGGCCACTTTAATTGTAATAACCACCTGGTTAGTCATTAATCAATAACAGAAGTGCACTTTTTCCGATGTAGCCAAATTCCTGGGCATTTCCAGTTCTACTCTCTGTCAGATAGTTTAGTCGAAACCCTCTTTCTTTTTGTCCTTGTAGATAAGGTTATGCCCGTAGCAGTATTATTCACTGTTAACATCCTGGCCACAAAAATTTACCGTGGAATTAAAGGGAACACAATTTCTACGTAGGATAATATTTTGATATGCAATTTAGAAGAAAAAAGCTCTCTTCTGCTACACGCAGGGCATATTTTCATCAAATGGCTTCCTTCTTTCAACAGTTTTATTTTTCTTTGAGCAAGCTTTCATAAGACAAGCTCCTACATTTTATGGAAAAATTGATGTTCGATTGTGAAAACTCTCAACCTCTGTGGAAGCTCAATTTTTTAAACACACACTTTTTTGCTTTTTGCCATGCCACGCGGCATGTGGGGATCTTAGTTCCCCGACCAGGGACGGAACCCGCGCCCCCTGCAGTAGAAGCGCAGAGTCTTAACCACTGGACCACCGGGGAAGTCCGTAACAAATGCTTCTAAGACGTTTTCTTTACCGTGGGACACGTGACTAACACAGACCACATTCAGTTTCCCCACAAAATTCCAGAAAAGAAATCTTTACCTTCTTATAAAATCTTAACACTTTTTGCTGGAGGAAGATGCAAGAATTCAACGAGGATCAAATACAACAAGAGGGATATTTAAAAGAAAGACGTCATATAGCATCTAGTGACAGCAACCATAGATTCCTAGAACTGAACCACCAGCCCCGTATCTCATTTCTCCCTTTTCTAATTGATAGGCAGTTTCATTACACCTGAAAACACTGTTTCGATCGTGAGGAGCGATACACTGTAAATTAAAGGGGCTGATGGAAAGCTCGACCAGAAAATGAGCATGGAACCTGCAGAGAGCTCAAAATCGCCGTTTTTTCTTATATAAAATTGTTGTGCGCAAACAAAATTTAATTTCCCTGGATCAATGCGGGATGGATTTTGCATTTTCAGGGGCACAGGCATGATGACGGCTACTGCTGTCTTCTGAGCCAGAGCTCCAGCCATCCATTTCTCCATCACTACCTTTCTCAGAAGCCAGATTTCAGAGAAAAACAAACCTAATGTCCCCTGAATTCAAAATGAGACTCTGAAAAGCATCCATCAGAATTCGGGTTGGCGGGGCAGGGCGGGGGGAATAACATAAATCATCTAAACCGTCAGTCACCAGAGAAGGCTCCATCTGTAAATGTGTTGGGTCGGAGTATTATTAACAGAAATCAAATGCAAAACACTCTGACAGAAGAGAGAGATTAAAATCCACCAACTCCTTTCAAAACTGGATTTCTTTCATCAGTGGAAGGCATTTATTCCCAACTGTCAGTTTCTTTATCATGTTTTGCTATCTTTAACATGGACATTTCAGACATGCCGAAGGACCCTTCACAGGATGTCTCTCTGCTCCTAACCCTCCAAAGTAATAAAGCTGCTTTGAAACCTTCTTTTGAGACATTTGCTTGAATGCTTTTTTTTTTTTTTTTTTCTTTTTGGTGATTCAGGTTCCCAGCAGCATCCTCAAAACAAACTCTCACCTTCTTACTCAACTTGTATTTTTTCTTCCCACCGCTCCCTTCCTGGGGTGAGAAGCAAGAAAAATGCAATGGGGAAAAATGCAATCTATGGCAAAGAAGCTGCCATCGTTTCCAGGGACCCCAACCACTACAGCGTCTAAAGTTATGAGAAGTCCAGAGGATGCTCAGACGAAGGGGTGCTGGGAGTATTTGGGGATGGTGATACAGACATGGGCTAGGACTCCCCATACATGCAGTGAGAGAGGTTTAGAGCACAGCTTTTAAAATCTGTTCTGGGGGGACTTCCCTGGTGGTGCAGTGGTAAAAAATCTGCCTTCCAATGCAGGGGATACGGGTTCCATCCCTGGTCACGGAACTGAGATCCCACATGCCATGGGGCAACAAAGCCCACGCACCACGACTACTGAGCTCGCACACCACACTAGAGAAAAAACCCACGTGCCACAACTACAGAGAAGCCCGCATGCCGCAACGAAAGATCCTGCATGCCGCAACGAAGAAATCCTCTGTGCCACAAATAATACCTGAAGCAGCCAAAAAACAAATAATAAATAAAAAGAGAGAAAGTAAGATCTGTTCTGGATGTTAAGTCAGGAAAATCACCGCTCTCCTACACGGAGCAATATCTCGGTAGCACCAAAACTTCTAGAATGAGATATGGAAGAAACTAAACTACTTCTTGTTTGCCCAGCTGTCCTTCTCAACCTCCTGTCCAATCAACCTTCCAGCTCTGGTGAGTTACAACCTCGGGAGACACCCTCTTTGAAGTATTGAGGTTTCCTGACTTGTCAGGTAGAATCTAAGTGGAGGACCTGGCTGGTGGATTGACATCCAATGAGAAGGGCCAACTGGTCTACGTGAAGCTTATCTGCAATCCTTGAATTCACCTGGTGGATTAGACTAGGGCTTGACCTTCAAGCGTCTTCCCATGTTATAGGAGAGTAGGCACTAAAGGGAACCTGAAAGTTGGGAGGAGAAACCAAAGGGTGTCTTTCTTCCTCTTGGCTGCCCAAGCACGGGCGTTGGTTCTGGTAGGTCAACTTCCTAGGACACTCCCATCATGGACACTCAGATGCACCAGCAGTGCCAGCAACATCGTCTCCTTGGAGTTCTGCCTGAGCCCCAACTTCACAGACTGTCCCAGTCCTCGTGATGGCAGCTTCTTCCTGTGGATGTTATCCCACACCTCACTGATCCTGTTTGGTGCTTTCAGCTGTGGAGCAGCTCTCTAATCAGCTCTCTTCTGAAAACCATAGTGAGGTTTTTTTTGTTATCCTGACTGGACCTGGACCTTTACTGATACATCTAAAGTTAAGGTACCAGTAGGGGTGGACCAAGTGCCTCAAGAAGTATTATACATGGGACTCCCCTGGTGGCACAGTGGTTAAGAATCCGCCTGACAATGCAGGGGACACGGGTTCGAGCCCTGGTCTGGGAAGATCCCACATGCCGCATAGCAACTAAGCCCATGTGCCACAACTACTGAGCCTGCGCTCTAGAGCCAGACAGCCACGACTACTGAGCCCGTGTGCCACAACTACTGAAGCTGCAAGCCTAGAGCTTGTGCTCCACGAGAGAGGCCACCGCAATGAGGCCCGCACACTGCAACAAAGCCCCTGCTCTCAGCAACTAGAGAAAGCCCGTGCGCAGCAACGAAGACCCAACACAGCCAAAAATAAACAAATAAAATAAAATTAAAACAAAGGAAGTATTATCCATGTATGTCAGGGTATTTTATACACATACACACATATAAATAGCATATATAAAAATTTATCTACATATATGTAAATTGCAACTCAATTTCTCTTTTTAAAGATTATTCATAGACATTTCTCCAAAGAAGATATACAGATGGCCAACATGTACATGAAAAGATGCTCAACATCACTAATCAGGGAAATGCAAATCAGAAGCACAATGAGCTATCATCTCACACCTGTGAGAATGACTATCCTCAAAAAGACCACAAATAACAAATGCTGGCAAGTATGTGGAGAAAAGAGAACCCTCGTACACTTTGGAAAACAGTATGGAGGTTCCTCAAAAAAACTAAAAATACAACTACCAATATGATCCAGTAATTCCACTCCTGGGCATCTATCCAGAGAAAACCATAAATTTGAAAAGATACATGCACCCCAATGTTCACTGTAGCACTATTCACAATAGCCACGACACGTAAGCAACCTAAGTGTCCAACGACACATGATGGATTAAAAAGATGTGGCAATATATACAGTGACATACTACTCAGCCATAAAAAAGGATGAAATACTGCCATTTGCAACAACACGAATGGACCTAGAGATGATCATACTGAGTGAAGTCAGACAGACAAATAGCATATGGTATCACTTATATGTAAAATCTAAAATATGTTACAAAACAGAAAGAGACTCACAGACTTAGAAAACAAATTTATGGCTACCAAAGGGGAAAGGAACACGGGAAGGGATAAATTAGGAGTTTGGAATCAAAATATACACATATATAAAATAGATAACCAATAAGGACCTACTGTGTAGCACAGGGAACTCTACTCAATTTTCTGTAATAACCTAGGTGGGAAAAGAATCTGAAAAAGGATAGATATATGTATATGTATAACTGAACCACTTTGCTGTACACCTGAAACTAACACAACATTGTAAATCAACTACAATTTTTTTTAAAAAAAAGCTACATGCACCCCAACGTTCACAGCAGCACTATTCACAATAGCCAAGACATGGAAGCAACCTAAGTGTCCATCAACAGATAAATGGATAAAGAAGATGTGGTACATATATACAATGGAATATTACTCAGCTATAAAAAAGAACGAAAATGCCATTTGAAAAAACATGGATAGACTTGGAGTATTATACTTAGTGAAACAAGTCAGAAAGAGAAAGACAATACTGTATGATATTACTTAAATGTGGAATCTAAAGAAATACAACAAACTAGTGAATATAACAAAAAAGCAGACTCAGATACAGAGAACAAACTAGTGGTCACCAGTGGGGAGAGGGAAGGGGGGAGAGGCAAGATAGGGGGAGGGGAGTAAGAAGTACAAACTATTAGATATAAAATAAGTTACATGGATGCAATGTGCAGCACAAGGTATATAGCCAATATTTTATACTAACTATAAATAATGGAGTATAACCTTGAAAAATTGTGAATCACTATGTTGTACACATGAAACTTACATAAATTGTAAATCATCTCTACCTCTATTTTAAAAAAGTAAAATAAATTAAAATAAGGATCAGATTACAAAGCTGAGAATTCATATTATGAATATTTTCGAAGTTGGATGGACTTGTATCCAAATGAGTATGAAAATAATTTCATTCAGATAGGTCAGATTAAATAAAATATTTGAAAAGAATTTTAATAAGCACAGTGCAATAGATACCTAAGAATCAACATTGGTAAATCTGTCTAGAGTAATATGAAAAGCAAATAAATTGGGGCTGGATCAAAATAAAGACTATTCCTGCTTATCCCAGTTTTGGGGATAACAAAACTTAAAAAAACAAAGTTGAAGGTCTTTACAGAATTTTAAGATTTACTTTGGAGTAATCAGTACAGTAAGGTGTTTGCATAGAGAGCTCGGATAGACCCACCCCATAAATGGTCCATTTATTTTCCACAAAGGCACTGAGCCAGGTTCACGGAGAAACATCTTTTATGAAATATATATATAAATATATGAATATATTTTACAAATATATAAAAGCACTTGATGTGTTATATACTTATATCTTCAAGAAGTACTCACCAACATCAATCGTTACCACCCAATTGAATCCCTTGTGTGCACTTGAAAATTACACATTTTCTCTGTTTAAACAATGTTGAATATAATGCATATATGAAAAAGGACAGCATTTTCTAACTTAAGCACAGTTTAGCTACACAATCTGCTAAGTTGCCACCTTTGCTCAGGTAGAGAATATCACTCTTGAATCCCGCACTTGAGTGATACTTTCTAGGCACGCAATATAGGATTTTTGGCTGCGTGAACAAACGCATAAATGCCTCATTACACGTTTCCTTGTTTCACATATTGAACCAAAGACACTCCAGAGGATAAAAATACATAAACAAGTGATATGACATAAGAGTGCATGTTGGATATTTCCTAAGAACTGCCTGTATTATCTTACAAGAGCTGGTCCTCAACCATGAAGATGCAGACACCTGCATGGTGACTGCAGCCGTCATACAGAGACAAGAAATTCAAAATGACCAAGAATGATGAACAAGAATGCTAGCATCTTAATTTACAACACAGGCCTCTCACTGCAACTGGAATATGAAAAGAAACCTAAAAGCATTACATTCTCCATCAGCTAAGTGGGCAAACTCACATGGCAAAGAAAATGATCATTTGCTCTTTTTTCCCCATGAACACAAAGTTTGTTAGGTGAACCAAACTCTTCCTAGACCAGATTTCCAACACCTAATCTAGTCTCAACAATGGTTTAGTAAAGGAAACTCATGTATGAAATGGTTACTGTTGGCTGATTAGGTTTCCTGTCCCTGTTTTTAGCTGACCAGGACAGGGGTTCCTTCTGAAGGACACAGAGAATGTTTACAGTTCCAGATTGAAATGGGATCAGCCAGTACTTCTTAGAAACTCCCTATTTTCATAGTCTTTCATTTTCAAGTCTCATTTCTAAAGGACTTTTTTTTGTGGTTCATCTCAGTTTCCTCAGTACTTATGGGAAAATCTCTCTCCTGAATCCGTGGGTGAGTCCCAGTCATTTTCCCATGCAACTGTTTTTGTTCAGTTCCTGTTCTAAATTGAGTCGTTCTGCCATGCTCTGGTAAACCGCTGACACATTTTAGTCATATGTGAAATGATTCTCCTATTCATTTGTAGTTACAGAGTTGTTAAGCCCTTTATGATACTTCTGGATATACGATAAAAGTGGAGGCCATTGTCATTATGAGGATCACTGTCCTTTCCAGAATGGCTCGGGGCATTCTGAATTTGTAAACAATCCCAATGACCTTCTCGCCAACCACAAACCGAACTGCCCATCCTAGAATCCAAGTTGATTTACCATTAGGAGCAAAGTCCTATGGTATTTAACTTGATGGACAGAACGGAAACCTCACAGGCGTCACTGCATATACAGGATTACATGAATTTAATGAGGTGCAAAAATTCAGTGCGACCATGTTGGGGAAAGGTTCAACTTTGCTAACAGGACAAAATAACAGGGGTAACATTTCATTTATACTTGAACGACTTCTGAGTAATGCTCATGCAAGGGGAGCAAATGTCCGTTTGTCTGTGAAAGGGACACAAGGAAATAAGTGAGTCTTTTGTGATACAGTCAAGGTTGCTGTAAGCTGAGTAGGCCATTAGAACTAACGAAATACCTTTTCGCACGCAGAAGTATCCTTTTGGGGGAAAAGGGATGGAAAAATCTTGGAGGATGCTGTCTCTGATCAACACCTGTTAGAGAAAGGGACCAGGGCGTCCCTCCCAGGAGTCTCTGCTTGGGACCCAGGTACAAGACCTGGGCCCTCGCAGTTGGGGGAGAGCTCTTTTGAGAAGATTTTTTGGGGGGGTTGATGCAGAGGATTTGTAGACAGGTCTTGGTATCTAGGCATGCTGAATTGGTGTTGGTGCATCCTGAAATAATAACCAAACCGGGACCTTCTAGTCAGTCCAGAATTAGTGTTCAGTATACTTCCTGTGGCACAGAAATAAATGCTCAGAGAGTGGATCAAAATCCACCTTCCTCTCCATTTGTCATTTGGAACAACAGGGACCCTCCTTTTCCATTTCTCTTTTTTTTTTTTTTAAATAGACTATTGTTTTGGAGCAGTTTTAGGCTCACAGAAATATTGAGAGGTAGAGATTTCCCATATAACCATCTGACACACTGACACACACACACACACACACACGGTCTCCCCCATTATCAACACCCCCCCAGATGGTGTAACTGCTACAACTGATGAACCTACATTGACTGAAACATCATCACCACCCAGAGTCCATCGTTTACATCAGGGTTTGCTCTTGATGTTGAGAATTTTATGGGTTTAGACAAGTAATATGAATTCACCACTGTAGGATCATGCAGACCCTGTCTTTAGAAGCCATGCAGAATTGTTATAGAGAAGATTTAAGAGGAAAATATAAAACATCCTGCTAACAGGCCTTAAAGTGGACTATCATTTGTGTGAGAGAGACAGAATGAAAATGAAAGAGTTCTATGTTTTTTCAAAGATGGTGAAACAAGGCATGCATGTTAAACTGGTCATTACCAAAAAAACACCACTTTGTAGTTGCTCCATCAATTTTTTGAAAATTTAAAATAATTTCATTTACCCAATTCAATTTACCCAAATTAGTATCTCTCTAATATCATTACTTCTGTTCATAATGGTACCACCCCATGCTGGTCAAACCTTTCAGAAGTAAGCATTGGTCTATCTTTTCTACTTCTGCATTTTTCTAACATCAGTTCAGTCAATTGCTATACAGTATTTCTTACCCAAACGTAACCCATACTTTCTATCATCTGTTGTTTATATTCTTCTAATCTAGCCTAGTTTTTGTAGTCAGTTTGTGCTTAGATTCTTGTCTTATAATCACTGCTGCTCTTTGAGATTAAAATAAAGGGAGGATTAAATTGCTGTTGCAGGCATTTGCCCAAAATGCCAAGAGAATTTCATCAATTTAGGAATTTTTCCACCCAGAGCTGTAAGGTTCAAAACTTAATCTAATCTGTGACCCTTCGATGGCTCAGCTCCAAAATGCTAACTCTAAACAATTCTTCCCCTCCAGTATCTTTTAAGTATCCAACCAGAGGGGCAAAATTATTAGGAGAGATAAAAATACCAGAGATTTTCTGGAAGCTGTGACTTAATCACCATATCCATGCATTATAAGAATCTAGATGGCTGAATAAGTATGAAAACAGATCAAGGGGAATACAAAAAACATCATTAAGGAGAGTGCAGAAGCTTCCCTGGTGGCGCAGTGGTTAAGAATCTGCCTGCCAATGCAGGGGACACGGGTTCGAGCCCCGGTCCGGGAAGATCCCACATGCCGCGGAGCACGTAAGCCCATGCACCACAACTACTGAGCCTGCACTCTAGAGCCCGCGTGCCTAGAGCCTGTGCTCCGCAACAAGAGAAGCCACCACAATGAGAAGCCCGCACACCGCAACCAAGACCCAACTCAGCCAAAAATAATTAAATAAATATTTATTAAGAAAAAGAAAAGAGCGTGTAGGACACAGCTATCCACAATAAAATATACCAAGCTGGCATAAAGGTCAGTTCAGATAGTCCTAAATGGAAAATTTTCATATGGTTTTTTGGTAAAAAGGCCCAAATCGGGTTCTCTTTTTTTTTTTATATGCTTCCTTCCAGACCAGAATAAACATGACTCTTTCTATATGGTACCTTCAGAGATCATGATCTAGCTCAATGTTCTGCTTGCTTTGAAATCAATCAATTTCCAATACACTGAAATGACCTCACAATTTATCTCAGCTTGTGCTGATTGCATAACCTGTCTCAAATGAGACAATTTGTAACTTTATGGTGGACAACTCTTAGAATTTAAAAACGTAGATGCCGAATATTTCCAAAGACCACTGGGATTGGGTCATTCCTCAGTTCAAAAGCTGCCTTTATGGAAGATGTAGTTTTAAAGAATCTATCACCCAACCGAACGGCTTTCAACAAGCCTGGAGTCTTATCACAGTAATTCAGAGTTTCCTAAATCTTTAAAGAACTTGCTTCTGAATCTGTGAATGATCTACCTATGCATACATTCTTCCCCTCGTTAAGTTTACTTACAATTTATTTGCAGTCATTTATACAATAGAAAGAATAATAAGATGGTGGTTCAAAATTTCATTTTATATATACATATACATAAACATAGTAACATAAATATGTTAACATACTTAACTTATTAACATTTTAGATTTATATATAACAATGTTTATATATCAATTTTGTATACATATATAATGTTACATATGGATATATGTTATATTTATAGATATACAAACATGTTTATATATAAATGTTTACAGAGTATATAAATTATATACATGTATATATTTACAGATATACAACCACAGGATATTAATAGGTTAAGTATGTTAACATATATAATATATATTTAAATACAAAACCAATCACAGATTGTCATTAAGATAAAATGAAAAACAGGTCTTTCATTTTTCATTCCACATCTTAGTGCATTTGAACGTTTTCTTTTCCATAATGAGTTACTGAGTCTCAAATGAATTGTTTAAAGGCTCAGCGACTGAGTCTCAGCTCGGAGGCTCCCCTCCCGCATCAGCTTTTATTCATTTTCCATTTCAATCTAGCCCTTGTTTAGCTTTTATTAGCTTTGAAACGGCTGCAGCAAATGAACGGTACTTTTGCCACAGCCATCGAACAAGCTGATCCTCTCAACACTGAGAACCAGCAGCTGATCCGACTAGCGGATCAATGCAATTCTGATCGCAGCCTTTTCATGAACATTGAAAACAAGATTTTATTTTAAATCCAATTCCCCGCCGTCTTCGAAGCAAACTTTGGAGAAACCAACTCGGTTGTAAAACCAACAAAAGTAACACTTGAATGCTCTAAGCTACGGGGGCAAAACAGGGATAGGAAAGAAGGGAAAATGCACACAGCAACCTCAGGGAGGTAGGAAGAGGGGTCTGGTCACCCGTTCCTGTGTGTGTGCAGACTTGGGGCGTGGGGTCCTCGCCACCAACCAGTTCAACGCAGTTCTGACACTTTCTGCCTGAGGAAGCAACAGACCCCACAGGCTGAGGGCTCAGTCCTCCGAGACTCCCCCTTCCGCCACCACAATTCAGACGCCAATCCGAAGTTCCAGTTGTTACCTATGCTTCTGAGCAGCCGGCTAAAGATGGGTGACTCCAACGACCCTCCAACCCCACCCCCAGAGCAGCTCACAGAACTCAGAGGACCATGTTACTCCCTAGAACACCAATTGATGACAAAAGGACATAACTCACCGGTTTCTGAGAAAAGACGCGTAGGCAAGGCTACGGGAAGGGGCGCGAGCTTCTGCACCCTCTCCCAGCGGCCAAGCGTTCACCAACCCAGAAGCTCTCCAACCCCTGACCTCTCGGGCTTTAAGGAGGCTTCCTCACACAGGTGTGATTGATTAAATCATCGGCCATTGGGAATTGAGTCAACCTGCAGCCTCTCCCCTCCCCGGAGGTCCAGGGGTGGAGTTAGAAGTTCCAACCCTCTCCTCCCCTGGCTAGTTCCCCTGGCAACCAGCCCCCATCCACAGGTGAAGTAGGGGCAATGCAGAAGCAAACTCATTAACATAACAAAACACACCTGAATAGCTCCAGCACAGGAAATTCTAAGGGTGTTGGTTAGGAAGGAGCTCTGCACCAGAAACAGGGATGAAGACCAAATAGGTAGTTCTTTTTATAAACCACAGTATCGCGGGTATTTACTCTGCACCGCCCCCTTCCAGACCCCGTAAGGCCAAATTCAGGCGAATGCTATTTTTTTAAAGAAAAAAAAAATTGATAAAGCGTGCCTGCTTAACATATTTGAGGGTACCTGTTAAAAAAAAATCCCTTCATTGTTTATTGAGACGCAATGATTTCCTCCTTTACATGAAAGTTTTCTCGTTTATGGCTGGGGGTGAAGATTGAAAGTCACCTGAAGGGCACAAGCTAGAAAGAAATCTCTCCATTGATTTCTTCTATGAAGTTGCCTTGTATTGTAAACCTCAGAGTGATAGAGAAACACGTTTTTATATATTAATAAGACAATATCCTATGAGTAAGAATTTTGTGCATTTAGTGGGAGGAAATAAAATTATTTTTAAGGCAGAACCAAAAAAAATTTTTTTTTGCCTCTTTCCTTTTTTTTGAAGTATAGTTGATTTACAATGTTGTGTCCATTTCTGCTGTACGGCAAAGTGACACGGTTACACACATCTATATTCTTTTTCATATTCTTTTCCATGATGGTTTATCACAGGATACTGAATGTAGTTCCCTGTGCTCTACAGTACGACCTTGTCGTTCATCCATCCTATATATACCAGTTTGCATCTGCTAATCCCAAACTCCCACTCCGTTCCTCTCCCACCCCCTCTTGCCAACCACAAGTCTGTTCTCTCTGCCTATGAGTCTGTTCCTGCTTCATAGATGGGTTCATTCAGGAAAAAAATTTTAAACATATAATTCTTTCTCTGTCCCTTGGGCCACTACCCATCCCTTTAGTGTATTGTGCATATGCGTTGTGCATTAGTGAGATTCCCTTAGAGGAAACAGTAATGCCTGCTCACCAAACACAAACAAAACAAAACGAAACAAAAATAGCATTTCCTCTTGGCCCCAGCAAAGTGGCTCCTAAGGGGGTAACACTCCTTTCTCAGTCCTGCAAGGGGTCACAATAACCCGCCATTCGCCTTGCTGGACTCCGTAAACTGTCATTATGTTACTTTGATGTATGACCCTTGGTCTCAAAAACTTCTATAGCTGTGCTTGACGTCTAACAGGTGGAACAGTCCTCAGAGCTTTCTCAAAGATGGTCTCCTGAGCTAGAATCCTCAGGTTGGCTTAAATACGATTTCCCATTTCTTTCTTAGATTGACTATTAATTTTTTCATCCACATGTGAATGACAATTTTAGTCAAATTTTGTCACAGTAAATGAGTCCTTAGCTTCCCTATATACAGTCTCTACGACCAATGTGTGAATACCATTTGACATGTTTGTATGGGGTCCTGTATCTTTTCTTACTGATTTTATTATAGTTTCTCATCATACATTGTATATAAAAACTGTCACCTGCGTATCAGTAAACAAAGGATGTTGTAGCCATCAAGCCCTCAGCCACCACAGCTGACCCCAACTGTGCCCCGAGGGGATTCAACAGAAAAAAGCAGGACACTGCCCTTAGATTGCTAAGGTGCATAGCAAAGGAATGCTTTCAGTGATTCCAGACTCTTGCATCTTCCCATACATAGAAAGGTGCTGAATTCATTAACTTGAGATGTCTGGGTCGTGTGTGTGTGTGTGTGTGTGTGTGTGTGTGTGTGTGTGTGTGTGTG